>NW_027423739.1:0-712901 GCF_013202065.1 Cotesia typhae | reverse complement strand
CTGTATAACCGACTGTAGGTTCGTGGCGGGTATCGTCTGTGGGTATGGGCGACCTGTTTTACCGACAGTTTGAGATATGGTCGAGGTTTTGCAGGTGGCGCTGGTGGTGAATTCGCCGCCATCTTACTGTCCGCCATTTTCCCGCCATTTTAAAATTTATCTGCCATTTTGAATTGTGAATCCGTCATTTGAATCCGCCATCTGGTGGCTGCTATCCGACATCTGGTGGTTGCTATCTACCATCTGATGGCTGCTATCCACCATTTTGAATCTGATTTCCGCCATCTCGGCGGCTGTTCCTCCGCCATTTTGCACGTGAATTCACCATTTTGTTAAAAAATGCACCTGTGATCTTTAACCTTCATCAACTGGCAGCTGCTTGTGATCACAGGTGCATTTTATTGATCATAATCTGAAAAGGTTTATATCCAAACTGTTTATTGCGTGGCGAGTACATGCGAGAAGATCACACCATCTGGTGAGGTTTTGACAACCTTAGGTTTAAGCCTGTTCGAGGTCCTTGCGCAGTTACGCGACCTGAACAGGTCTCCGTCATCTACTACGCAGGAGAACAAAGAAAACTGCGTATGACCTTGAACAGGCTTAAACCTAAGGTTGACAAAAACCTCACCAGATGGTGTATCTTCTCGCATGTACTCGTCATACATGCAGTTTGAATATATAAACCTTTTCAGATTATGAACAATAAAATGCACCTGTGATCTAAGCAACTATAGTTGATGGTTAGATCACAGGTGCATTTTTTAACAAAATGGTGAATTCACAATTCAAAATGGCGGATAACAGCCACCAGATGGCGGAAATCAGATTCAAAATGGTGGATAGCAGCCATCAGATGGTAGATAGCAACCACCAGATGTCGGATAGCAGCCACCAGATGGCGGATTCAAATGACGGATTCACAATTCAAAATGGCAGATAAATTTTAAAAATGGCGGGAAAATGGCGGACAGTAAGATGGCGGCGGAATTCACCACCAGCGCCACCTGCAAAACCTCGACCATATCCTCAAACTGTCGGTAAAACAGGTCGCCCATACCCACAGACGATACCCGCCACGAACCTACAGTCGGTTATACAGATCCCTTAGTATGGGCACGAACCCACAAATCTGTTTTACCAGTGGAGTCAGACCGCCCTGTTTACCTACTACTAATAATTTAGCATCCTTTTCTAAACAGGAAGAATTATATTTGCTATTATTATTATTGCAATAATAATAATAAAATTTCATATGAATTTTTAACTTTCAAATTTCCCGCGTTTTTGAAATTATAACTACAATAATTTATATTTGTCGTCGCGACGTGTTAACTCAAAATTCATTCGACTGAGGACCGGATGTTAGATTAATTAAATAAATAATAATCTTCATAACAATAATAATAATAATAATAATAATAATAATAATAATATCTCTATAACAATAATTATGATAAAGACAGAAATATACAAGTTATGAAAAAAATAAAATAATAAAAAGTTTCCTAAAATAATGTTGTGTTAATTATTTTATAATTACCTGAAAAGAAATAGTCAATGAATTTAAATTCAAATTAACCGCTTAATTTTTCAGACATGCCAGGTGCATCTAGAAGCAATACAGTTTACAGCCGGGCATGTATTAGGATTATGTATGAGTACAAAAAATTTGAATTAATTTTAATATAATATTTAAGATGAATTCAAATTCGCGCCTTTCTGGCACATAGTGACACCTGCTGGATACATTTAGGAGTATCCCAGTCCACAGCTGAAAAAGTAATGAAAACAATTCACACTATATATTTACATCAAATGTCTACAACAAATATTCATTATTATAATTAAGTTAAACAATGATAACAATAATATTGATTATAATAATTAAAATCAAACGTTAAAATAGAATAAAATTACAATTTTAAATAGACTAGATTTGAATTAACCGCTTATTTTATCAAACTTTCAATGGGAATGGAACAACTCTGATACTATACAGTAGTATACTATTCTCACAAAATATAATGTACCAACTTAAAAATAAAAAATCTGGAGCAGAGTAACTATCCGGAGAGGATCATAGGCGTTAAATGGAAACGGACTAACTCTAATACTCGGTGGTATACTATACGCAGAAAATTGAAAAGTACCAACTTCGAAATAAAAAATTCGACCGAAATTAGTAAAATCTTTCGTAGTATCGAAAAACGGGGGAGCGAAAATTTGATAAATTAAGATAACGCTAAAAAATGAAAAAAATTATATAATTATTGCTGTTTTATAAAAAGAACTAATAATTAAACTATTTAAAGCGCGTGACAAGTGTTGACATGTATATAGTAATAAAATAAATCAAGTTGAAAATAAAGTGAGGTTATGTTGACATCTGACACGAGAATAAAGGCACTGTAGCCTCGCGACTACACGTTCACACACATTTCATGTGTGTTGTTGAACGTGTACTTGGCTTGAGGCACGACAGTGCCTCCGGATTATTTGACAATTGCAGCTTTTAAAAACGTTAAAATCGAGCTTGACCATCACGAGCATATTACTTTCTGGGATAAAAATAATATCGAAAATCAAGTAGATAAGCTAAACATTAATGAAAACTATTTTATGAAATGTAAATCTCTTGAGATAACTACAACGTACAAAAGTTGCGAATGTCGTCATTGGTTATCATTCTACTTACCTTGTCGTCATATATTTGCGGTTAGACGACATTACGATTTATCTTTGTTTTCTGAAGAATTATGCGCAGTAAGGTGGTCTAAAAATTACTATAAATTAACGCAAAGAGCTTTCCGAAAAACCAACGATGGCATTGATGTTAAAGAAACAATTGTTTCGCAAGTTTGTTGCGAAAAAAGTTTAATCTATTTGAATCCCAAAAACAATTAAATTACATTTTGAATGATTTAATTCATACGGTGAGTTTATCATGTGGTGAATATTTTACCAAGAAAATTAAAGTGCTTAAGGATGTAAATAAATGTTTCAAAAGTGGATTTGATATTGATGTCAAAGAAGTTGATTCACGCATTAAAACTGATTATCTTCAGCTTCCTAATGTATCTACTGGTTATAAAATCAAGACAGTTTTTGAAAAGAGAAAAGTAATTAAAATTTTAACAGATAATATTTATCAATCATCGACTCTTTGGTTACCCGAAAATTGGAATTTTAAATTAGAATCTTTAAAAAAATTGATTTTTTTGGAGAAAACTTTCTGAAGTAATTGTTACTCAAAGTAGTGTTGTATTAATGAAGCCAGCCAGAAAAAATGTAAATAATTCGGAACATTAATTAAGCTAGATTCTCATTGTAAAATTACTGAAGTTAATTCACCGGCAAAAGTAAGCGCCCGTGGTCGTCCAAAAGGAGAATCATTGACCGTCATAGGTCTTCCAAAAGCGAGCTTCAAGTTAATTCCATTTACCCAAAAAAATACGTGTCTACAAGTTGTGGATTTATTAAATTGGTTAAAATTACCTCAAACAATAGTCAACACTGTATTAAGACGTGAATATGTAATTAAAGCTAAGGATATTTCTCAAATTTGTAAGCCCGAACAGCTTGAGGATTCCCTTATAAATGGATTTATCGATTTAGGAATCTTAAAAGAGTATTTTGATGAAGAGAGTTTGCAAATCTTATCACAAGCCATAAAACTAAAAAAAAATAGTAATATAGGCTTATGCAAAAGTTGTAATGGCACTTTTCTCTTAAATATTAGTAAAAAATAATAAGCTGTGATAATTGCTTAAAGAATTACCATTATCATTGCGTATCAATAAAACAAAAATCTCAACCAACTTGGTTTTGCTCTGAATGTGTGGAAAAATAAAAAAAAAAATGATAAATTATTATTAGCTTCTTTGTATGATTGGAATTTAAGTGAAATTAGTTAATCCATTTAATTCCTTTTATGTAGTTGATAAAACACACTTTTTTAATTATATTTGCATCGCAACACAATACTCTTGTTATATTATTTAATGATCGGAAATATATATGTAATTGACAGATATTAATAATTATAAGTGCGAGAATTTGTATACTTTAATAAATATGAATTAAAGAATAAAAGCGTGTTAAGAACTGCTCTGTTCATCTAGATTAATTATCAGTAATACTGTACTGATAATTTCTTTAGTAATAATCTTACCAAGCTGCATAAAAATTTATTAACATGTTTTATTGAATTTAATTTGATTTGAAATATTTAATAATCATTGAAAATGTTAATATTTTTTTGTGACACTTGGATTGTCTATTATACAAGATACAATTCAATTTAGTTAGAGGATCATACCTGAGCATGTCCAATATGTAAATATTCGTTAGCTTCAAATGATAAAAATACAACAAAGTTTCCCATCTCAACTCCTGGTAATTCAACAAGATTTTGGTCTTGTTTCCTGCCAACCAGTCACAGCTTATGTAACTAAAGCCTTTTTAAAGAATTCAAGACTTTAGACACATATTTCAAGGTACTAATCTTTTCAAACCAACGAACCAACTCAAGATATTGTGGTTCTGGTATGTAATTAAGATTAATTAAGCTTGCAAACATGTAAATATCTGCCAAAGTCACTTGCTCAGTCACCAACCAGTTCTTGGACAGACTGGTGTTCAGAAGCTCCTTTAAAGTAGTTCCGGGTACTCGACTTCGATTTTGTTATTGCTACTTTTGCATGAAACAAATTTAGCGACTATCATTGTCCCTGAAAATGATAAAATGAAAGATGAAATTTAGTCCCACAATTTTGCAAAAATAGATTTAATGAAAAAAAAAAATTATGGCTTTAATGAAAAATAAATACTTACCGAATGAAGCTAATTGCTTATTAACAAACACTTTTATAGTCATCTTTTTAGATATACATTTTCAATTTATATAACTTAATAAAAGTATATAGTAATTAAAATTATTGATGATAATAGTGAATAATATTGATTCTTTATATAATTTTTTTCCATGTATACTTAAAGAATTAATATATATCATAAAGTGTATATATTTACAACTTTTTATAAAATTGCGCTTTTGTCCTGTGACCTCTATAATTGAAATTACAAGAAAAATACACTTACTCTAATCACTGTGCTGGTCAATATAATTTTCAAAAGTCCGCGCTGAAAGTCTAAACGTAAAGTTGACGCATGCGCAGTGCAAATATTTAGAATACAAATATTCAGCTTATTAAAAATGTTAATTAAACAAGAAATAAACAATTTGAAGTTGAAACAAAGGTTTTTGTACATGAACAATCATAATCAGAGGTTATTCCCATTGGAGAGTGTACCATTCTATGATTTTGTGGTCGTTGCTGATAGGTTGCATTGTTATCCAATCAAGTGGATTTCAAATAATTGTAATCTTTAGGTGAAAAGTCTTACAATTATGCGCATGTTGTATTGTGTCATTTACTTACAACAATGTCATAATAACAATAACACTAATAATAAAAATTATGAGACTGAAATTAATTATATCGGTAATACCAAATTGAGGTTAAAAATAACATTATCATTATTATTACTGAATGAATTATTGTTATTATTAAATTAATGTATATTAGAGTATTAAATCCAAATCAACAACTTTTTTAATTCAAAAAAATGTTAAAATTTTTACTGTATATAAATAAAAATGTAAAATCCCTATTAATAAGATAGTTAATCGCTTTTAACCGCGGAGTTTACGCGGATCAGTCACGTTAAGTTTTTTAATGCTACTAGCTACTATGAGAGAAGCAGAATTTCAATATTTTTATTAGGATTTGAATATCAAAATTAACGAATAAACAACCTATCCTATTAGAATAGCTTTGCCTGCATTAATTTATTCATTTATGAATTTTCAATTTTGCGCGGGAAAAATTTAATTTTGAAATTAAGAATGTTAAAATACTTTATAAATACAAAATTTCTAGAACAAACTATCAAACAACTTCATATGTGGATGGTTTTCAAACCTATTCTTTCTATTGAATTTCATTTATTAACTAGACTAAATACACAACAGGCTAAAGATTGTTTGAGTTTTACTTTCTTCCTTCAGGCCAGCAGTTCAAGATTTAGGCAATTCTCATTGGATAATGTACACATTCTACGACTTTGTAGTCGTTGCCTGTAGGTGGCATTGTTATTCAATCGAGCGGATTCCAAATAATTGTAATTTTTAGGCCATAGGTATTACAATTATGCGTATGATGCATTGTCGCCTTTATTAACAATAATGTCATTGTAACAATAACAATGATAATCATTATAAAAATGAAATTTATTATATCGGTAATGATAAATTGATGTTAAAAGTATCATTATCATTGTTTATCATTACCAAAATAATTATTGTTATTGTTAAATTAATGTGTAGTAGAACATTAAATCTATATTAACAACTTTTTAATTAAAAAAATGTTAAACTTTAACTATATATACATAAAAAATTTTAAATCCCCATTGATAAGCTAGTTAATTGATTGAAACCGAGAGTTTACACGGCTCAGTCACGTTAAGTTTTTAATGCTACTAGCTACTATGAGAGAAACAGAATTTTAATTTTTTGTTAGGATTTGATTTTCAAAATTAACGAACAAATAACCTTTTATATGATAATAGCTTTACCTGCATTAATTAATTTATTTACATATTTCTAATTTTGCGCGGGAAAAGTTCAATTATAAAATTAAGAATGTATTAAGAGGCGAGCAAAAATTACACTTAACAAAAAGATATGAAATCCGAACAAAAACAGTTTCACTGTTAAAAATTGCGCCAAGTCCACGTTCATAAAACTCATCTCAATAACATCTGCACTTTGCAAAAAAATAAGACTAGTTACAATAATTTTCATTCTATACAAAAAAAAGTTAAATACAAAAAATACCAAGAAACCGTCATAATGTTGAAAAAATTGAAAAAATTTGTTGAAAATTTAAAAATTAAGAAAAAATTTTTTTATCGTACTTGGCGCGCGTCATTGAGTACCCCAAATTTTTTCGAATGAATTTCAACCCGAGAAAAAACGATTTCGCTTGAATTTATGGAATGTAAATATGTATAATTATATTATATATATATATATATATATATATATATATATATATATATATATATATATATATATATATATATATATATATATATATATTATATCTTATCAGCTCTAATTATATAATATATGATTTCATACATTGTTATGTTTATAGATTCACATCAGTGAATCCGTCATTAAGCTTTCATGAAGAAACTTGATCATGCTTCGTTTAATGGGGATCCGTTTTTGTCAAACTCGGGCCAGGGGCAGCAGCATAGATCATTTTTGTCGCGCAAATATTTGAAGTTAATAATAGTGACTGTTATGTGCTTACAAAAAAATGGATAAAGAAAACAAATATTTTACCTGGAATGTTGAACAATTAAAGCATGAATTAAAAAGACGTGGACTTCGTACCACAGGTAAAAAAAAATTTACAAGAACGGTATGTAAATATTAAATTTCGGTAATTAACCTAACAATATCGTATGTCATTACAATATTTAATTAGCGAATTAATAACAAAATTTATTTAATTAAAAAAAAAAGTTACTATTACTAATTATGCAGGTTAATTTTTGCGGATGAGAATGAAGGTTTTTTCCAATTACATCAACAAGATCCTGATGCAGTATTCTGGACACCAGACAATACGCATTATAAAGATATTAATGCCGCAACTAAAATTCCTTTAATAACCAAGGAACGAGTAGAACTTTTTTTGCAGAGGTTCATAATGATAATAATACGCATGATTTAATTGACAGAATGTATGACAATGTAACAAAGAGTAAATTTTTTTTGCAGGTATGATGTGCTGAAAAATCTTGGCAAAGAAATGTACAAAAATCGATATCTTCTTCATGCCAGGATAGCACAAAGTAACAGCTCAATTTTCATTCAAGGACATTGTTTGGCCCAAATGAAAAAATCAGTACAATATAAATGTGATATTCAAATGTCCAATACTGGTTTTATGGAAGGGACTCATTGCGAATGTGCTGTAGGTGGTGGTGATACAGCTCATTGTAAACACGTCGCAGTACTTCTTTGGGCAATGGAAGAAATGGTAATTGGATTGATATTACAAATCTTAGCAATAATTTAGTTTTCATGACTAGAAAATTGTACCTTAACAATTTTGGTTGTTACTTTTAGGGTAGAGATAAGAAAATTACTTTGAGAACAGTTTGTACTCAAAAACTTCAATCATTCCATAAGCCGGCAAAATCTTTTTTTGGCTCGCCCATCAAAGCTGAATTGTTGCCAAAAAAAAATCAAAATCTTGAACCATTTTCGGATCCAGTCGTTTTAGATTCAAGTATTATGAACAAACAATTGTACTGCGAAAAGCAACGCAATCGAGCAATAAATTTTGCTGCAACTAACCGAACAACGATGCCATTCCTTCGTCTGTTCGAACCAGCTAATATATATTGTGCAATTTGGGACCATGACTACACAAATGTGAATCCAGAAGAGCAGCTGTTAAATGAATTTAAACTACTGTCAATAACCACTGATGATATAAAAAAAATTGAAGAAGAAACAAGAGAGCAAAGTCGAAGTAAAAGTTGGTTTAAATATCGTCAAAATAGAATCACAGTCAGTAATTTTTATAAATGCTGCATAATTCGAGATGAAGAAGCCGAAGTACAATTTTCTACTAGCTTGATTAATCAAGAAACGTTTAAATCAAAGTCTACAGATTGGGGTAAAGAAAATGAAAGTAAAGCGCTGGAAATCTACGAATCCATTGGTATTAAAATAGATAAATGCGGACTATTTATAAGTCCAACTCACCCTTTTTTAGGAGCTTCTCCAGATGGGCTCATAGGAAATGACACAGTAGTAGAAGTTAAGTGTCCTTATTCCCGTAGATTCTCTCCTATAACGGAAAAAACTTTGCCATACCTGTATCTTGACGAAAGAAACAATTTACAATTAAAAAAAAACCATCTGTACTACTACCAAATTCAAGGCCAGCTTTTTGTTACAGGCAGATACATTGCAAATTTTATAGTATATACAACAATTGAAACAATTGTTATAACTATTCGCCGTGATGACAACTTCATAACATTAATGGTTCAACGTTTAGCAAAATTCTTTGAGTATTATTTTCGTGTTGCTATTTTAGATCGTTATTTATATAAAAATTAGAGTACTATTTTTAAAAAGTAAAAAAGAAGCAATGAAAATTTACGTTTTATATAAAAGTTAGTGTATTAATAATCATATTTATATTTTCTTATAAAAAGTATAATTATTGTTATATTAGTTATACAGCAGAACTGAATCGTTTTAAATATACAAATTTTAATTACAAAATAAAATGTACACGAAATAAATGTAAGTTAATTGTTTATTAAAATTTTCCAAGTGTGTCTCCTTTGTCTTGGAGATATCATTTTATGCGGCCGAGTTAACAACAGATTCACGAAAGTTGCATAATATTAGACATATAGAAAAAATTTTCGTAGCTAGACGCGTATAATTTGGATTCAAAGGTTCTCGTAAGATTTTATAAGTTTTTGTCAGCCGAATTAATCGTTCAATGTGTACCCGTTTCGATGCTAATTTGCGATCGGATAATACTCTCACACTTGGAAGTTGTTTACCTTTCAAAAAGTGAGGTATATTGACAGTTACTCCCTGTGATTCAAAAATATCTTGCACATTAAAACCACGATCTGCCATTACGGAATCACCTTTTTGAAATTTTTTAACGAGATCCGATCTTTCTACTATTTGTCTATCACTTGTACTACCTCCATACGCTGCAGAATGATAGCATAAAATGCCATCAGGCGATCCTCCCACTAATACTTTCACAGTATTTTTGTTCTTATATGTGCTAAATGTAGCTTGTTGAGCTATTGGATTTGATGGCTTATCAATGGGTATTTCAATAGCATCAACAATGACTCTTGTTGATGGATATAACTTTTTAAATCCTTCTGGCATATAAAAGTCGACAACTTCTCGGGATGGCCAAATATCTATCAATGACCAAAGCTGGTAAATCATATGGATCCAAGTATTAAAAATATTGCGGATAACAGCTTCACTAATTCCAAAATAGATACTCAATCCAAAATCTGGAATATTTCTTCGTAACTTCATAAGTATCAACAAAAACATGTCCTCAGGTTCTACAGAGTTAACTTGACCTTTAACATATTTAATGCGATCAACATAATCATTTAATGTACCATACACAAATTGAAATTTGGCATAATTTCCTAATCCAGTATAGTAATGTATTACATCATCTCGGTGAGAAATTGATTGAACAGATAAAGGTCCACGGCCAACTTGGATACCAACTGAACTAAAACATTTTTTTCTCTCACGGCAGAAGATTTTTGTTTTTTTACTTCCAACGATTTTACATGATTTGATTCCATGTAATCTGCATTAGTACTTTCTGACAATGGCAATGAATAGACCTCTTCTTCCATTTGTACATCGATATTATAGTAATCAGTGGTTATGTATGACATGCTTGAGATTGTTGAGCAATCTTGAATATGAGTTAATGCAAATGGCTCTTCAATTTGATGATCTATCAATGTTTCTTTATTTATTGGTGAACTTCGAAGCTCTATTTTTTTTTTTGTAGCTCAGTAATTTCATTATTTTCATTTGATGATGATGGTACTGATGATATACAATTCTTTATCGGCGATTCGACCAAACTGTTGGCAATATTTTCAGAGATATTTATTGGATCATCTAAAAGCGACAAAGGCAATGATGATGATGAATTATTAGAATCTTCTTCGAAAAGAGCTTTCCAAATTTTTTCAGAACGCCTTGATTTTTCTGCTTCAAGCTCCAACATAAGTGTTGGTACAGCATTAGGTTTTAAGTACTTCTTGGATGTTGTGACTCCTAAAAAAAACCACCTATTAAAGTTACTTGATACGGATATTAAATTACTACAATATAAATCTACGTTAAATAAATTAATTTCATACCTGTATAAAAACTCTCTTTTTTTTTCAATAATTAAATCTTTTTCGAAATGGATCGAACATAACCTTGATGATTTTGATGATTGAAAATTGACACTTATGGCTTTTTCCCAAAGAATCCGACGTTTTTCGTTTTTTGGAAAAATAAAAGTAGCTTTTCCTTTACAAAAAGGAACTGAACACTTTCCCATTATTTGGTATTAATTATATTGTTAAATTATTTTTTTCACAATGACTTATCAACACGTGTTCACTCCAAAACATTAAGTATACCCGGGAAAAAATGATCAGACCTGATCAGACATGAACAGGCATGAGTCTTCAGCCCTGATCAGACATGAAAAATGACCATGCCTGATCAGGCATGAATTGACCTGATCAGGCCTGATCAGACATGGTCAGGTCTGAAAACCCATTACTATTTTTAATTAATTATTTTGCTTAATTTTATGGTTGTAGTACTTGATAGAGTCGTACGCAATTCTCTATAATAAAATAAAATAAAAAAAAAAATAATTACATATTATTGTAAGGATGTAACACCAGCGGTCAACCATCCAACTACCAACCATGCTCAATGCTGTTTAACTCTGGTGTTATCCGTTTGCCTTGAATTTCCCGCCTGCTGTGCTGCTATATTAGATGTAACAATTCTATGAAGTACATAGAGTATCGAATAAGTTTATGATAAATATAATGTTAAAATTGGTTTTATAATACACTAGTCACAAAAATTAAGGGATATAAAAAAAATTCCAAATTTTTTGGTGATTTTCAGCGAGCTGTAACTCCGAGGAAAATGATCGCACAGAAAAAAAAAAAAAAGCAAATTGTAGCTCCAAGTGTCTAGTTTTTAGATATGACCATGAAAATTTTTTGTCATCGTCAGGTCTGGAGAAATCCTAAGAAAACTACTGAAAAAAAATTTTTCGAAATTTTTTTTCGTCTTAAAAAAGGTCTACGGGCTTCAAAAAAATTTTTTCGATTGTTTCGTTTAAAAGCTCTTTTAGTAAATTTAATACCCTTTAATTTGACGTAATCAAAAAGCCTGTACGATAATTTGCCGCGGAGTTATCGTCAATCAAAGCAAAAAGTTTTTTTACTTTGGAAATCAATAACTCTGGAAATAATGACCTTATAGGAAATAGAAGGAGGGTTTTGAAAACTACACAATATTCTCTATAAGAAAACGTAAACCGCTTTTGAAGAAAAAATTTTTTTGAATTGAAAACTCGGACTGAAAAAAAGACAAAAATTCGCATAATTAAGGATATTTGGATAACTTGGTATAACTTTGGATAAAATGGATGAACGAAGGATATCGTTGGTAATTTTTAACTTCAAAGTGTCCCCTAAAATCCCTAAGAAATTCAAAGCGCTGCGATTTTTTGTTCATAGTGCCCAGAAGCTTCAAATTCTGTGTTTTCGCAAAAATCACCATTATGAGCAATTTTGTGATTTTTATTCATTTTTCCATTGAAAAAAATTTTTTTCAAAATTCTTTATTTTTTCGATCAAAGAGATTGATTTTTCAAGAAATTTGAAAAAAAAATTTCAATTTTTTCGAAAATTTTTTCGAAATTTTCTCAATTTTTTCGACTGTTGTTTTACCGCCGGCATTAGCGTTACCCAAAGCGTACCACGTGGAGGTTGCTCGCTCGGATTTACGCTTCTCACACACACACGTGTGTGTGTGTGTGTGTCTTTGTCTGCGTGTTTGTCTGTTTGCAGCTGCCGAATGACCTCTGTACGCACGGCAGTAACTGCTCAGTACCGTGTATTGCCACCTCTGTTCCGAATCACAGCTCGTTAACGCTCTTGCATGTTGATGCATCGTCGAATATCACGTTGCGAAATTCCTTGCCAACAACGTAACAACGCTTGAGTCAACTGATGAAGATTGTGCAGTTGCGGATAGTCTCGCCGCAATCGACGCCCAAGCATGTCCCAAACATGCTCAATTGGGTTCAAATCAGGACTCATCGCTGGATGATTAAGCGTTGTTACGTTGTTGGCGCGGAGAAAAGTTCGCGTACGAACTGCAGTGTGAGGACGAGCATTATCCTGCATCAAAATGAACCGTCTTGCCCCCATGCGTGTGCGCATAGGCAGGACGTGTGGCTCCAGAATTTCGTCGACGTACCTATCGGCAGTCAACGTCCCACGAACGATGACCAACGGGGTTCTGGTATTGAAGGACACGCCTGCCCACACCATGACTGATCCACCATTGAAAGCTGTAACTGGTCTCGTAAAACCATCCCGATCTCGTTCTCCACGACGGCGCCAAACGAGAGATCGTCTATCGCTGCCATGAAGACAAAATCGAGATTCGTCAGTCCATAATACACTGGTCCACTGTCTACGACCCCAATGGTGATGATCATGAGCATAGGCCAATCGGGCTCGGCGATGTCGTGGAGTGAGCATAGGCACGCGATTTGCGCGTCTAGCGCGTAGTCCTTGCTCTCGAAAGCGATTTCGAACCGTCGATGCCGATATGTGTTGTTGGGGAGGACGTTGTCGACGATTGCGAAATTGATGAGCGATCGTGTGGGCATGCGCAGTAGGGTTTCGACGAGCTTCTCGAATGATAGCTCGATCATCACGCTCGGTAGTGATTCGTAGTCTACCTTGACCCGGACGACGATCGTAACTTTGAGTCGCGTTAAATCGGGCATAGGCCCGACTGATAACGGACTGGCTCACTCCCATAGAAGCTGCTACTTCCACCTGACTGTAGCCCTCTTGAAGGAGGGTAACAATGCGAGCCACATCTGTGGCAGCTAAATGTCGACGAGGCATATCAAAAGGTGATTATCAAAGAAAAGCTTACATAAAATTCACGTAAGGAATTTAGGCTAAAAAGAAAACGTAAAATTCAAGTTTTGTGTGAGGAAAAGCCGAACTCCGCGGGGGTATATCAATTTGTTTTTATTGAATTTTTAAAATGAGATTTAAAACTAAGGCAGTTGTAGCCGACAGAAAAAATTGAGTTAATTTTTTTAACAATAGTGAAGCATTCTGAAGACGATAAAAAAAAAAATTAAAAAAAAATTTTTGATAAAAAAATTTCGAAAAAAATTTTCGAAAAAAATTGAAAATTTTTTTTTTTTTTTTTTTCAAATTTCTTGAAAAATCAATCTCTTTGATCGAAAAAATAAAGAATTTTGAAAAAAAAAATTTTTTTCAATGGAAAAATGAATAAAAATCACAAAATTGCTCATAATGGTGATTTTTGCGAAAACACAGAATTTGAAGCTTCTGGGCACTATGAACAAAAAATCGCAGCGCTTTGAATTTCTTAGGGATTTTAAGGGACACCTTGAAGTTAAAAATTACCAACGATATCCTTCGTTCATCCATTTTATCCAAAGTTATACCAAGTTATCCAAATATCCTTAATTATGCGAATTTTTGTCTTTTTTCAGTCCGAGTTTTCAATTCAAAAAAATTTTTTCTTCAAAAGCGGTTTACGTTCTCTTATAGAGAATATTGTGTAGTTTTCAAAACCCTCCTTCGATTTCCTATACGGTCATTATTTCCAGAGTTATTGATTTCCAAAGTCAAAAAAACTTTTTGCTTTGATTGACGATAACTCCGCGGCAAATTATCGTACAGGCTTTTTGATTACGTCAAATTAAAGGGTATTAAATTTACTAAAAGAGCTTTTAAACGAAACAATCGAAAAAATTTTTTGAAGCCCGTAGACCTTTTTAAGACGAAAAAAATTTCGAAAAATTTTTTTCAGTAGTTTTCTTAGGATTTCTCCAGACCTGACGATGACAAAAATTTTCATGGTCATATCTAAAAACTAGACACTTGGAGCTACAATTTGCTTTTTTTTTTTTTTCTGTGCGATCATTTTCCTCGGAGTTACAGCTCGCTGAAAATCACCAAAAAATTTGGAATTTTTTTTATATCCCTTAATTTTTGTGACTAGTGTATTTTAAAAGTACTGTTCAGGTGGATTTTGTAATATTGATTGTTGCTGACCTTACGAATGTTCTTGAAATGAAGAACTAATTCTTGCTTATAAAGACATTTTCTTACTATAACGTTGGTGTGCTGAAAAAACAGATTGAGTAAAGCTACTGTTTATCCCTGATTTTGAAGTTAACTTATTATGATTTATTGAATAAGAAAATTGGATACGAGTTGTTTATAGATGACTGAGAACGAAAACGAAACTTTTTTGATGTGATTTTATATTTAATAATTTAGCAGCAGTATTTACAAAGTCACGATTTTATCATTTAGAATTAAAGTTTAAAGACAATTTACTATTGATTTTTATGAAAAATCACAGATTTTTTTTCTATTTATACAATAAGTAGCGTTCAGATTTAAAAAAAAAAAATTAAGTTATTAAAAAGAAAAAGCATATAGAATACTTTGCATAATTATACGTACAACTTTGGAAAATGTAATAGTAATTAATTCAAAACTACCAAAAATTATCTCTAATGCAATGTTAAATCGGTAAATCTACTACGTAAATCAGAAGAGACTTTGTACTTGACATTTGACACTTGTGGTATCTGAGGTACTACCTTAACATGGTATAACGCACAACTATCTTCTCTGATTTAAAATCCAGTTCCATATTTATAAATTTCCAAACTTATAAATTTATTCATCATTTTTAGTGACAAATATAAAAAAAAATACTACTCTTAATATAAAACATAAGCTCAAATTTTAGAAAATTGTAAATAAATTCCTTTTTTTGGAGCCAGCAAAAAACTTCGAGGATTTACTTCATAAGGTATTTCTGTTTTGTTACACACGTCTACTCTGAAATGCTGGAGAATTTTGATGAGACCAACTTTAGTTTGATGATTCGCAAATCTCGCACCTGAAAAATGTATTTGATTACATAAAGGTAGATTTTGAACTAATAATCTGGCAAGTGTAAATGATAATTACCAATACAATTCCGCGGTCCGTCGCCAAAAGCAAGAAAACTCATAGGACGCCCCTTTATAAGTTCTTCTTCAGAAAATCTCTCAGGATCAAACCGTTCAGGATCTCCGTAAATCGCTGGATCGCGATGAATCGCCATCACAGGAATCATTACTCTTATGTCCTTTCTTATTGTGACATTCGTATTATTAAAAGTGTAGTTCGCGTCTGCTCGTCTTACCAAGAATGTTGCTGGAGGATATTTCCTCAATGTTTCTGGAATTAAATTAGTTTCTATCATTTCTATTTAAGCCGTCGCCAAAAGCGAAGAGGTCAAAAACTTTTTCATAACCCAAGAAAAGTTTATGGTGTGGTTGGACTCTGGGCTCCGGTTTCTCACCATAATTTTTTTAACCGAAAAAATTCAAACAGAAGAAATCAAAATTTATAAAATGAGATAAATACATACAATTACACAGCAGAAACCATCAGAATTTAAACTTGAAAAAACTAAGCTCCATGAATAGATGGATCGAATTATTTTTGGTTTATTTTTTCAATCTACGTAAAAACCGTAGCTCCCAAAAATTTTTTATTTAAAAATTTGTAAACTACAAACTTTTAAGCTTCACCATTCATTCTTGAAACTCTCGGTATAGTTATTCATTGCTAATATATAGCCTGCCAAAAAATAATGAAGAAATCGGAAATTTTATTAGCTTGCTCAATTTTTGAAAGAAGTGTCTCTGGAGATATAATTTTTATTTATCACGGTCAGTTTTCGAATTTGAATTTCCGTGATTACTGCTTATGTCATTGTATGTATTCACATTATTTTATATCTTCTAATTTTATTATTAAACATCTAAATATCTATATTTATTATTAAATATCTCGCTTTCCAAACGGTCAAAAATTCTAAAACTTCGAGATTTAGTAGTAAAAGTTATTTTTAAACTGTAAAAAAAATAACAGAATTTGTCGGAAAATAGTTGAATGGACAAAACAACCTCAAAGTTCTGAATCATATTTTTTAACGTGATCGCATGTTTTGCTTTTCTTGAAAATTATCCATCAAAGTTACTACTTCTTTAACATTATTTATAAAAACAGAATAATCGTGTGGTTGATATTTTCTGATGGAATTCTTTCAAGTGTTGCGTCCGAAGAATCTTTTGATATTTTTATTTAATTATATTTTTTTTCTCTCTTCAGAAAGTAGTTATTTTCTAGTTTAAACTTCCGGCGACCATAAAATCTAATCTTCATTCTTAAAAAAAAAAAAAAAAAAAAAAAATATATATATATATATCTAAAACAAACAGCTAATGCATCTTCAATGACCTTCGTCTAAGACCCTTTTAAAACTTTTACAGGGGTCATAAAAGGGCTCTGATTAAAAGGACAGGGTACTTCCCCGAAGAAAAGAAAATCGAAAAAATATCTTATCCAAATGTGCATTTAAGATAGCATTAACAAATATGATAAACTAAGACCATTTTTTTATTTTTTTTTTAGACAAATAATTTTAGGCTTATCTGAAATATAAAAATAAAACTTTATTTCTACAATAAATTTTAATTTTTAAAACTATTCTTTCAAATTAACTAATATAATTTAAAAAAAAAAAAAAAACGAAGAATTTACAATAAAACATTGTTTCTAAAATTATTTAAAAAATGATGTCTATAACAATATCTAAAGCTTCACATTCATTAACAAACGATATCTATTTGTGGAATAAAATGAGGGAATCATCTAAAACCAAATTTTTAATTAATTATGTAAGCTTTACTATTAAGATAAAACTAATTTTAAATTTAAGTTATAATTTTAAGAGTATTCTTAACTAAATAGAATAAAATAACATGTACATGCCGGCATGAGTGTGGGTGCGCACACACACAGGCCTGCATCAGGGTGTGTCCTGTTCGCTTTTCCTAAGGGGATGGGACTAGAGTCCGGAAAATGTATCCTCATTGGAGGGAAGTCCTATCGGGACTTATACAATTAGGGTATGACCACCAAACTATATAAGGAGACGTTTTTCACAAAAACGGCCACTACGGCTATCACGTCTACGATTTCTACTACTAGTTTTTAGAGAGTCCGCTAAACGGATCAACGTCTAGCAATTTTTTGAGTTCTCGGTGAACGGTCCAATCACTACAAAAAAAATTTTTGAGTTCGGCTATTATAAAAATTTTTGTTTTCAAGTGGTTCAAAATTTTGTTTAAACTGTTCTTCCTAAATTTTTCAAAAGGTGGTCATTCCGTTATATATTCTGAAAAAATAAGGTACTGTACTAATTATAAATTGTTTACTGTTCAATTGGATTAGTTTAAAATTTTGTCTTTTGAAAAGAATAAGTATTGTTCAATTAGATTAGTTTAAAATTTTGTCTTTACGTACTTTAAATGTAATAATTGGTCACTCTGTTTATATTTTGAAAAGAATAAGTATTGTTCAATTAGATTAATTTAAAATTTTGTCTTTATGTATTTTAAATGTAATCAGCCCGTGTTGAATATATTTTGCAATCGAAAATTCTAGTCGTATCTATCAACTTAACCTTTCCAGACAAAGTTAAAATTAAGATCTCGGTCTATAGGCCGAAAGGCTTGGGCCGAAAATAAATTAATTAATTAGGTCCCAAGTTGGACGTAACACAAGAATATTCTGTGTAAAATTTTAAACTTTGACGTAAGTTTTAAAAAAGTTATGGATTTAAGTCTCAAACTATCCCGAGTCAAAATTCGAGTTCTGTTTTAACCGTAAAAATGTCCAAACTCTTTGAAGTCTACAATATGTCACTAAAAATCAAGTCTGTTTTGACCGTACAAGACGATATCGGAGAATAAGTACGGTTAAACCAGACGTACGCAGGTCTGTTTTGAACGTAAAAATTTCCAAAAGTATAATATTATCATTATTAATATTATTATTATTATTATTATTATTATGTTATTAAATGTTCAGGGGGGGTTATCCCCGGAGTCCGATTTTCCGAGGGCCCAGCCTGAGCTCCATCCGTTACTGCTGGACCACTCCGCACAACAAGGTGGTTAGCGATCACAGCAGGCCAAAGTCATTTCCCTAAGTAATCATTATTAATATTATTATTATACTTGTCATCTTGTTGATTATTATTATTTTCCTTGCCATCTTGTAGTTTTTAAGCGCGAAAATTCAAATTAATAAAAAACAAATTTTTATGGAAAGTTGACATTTAAAAATTAAAAATAAATAATAATAATAAGAATAATAATAATATTAACCTCTGAAAAATGTTTTTTTTTTTTTTTTTTTTTTTTTTTTTTTCAAAAATTTGGATTTAAAAAAAAATTATTCTATTCTAAATTCAGCTTAGTTCACATAATTTCCCTGCACAAAGTTGTTAAATATATAAGATTCGTAGGTAATTGTTTAGTTTTACGTTTTTAAAAGTAAACTAGTTGTCGCAATTTAAATGTTAACTTGAATTTTTATTCTGATAGAAAATCGGCAATAAAATTTATCCACTTAGCCTATCAATTTTTGGTAATTTGTTTCGTATTCTATGGATAAAATAAATAATTAAAAAAAAATTTTTCGAAAATATTCAATTTTTGAGATTTTTTCCAAAATTTTTTTTTTATCCAACACTTGACGTTTTTCATAATTTTTTTTATCCAAAAATTAACATTTTTCATAAAAAAATTTTTCTACCTTAGATTTACTCTAAGAAAAAAAAAATCCACTAAGTAGAAAATAATCTAATATTGATTTCACACCCCGAGCTATAGTGACCGTCGAAATAAACAATCACCAAATCTTAAAATTGAAAATAGAAGTATAAGATGAATAATTATGTACCTGAAGTTCTGAATGTTTTTTTTGAACGAAAATCAAAAAAAAAATTTTTTTGCTTTTGAGACTGAAAATGATTTTTCAGTTTCAAAATAAGTCAAAGAGCCCGGAAAATAGTATATTGGATTCTCAAAATACCAAAACTACCCTTCGACCCACACCAAAGACTTAAAAATTTGAAAATAAATTCAAAAAAAATAGTTCAAAGGGTCGTTTGAAGCTGCGATTTCTTCTCAACACTCCTTTTACACCCCCACAGAATATAAAAAATAATCAAGACAATAACTCCCCCGGAACTACCCTTCGAGCCACCCCAAAGACTTAAAAATTTTTTGAAAAATTAAAAAAAAATAGTTCAAAGGGTCGTTTGAAGCTGAGATTTTTTCTAAACACTCCTTTTACACCCCCACAGAATATAAAAAATAATCAAGACAATAACTCCCCCGGAACTACCCTTCGACCCACCCCAAAGACTTAAGAATTTCGAAAAAAATGATTTAAAAATAGTTTGAAAGGTCGTTTGAAGCTACTATTTTTTGAACTACGCGGACAACTATTTTACGTCATTAGACAAAAATTGTTAGACTCTTAACTTTCCTGGAAGCGACCGATTTGCAACTATTAGCTGGTTTACTAACGTTGGTTTCTTCTACTGAAGATTTAGTTAACTATTAGCTGGTTTACTAACGTTGGTTTCTTCTACTGAAGATTTAGTTAATATGTGATGGTGTTAGCCGAGCCAAAGAATTTAGAACTTTGCAAATTACAAGACTCTTGCGCTTTATATTCATGCAATTTTATTTAATCCTTTTGCAATTCTCGTTCTGTAGTTCTTTGGTCGTTGCCCAGGACACGCCACGTGGAGGCCACCATATTTTTAATAAAGGATATTAGTATTTATTTTGTTCGTTCGATATGCATCGATCGAACATTACTTGTCATTCTAATATCCTTTATCAAGTGTCCCACCCTACTTTTTTTTAATCTATTATCGATCTATATTTATTCCGACTCTTTTCTCGGAAATATATCCGAATACTATTTTTAGTTATGTTAAAAAATTGACTTAATGGAAAATTTTGAACGATTTTATTATCCAAGATTAAAATTTCCTAACGATTTTAGATTTTTTTTAGGTACTACTTGTTTCTACGTAAGGTAAGTGCTCAATGGTATTATAACTTTGTTATAGTGTTATATTCATGTTTTTTTTTCCCAATCTTGGTTATTTTTCAGCTGACCGAAGAAAACATAGTATATTTGCGTAATTACATTGCGTATCATTGTTAATGATTTAAATTTCATCGTTACGTTTATTGCTAAATATTAAAATAAATTATATCAAGAAAAATACACTCTTAGTCGCATTACTGCTGACCGAATTATCAATCAGGTACATCTTTACCCTGATAAAAAAAAGTATCGAGACATAGAAAAAGTATTGAAAAGTATCAGTTTTCTAGTCAATACAATACTTTTCAATACTTTTTCTTTTTGTCTCAATATTTTTTTTATTCAGGGTAATTATTTTGTTTTCTACCAGATAAATTGTGCTAAAATTTCTTTTTCTTAATACATATGAAACTTGTATTTTTGGTCGCATTATTGCTGACCGAATTCTGAACTTATAGTATTTCTGCAATTTATCTAAATAAATTTTAAAGAAAGATCAAACTGTTAGTTTTTTAAATCTTTGTACTACATAAAAATTATTGGACGGATAACATTCTTGGTCGCATTACTACTGACCGAATTATCAATCAGGTACATCTTTACCCTGATAAAAAAAAAAGTATCGAGATATAGAAAAAAGTATTGAAAAGTATCAGTTTTCTAGTCAATCCAATACTTTTCATTACTTTTTTCTTTGTCTCAATATTTTTATATTCAGGGTAATTATTTTTTTTTCTAACAGAAAAATTGTGCTATAATTTCTTATTCTTAATACATATGAAACTTGTATTCTTGGTCGCATTATAGCTGACCGAATTCTGAACTTATAGTATTTCTGCAATTTATTTAAATTGACTTTAAAGAAAGATCAAACTGTTAGTTTTTTTCAATCTTTGTACTACATAAAAATTATTGGACGGATAACTTATTCTTGGTCGCATTACTGCTGACCGAATTATCAATTAGGTCCGTTTATACTTAATATTTTTTTTTTTTGAATAGTTATGTTATGTTTTATTACTAATATCGACGGAAAGAGTATTCTTGGTCGCATCAGTGCTAACCGAATTATAGATTAAAATTTCCTGCAGACAACTTATTTATTCTTCAGTGTAGATAAATAGAATAATTATGATTATTATTTTAATACGTTTACTATCTCATAATTATGATAATACGATTATTTCATAATTTTATTACTAAATTTACCGTATTGATCTATAAAGGGAACTAATTATTATTCTTAATTAATCTTTTTTCTAATGTTTTCGAAACTAAATTCTTGACACAAATTAAGAATTGTGTTTAAAATCTTTTATGTATCGTTCACATAAGAAACAACTTAAACTATCGTCTGCTATACTTTTCTCAACCTGAAGTTTTTCTACTGCGTCTGTGCATTTATTTCTCAAATATCTTTTTACACATTTTTGATGAATAACACGATGGCACAATCTACATGTAATTTCTCGTTGCTTATTTTTTCATTAATGCGTGCTAAACAGTATAAACATTTGTTTGTTACACATTCGGAATTTTTAAAATCTCCTCTGCTATATGTAATCGATATTTTTCCGGATCAAATTCCTGTTCAAAGTTTTCGTTTTTAAGTATGCATTCCATGTAATATGTCACATATGCCCCGCAACTTGCATCATCATTCTGGTATGGTCTATTCTTAAGCGATGATGTGATTGCCCACTGCACATTTTCTAATTTTTTCATGCTGAAATTTTTTTGGCAATGCTTGAAATAATCTGTCAGTTTTTCCTGAACACGCTCCATTTTTTCACCAGTATGTTCATATGGATCTAACAGCTCTAAACTCTCATTTTTTGTATCGATTACAAGTAATCTCCAGTGATTGAAGAATACGTATGGCATCAAAATTAAATTACCTAAATTAACTGATGGACTCAATATTTTCATCTGTTTATTCCATCGACTCTCTTCTGTTCTACCTAAAATCGAACCGCCCATATCAGTTGGCAAATATGTGATATTGTCATTATCTTTAATCAGGTTTGCAATGTAGACATCTATTGCTTGTCCATCTATCCAACCTTTCTTGTCGATTACTGAGTGCATCATCTTCAAATTAATATCATACGTTTTAAATATTGCAACTTGTTCTTTGGCAAATTCGAAGTGACCGATGTTTATATTCTCAGTCTCGTGGTTTTTGTAGTAATTAACATCACCAATGAGACCGTTTTTCATTACTTCAATTTGTGTATTTTTTACTTTTTCACACAATTGTCGACACTCTCTTTTGCAATGACTTCGTAGTTGTCAAAATTGTTAGTTTCAGTGTTATCGTTATTTTCACGACTACTTTCAAGATTTTCAACATTATTCGTTTTATCTGATAAATTTAGCATTTTCGTATTCGAAAAATCTTTTTTTGGGCATTGTAAGGTTCGATCTAGTGAATTTTCACAATGTTCAGAATCAGAGGAGTTTATCATTACTTGCTTAGATCCAATAATTTTTTTTCTCTGCTCCAGTGGTATGAAGCCCTCTCCTTTCCTGTTATTAGTTGTTTTCTTCGTAGAATCACTAACATTTCCTTCACTACTACTTTCATCATTTGATGGAAGTAGTGTTTGTCTAACATTAGAATATTTCTTGTGGCTTTGTTGTGTAATATTTTTTTTTTTTTTCAAGAATTTCGGAATCAGATGATTCTACTGATTCGCTATCTGGATCATGAGGTTTACTTTTTTTCGTGACTTTTTTTATCTTTTTACATTTATTTGTTTTTGTTTTTGATGTTGTTTTCTGTCTGCCATTTGCTTCTTTGGTAATTGTTCTACTTTCATCAGTAGTCTTATTTCGTTTCATTGGGATTAAGTCTTTTCCTTCCCTGTAAGTTATATTTCTCCTTTTTCTTTGTTGTTTTTTAATATATGATGCTTTTCGGCCCCACGGTGCATACACTAACGGATTAGACGCAGGTTCAGGATCCATTAATATTTCACTGATTTCGATTTCGGGATTTTCTTCTCTTAGTGATAGTCGATTTTCATTTACTTGGAATTTAACATTCTCTATTAACATTTTACATAAATTTGTTACCGTCCATTTATTAAAACCTTTTAATATCGAGTGGTCATATTCGTATATGTAATCATTTACAAACCTGTTTACACCCAACGACATATTTAATTTTGATGGACCTTTTAAGATTTTTGTAACAAATGGTAACCATGGAACAAAATGTTTCATTAAATATTCACCCACATCAGGTGCATACAAATGATTACTTACTTCGTCGATTTGTTCTTCTTCATTATTTACAGCTGTTTTTCTTGCGATCCAATTTGGATTTATTTTTTTGTGAAAAGGAGATTTTAATTCATTTGGACAATCACTTTCGTATTTATTTAATATTCTCATTAGGGTGGGTCAAAAAAATCGAATAATTTATTTTTGACTTTATACTCTGAAAAATAGGTTCGTAGACACCTAAAAAGAATTCTCTCCAAGTATAAGCTCTTAATTATAACGGGAAGGTCCTCCGCTTTGCGGGTTTCTATTTTTTTCGAATAATCAGATAAAAAAATTTATATCTCGCTTCCAACTGCTTGGAAAAATATTCCGTGGCATAGATTTTGTGAGAAATTGAATGCTTTACAAAAAGGTCTCTTATGACTTTTTCAAAAACTCAACCGATTAAAAGATATTCATAGTTGAAGTTTGGCTATTTTAAGGAAAATATTCGTTTTTATTATGAATTTTATAAGTCGATGAAAAAAATTATTTCGGATTGCGGAACTCATGATTTTGTAGGAAATTTACTGCTCTACAAAAATGGTCTCTTATGATTTTTTGATTAAGTGAAGCCGTTACGAGATATTCATCGTCAAACATTAACGAATATCAATATTTCCAGTTTTTGATCAATAATTCGATAAATTTTAATTTAAACTATGAGTTTCAGGAAAATTTACATAAATTTGAGTTTCGATCGATAAAGAAATGTTATAAACAATTTTTTTAATATTGTTTTCAGTCTTGAGCTTGTTTGATTGCATTAAAACAAGAAATTAGAGCATTTTTTCGACATATAGCCAATGATTAGTTTAATTTGAAGTGAATGACATATTTCTTTGTCAAATTTAATATGAAAAGTATTGAATCAAGTGAGAAACAACCAGTATTTAACTTTTTTATAGATACATTTTTTATTGAATTATCAATTGCAATATAATTGTCTATATTTTTAACATAACAGTACGCTATTACTATAAATAATTTCTTTTATTACAATTTGGGAATGTTTTTGATGTTCTTTGACAACTTGCAATAAGTACTGGAATTGTTCTTCATTTTTGTCAAGCATTGATTATATTCACTGACTAATGCAACAGCTCGCTCTGCTGAATCATTGACAACTTTTAGTTGTTGAAAGTATTCTTTATTTTCGAGATAACTCTCATTAGTAGGCCATAATTCAACATCGACATCAAGAAAGTCATACGGTAGATCGAAGATTTTGAAAAGATTTAATGACTTTTTAGACACAAAGTCACTCAGAGTTCTCTGCGCCAATGAATTCAAATCTTTTTAGCAATTACAAATCTTTTAGCTTTAGAATCTGTACCTTCACGAGTATTAACAGCTTCAACAATACTTTTTTTACTTCTAATGGAACGCCATCGTCAAACAGTGATAAAATGGCAAGTTCATCGCTCAAATACCATAAGTGCGAAATCATTTTTTCACACGTAGCTGAAGAAATCAAAGGATTGATATGTTTGTACTCCAATAAATTTTTCATAAACTGCAAGTCATGATAAGCAGCAGTTGTTGCAGAAGTTGATGAAAACCAAGCTTTTAAATACAATGTGACTATAAAAATACAGAAATGACGAAGACCATGCAATTCTTTCTGAGAGAGTTTGAATTCATCTCTGAATAGATACATTTTCAAACTATAAATGGCCTTAGCCATCCATCTAGCATGATGAACAGCACCAGGACGTTTGAAAGAAATCTTTTCTTGAGGCATTTCTCCAAGGAAAATCAATGATAATTCCAATAATTCTTTATTTAACTTATTATAACATTTCTTTATCGATCGAAACTCAAATTTATGTAAATTTTCCTGAAACTCATAGTTTAAATTAAAATTTATCGAATTATTGATCAAAAACTGGAAATATTGATATTCGTTAATGTTTGACGATGAATATCTCGTAACGGCTTCACTTAATCAAAAAATCATAAGAGACCATTTTTGTAGAGCAGTAAATTTCCTACAAAATCATGAGTTCCGCAATCCGAAATAATTTTTTTCATCGACTTATAAAATTCATAATAAAAACGAATATTTTCCTTAAAATAGCCAAACTTCAACTATGAATATCTTTTAATCGGTTGAGTTTTGAAAAAGTCATAAGAGACCTTTTTGTAAAGCATTCAATTTCTCACAAAATCTATGCCATGGAATATTTTTCCAAGCAGTTGGAAGCGAGATATAAATTTTTTTATCTGATTATTCGAAAAAAATAGAAACCCGCAAAGCGGAGGACCTTCCCGTTATAATTAAGAGCTTATACTTGGAGAGAATTCTTTTTAGGTGTCTACGAACCTATTTTTCAGAGTATAAAATCAAAAATAAATTATTCGATTTTTTTGACCCACCCTAATTCTCATGTTGTTTCTGAGTTCTTTCCCACCGACTGATAATTCACTAGCTCTTGCTACAATCTCTTCAATCATTAATTTGTTTTCCTTTATTTGGTTCTCAATTATTATTACGCTTTGTCCTATCTTTTCTTCACTTTTGTACAGCATTATTTTGAACAAATCATTGATGATTGCTTCAATTTCTTCCAAATCTCGACACAGAGTTAACAGGGTTATACTTTGTAAGTAAAAAACGTGTGCCTTTGCGTTAAGAGAATATCGATCTAAGTCCACTGATATCTTTCTCATAACTGAATCACTACAACACATGATTATTGACATATTTGGTAAAGGATCTTCATGTGTTATATATTTATATACATCCTCTACATATTTTATGACAGATTGTTTATTCCATGCCTCCACTATACTCTGTATCAATTGCCATTTCCAATCAATAATCAATGCATTAAAATAGGGCCATCTACGTTTCTCTTCAAACACAAATGTCTTAAATTCTATCCAGAATTGACACAAAGACTTTTCTCGATTATCCATAGTAACCAATTCTGCGATAGGCATTTTTGCTTTTATACCTTCATACAGCAAGGCGTAATAAAAAATATCACCAATTCCTAAGAATTGTGGAATGACGCAACCAGCCAACGTTGCACATACGTACAGAACTACAGGCAGAGAAGATGCATCAACAATGTCTAGTTGATTTTTATTATACATATTTATCCTCAATGGCAACCCAATACTTGGCATTGGAGAATCGCTTTGCTTACCTAAATTTACGTACAATTCGACTATGTCATGATATTCCGTACAATACTCGTCTGATTTTTGTTGTTGTTTGTCTTCTGAGCGAATTTTATAATAAACATTCATGTCTTTTACTTCTCCTGTATTTCCTCTCCAATACATATCTTCATTGGTTGTTTCGATATCTTTATAATAAACATCTCGAACTGAAGATATTTTCAAAGTTTCTTTCATTGCTGCTCGCTTATCTCCTCTTACTTGTGAGAATTTTCGATTTTTTGTTTGAGAGCAATAAAGAGATATTTCTTTATCACACGAACAGTGAATGTCATAAAAGCGATTGTCATTTATCAGCCTAAGAAATATATCATATCTATAATTCGCATCATGAGCCTTGTTTTTACAAAATCCATATAATACCCAGTGGTTTCCTTTATTCGCCCGAAATGTTCCCTGCAAAAAGAGAGGGCAGTCACATTTCCACGTAAACATGAGTCTTGTGATTTCTTTTCTTGTTAGATTTCGATCTAGCTTTTCTGTTTCAATGCTTTTTGCATCCACCAAACTTTGTCCAATTTTTATTTTATATTCTCTTTTAATATTATTCTTAGACTTTGAATTAATTTTTCGTTTGGGGTTTGGCTTTATCCTTTTATTCGACCCAGATTGATTTTTAGTTTCGGAATCTACTCCACTATTATCTTCCGATGATTGAGGTGACTCTTCCGCAGATGATTCTACTTTTGAATGGTTATCGCTGCTTGACAAATTTTCCGTGCGTTTTGGAGAATTTTCTTTGTCACTGTCCTCGGAACCGTGAGAAAGTTCAGTTTCATTAGTTTCAGATTTTTCTAAATCTGATTCCTCCATTTCGTTTTCTTCTGCTATTTTTTCACAGCACCTGAATGGTTCGATTACTTCATGATCATCGTCTTCCTCAAAGTTAAAAATGTCATATTGTGCAGGCTTCTCCAACATTACAGGGTTTGATATTTTTCCGATGGATTCTGAAACTTTTGCTTCAAGTTCCTCATTAGGACTAGTGTCGTTTGACTTTATTGGCTGGACCAGTGATTTTGTTTTATTATGATCGAATAACCCTTCCGAATTTGTAATAATGTTATCATCATTATTTAGTCCAGTACCTGTACTCTCTTTCTTCTCTTTCAAAACGTTAATATGGCCGTCAGTTCAAGATCCCGTAAATAATAAATAACCGAATTTTCAGTACTTATCGTTGAATCTGTCAATGGTGAGACCAATTGATATTCATTACCGACTTGGTGTAATATTTCTAAATTAATTTTATACAACCGTACAATAATTGCAATTTCAAATGCAGTACCGAACTCTCCATCACTCCCCATGCACGCAATATAACTTTCTTTATTTTCAAATGGATCTCGGTTAACTGCCATATGGGTAGCATTCAAGAGCTCTACATTGTCTTCCCAATTATTTACAACAAAATCAACAACATTTTGTCGAATTGGCTTGTACTGCTGCTGATCATTATAGAGTAAATAAGCGCAAGCTCTAAATGCACAGTTTCCGTCTTTTACAATTTCTTCTATTGTGAAGTTTTCAATATTATACTTCTTAGAGTCCCTATCGTCAATTAAAGTATAATTTTTTGTTGGAGCAAATTTTTTTTTATCACTTTCTGCTTCTTGCACTGTAGAATCCACAGATATTATTTTTTTATTCCATTCAACTCAGCGTTGTTTATTTGAGATTCACTAATGATTCGACATTTTGTCACCGCTTCATCACTACTTACCGAAATGGAATTAATTGAAGCTATTTTACTCACCGCTTCGCTGGAAGATTTGTCAGACAACTGGTCAAGTTTGGTACTGCCTACTTTGATAACTCCAACAACGTACTCCTTAACTAACTTTTTCGACCAGATGTATCGCAAATGACTCTTGAACTTGTTGTCGTTTTTTCTTTCAATTTGTCGCTGATCTGCAATATTTTTAATTTCATACCAAGTTTTAGTAACTATTTTCTAGATGAATTTCATTTATTTACTTCTCTCCTTTATTAATATCTATCAAAGAATATGAGCTTCGAGGAATAGAAAAATTAGAACGTACTCCTAACAAGAGAATTACCGCATATAGTAGACACTGAATCTAGTGAGAAACTGTTTTTTTTTTTTTTTTTTTTAACAAATGAAGCTTATTGTCAAAGTTTATCCTCATGAAATAACAAATAAAAAAGAACAGATCGAAAAACAATAAAATATTTTACCTATTGAATATTTTTCAGCAAATTAATTTTTAAGTGATGTTTTATTCATTTAAAGATATATTTGAAGAATTCTAGAAAAATTTACTTTAGTTCTTCTCTTTCAATTGTACTATTTAGCGAAGATGGTACTCACAATAACGATAAATAAAAGAAAAGTATGAAAGAAAATTTCAATCTTATGTTGTAATAAAAAAATTAGGAAAACTGTTGACCCTGAAGGCTATCTCTGCAACTTCTCGCTACTTTCGTAATTAAGCGCTCGAAATTGCACTTATTTTTTTGAGCTCTTCGAGCTCAAAATCTAATTTTCGTGTAGTTTTGCACTCTCTGAGCTGCTCTGTGTTATCGCAAATTATATCCTTCGTGCAATTAACAATATGATAAAAATCTAATTAGTCAACAGTGAACAAAAAAACGTATAAATCTAACAATTGTAATTAATTTTTGTTTCATTTTAAACTTTGTTATTTTTTCAAATTTGTAATAATGTTGAATTAAAAAATTTTCTATGAATAGTGTGTCGAGTTAATTAATTGATTAGTTTAAATAAAAAATTTAGTTCCGTTATTAATTCATTAATTGCTCTTTTCCTCCTTTCGGCCGTCTGTCACTTCGTTTTTGTTGAGTTTAGAAAAAAAGTGGACATATGCAATATTGTAGAAAATTTAATTTTCTATCAGATAGTTGATAGCAAATTAAAAAAAAAAACAATTTCTGTGGGTATTTTAAAAATGAAATAAAAAAAATTTAACAATGTTATTTAAATGGGAAAGGAAAAGGAGACCCCATCTTTATGCCAGTTCAATTTTTAAGATATTGAGATCAAACTTTAGGAGAATTTTTTTTTTATATTGAAAGAACTTTAAAAATGTTCATTGTATTGTTTATATTCATACTAGATCAATAAATAATAGTTTACTGTTTAATGGAAATATTTATCTGATGTTTATTTAAATTATCACGACGTTTCGTCGGTTTGCTGACTTCAACTTTTAGGATATATTTAATTGAAAAAACAAAAATAAATGTTTTTGTACTTTATAGATTGTCACAAATTTCTTTTTCTATTTATATCTTATATACTATGAAATGTTTATAGTGTCAAATTTTGATCGAAGATCAATTCGAAGAACCTGTTTTTAGAGTTGCGTTTTTCATTACAAGCTTCTCTTCTCTAGACTAATTTAATTTTTCAATAGACATGTCAATATTTTACATCGATCGGAATCTTAGTTTTATAAGGTAAAAAAATTCCTCTGTTGGCCAGTTCTAGCAATGTAAGCAGACTTTTTTTTTAATGTATATTAAAAATATAACAACTGATTAATGGTAAAAATCATGATATAACCGTGGAGCTGATACATTAAGCTTTTGGTGCAAAAAAATAGATTATAAATAGTCATCCGAAATTTAAACCAATAACTTAAAATACTGGAACTTTCTTTTGTATTTCTGTATAATATAACAAAAATTGATGACAATCTTAGTCATAAAGTTGCTTCGATTTTAATTATTATTTTTCGTAGTTTTGTTATTAACGAATTATGTATATTCTTTTCTTCTATTATGTATATTCGTATCTTTTCTTCTATTATGTATATTCGTATCTTCTTTTATATAATGTTCAAAAATATACCCTATGAAAAGTTGCAGATAAACCATTATTAAATTTTATAAATTGATCATGTACATAATTTTCCATTAATTGCTTTATCATATTTACCATATTATGATATGGTATTATTAATAATGAAGCTAAATAACTTACTCATACGTACATAGTTCACAGGGTTTCTTACTAGAACTTTTATACGCGCAGGTGCATACTATAAAGTTACCACTGTACACTATCCTACACTTTACTTTACTTTGTGTGCTTTCACTTACTGCTTGTTTTAGATAGCAAACGCATAGGTTAACTTCATAATCATATAATATTAGAAATCGTAAAAATATATCGCTTATGAATCATAATTAAAATGTTTTCCAGAATAATAATCAATTAAAAATAATTCTCCTGTTATGATTATTTGTAACTCTCAATCGACATTGTGTTTATCTGAAATATGTATAAATTCTATAACTATGGTATTTATTTCTTCTCAAACGACGATTTCGTCGTTTTTCTTAATTTTTTAAATAAACTACCCAAAGACGAAAATACATGATAAGTATTTTGTTTGTAAACTTTTCAATGCAGTTGATTTTTTTATTATACTTAATTTAATAGAAATCTAAAAGTTTTTTAAATATTTGTAACAGTTACATTTTTATCAAAAAAAAAAAAAAAAAATTTCCACCTATATAGAAGTTTTACGAAAATTATAAGTGCAAACTTTTAAAAATATTTTTTTTTACAAAAATTCATGGGTTCTGAAAATCTCAAGAATTATCATTGTCTACAAATATCAGCATTATTTTAATTTGTATACCCAAAAAAATTATTAAGTACTCATAGATAGTTAACTGTTGTATATATTATTAAATATTTCTATTACTTGCTACTTAAACAGCATAACAATATTTAATGTACATTAAATTGACACGTGTCAATCATAGTAATGAAAGTGCGTGTAATTCGGTAATTATGAAATGAACAAAGACATTACATATATCGATTACATTACATTACATTTATCGATCATAATTGAACGATCATTTTTAATCAGAGGACACTTATAAATTGAGGCATTAAAAAAACCTTTGAAAAAAATGAATGTTCATTATTATGAAAATGTATTATGAAAATAAAGTTAGCCGACATCAAAAAGTTTTTAGAATTCTTTTTTCATTAAAAAAAATTATAAAAAAAAAAATCAAAATAAATTTTCATTTGTAAAAAACTTGAAAAATTATAAATGCAATTTTTAACGAATATTGTTCAGTTCTAATATAATAAATTAAAAAATTAAAAACGTCGGTTACCTTTAGTATTGTAACATAATTAATATTAAGTTAGCCGACATTTAAAAGTTTTTAGAATTATTTTTCCATAAAAAAAAATTATTAAAAAAATTTTTCTTTAGTAAAAAACTTGAAAAACTATAAGTGCAATTATTAAAAAACATTTTTTAGTTCTAATTTAATAAATAAAAATAAAAAAACAAAAAATTCGAAACGTCGGCTAACTTTAGTACGATACCATATTATGTGAATATTCTTACCTTGCCGAAAAGAATTTCATCAATCTTCGAAGTGATTGAAAAATCACTAACTTCACTAGCACATTTGATAATCGCATCAATATATTTTGAATGTTTTCTTTTTAACGTTTCTATCGACATTTTGAAACGCAATTAAACAATATTTTTACAAGATAAACAAATAACTATTAAAGTATAAACTAGACCAAAGATAAAATTTTGTATGGGAAAGTTAATAAACTCAATAATTATAACCTAACAAACTAAAAACTAATACCAAATAATAACCAATATAATGTAATTAAAATATTATTGAAGTTAAATAATTAAGAAAAAAATTAGATTATAATAATATTTTTACACACTTAAGTGACTAAACAAAGCATAGTTTCTAAAACAAATGAGTTCTCAAAGAAATAATATACTTTTATTAGCAATACGAATTATTTTATTTCTTAACAAACAAACTTCTTCTATCTTCTTCATTAGTTACGGTGCTATAAAAAACCGTCAAAAAGTTCCTAAAAATTACATCTAGTTCCGTAATTTTTCACTGCAGCGCTAAGGTAGCGTTACAAAATAGTACGAATATTTAAAAGTCTAAATTCATCTTTTGTTGATGATCAATGAAAAAAATAATTCTTTCTCAAAATAATTATGATTATAATTACCGGAAAAAATATAATAATCATTAAAAAACAGAAGTTCGTTGAAAAATACTTACTGGTTGTTGAAAATTCTCACTAAACCAAAAAAATTTTTTTTATTACTTTCGTTTTATTAAGAGTTTCATAACCTAAATTGGCCAAATGTAAAGTCTAATCAAATAAAAAAAAAAAAATACAATTTTAATTTCACTAAGCAAATGAACAAAAGAATTGAAAAATTTTTTATCATCTGTCGATATTCTTCGTTATCTTTAGTAAAAATTTTTACGGTTCTGTTGATATTTTTTTAGATTGTCTGACAAGAGCAACTCGTAAAAATTTTTGACTAAATTATTTGAGAATAATTTTTTGAAATTTTGTAAGACAAATTAGTGCCAACAAAAATCACCATGTAGAAATTAAAAAAATCAATATTGCAATTTTGAAGAACAAAATTGTGTGCTAAATAAAAATAAAAAAAGTCAAGTGCCTGTAAACTTAAATATCTTAAATTTTTTATTAATCTTTTAACCTTAAAATTTTTTTCAATCATTTGTAATATAGATTATATTTTATTGTTCTTGAATTAGAAAATAACAAAAAAAATTCATTTTTCTGTCATTTTTCAATTCTTTTTAGAAACGAAATCAATCCAAACAAACCCTCGCGGTTTCGGAATTACGGTGAAATCACAGTGAAATCACAGTGAAATCACCTTCACTGTAAATTCACCGTAAATTTACGGTAATTTTATAGTGAATTCACAGTGATTTTGTTCCATTTCGTCACTATGGTTTAGTAGTGATATCACTGTAGATTCATGGTAATCTCAAAGAGATAACACCGTGAGTTCATTATAGTTCCACAGTGAATTCATAGTAATTTCACTGTGATTTCATTGCAACTTTATAATGATTTGATAGCCATAACACGGTGAGTTCATTATAGTTTTACAGTGAATTCATAGTAATTTCACAGTAAATTCATAGTAATTTCACTGTAATTTCACTGTAGTTCTACCATGATTTCACTGTGGCTTTATAATGATTTGATAGTCATAACGCCGTGAGTTCATTATAGTTTCACAGTGAATTCATAGTAAATTCACTGTGATTTTACTGTAATTCTACCATGATTTCACTGTGACTTTATAATGATGACTTTATAAAGAAAATTAAAAATTCTAAAAACATGGGCTAATTATTTTGTCTTACGACGATTTTTTAAACCGATTTTTCATCAGATCTTAATGTTTTAAGATCCCAGGATCTATTCTAACTCTTTCTCGGATGACGTCCGTGTGTCTATGTATATAAACCTTGAATAACTCTTCAATTACTCAACCAATTAGAAGGCTGTTTGTAGCAGTTAATGCGGCATCGTTAAGATTTACTGTCATTAAGATTTATCTCGATTTAACCAAGTAGATTTTAAGTAATCTCAAAAGTAAGATTTTTAAAAAACTGATTCCTTTCTTTTGAAATTACTTATAGACTTTTTTTACCGGTTGATTCTAAATACTAATCAGCTGTTCCAATCGAACAATCATGTCGACTGCCGCAATCCATAGCAAAATCGGTGAATTCGTTTAAGAGACATCGTTAATGCAACATTTTCAAAAAAGTATTCATTTGAAATAACTTATTAATTTAATTTCTAATTCAATTTTCGTAGTGAAATAACATTTTTATATTAGAAGAGCTTTCTGTTTAAAAATACTGATTGAAAATAATTAATAAATAACAATTTTGAATTTTTTTTAATAATTTCAATTCTTTTCTTTGTATATGTAGATATACAGTTTGCATGGAGTGACCGCTTTTCAATTCTTTTCAATCAGTATTTTTAATCAGGGCTTCATCAAATTTCGTTAAGCGGGTTACAGTAAAATGACGCTTCAAAAAAATATCACAGTTTGGAAATTGAATAACAATGTGCTTCTTTTAAACTTTAATAATATTTTCAGCTCAAGGATTTCTAAAATTATATCAAATATTATACATTTTTAGGAAATATTTCTGCATTGCGACAAAATATCAAAAGAAGTAAATAAACTCCCAATGTGTGAAGGAAAATTATATAATTTATTATTTCAAATCATAAATAGTTACGTACATGAACGCTTACAAATATAAATTATTTTTTATTTTACATTTTTACAATGAATATTTCGTCAACTTAACTCTACATATAGTCTGTATTATTTTTTTCTTAAAAAAAAGACAACATATACGGTAAAGTACCTAGTAGCTGCTCAGGAACTATTACCTGGACACTCCATATATTTGTGTATCTATATTTATAAATATAGATTGGTCAATTACTGGTTCATGAGCAGCTACTTGGTACTTTACCTAACATTTATTTAAGTACAGTTTTTTGCATTATTTACCTTATCTACCATAATATATACAAATATATATATATATATATATATATATATATATATATATATATATATATATATATATATATATATATATATATATATATATATATATTTGTGTTTTTTTTTTGACTATTTTTTTTTTTTCGTTCCCATAGTAAAAATTTGATGGGAGTACCAAAAAAAAAATTCCCTGAAATTTTGGGCCCTTAATATTAATATTCAGTACTCGACCAAGGCGTGTAATGATTTCCCATTTAATGATGGTTTTAATAAATTACATCGATGTGAGAAATAACAAAAAATTTAATATTTATTTGAGTTGTTTCAAACCCAATTAAATAATGGTAATTATTTTTATCAGCTATTTCACACATTTTTATAGCGCAATTAGTTTACGTAACCTCAAATTTAATGCAAAATACGTTAAACGACGTTAGGCCGCTCAGGACTCGCGAAGCTTTGTTCTTACTCTCGCGGAACAAGTACGCGAAAGCGAAGAAAGCGCTGCAATTAATCGGAAAATTTGTGAAACTCAGGTGAGGTTGAGTAATAACGTACAACGCCATGGTATCTAACGTAAAACAAAATTGATCAGTATCATAATACAAAGAGTGACGAAATACAATTCATCTAATTTTTGTTTTGGTTATTATTATCTTACTTTTTTTATAAACTTTGAATGTATTAGATGATTAAAAAATGAAAAAAAAATCAGGAGAGAAGTTCACAAAAAATTTTCAATAGGAGGAAAAAAAATTTGAAAAAATCCGTTAAAAAAAATTTTTTTTTAATATCAGTTTCAAAATGATCAATTATTCAATTTTTCAATTATTTGTTAATTAAAATATGGATAATTAATGATTGATATGACAATTTATAGTGAAATTAATTTATTTCACAATTTAACTCAAAAATTCCATACCGCCTCAACTTAAAACCTCTATATCTCAAAAAGTATCATTCGTAACGATTTAGTGCTTAAGACCTTTTTTGTAGAAAATTTAATTTGCTACAAGTCTGTAATTTTCATTTTTTCCGTAGCTAGTGTTGTTTACGAGATAGTTTCAAAAAAACGCGAATTTTATGAAAAAATTAGCTTTAGTGGCCCGTACTACCCCGCAGGTGTAAGTTATGACTTTGCCGTAATGGATACTTTTGTAGAGCGTTCAATTTTAAAAAATACCTGTCCAAGTCCTAGATAATCCCATGAAATGCGGCTGAGTAATAAAATTCGAAAGAAAAAAAATCCAGTTTTACGTGTATTTTAAATGGGAAATCATTACACGCCTTGGTCGAGTACTGAATATTAATATTAAGGGCCCAAAATTTCAGGGAATTTTTTTTTTTGTACTTCCATCAAATTTTTACTATGGGAACGAAAAAAAAAAATAGTCAAAAAAAAAAGCACCCTAATATGGATATTGCAGGGATTTATGTCCATATGCAGTAATAAAGGTCTATTTTTAGAATGCCTAAACAAAGATAGATATGCATCTCCAACAGATAATCAATTTAAAAAATTATTTAATGGTCAAGATTTCTATTTACAGATGATAAGAAATTTTCAAACTAATTTCAGAAATAATAATAATCCTTAATTGAGAATAATATCACTAAGTAATAATGATTTGAAATTATTTCTAAAAATAATAACATTAAATATTAATAATTTCAAATTACTCTAACTATAATTTCTAAAAGTAATAATACCACTAAATAATATATTTTGAACCTATTCTAAGTATAATTTCTAAAGAAAAAATAAAAATTACTAAATAAATTTCAAATTATTCTAACTATATCAAAATAATTTTTATAATAATTATCTTAAATAAATAAAAATTGCCACGTCATAGGATATGTACAGATGTGCATATACATAGCCCTGTATAAAAGCGTGGAACAGCCAGTTTTCCGGCAAAAAAATAGGGATAGATAAGGAAGGAACCTCGGATCCCAATTGGACTAGAGTTTCCCCCAAAAGATGGAAAACATGGGACCCACCCAAGAATATAAGGGAGTCTTACTTTAAGAATTGGGAGTGCTAGACGAAATTCCCAGGCATTGATTTCGCTTCCCGATCCAGTCGAATTGTCTATTACTTTTGTTGTATCAAAATTGGTGTGACTATCCCATCAAAGTTTATCAGTGAGGCTATCCCACTGTCAATTAATTTTATATTCTTGGTCTTCCCAAGTTTTTCATTTATTAGTGAAAATTATAATTCTTTTATATGAAAGTTATTAGTGAAAATTGTAATTCTTTTTATACAAAATTTTTGTGAAAACAAATTCTTTCGTGCAAGAGTTTGTTAGTAAAAATTAAGATAACCAATAATCACGAAATAAGGTACTGTAAGATTTAGGATATAAATATAAAATTTTTGTAGAACTTCATTTCAAAGAAAGAACTAAATCTAAAAATATTTGTAAAAATAAACACAAAAAAAAAAAGATAACAACTAATCTAGTTCCAATTTGAAACAAATTAAATATTTTATTTTTTACAAAATTTTGTTTTATTAAAGTATTTTTTGTCTTGCGTCCTTCAAACAAAGTCCCGGAATTTCTAGTCTATAGGTGTAATACACCTGGACTAAAATGTAATAATCACACTCTGAAGCTAGAGATAGTAAGTGGTGATTTATAAATTGGGAGAGGTCCCTATTGCAATGCATATACCTCGTCAGTTTATAATCTAACTGAACCTCGAAAATTCAGACGTAACAAAATCAAAATTTGTTGGAATTTACGTGAAAATACCCATCTACATGAATTTCAAAGCAAAAATTCAAAAGCTAAGATGTTCCCTCAATCAGATTCCCAGCAATTTGTTTGCTTAATTAAATATAAGTTTTTATCTGTTTTGATCAAAACAGCTGGTTTTATCAACCTTGATTCTCTAACGAAAAGTAATTTACTTGAAGTTATTGCTCGATAAATATGTTCATTATTAAATGCTAGTCTGACCCGATTAAAACATTTGATGAATATGCCACCAATTTTTTCATCATTATTTTGAAATTTAATCATAGTAGTTATTGAACCAAATGTCCCATTACCATCGTAAATGACGCAATCACAGAATTTTAGGTTTTTGGTGCATTCGGCCATATAATTTTGTCCATTCAGTTTCATTTTTTTGAAACATTCGATATTTGTAGGATTATAACCTACTCTTAATAATGCAGCTCGTTCTTCAGCTGTAGGCATTCGAGTTTTCAATTTTCCCAAACATACTAAACGATTTTTTACGCTACCGTCATTTTGCTGAAAAGGGACTTTGATTTGCTTCGCAATAAATTTTTTTGTTTCATGAGAAACTTTTTCATCGTCCAAGGCATTAATTAGAAATTTTTGAATGAGAAAGCGCGTTGCGATTTGGTCAGTTTGAGCAAAAGAACTTGTAACGAAGTCCATTATTTTTTTATTCATTGATTCGAATGTAAATGCTTCATGGACCCAGATTGGACCCCAGTTTCGAACAACGTCAACTAAATGCGCCATCAAGTGTATGTTGGAGGTCATATTTTCAACACCGAAATATTGTTGAAAAAGTTTTATATATGCTTTTAACAACATGTCACAACGATTTAATTGATCTGAAGTGATGCAGTCACTATTTAAATGATGAATGGCTTCTGATAAAAGTGCATAATGATGAACGTACTTTGCAGGCAATACTTCCTTTAGACATATTGGACCGTAGTCTAACCAATTGCGCCATTCCGAAGCTTTCCATTTCTGATACGTTGTTATAGATCTTGGTTTACGTGACCGACATGATGGTGGCTTAATAGCTAACAAGCACTTATCTATTAATTTAATACTCCCAGGACTTCCTACATAATAGGGAGCTTTAGCTATCGTAAGAAATAGCCGAGTATGTTGCCGAACTACTCCTAGGTAAACAGCGTGCATAGCTTCGACAACAACTCCATCGCGTATATTGAATAATGGCAAAGCTACTAACGATGAGATAGTTTTCACCCCATGTCTCTTAGTATTATTATCATAAGCGTAAGCCATATCGTCACGTAATTCTGTATCAGTTCGCTGCTTTTTATAGAATTGATTTAATGGATAAACGAATTTTCCGGGTCTTAGGCTTTGTCCTTTCGCATAGCAATGTAAACATCCATAAAATCCATTAAATTGATTCAAACACGTCACTGCAGCTCTAGCTGGAGAATCAAGGTTACAAGTCGTAACAATAAACCTTGATGTTACCTCTAATGAGTCAGAAGGTTTCCACGATACACCTGTCGAGTACAGTGTTTCCATTTCATCCATGAACGGTCTCAGAAAAGAGTTCATTACTGGATGTTGCTGATCTACATAAATTGCTGCAAGGAGCATATGTTTTTTTCGCATACGTGGAGATAATTCGTTGATTTGTACATATATTGGCCATGCACTTAAATTCGAAGATTTGGCGACGTTACATCCATCAGTATTAAATGTAAAGGAAAAATTATACCATTTTTCTAAAAATTTTCCAGGTAAGCATTGAGATTTATACTCTTGTCCATCAAAAATGTCTTCATATGCATCTGGATTTGTTTTCGTTCTCCAAAATCTATATTTCAGAGATTCCGAAATATTAGGTATCTTCATAAGTTCTTTAATTTGTGCAGTTAAACTTAAGTATATAAAATAGCCTAAATTTGATTCTGATGCACCACAATAACAATTTGTTTTTAATTTATTCGTCTCCTTACATCTTTCACCCAAGTAGTGACGACAATTTCTACAATAATAATGATTTGTTAGGATATCCTTATTACGACCTAAAACGTGCCACAATTGTTCTTTATTTGTTGGTATACAATTGGCATGATACTTCGATTTTATCCATTGCAATTGATCTAGAGTAGCCTCGTACGATAACTTGTGCCTAACTGACGTTGCAATTGCAGCAAGTAAGTGATCCTTAACAGTAATATTTTGTTTTGGAATCAAGGGGATGTCAAGATTCGGTTCTTTATTAATGTTAAGAAATGGAGAATCGAGCGACAAATTATTATCATTGGACCGGATACCGATTTCATCATCATTATCATCATCATCATCATCATCATCATCATCATCATCATTGTCGTCGTCGTCATCATCATCATAATTATTATCATCATCAAAATCGTTTCCATCAACATCGACATGATTATCAGCATCATCTCCATTATCATCATCAATATTTTTATCTATCACATTACAATTTAAGAGTGCGAAACTTATTTCTGGATGGATATCATCCTCATCGTCACTTCCATGTGGATGAATGTCATTCCTTACATTATATCTGGTACTTATATTACTGATGGCTTCGTCAGCTTCGTAAAAACAACCAAGCTGATTTTCATCTAAAGAACAAGCATTTTCTATTCTTGTGGCATGATTATCTTCATGGTCTTGGAAATATAATCGAAATACTTATAGTTGTATGAAATAATTTATATTCTATACTACACTAGTGTAAAACATCAGGGTGTAAAAAAAAGTCAAAATTTTTATCGAGTTTTAAAATAACCAAGTCAAAGCTTGAAGTTCCAAGTTTTAAGATCCTAAGTGAAGTTACGAGAATTCTCAAAGCAAAGTCTATCGTTCAATACCTATGAATACCGTAAAAAAATGTGGAAATCGGCTGACCGAAAGGCCACCCCTGCAACTTCCCGCTAATTTTAGCGACAGTTATACGAACATTTTTTGTTCGGATGTTTGTGAACTCTATCCAGTAAGCAAATCGTATGCGTTATTTCAAGCTCTTCGATTTTAGAAATATAATTTTTTGAATTTAGAGGATCGGCGCTTATTTATTAAAATAATTTCAAATACAAATACAGATCTGTCTATCTACATTTATTTCCATTGGTAATTTTTTCATACATTAGGAAAAATAATTAAACATTAACGATATCAAGGCATATAAACATTTCGACTTTACATTATATATGGTTACAGGAATGATATTAAGGTTTAATTGAATGATAATAATTAGAACAAGTCATTTAAATATTTTAAAGATGTGAAATGTTAATTATATTTTTTTCAGTTGAAATTTTTTTACTAAATAACAACGAAGCTTTTTTTAGAATTATTTTCAAAAACTCAAAATAATTGATTAAAGATATAACAGTATTCATCTTTAAATAACATAAATGAGCGGTGTTCATATTATTGTAAATAATTTTTAAGGTTTGGAAATTTTGACGGTTTCGTAAAATAAAGTCAGTAAGCGACAGTCGGTAAGAAAATACATCATCACTATAAGTGCGAAAGGAATAAGTAGCCAATACCCGTTAGCGTCTTTCACTGCCCGATAAACCACTTAAAATTTGAATAAGAATAAAAAAGAACACTTTTATGACTGAAAATTAAAAATTGCTATAACTTTTGAATGGATAAGTCCATTCTTAGGTGATTAATGGTAATTTTTTTTATTTCTTTCCGTCAATGATATCTCACGAACAAATCTACCGATTTTCATGTGATTTGCAGCAACAACATATTTTTTTGTTGTCCAGCGCTGAATAGTGTTTAAAATTGATTGGTCAAGCGGTTTCAGAGTATTTCTAAAAAAATTGATTTTTGCGATTTCTTTCGTCAACGATTTCTCGAAAGCAAATTAACCAATTATGATCAACTCAGTCGCAATCGACGATGTTTTTTGAGCTCTAAAGCTAATTAGTTTTTGAAGTTGATCGATTCAGCAGTTCAGAAGTTATTTCAACAAAACCACATTTCAAAAAAAATTTTTTCTTCGTTTTTTTAAGATTTCTCAAAATCTACTGGTCCAAATCGATTCAAATTTTCAGGAAATCTAAGTTTGGTGGAGCCCTTCCAAACGCCGCCAGGTACGATCAAATCGGTCAAGCCGTTCCAAAGTTACGAGCGAGTGACATACTTACACACACACACACCCACCCACACACACAAACACACACACACACACGCGCGCGCGCGCGCGCACACACACATACAGACATAGTGACGACTTCTCAGGAGTGTTCAGGGGAGGTTCCTAGGACTTCAGATAGTCGAAATCTGATGAGAACTCGATTTTTACAAGACGGGGTAAAACCAATAACTTCCCGATTTTTAGAAAATTTTCAATTTTCTGAGCGGGTAGTTAAAAATTTGAAAATCGGTCGATCCTGCAGAATTTACCCCTGGAATTCCCCGTTTTTTTCGTGCTTTGAATATTCGAAAAGTTTTATCCTACGATGATCTGAATTTTTCCAGCTCAAATATACCATTTATTAAGATTTTCGACATCTCTGAGCTGCAGCTCACATGTAAAATCTTTTAATTATTGACATTTAACATTCAAAGTTTTCGAAAATTCTTGGTTTCACCCCGTTTTTCGAAAATCGAGTGGGTATCAGATCTCGACGTTTTAAGGGCTTAGGAAGCATCCCTGATGACTCCCAGGTGTGTGTGTATGTGTGTGTGTGTGTGTTTAAACCTCTTATAACTTTCAAACGGCTTAACCGATTGGATCCTACCAAATGGTATTCGACAGAGTTCTACCAAAATTAGATATTCTGAAAATTTCAACCGATTCGGACCGGTAGATTCCAAGAAATCTTAAAAAATCTAAAAAAAAAATTTTTTTCAAGTGTTTTTTTTGGAATAACTTTAAACAGCTTTACCGATCGACTCTAAAATCTAATCAGCTCTCAACCTTAAAAAGCCACGTCAATCGCTGCAAATCGGATCGAGATCGATTGATTTGCTCTTTACATATCAATGACGAAAAAAATCGAAAAAAATGCAAATTTTTAAATTACTTAAAAATTTTATATAAAATGAATTAGGACTTCTAATTTTTAACTTCCCGCTAAGAAAATTGAAAACTTTTAAAAATCGGGAAGTTATTGTTTTCACCCAGATTTTCGAAAATCAAGTTCTCATGAGATCTAGACATTTTGGAGATTCTACAAAGCTATCCTGTCTACACGCGCGATAATGTCGCTATTAATGTATGTATGTATTCTGCTATTTATGAAAAAAAAAAAAAAAACTTTTTTTTTAGGTGGTCCAAAAATTGGTGGTTCACATAGAAACTAACATTTTTAGACCAAAACGAACTGTTAATGTTAACATCAAGGTTTTTCTCAATCGACTATTCTATCTTCCATTCAAATAACACAGGAAAATATTTTTTTAACCTTGAAATTCATTTTCCTGATATAGAAATGAACGTACCGAGAAGTAGTAAGCCGCGATTCATTCCGAAAAGAATGATCTTTGTGGCTCGTTAGTATAGCTGTATTCACACTTATTTATATATCATTTGTTTAAGAGACATCAAACGTTTACGTAATTGTGGGCGAAAAGTTAGAAATAAAGCTTGTATTAAAAATGATATAGAAAAACTTATAAGGCCTATTTATGCATCTTATTTTTATTGAAACTTTCCCGCACGGGCACGGGCACGAATATAGTTGATATGTATAGAACCGAACCTCGTACCATCAGATTAATTCTCACAACTTAAAATTTTTAAATCACGTCAAAGAATCTTAATTGTATCTTACAGTTAATTTACAAAAATTTATTAATTAATTAGTAACTTTTATTTTAGATTTTTAATTTAAAAATTTTGTCACCATTTCACGGTTCATATCTTATTTAAAATTAATTTTGTTTTTTAAAGCCCACCGCAACGAGGAAAAAAATTTTTGTTTCATGTTATTTGAATGGAAAATTGAATAGTGTGAAAATCTATAAGAAGACATTAAAATCCATAAAAATTTAACTCTTTTTCAGAAAAGTCCTAAAGCTTTTAAAGTCGACTATTTTTTGTTTCATTTTAAATATTTTTTTCTAATTTTCTTTTTTTCGGGACATAATTTAATAAAACCTCGAGTTGGCCAAATTCTTTTACTATTTCTGGGTGAATGTCGTAAGAAAATTTGAATAGTGTATCCGAACAAAAACAGTTTCACTGTAAAAAATTGCGCCAAGTCCACGTTTATGAAACTCATCTCAATAACATCTGCACTTTGCAAAAAAAATAAGACTCGTTACAATAATTTTCATTCTATACAAAAAAAAGTTAAATACAAAAAAATACCAAGAAACCGTCATAATGTTGAAAAAATTGAAAAAAATTTGTTGAAAATTTAAAAATTAAGAAAAAATTTTTTTATCGTACTTGGCGCGCGTCATTGAGTACCCCAAATTTTTTCGGACGAATTTCAACCCGAGAAAAAACGAATTCGCTTGAATTTATGTAATGTAAATATGTATAATCATATATATATATATATATATATATATATATATATATATATATATATATATATATATATATATATATATTAGGGTGGGTCAAAAAAATCGAATAATTTATTTTGATTTTATACTCTGAAAAATAGGTTCGTAGACACCTAAAAAGAATTCTCTCCAAGTATAAGCTCTTAATTATAACGGGAAGGTCCTCCGCTTTACGGGTTTCTATTTTTTCGAATAATCAGATAAAAAAATTTATATCTCGCTTCCAACTGCTTGGAAAAATATTCCGTGGCATAGATTTTGTGAGAAATTGAATGCTTTACAAAAAGGTCTCTTATGACTTTTTCAAAAACTCAACCGATTAAAAGATATTCATAGTTGAAGTTTGGCTATTTTAAGGAAAATATTCGTTTTTATTATGAATTTTATAAGTCGATGAAAAAAATTATTTCGGATTGCGGAACTCATGATTTTGTAGGAAATTTACTGCTCTACAAAAATGGTCTCTTATGATTTTTGATTAAGTGAAGCCGTTACGAGATATTCATCGTCAAACATTAACGAATATCAATATTTCCAGTTTTTGATCAATAATTCGATAAATTTTAATTTAAACTATGAGTTTCAGGAAAATTTACATAAATTTGAGTTTCGATCGATAAAGAAATGTTATAATAAGTTAGATAAAGAATTATTGGAATTATCATTGATTTTCCTTGGAGAAATGCCTCAAGAAAAGATTTCTTTCAAACGTCCTGGTGCTGTTCATCATGCTAGATGGATGGCTAAGGCCATTTATAGTTTGAAAATGTATCTATTCAGAGATGAATTCAAACTCTCTCAGAAAGAATTGCATGGTCTTCGTCATTTCTGTATTTTTATAGTCACATTGTATTTAAAAGCTTGGTTTTCATCAACTTCTGCAACAACTGCTGCTTATCATGACTTGCAGTTTATGAAAAATTTATTGGAGTACAAACATATCAATCCTTTGATTTCTTCAGCTACGTGTGAAAAAATGATTTCGCACTTATGGTATTTGAGCGATGAACTTGCCATTTTATCACTGTTTGACGATGGCGTTCCATTAGAAGTAAAAAAAGTATTGTTGAAGCTGTTAATACTCGTGAAGGTACAGATTCTAAAGCTAAAAGATTTGTAATTGCTAAAAAGATTTGAATTCATTGGCGCAGAGAACTCTGAGTGACTTTGTGTCTAAAAAGTCATTAAATCTTTTCAAAATCTTCGATCTACCGTATGACTTTCTTGATGTCGATGTTGAATTATGGCCTACTAATGAGAGTTATCTCGAAAATAAAGAATACTTTCAACAACTAAAAGTTGTCAATGATTCAGCAGAGCGAGCTGTTGCATTAGTCAGTGAATATAATCAATGCTTGACAAAAATGAAGAACAATTCCAGTACTTATTGAAAGTTGTCAAAGAACATCAAAAAACATTCCCAAATTGTAATAAAAGAAATTATTTATAGTAATAGCGTACTGTTATGTTAAAAATATAGACAATTATATTGCAATTGATAATTCAATAAAAAATTTATCTATAAAAAAGTTAAATACTGGTTGTTTCTCACTTGATTCAATACTTTTCATATTAAATTTGACAAAGAAATATGTCATTCACTTCAAATTAAACTAATCATTGGCTATATGTCGAAAAAAATGCTCTAATTTCTTGTTTTAATGCAATCAAACAAGCTCAAGACTGAAAACAATATTAAAAAATTGTTTATAACATTTCTTTATCGATCGAAACTCAAATTTATGTAAATTTTCCTGAAACTCATAGTTTAAATTAAAATTTATCGAATTATTGATCAAAAACTGGAAATATTGATATTCGTTAATGTTTGACGATGAATATCTCGTAACGGCTTCACTTAATCAAAAAATCATAAGAGACCATTTTTGTAGAGCAGTAAATTTCCTACAAAATCATGAGTTCCGCAATCCGAAATAATTTTTTTTCATCGACTTATAAAATTCATAATAAAAACGAATATTTTCCTTAAAATAGCCAAACTTCAACTATGAATATCTTTTAATCGGTTGAGTTTTTGAAAAGTCATAAGAGACCTTTTTTGTAAAGCATTCAATTTCTCACAAAATCTATGCCACGGAATATTTTTCCAAGCAGTTGGAAGCGAGATATAAATTTTTTATCTGATTATTCGAAAAAAATAGAAACCCGCAAAGCGGAGGACCTTCCCGTTATAATTAAGAGCTTATACTTGGAGAGAATTCTTTTTAGGTGTCTACGAACCTATTTTTCAGAGTATAAAGTCAAAAATAAATTATTCGATTTTTTTGACCCACCCTACTAGATAGAGCCTCTATCTATCTAGCCTCTATCTAGCCTTCGTGGATTTTGACTTTTTTCTTATGGAGAAAGTGACATGCCACAGACTAAATAATTCGAGAATGTATGGTAACTCTCCACTAGATGGGAGACTACAGTTAAAAAAAAAGTTATGAGCTTGCGTCGATGCTCACTAGGGCTCGTCAATGTTACTCTAACACAAACTGTAGTTAGAAAGTTCGAAATCGAAAATAAAAGAAATAGTAACAATCATCACCAATATTATAAAAACCATGGAAATTTATTTTACGATTTTATAAAATATAAATATTATGATTGATAATTTGTCTATCAATCTAAACCAAAGGATGTACTTGATGGAATTTTATTAATGCTTATTAGTTACTCTACGAGAAATAAAAGTTTAACGTGATTTTATTGTTACAATTGTTTGTGCACTAATTTTCAGCGGTAAAAGTACATAATTTGAATTGAAAATTTTTTCAATCACATAAAATGTTAAAATTTTTTTTTTTTAATAAAATCTCTAGAATTTACTATCTATCAACTTTACATATGAATTTTTTTAAATTAACTTTTTTTTAAATTAAGTATTATTTATTAACTAGAGTCAATATCTACAAGAGCTCACATTGTTTGGGTTTAGTTTCTATGTAATAGTCAGCTGATCATTGCCTAAGTAATTCTGATCGAGTGTTTTACAGATATAGGTGGCACTGCTATACTGCGACCGAACTACGCGGACATTCAAAACGACAATATTCTGTACATAATGCTTACATTCATTGAGTTTGATGAATCGTATTATTTACTAACAACATAAATATGATAATAATAATATGTAATAAAAATAATCATGCTAATAATAACAATAAAAATGAAGATAATACTGATAGTTATTATAATGATAACAATAGATTGATGTTAAAAATAATTGCATTCATAATATTGAACAATACGATTATTTTATTAAATTATTAAGGATTGTGGTATTAAATCCAAATTCACAATTTCCTAAATTACAAAAAATATAAAAAAATTTTTCCTACGATTTTATAAAATATAAATATTATGATTGATAATTCAAGTCTATCAATCTCATTCAAAAGATATACGCGACTAATTTTCATGAAATTTTATCGATGCTACTAGTTTCTTTACGGAAAATAAAAGTTTAATTTATTTTTATAATAATTTTATGAACATTTCATATCCGTGGGAAAAGTACAAACTTTAAATTAAGAATGTAAAAATTTCTTATGAATACAAAAAAATTTACAGAGTAAACTACTAACTAAACTATCCAACAACCTTCTATGTGTATGTTGTTAACCATATTGTTCTAATTTAATTTAATTTATTAACCAGACCAAATAGATAATACGCTAAACATTGTTTGAGTTTTACTTTCTTCGGATATACCAGCTGTTCAGGATCTCGAGAAATCTCATTAAGCAGTGTGTACATTCTATGATGTTTTGGTCATTTCTTGTAGGTGGCATTGTTATTCGATTGAGCGGGTTTCAAATAATCATAATTTTTAGATAATTCGTATTGTAATTATGCGTTTGATGCATTGTCTTATTTACTAGCAACAATATCATAATAATAATAAATGATAATTTAGGAGCTGATTTTTAAAATGGTATTAAAGTAAAATTTCAATTATTTGGAAGAGCTTTCGTTGTAAGAGAACAATTTCCATTATGCTTGAGTTATGCAGTAACTATTGATAAGAGTCAAGGTTTAAGTTTAAAAAATGCCATCATTGAAGCAGGGAACACCATTTTTAATGTTGGTCAAATTTATGTAGCCCTATCTCGTGTAACAGAGTTACGTGGACTACATTTAATCAATTTTGATCCTCATTCCGTTAAAGCAAGCTCTTCAGCAATTAAAGAATATAATCGTTTAAGAAAAATTTATAGGTCTGATTTACCTACCATACCAATTCCTGATACACGTTGGCAAAAAGTATGGGACATGATTTGGGCAGTTGAAGAACATTCTATTCAAATTGAACTCAAAAATGCGAAAAAAGCTTCTCTTAGTTTATTAGATTGTCGAGGTATCGAAAACTGTGATAACGTTTCCGATGGTCTTAATTCAATTATTCAATGTATGTTTAATAATACAATAATTAGGACATTATTAATCAATCATGGCCTAAAGTATCAATCTGTCAACAATAAACTTAGTAATTTATTTAGCAAATATAATAATCGCGAATTACTTCTAAAGTCCAGTGACATTAAAGAGTCATTAATAGAGCAGCCTTATTCTATGACAAATAACTATCCTGTATCAGTATTTCTTAAAATTTGTAATGATAATTGTGATATTAGAAATTTAGTACAATTTAAATTAGAAATTAATGATCGATGCAAAACATGCAATTATTCTAATTCTTACAGTATACTAGAAAATGTATTACATGTTTCAATATATGATGAGAAAAAAACATTTGAACTACAAGAATTAATTGATTCATCATTTGGATATTGGTTTACTAATTTCAAATTTTGTGAAAATTGTATAGAAGTCAAAGAAACGCTAACAAAAATTTCATTAAATTCCTTGCAACAGATATTAGTTGTGAAGTTACATGTGCCCATCAGAGGAAACAATAAATTAATAAATAGGAAAAAGGGTTTATAAAATCGGTACCCAAAGCAAAAATATCAATATGTAATACAAACTATGCTATTGTAAGTGCTATATTTAACTCTTCAAAAGATGGTAATTCTGAAAATCATCATGTTGCGATGATTAAACATAATTTATCATGGATCCAAATAGATGATGAGACTGTACAATCAGTAAGATGGCCTGCGAATTCTAAAAGTGCTTACGTATTTTTCTTACAAAAGAAGTAAATTGAAAACTTGAGGTACACCGAAAGAAAGAAAGTCTTAAGTCAAGCGTAAATTTTCTTAAATCAAAAAATCTTAAGGAAGATTGAAAATTTCTTGAATGAAGTTAATTTTTTTAAGCCAAGAAAATTCCTTCTTGCTCCAAAATAACTTCGGTCTTCCTTACAATTTTCTTAGTTCAAGAAATTTTCTTTTCTATGTATATATGACATCTTAATACTTAAAATATATTAACTTATCTTAAACTTAACAAGAAATTAAATAAAATAACTACTACTAACTTCTTTTAAAGTTATAAAAATACTTAAGTAAATGAGCACAAACAACAAAACAAAAATTTTTAAAATTATAATACTAAATAAAAAAATAATCCACAGATTCGGTAGAATCTGGCACCAAGTTCCGTTCAAAAATTTCGTTGTAAACGGAGCGTCAGACTACCGACTGTGTTTACTGTAAGCATGACGTTTTTCTGAGGTTGCAACTTTTATTTTAAATTCTACGTTCTTTCTTTTTCTTAAATTTCTATTATAACAGTAGTTCATACCTTTTTTCCTAATATTAATTAATTGAAAAAATATGAAAAAATTGTTTAGTTCTATGAATCAGAATTATTTCGGTTCAGACAGCGTTGAATATAACTGCTTAAATTTTGTCCCTATTATAATTTTTTATTCAGATATCTCTGCATAGGAACACTTTTTAACAATAATACTAATTATAATACTAAAAGTAATAATATCGGTAATAATAAATTGATGTTAAAAATGACAGCAATAATAATATTTATCATTATCATTATTATTACTAAAATAATTGTTTGTTATTTTCATTGAATTAATGTGTATTGCAGTATTAAATCTAAATTAAAATTTTTCTTATTAAGAAAATGTCAAAATTCTCTTTGTATATATAAGAAATGTATAATTTTCATCGATAATTTAAGTTATCGATTTAAACCGGAGGCGTTTTCGCGGATTAGTCAGTTTAAATTTTTTAATACCACTAACTAATATGAGAAAAGAAAACTTGAATTTTTTTATCATAATTTGAGCTGTAAAATCAAAGAACGAACGACTTTTCATATGATTATAACTTTGCCTGAAAAAATTCATTTATTTATGAATTTTTAATATAGCGCGGGAAAAGTTTACGTTTGAAATTAAAAATGTAAAAGTATCTTATGAAACAAAAAATTTTATAGAACAAATTATCATACAACCTTCCATGTTTATGTTTGAAACATATTTTTTTAATTAAATTTTATTTGTTAACCAGTTTAAACACACAAACATTGTATGAGTTATACTTTCTTCGGATAAACCAGATGTTCAGTGTCTGGGGAATTCTCATTAAAAAGTGTGAACATTCTGTGATCTTCTGGTTATTGCCTGTAGGTGGCACTGTCATCCAATTGAGCGGGTTTCAAATAATCTTAATCTCTTGATAATACGAAACGTGACTATGCGTTTGATATATTGCGTCATTTACTAACAACAATATCATAATAACAATAAATAATATTGGTAACCATAATAAAAATAACAATAATAATAATTATAATACTGAAAGTATTAATATCGGTAATAATAAATTGATGTTAAAAATGAAAGCAATAATAATGTTTATCATTATCATTATTATTACTAAAATGATTGTTGTTATTAATAAATCCGAATAAAAACAGTTTCACTGTAAAAAATTGCGCCAAGTCCACGTTCATAAAACTCATCTCAATAACATTAGCACTTTACAAAAAAAATAAGACTCGTTTCAAAAATATTCATTCTTTACAAAAAGATGTGAAATCCGAACAAAAACAGTTTCACTGTTAAAAATTGCGCCAAGTCCACGTTCATGAAACTCATCTCAATAACATCTGCACTTTGCAAAAAAATAAGACTCGTTACAATAATTTTCATTCTATACAAAAAAAGTTAAATACAAAAAATACCAAGAAACCGTCATAATGTTGAAAAATTGAAAAAATTTGTTGAAAATTTAAAAATTAAGAAAAAATTTTTTTATCGTACTTGGCGCGCGTCATTGAGTACCCCAAATTTTTTCAGGATACATGAACATCCTTTTAATGTTTCAACATTTATAAGTAAGTCAACCTATAAAATGCATAAATGTAATTAATGAAATATTATTTTATGATACGTTTAATAAAAGTTAGGTAAAATCAACATGGCATACGTATTTGAAATTTTTAAATTCTCCGCACATCGTTTATGATTTCAATAAAACGCCCTCTCCTGTTCGGTTATGCAATTTGCTTACAAGTGAATACGCCTGCATACGTTGACTCTGTAGTGGAATCACTGCGAAAATTGAGTTGACTAAAAAATAAAACGTATGGCCGACTAAATTGAGAAAATGCGGTGTGGTTGCCAATCAAAATGTGTTAATTACAATTAAACGAAGCATGATCAAGTTTCTTCATGAAAGCTTAATGACGGAACTGAAAAAATTGAATTAAAAATTTTGTGTTATTTCAGATATCTTCACCAGACTACCATATTGACAGTTATTTTCACTAAAAATCTGAAAAAAATTGTCGAAACGGATTTTTCACTGAAACTGATATTAATCCAGTAAGCAGTGTTTTTAATTCGTTGAGTATACTTCACTGATGTGAATCTATAAACATAACAATGTATGAAATCATATATTATATCATTAGAGCTGATAAGATATAATATATATATATATATATATATATATATATATATATATATATATATATATATATATATATATATATATATATATATATATATATATATATATATATAGGTGGGTCAAAAAATCGAATAATTTATTTTTGACTTTATACTCTGAAAAATAGGTTCGTAGACACCTAAAAAGAATTCTCTCCAAGTATAAGCTCTTAATTATAACGGAAGGTCCTCCGCTTTGCGGGTTTCTATTTTTTCGAATAATCAGATAAAAAAATTTATATCTCGCTTCCAACTGCTTGGAAAAATATTCCGTGGCATAGATTTTGTGAGAAATTGAATGCTTTACAAAAAGGTCTCTTATGACTTTTTCAAAAACTCAACCGATTAAAAGATATTCATAGTTGAAGTTTGGCTATTTTAAGGAAAATATTCGTTTTTATTATGAATTTTATAAGTCGATGAAAAAAATTATTTCGCATTGCGGAACTCATGATTTTGTAGGAAATTTACTGCTCTACAAAAATGGTCTCTTATGATTTTTGATTAAGTGAAGCCGTTACGAGATATTCATCGTCAAACATTAACGAATATCAATATTTCCAGTTTTTGATCAATAATTCGATAAATTTTAATTTAAACTATGAGTTTCAGGAAAATTTACATAAATTTGAGTTTCGATCGATAAAGAAATGTTATAAACAATTTTTTTAATATTGTTTTCAGTCTTGAGCTTGTTTGATTGCATTAAAACAAGAAATTAGAGCATTTTTTCGACATATAGCCAATGATTAGTTTAATTTGAAGTGAATGACATATTTCTTTGTCAAATTTAATATGAAAAGTATTGAATCAAGTGAGAAACAACCAGTATTTAACTTTTTTATAGATACATTTTTTATTGAATTATCAATTGCAATATAATTGTCTATATTTTTAACATAACAGTACGCTATTACTATAAATAATTTCTTTTATTACAATTTGGGAATGTTTTTGATGTTCTTTGACAACTTGCAATAAGTACTGGAATTGTTCTTCATTTTTGTCAAGCATTGATTATATTCACTGACTAATGCAACAGCTCGCTCTGCTGAATCATTGACAACTTTTAGTTGTTGAAAGTATTCTTTATTTTCGAGATAACTCTCATTAGTAGGCCATAATTCAACATCGACATCAAGAAAGTCATACGGTAGATCGAAGATTTTGAAAAGATTTAATGACTTTTTAGACACAAAGTCACTCAGAGTTCTCTGCGCCAATGAATTCAAATCTTTTTAGCAATTACAAATCTTTTAGCTTTAGAATCTGTACCTTCACGAGTATTAACAGCTTCAACAATACTTTTTTTTACTTCTAATGGAACGCCATCGTCAAACAGTGATAAAATGGCAAGTTCATCGCTCAAATACCATAAGTGCGAAATCATTTTTTCACACGTAGCTGAAGAAATCAAAGGATTGATATGTTTGTACTCCAATAAATTTTTCATAAACTGCAAGTCATGATAAGCAGCAGTTGTTGCAGAAGTTGATGAAAACCAAGCTTTTAAATACAATGTGACTATAAAAATACAGAAATGACGAAGACCATGCAATTCTTTCTGAGAGAGTTTGAATTCATCTCTGAATAGATACATTTTCAAACTATAAATGGCCTTAGCCATCCATCTAGCATGATGAACAGCACCAGGACGTTTGAAAGAAATCTTTTCTTGAGGCATTTCTCCAAGGAAAATCAATGATAATTCCAATAATTCTTTATCTAACTTATTATAACATTTCTTTATCGATCGAAACTCAAATTTATGTAAATTTTCCTGAAACTCATAGTTTAAATTAAAATTTATCGAATTATTGATCAAAAACTGGAAATATTGATATTCGTTAATGTTTGACGATGAATATCTCGTAACGGCTTCACTTAATCAAAAATCATAAGAGACCATTTTTGTAGAGCAGTAAATTTCCTACAAAATCATGAGTTCCGCAATCCGAAATAATTTTTTTCATCGACTTATAAAATTCATAATAAAAACGAATATTTTCCTTAAAATAGCCAAACTTCAACTATGAATATCTTTTAATCGGTTGAGTTTTTGAAAAGTCATAAGAGACCTTTTTGTAAAGCATTCAATTTCTCACAAAATCTATGCCACGGAATATTTTTCCAAGCAGTTGGAAGCGAGATATAAATTTTTTTATCTGATTATTCGAAAAAATAGAAACCCGTAAAGCGGAGGACCTTCCCGTTATAATTAAGAGCTTATACTTGGAGAGAATTCTTTTAGGTGTCTACGAACCTATTTTTCAGAGTATAAAATCAAAAATAAATTATTCGATTTTTTTGACCCACCCTACTATCTAGCCTTCGTGTCAAAATCTAAAAATCTGGGTCGCTATAGTTTGTGCTAGAGAATTTAATTAATTTTAAATAGAATTTATTATTTTCAATGACCATTATCAATTAATATTGATAATATAACATATAATGTATAATTATAGAGTAATATTGAGAAAAAAAAGTTCTGTAGAATTAATAAAATTTTACAACCTAAAAATATCGTTCTGCTTACGGTAAACACATTCGGTAGTCTGGCGCTCCGTTTACAACGGAATTTTTGAACGGAACTTGGCGCCAGATTCTACCGAATCTGTAGATATCGAAAAATTTGGGTCGCTATAGTTTCTGCTAATTAATTTTATATCAATTAAAAATACATTTATCAATATAATAGATTGTAATTAAATTAAAATCGATATATAAGTGAATAAATTATATTGAAAAATCTTTTTCAAGCATAAAAATTTCAATAAAAATTTCAATAAAGTAAAAAAAATTTCGTAGTCTAAGAATACCGTTCCCATAGCTGTATACACATATTTGGTTCTTCTAGTTTTGAACTGAACTTGGCGCCACATTCTACCGAATCGGTGGATTAAAAATCGATCAGCTATTTACATGAATTGAATTTATTCATGAAAACAATTTATCACAAATCATATAATTAACACAAATAATATAATTAATGAAATAAATTATTCAATACGCTGAAAACACAAAAAAAAATAACCAAGAATAGTTTTAACAAACAATTCTTGAATAAACTAATATATAAATAAAAATAATCCTAAATAATACAAAATCAAGTGACTTGGAGAGCAATGTGATTGGTCTGGAGTCAGTTCATATTATTACCGCGTTATTTGAATTGAGAATACACGATAAATGATGACAATTAAGTTAACCAACGGCTGAAAAATTTCATAATTTTTTCTACTAAAAAAATTATTACAAAAAAATTATATCTGGAGAAAATTTGAAAACCTACACGTGCTATTTTTTAAAAATATTTTGTAGTACTAATTACATGATTAAAAAAATCAAAAATTAAAAATGTTGGATAACTCTTGTGTCATCGACATATGATGAATTTTTCGAACAAATGTTACTTACAGTGTTTTATTTTATTTTTAAATAAAAATACAGAAAGTCACATCATATTTTATTATTTATATAATTATTTACTGAAAATGGTGTGGATTTAATTGCTATAAGTTTCGTACTAAATTATTTTTATAAACTTATTTGGATATTTGCATAAAAATTAAATTATGCAACCACTATTTTTCTGGCTAAATATTATAATGGATCAATGAAAGATTAAATAAAAAATTAGAATTACAGTGAAAATAAAAACGAAATTATAATAATTCATGAATATAAAATGTACGGCCCTGGTTTAAACCAAGGCTCTCCAGTGAGTGATTTGATAACGTAGGTAGTGATATCTGAAAGAGACTAAAAATATCACACTGATTTTTAGAACTCACTAAAGTTAGCGACCCAGAATTTTTTTTTCTTTTAATTTTTAATCTTTTTTTTATTACATCGTTAGTTCGTCGTTTATTCTTCATTATTCACGATTCACATTTGTTTGTTCTCTATTTATTTATTTGAAAAATTTACGAATGATATGCCTTTAAGTTAGCCCCCTTTCGCATTTTTTAATATTTTGGTAGCAATACGGATCATTAAACCTGTGTTTTTAATTGCTCATATGTATAGAACATTTTTTCCTACTTCACAGTGTTTATTTGTTGTTTAAGTAAAATTTTTAATTAGCTGAATATTTGTATTCAAAATATTTGCACTGCGCATGCGTCAACATTACGTTTAGACTTTTAGCGCGGTCTTTTGAAAATTATAATGACAGTGATTAGAGTAAGTATATTATTGTTGTATTTCATTATAGTAGAAATTACAGGACGAAAAGGCAACGTGTAGTTTTTAATAATTTTATAAAAGTTTTATTTTAATAAAGTATTAAAAATTTATTGTTATTTGTTATTTCTTTTTTATTTTGATACTAGTTCGTATTATTCATGGGAATAGAACAGATGAGTATGAAAAAAATATACATGCATTGACTCAAAGTTGATTCTATATTTTTAAGAAATTCAAAATGAAATAGATATTTATTAGTTATTTATTTATTTACTTAATGATATTGAAATTGGCTGACGTCAAACAATTTTTTTATAATTATTTAAATTAATTGAAAATTGATTCTTAAAAGATTACAGTTGTAGATTTTTTAATTTTTACACGTTAGATGTGCTTGTCACTATAATTTTCAAAAGACCGCGCTAAAAGTCTATATATGTAAAAATGACGCATGCGCAGTGCGAATATTTAGAATACATACATTCAGCTAATTACAAATGTTGATTAAACAACAAATAAACAATGTAAAGTAGAAACAAATGTTTAATATACATGAACAATCAAAAATAGAGGTTTAATGACCCAAATTGCTACCAAAATATAAAAAAATGCGATAGAGGAGCTGACTTAAAAGTACATTATTAATAAATTTTCTTTAAAATGAATAAATGGAGAACTAACAAATGTTGATATCAAACAATAAAGAACAAACGACGAGCTAACGACGTGATAAAAATGAAAATCAAAAATTAATAAAAAAAACTCTGGGGTGCTAACTTTAGTGAGCTATCCCGTTGAATCTACAGTTTATGTAGAAAGAATTCCAGTGCACCCTGGCGAGTGTAGGTCCAAGCTGCGAAATATCTTTTTAACTGTAGTTTCCCATCTATCAGAGGATTACTATGCGTTTCTCGAGTTATTTAGTCTGTGGCAGATCACTTTGCCCATCGAAAAAAGTCAGGATCGAAATTTTTGCGTTGCTATAGTTTGTGCTGATTAAATTTAATAATATTGAGCAGATCACGAAGCCTAGATAGAAGGAGAACGATCGCTATAGGTTTCCTCGCCGTATATGTGTCCTCAAAAATGAGGCAATATCGGGTACAATAATTCTCCACAAGGGCGGCGATACTGTTCGGGAGTTCAGATTTTTATATATGTGTTTTTGTAAACACAAGTAGTGTTGTATAATATTTATTCTGTTATTAGTTATAAATAAAAGTGAAATATGGTTAAATATTGTACTGTGGTGAGTTGTGCGAATAGCAAAAACAATAAAAAGTAAAAAAAGAATTACAACTACAGAAAAATTCTATGTTTACAGTACCTAAAGTAAGTATAACCTTAAAGCTTTAATTTACTCCGTGTAAAAATATTAATTTGATAATTAAGTAATGTTATTTATTAATTTTCATTCAATTAAACTATATTAAAAATCCAAATAAATATTTAAAAATCGTATGATGCATAAAGTTATAAAAATAATTAATTCCTCTGAAAACGTAAATAGCAGATGTCTTTGAATTTTGTTATGGAAAAAATATTCATGTATAAAAAGAAGCTAAAAAAATTTTAAATCTCTACTTTTTCCGCTTTTCAAAAAAATTGGGAAGTTCATAACTTCTAGTACCCAGTTGTCAGTCATTTCTCCATTTATTTTGTATATCAATTTTAGTTATAAATAATTTCATACAATGAAGCTTACATATATTGAACTAATTGAAAAATTTACATACTTTCTGTAGGATCCTGAGATAGTCCGAAATTGGAGTCAAATATTAGAACAAGATTTAGATTTTAGTTCATTCATTTGTGATAAGCATTTTGATGAGGAATATATTTTAAGGAAAGATGTGATAAATATCCCTGGTCAAGAACCGTACGTATCTGAGAGGAAAAAATAACTCTCAAACCTGGTGCTATTCCTACATTATTTAAAAATATCAACGAGACGTCACCTTTAATTAATGTGCCACTTGATGAAACTGTAAATGTGAGAGCTGCTGTTAAAATTTTATTAATTTTAATTTCAAATAATTACTATCATGTAATAATTTCAAATGTCATTGAATTTCTTATTTTACAGAAAATTATTGTAGATCTCACAGATGGACGTCAGTTTATTGAAAGTCAGGACTTAGTGGAAGTTGATCAGGTTTTTTTTTTATTTTTATTATTTTTACGATTCAATAAAACTATAATGAAAAAAAAGGGCTAAACTAAAGAAATTTTTTAACAGATTTCAGTTGATTTACAAATTGATAATTACGTTGTAGAAGCAAATAATATTGTGCAGGTAGGACTAGAAAATTTCATTATATATTATATAGGGTGATGATAATTGACCTGGGAACTTTAAGATATTTGGATAATAATAATTCTAAAATTTCTTCGGTATTTATAATGTTTTCACATTTTTCTAGAACGCACGTATTGATTCGAGTCATCCAAGTTAAATACTCAATTCTCTATTCATGAATTGGTAAGATCTTTGGAAACTTCTAAGTTACCTAAAAAATGGAGCTGGGTTGAGGATCATTTTGATTCCCCTGCTGTCATTCTTTGCCATTTAGATTATAAATCATACGATGTTAAGTTTCGTGTTAAAGTAGATAAAGCTCTGAATATAACAGTAAGAATTTTTTTTATTCGTTGACAATTTTTAGAGAAGGAAATTAATTATTTATTTTTTATAGGTAACGAATGCGAAGAGTAATCAATCAGTGAAAAGTGATTTTATTATATCCAATATAAAGGAATTTTGGAAATTTCTTGAAATATTGGAGATATCACAAATATGTAATGGTAGTGGATTTGACAACCAAAAGTACGTATTATTAAATACAGTCTTGGGCTAATGTTGTTTTTAATGATATACGTTCTATTCGTTTGAAACTACGATACTCATATTGTGATAGGTCATCGGAAGCTTGTACAGTTTTTTTGACAGTTGATGAACAGTATAAAAAACAAGCAGGAATATACCGGTGTGACGAATGTAGGCAACTTAGGAAAAAATTACGTAACCAATTATATAGACCTAAAATAGATGCCGATGATCAGAATAAGAAAATGAAACTGGAGCTAAACAATGTGAAGAAGAAATGTACTAGGTTAATTAATAAGGTTTGTTTCTTTTTTACTTAACATACGCCTGCAATCGTTAATTATAATTTCTAAATATAGACATCTCATTGATTATTTAGAGTGTTCGGTTAAAGGAAACAATTGAAGAAGAAAAGCAAAAGTGTGCTAATGCTTCTGAAAGTGCTATTGAAAATGAAATATTACTTATGCCACCAATACAACAGGAAACAGTTAGAGCGTGTTTTGCTGCTGCTAAAGTCAAAAATTCTAGGCAAAGAAGATACACTATTGAGTGGGTATACGAGTGTCTTTTATTAAGAATAAAAAGTGCGGCGGTTTATGAACGACTTAGATCTCGACAAATCTTACCCCTCCCGTGTAAAGATACCCTGCAGAAATACATTCAAAAGTTAGATAGCTCATTCGGTTTTTCTGATGCTCTCTTTGAAACCCTTAAACTTAAAGGCTCTAGAATGGAAGTTAACTTGAAAAGGGGTATTTTTTATTTCATTGTTTGTAAACGTGTTGCAGCAGATCGTAGAATTAACAATCGTTAAAAACGTACTTCCTAACTTACAACTAACCACACTATAGCTTTTTAATAATAAAACTTTGGTGCTGTAGTTATATTCGTTTTTAACTCGTTCTATTTTGCTATAATTTGCTACTCTGCTTTATTTCAAAATCTATTCTTTCTGCTTCTTTTTAGTTTTCTCATGAGCTTTCTTAATACTTACAATGATAAAAAAATTAACATGACTCAAGAGCCAATTTCTTGAACCAAGAAAACCATTTTGAAGAAAATGATTTTCTTGAGTCAAGAGAATAAATTATTGAGACAAAATAGTTTACTTAAATCAAGAATAATTTCTTGACTCAAGAATTTATTCTCTTCGCTCAAGAAAATCATTTTCTTCAAAATGGTATTCTTGGTTGAAGATTTTAGCTTTTGAGTCAAGTTAATTTTTTTATCAGTGTACAATATCATAACACGAATTATACATATACTGATGAAAATATTTTTCTCCATTCACTAGGCACTTTACTTCTTGATGAAGTAGCTCTAAGCGAGTGTGTAAAATTAAATCAACGAACAATGAAGTTAGATGGTTTTGTTGATTTAGGTTCTCATACGCCAGAAAAGTATCTTAACACCAGAGCTGATCACGCTTTAGTATTTATGTTTCATCCCTTTGAAGGTGATTGGGTACAAGTGATAGGCTGTTTTCTGAGTCGAAGTGCGACTGTCAGTGACATATTACACAAATTAATAATTGAATGTGTATTACTTCTGGAAAACGCTGGATTTAAAGTTGATGCAGTAACTTGTGATGGAGCTCAATGGAATCGAGGCGCGTGGAAGTTATTTGGCATCGAAGATTATAAATTCAGCTGTCAACATCCACATGATTCAAGTCGGCGTTTATGGTTCATCTCAGATTTTTCTCATTTACTTAAAAATTTCAGAAATAAAATCATGGAATCACCATCATTTTGGGTAAATTTTTGATGAAAATTACTAGATGTCAATTTAATTGTTAGATATTAGCTTGCTTAACCACTATTTATAGACTCCAGATGGTTATGTTTATCGGAAGCATTGGGAGGCTCTTTTAAAGTACGAAAATAGTTTCAAGGCTAATTTATCTGTAACGTACAGATTGACACCCGGGCACATAAAACCTGAACAATTCCAAAAAATGAATGTACTTTTGGCAATTGAGGTAAATTAATTTATACTCATGATAGTTAGTTTTTGGCGTAACAAGTTTACTTGTAGTTGTTTTCAAAACGATTAAGAGTGGCTATGGAGCTTTTGAAGAGAAATGTCCAGAATTAAAAGGTTGTAAATCCACAATTGTTTTTATGGAGAGAGTTGACCGTCTTATAACAGCCATGACTTCAAGAACTCCACGGAATGCTTTACGCCCAGATATTTCATGTAAAATGAGACAGGTATCTTACATATTTTATATAAAAATATTATTCTGTTCAAATATTTTGTAGTGACGTATCAAAGCCTGGACAGGCTGTCCACAAACAATGTTTCACTAATCAAAGTGATAATAAAATTAGAGTTCAATCCATTACTGATGATTAACATGACTAGAGTAAGTAAGTCAATTAAAAATACTAAAGACTTGAATAACAAGTCTTATAATCAATCTATTAACTGATCTGAATATTTTGCCTGCTTTTTTTTTCGCATCAATTACATAGTGCATTTGATTGTATCACTTATGTAACATAAACTACGATTGGAAAGGTGTGATTTGTATGCGTTGTATTTTTATAAAATTTCTCTAAATGTCAAAACAAAAATATTTGTATGTATGTTTATTCATATTCGTAACAAATTAGATGAACTGAGTAACAGGTCCTCTGATAGTTGTATTGACTAACGTAAGCATCCTACCTGTTTTTTATAACGTGTCTCTAGCACAATGCATCTGGTTGTATCATTTTCATCGTATTAACTGTAATGTAGAAGGGGTGTGGTCTTCATACAATATTTTTTTGTTGAGTTTGTTTTTGTTGAATCAATGACATTTTTTTCCATCTATTGCCTTTTTTTCCATACTTACCGTTGATTACAAAAAAAAAAGAATATAAATACGTTAATTTATTTTCTGTGATTTAACAAAACCGTTTACTCTTATTTACTCAAGCTTTCTTTTCGGTAGGCTATCGTTGAGTTTATTCAATACCTTCGAGAGTGGGAACAAAAGTCAATTGAAGAAAAAGAAAAATATAAATATTTGAAAAAGCATTTAGATGAAGACCAGCTACCTGGGAAATTTGATTTCGCAATTACTTCAAGTACACTAAGTGGGTTAAAAATTTCGCTTGGAGCAACTCTAGAACTAGTAGAATTTTTACACACTGAATGTAATTATGATTATCTAATGACTATACGTCTTACCCAAGATGCATTGGAGGTAATGACTTTGAACTTAATATTTATTTTCTCTTTTTCTTTCGAACTATTTCTTAGCCGTTAGTTGAGGTATGTACTAACTAAATTCTTATTTTCAGAAATTTTTTGGGATTATGCGAAGTGCCTGCGGATGTAACGATCATCCAGACGTTATGTTATTTGGTCAAGTTTATCGTTTGCTTTGTTCTTATTCTTTGGCGACTCCACCAAAAGGTTCGAATGTTACTGCTGGGGAACTATTGCAATCCTTGATGCAGACAAAAGATTCCTTGGCTTTAGCTTCTACTCCTAAAAACGAATGGCTGAAAAAACTTGATGATATTGTAGAAGAGGGTATTTGTGACATTTCTGAAGAACGAAGTGATAATGGTACTGGTGAGGATGAAAATGTATCTAAAAATCACCTAGAAGATGATTCCATGTTTACTGGACAAGTTTATGTTGATCGTAGACCATTCGAAAGTCTTGTTGATACGACAGATGATGATGATGAAGATCAAACTGACCAAATCCACGAAGTTCATAGTCGAAAGCCGTTTGAAAGCTTGGTTGATGATAGTGATGACGAGGACAATAATATCAATAACAACAACAACAATGATAATAAGGACGAATATGAATACCATCCAGATCAGGAATACACCGTGGCGTTTCAAGATCCTCATCATGATCATGATTACGATGTCGTGAAATCGAGTGATGAAATTGTCGCGTACATTGCTGGCTACATGGTAAGAAAGACCAGTCGCTATACAAAATGTTTCACGTGTATTGAGACATTACAATCGGCTAATAAAGCAGCAAGTGGTAGAGATAAATTTATTGAGTTAATGAGTGACGGTGGATTGATCTTCCCTAGCGAAAATCTATTTTTACTTATTAAAAGTCTTGAGGAAGACGTACTAACTATTGTCGGCACAAAAACTATCAAGTGCAATACGATGCATCAAATTCTTGATAGAATATCGTTAAGAAAGTCTCTTCCTACACTTGGGTGCCCCGATCACTCTAAACAGTTGATAATGAAAATAATTAATTATTTTATAGCTATGCGGGGAAATTTTTTGGCTAAATTGTTTAACAAAAACCTAAATCAACGAAAGTTATTAACAAGAAAATATCGTAAAACTGCAAAGTTAATGTAATTAATCAATATTATGTTATTTTATTATTTTTCTAATGTTTATCTCAAAAATAAAATATAGATCATTTTATAAGTCGTATTTTTTCGCTATTATTCAACTATTTTATTATTTTACGTTAATTAATCGATTTATATCCTTACAGCTCATCAGGTAATCTACAATTATACATTTTTCAGCTTCTTTTAATTATCAATTTAATTTTTAGATGATTTTTTAACTTAACTGCTGAATTAAAAATCTTATTAATTCCATTTTGATCATTTATCATTTTATTTCATGAGTAAATAGGTTGATTTTTTTATATTTTTAGTGTCATTCTTTTCAATATTTAATTTCCTGATATCATCATTTGTCATTCTATTTCCATTAGTTTAGAAATTATTATCTAATTAATAGATATAATTGTCAATTATTTCCGATTTAAATCAGTAATACATTTATTTAAAAATCTGAATTGTCTAACCGTTGCGCTCTCTAGCGGCAGTATAAATCATCTGATCATGCTTCATATCTGTAGACACATTCCTAACACTGCGATCGTTCTCCTTCTATCTAGGCTTCGTGGAGCAGATTAAGGGCCAGTTTTTCAATCGATGATTGCGCTAAAACAGTGATTTCAAAGTTACCAACAAAAAAATAAAAGTTACTAGTGGTATGAAATTGTTCACAAGTAAAGACTCTGAAGTGCGTATTTAATTTTAATGTGTACAACTTCAGATTTGTTTTGATAAATAACTGCCATCAGTATTTTATTAATAAAAAGTAAGGATAAATAAAAATAATGGACGCTGCATTGAACTTTATATTTTCATCTGATGATGACTCTGAGCCGGATGAAAATAACAATCCAATCGAGGAACAATTACCAATACAGGTTTTAGACCCTGGTGGTCAAAATTATTTTAACATTTTAACCGATAAACAGTTTATGGATCGTTTTTGTTTCGACAAAAATACAACACTCCAGTTGTTCAATCGTCTCAATCATCATTTTGAATTATTTACAGAAAGGTATAGCTATTTTGATGTATTATTTTTCATTTTTAGAAATGAATTTAAAGTGTTGTTTTTAATGAAGAAATGATGCAGTTCCTCCAATGACACAATTACTATTGTTGTTACGATTTTGTGCTACTGGAAGTTTTATAATTACTGTGGGTGATTTTTTTGGAATAACTAAAAGTTGTGCACACAAAATAATAGATAGTCTTCTCGAAATGATTGCAAGTCTAAGTGATGAATTTATACGTTTCCCTTCAACTCCAGTTGAAATGCTGCAAAACCAAGTTGAGTTTTTTCAAACAGCCGGATTCATCAGGGTCGTAGGCTGTATTGATTGCAAGTATGTAAAAGTTGAATCATTCGGTGGTGATGATGCTGAAATTTTTCGAAATCGAAAAGGACATTTTTCTATTAATGTTCAAGTAATATGTAATGCACGCCTAGAAATAATTGATATTGCTGCAAGATGGCCAGGTTCAGCTCACGATTCAACTATATTTAACAATTCAAGAATTCATATTCGTTTTGAGAATAATCAGTTTGGAAATGCATTACTACTTGCTGACTCAGGCTACCCAAATCTGTCTTATTTATTGACACCACTACAAGATCCACAAAGACCGGCAGAGCAACTTTACAACGAATCACAAATCCGAACCCGAAACACGATTGAACGCACCTTTGGTGTTTGGTCGAGAAAATTTGCTATAATTCAAAGCACAAGATTTAGAAAAATTGAAAAAACATTAACTTGTATTATTGCTGCTGCAGTTTTATATAATATTTCGCGACAAGAAAAACCACTACCAATTAGAAATGTCTCTGTTCAGGAATATCTCCAAATTCCTGAGGTAGCAAACCCTGTAATTGGTTATGCTAATATTAGAAATGTATTAGTGAATGGATACTTTCAAAAGTAAGTAGTAATTTATTACATCGTATCTTCAAAATCAAATTAATGCTTTTTTTTTTTATTTCAGTTTAATTGCACAAAATTGAATGCTAAGACAAGGAACAAAAGACACACGTATACGTGTAAACAGATACGAGAGAAAAAATTTGACAGATCAGCGCGATCATGTATAGATGATTGTTGCTCACGAAGAATAAAATTGCCTATAAAGTTTTCAAATAAAACTCTTGACTTGACTATTACGATTATCTTTAAATTACAATATTTAAAGTAAAATATAAAGAGTATTTAACGTAATAAAACAGTTATAAGAGTGAGAGTAAATAGAGCGCAGCATTATTATGATTGTGGGGCCGATCATCAACATCATCATTATTATTTAAAAAGAGTCCTCCTTCAATCCCATTTTTTTACTTTTTCTCCGTATAATTTTATGCGTTATTTTGTTGTGTGGCCTCGTGCCGAAAAAGAAATTGGAATTAATTAATTTCTTATTAAATATCCAGAGTACGATGGTCGTGGCATCGTTATTGCTATTTTTGATTATAGAATAGATCCTGGTGCTGTGGTATTGTAGGTAAACAATTATATTTATTTATTTAATTATTAAAATTATATTAAATGTGGAGTATAATTGTTTATGGTTTGTAGGTGATAAGTGATTGCAAACCGAACATTTAAGCATGCCTTGACTGCAGTGGTGATGAAAATATTGATGCAAGTACTGTAGAACAATTAGAGGAAGGACTTATAACTATTATTGCTGGTCATAAGTTAATGGTAATTATTATTTTTTTGTATTTTAACTGTGTTAACTATAGCTGATTTGTTATAAATGCTAACATTTAGTTTGCTTATATGCATAAAACTTAATTAAAGTTTAACACTCAATCCAATAAATTTCATAACATCAATTATTATATACTACTGTAGAAATTTGAGACGAGTTATTCTAATCCAACCACTGTCGAAGATAAGTTGGTCAAAGAAGACTTGCAAACGTGAGTCGAAGCTTTGTAAAATGAAGAAAAAAGTATCATGACGTGGGCACAGCGTATGACTGCATTGTCTATCATAATTGAAAAAAATCTAGAGGTAAAAATATTTATTTCTAATGAACAATAAATTTGCAACAGTAACAAAATAATTTGTTTTTCAGAGTCTGTATCGATAGATTTGAAGAAGGTAATTTGGAAGCAAGAATTCATTTTGGCGAGTACTCACTTACCCATTAGTGTGCTACGTTAGCTCAGCAAGATCAATTACATATTTCTGCAAATATTTACGATGAAGATTAAATGAAAATATTAAATTCACTAGTAAGTTTTTATTAATAACAGTATTTAAAATTGTTTATATTTTTTAGTATCAGAATTTAACAAAATTAGAACATTAAACAAACATTTTTAAGTAAATAATTAATTTAATAAATTAATGCATTTTTTATTATTTCATTGGGCGCGATTTTGAACTACGGTCCAATAATTAAAAAACATTTCCCAATAGGGCCAATTCGGTATATTTCCATTTAAATCAAATATAGCTTTTAAGCTGTTAAATTCTTCGCATAAGGTGCAAATTCTCAAAGCGACTACTTGTAGAGGTATAGGAGGCCGCAAAAAACAAGTTGACTTGAAATTTTTCTAATAAAAAATTGCAAAACAAAAAATTTCAGCAGTTAGGAGTGATTTTACGTAATATTAACCGGTAAAATTAATAATTTTAGTAATTCATTTATAAATTAACTCACAATAATCCGTAATGACTGGTATAACTTAAATCTTCCCAATCATCGGTGACAAATAAATGTTCGCTTGAAATGAATCTTTTGTTGAGGATTTTAAAATCAATTTCAGGAGTAACTATTAAAAAACAAAATAATTGTTTATAATTATAGTTTAAAGTAATAATATATTTTAAATTAAAAAAAAAAAAATAGAAAATTACACTTATCCATTTTTGTTCGATTACTTGATTGTGCAGAATACAGTATTCTGTTGAATATCCTCTTTTTTGTTTTAAACAATAACAAGCAACGATCCATTGCCTAGCAACCCAAATAAAGATAAAAGAAATAAAATACAAAAAAATTGATTGAGATAAATAATTAATAACAAATTATACTTTTAATATTTATAATTGTTATCTTAAAATGAATAAAATTAATAAAAACAAAGCTTCAGAAACTGTTAGGCAACCTATTTTGTCCAACGATCAAAAATTATTATTAATTAAATTAATTGCAGAATACAAGGAAATTTTAGAGAATAAAGCTACAAAGTTTCCGCGAAAAAAAAAATTCAACTTGGAAAATTATTGCCGAAAAATATGCAGAAAGTTATGAACCAAAACCTTCTGACAGTATCATAGTGTTTTGGAGGAATATCAAAACCAAAGCCAGGAAATATTCAAGTACTCTGAAAGCAGAAGCTATGAAAACAGGTAAATTATACTTTTTCTTTTAATTTTCTTGATATAATAATAAAATTTGTATTTAAATTATCCCAATTTTTTTCAGGAGGAGGGAAAACAAGTGTTGACAATGATCCGGTGATGGATGCGGTTTTGGGTGTCATACCCCTGGTTAAAAATATTGATTGAAAAGGATTGAAAATGATGAAATTAGAATACTTTTGAATAATTTCAATTCTTTTTCATGTATATATAGATATACAGTTCACATAGGGTGACTGATTCCCAATACTTTTCAATCAATATTTTTAATCAGGGACATCAAGCAACTGTTCGAGAATTTATTAATAAGTATGATAATGATGGTGATTCATCCACGGTGGCGGATATCATTAATGTGGAGGATGAGGGATCCGAAAACGATGTTTTTGAGGTAATAATATCTTTCATATTGACCTTAAAGAAATTTCTAAATATTTTAAATTACGAATTACTTAATACATACTTTTTTTGTAAAAGTTTATAACCTTTATACCTTTAACTTGATCAAACTTGAATTAAATTAGTTTATCTGTTAGGATATGAGTAAAAATATAAGCTTTAAACATTTTTTTCTTAATTAGTATTTGCTGAGCAACCAACAAGTTCGGGATTGGGCGAAAATCGATCCATCTAATTTAAAATCTAAAATAAGTGCTCCATTAAAAGCCAACAAACATAAAAGTACTTCAGTCAAACCGTATGATAACGTCCTTCAAGAAAAACATATGTCTCCAAAAGATGAGCTTGCAGCTATATTAAAAGAGCAAGCTATTGAAAAACATCAATATGAGATGGAATTACTTAAAATTAAAATTCAAAGAGAACATTTATTATTTGAGAAAATCCAGGAAGGAGAATATTTCCCTGCTGATTCTTACAGCGAATAATTTTAATGTTTGTTTTATTTGCACAATAACTTGGTATTTTTTAAAAATAAAAACTTATTTAAAGTAAATAATAAATCATCAAATAATGTATTTAAGCACTGTACAGTAATGAATGACTGGATATAACAATATACTGCAATAATAACTAATATTTATTGTTAAACTGTAGAATTTTTTCTCGTGTTTTTAATTTTGGGCCTATCTTCTTAGGTACTGGTTTATTTGTGTAGGGCTTGCAGAAGTAGTTATGGTAGTCAATTCGTTCTCTCGTCAAGTCCAGGATTTCTGCCTCGAGTCTACCAAACTATTCTGCTTCTCTTGCTCTTCCTAGATGAAGGCTCTTATCCTTAAGGGACATATATAATTCCTACTACCTTTAGGTTCCTATCCTTAAGAGAAATATATGATTATAACAATATACTACTAAAAATATTCATACAAAAAATTCCATTTCAATTGAAATCAACCTGAGCAAGGTGTAAAAGTGCAGCAAATCCTTTGTACTATGCCAGTGCCTATGGGTGGGTTCAAGGGGAAAAGTTCTGTGGTGTCCAGACATGTATCTTGTGACAACATTTTACATTTTGCATTGTGCAGAGGCTGAGTTGTTTCAATTAAATAATATATTTGTTGGGAAACCAAGTTTATCCTTTACGGAATAATGCAATTTACACCGCCGTGTTTTCGTGTCTCAATTTTGTGTAAAAAGAAAATTTTCAATAATTATTTATTAATTTTTAAGTTTCTTAACCTTTTCTTATTTTGATGTTATTTTCGTAAACATACCTACTTGAATATACACTCTTATAATTTTAATATACGAGTTCAGAGTATTAGTGATTTATTTTCTTAAGTTGGCAATTTTGAAATCACTTTTAGCGAAATCATTGATTGAAAAACTGGCCCTAATTGTTATAATTAGATATAATCAATTAATATCAGGAAAATAAGGTATGAACTACCGTTATAATCCAAATTTAAGAAAAAAAAGGACCGTAGATTAAAAAATAAATTTGCAACCTCTAAAAAACGTGATGCTTACAGTAAATACAGTCGGTAGTCTGGCGCTCCGTTTACAACGGAATTTTTGAACGGAACTTGGCGCCAGATTCTACCGAATCTGTTAATATACATGAAAAAGAATTGAAATTATTCAAAAGTATTCTAATTTCATCATTTTCAATCCTTTTCAATCAATATTTTTAACCAGGGATGTCATAGCGACTTTAAATAAACTTATTAAAAAAAATAAAAGAGCTCCCAAAAAAAAAAAAAAAATTTATAGACACATTTTTTAAACTTTTATAAGCGATTTTATGAAAACTAAGTCGACGAAAAATTAGCTAATTAACAATTGAATAACTTAAACAAAAATCAAGCTAAAAATTTTTTTTTAGCGGGGCTATATTCCTTCAAGTATCTAGATAATACTATGATTTATTCAGATTTTTAAGTTAATATTGAATATTATAAAAAAAATTATTTTGTGTTGCATACTTTGCTTAGCGGCAACGCCTAGGCACCGAAACGGCTGCGCGGAGCCCAATTTTCAACGTTAAATAAAAATTATAAATAATGGAGCTACAACTCCGGGAGTAAACTCTTATTTTACTGAAATTTTCTCCTCTTTTAGGATCTTTTTTCATATTTGAGGTATCTTTAATGCTTTTGAAGTTATAATTACAAAATGGAGACTTCCTTTTTTTCACTTCGTTCTTTGTTAATAACAAATAAAATTTTTAATGGAGGATAAATTAAAAAATAACTTATTTTTAGAATTAAATTCTTAATCCAATGCACCAATCGCTGTATTTTTAAGAGGCTCGGATCGATTATTCGCAAGAAACTCACTTCTCAACAAGACTATTATTAGACAATGAAAATTCAAATAAAAAAAAAAATTCTTTCATAATTACATTAAGAATTTTAAATGATGATTTTAAAAAGAATGATTTCTTAATAAATAATTTAAATGGTGGATTCATGAAAAAAACAATTATAAACAATACAGAAAATTTTTTGATAAAAAGATTTGTTTATAACAAATTTTTGAGCAATTAACGTTAAAAATTTTTCAGCCAAGCTACTAAACACAATATATTACTACAAAAACAACCAAAAAAAAAAAAAGATTTAGGAAAAAAAAATTTTTTTATAACATTAGCCGGCTATTTGTATTGTTGATAACTTTCAAAAATCATTATATACGTCGCGATCGTCTCGAGATGACCTTGACTGGATTTCTCTCAAAACTCTAATCGAGCTCTTACGTGGCTTGAAGGTTTTGTGGCCTTGAGAAAGACCGTTTGTCAAAGAAGTCCTGAGAAGAACTGATTCAGAATTGGCCTTGAGAAAGACCGTTTGTCAAAGAAGTCCTGAGAAGAACTGTGGTTTAAGTGTGAACGCAGAGCTAGCCTTGCGGGCTTGTTGCCGAGCTAGAAACCTTGTTGGTAAGTCTTGCACGCTTACTGAAGACTTTAATCGAAGGTGAGATGATCCGTAGGTTGAAGGTAAACTGGCGAAGTTGAGATGATCCGCAATTTGAAGGTGAACTGGCGAAGTTGAGATGGTCCGTAGAATGGTGACAATTAACAACCTTGCTCACTTGTTACTTGAGAAACACTATGTAGTGCAAGCCTTGCACGCTTGCTGAAGTTTTAGAAGATCTGGTTGTACTGGTAACTGGTCACTAAGAACTGAATGTTCGGTACGTTTCAAAGATTTTTATTAATATAAGTTTTTTTTATATGTACAATTTTAGCTTGTATATCTATATAATAATTTTTATATATATTTGTTCCTTGCCCTTAGGCTTACACAATTTAAAAGATTTAGAATTCTTATTATAATTTGTTGTTTGTTTATGTAATTTTGTTATGTGAGTGGGAAAAAGCAAGGAAAAAACCCAATTAGAAATTATTTGAAAAAATAATAAAAATATGAAATATTTAAGTATTCTTTTTCATTATAATATGTTGTGGTATGAATGTTCGGTACTGTTGCATTGCTCCTTATATACTGTAGATGCGGCTCACAGTCTTGATAGGGGGGGAGAGCCTACGGGATTGGTCTATTCCGGGTGGAGAGGGAACTATGGCTTGTCTGCCGAGCAGGCGCTCTCTTCACAGTCCGTGCTTTTCCGAGTGCCTAATTTGGGCTAGTTGGCCTTCGGAATGATTTTTCAACAATATACAAGTGAAAAAACTTTTATAAACTTTTACAACGGGATGTTGTTCATTATTCATATAGCAAAAGCTCCCAAGAGAAATAAATAATAGTTTAAAAAAACTAAAAAACACGCTTTTTATAGAAAACCTAAGTAAAAAAATAGAAAATAAGTTTTAACAAATTTAAATTAAGAATAGTGTTAAAAATTTCAATAAATGTAATTGATAATAGTGTAAATAAAAAAAAAAATGTATTTTATTTTAAAAAAAGCGTGAAGTGCTTTTAAAGATATTCTAAAAATGATAATCACTCTACTCATATCTGTCGATAGAATATTTATATCTATTGACCCATGCACCCCACGCTTTTTTTGAAATAAAATACATTTTTTTTATTTACACTATTATTAATTACATTTATTAAAATTTTTAACACTATTCTTAATTTAACTTTATTAAAACTTATTTTCGATTTTCTATAAAAAGCGTGTTTTTTAGTTTTTTTAAACTATTATTTATTTTCTACTTTTTAGTTTGGTTTATTTATAATAGCTTGTAACAGTTTTACCTGCTCAGGTTGGCCCCTAATCAATTTTATAAATAAATAAACAAAACTAACAACAATATAATTATTAGGGCACCACCAAGATTTTTAATCACGGTTCCTGGAACCGGTCCAGAGCTGAGAAAACTTAATCTTAGGGTAGAGAGAGTGGAGGAAGGTGCTGTTGAATAATAAATAATTAATTAATAAGATCGATCGATATTTATTAACAATAAAAAAAAAACTTAACAGTGGTTGACTTAAAATTAGTTAACAAAATTCATTCACTCACACACTAACCACACTTAACAATATCTTATTCTCGACGAGCCCCTTTTCGGTGTCTACCCGTCGATTTCTAACACGTGCCCCTTTCGGCGTCTACACGTGACGGGCCCCTTTCGGCGTCTACTCGATTTCTAAACCTACAATCACCCGCACAGAGACGAATCATATACCGGGCTCGTTGACTCGGCTCACAGGAGTAACAGCCCAACGACGAAACATAGACCTAGATGTTCTGCAGCACACTCTCATAACCCGCTCCAGCTACAGCAGTAACAGCCCAGCGACGAAACATAGACCTAGATACTCTGTAACTCATACATAACCCACACTTGTCTCACACTAACACTACTGACTTGACTTTACTTTATAAATTTTATTTTAATAAAATCGAATGTAATTAATTTCAATTAAATATTTCAAATTAAATTATTCAATCATTAGTAAATTAATAAAACGACAACCTTCAACTTACAATCAATTTCTAACTAACTATTTTGATTCTCAATTTCCTATTGTTAATTTCAATCCTATTAAAATATTAAAACAGCTTAAAATTCTTAAGTCATTATTTCGAACGAGAGGCTTAATACCTTGAATTAACTTTTGTTAAATAAATTAATCACAATATAAATCTTACAATCACTTCAAAATTATTAACACAAGTTTAATTAACTAATGCTGACTAAGTTTTTACTGTGACAATTTTTGACTCAATTAACTAATTCCTTAGACTTAATGTCCACGCCGATAATTATCAAATTGGAATAAAAATTAATTTAATTAATCCACGGACTTAATCCCAAAAATTTCGAAATTTATCACGACATAAAATAATTTTACAATATAAAATATTCTCGTTAAATAATTCTGAATAAAATATTCTTAATAATTAATTCTTAATAAAATATTCTTAATAATTTTCTTAATATAAAATATTATCAATAATTTTCTGATCGTTTCAGCAATTATAAAAAATTCGACACAAGTCGAAATATTCAAATTTTAATTGCTAGAATATTCGCTAGCTGTTTTGCTTGACCTTGGGTATTGGAATTTACTGCGACACAAAAATTGACGCTTGACCAAAATTCCACGAATAAAAATTTGTCGATTTTTTTTCAATGACAAAAATCAATCAATTTTACTAAGTTAATTGTTATAAGAATTACAACAATAAAATTAACGAAATTTTCGGATGTTAATTAATTAATTGATAATTTTTAGTTATTAAAATTTTCCCGCAAGGTCGATTGAGTGATCCTCGGGTATAAACCCCCATGAAAATCACTAAATCCGAAGCTAGCAAATGTTCCACAATTAATTTATTAATAATCGTCGATTAAACGATCTATAATAATTAAATAGGAGAAGTAACTGGGCATTCGGTAAACCGCGGTCCACTTCTTTCCCACAGAGTAATAATTGATACCTTGACGAACAAAACGATGATCTAACTCACTCGTTGAGGATGAAGTCCTAGTTGTAGTTGGCTTCCTTCGCCTCGTCACTACTCCGGGGATCGGTCCTTCTTGATTACCGTGGCACTCAGTCTGGCGGTCACACTACTTCTCCCTTTTCCACTGCACGGCTCACCTATTTTAACCCAAACTCACCCCCTCCTATTCTCCCTTTAGGCCCGAAGATCGAGACGCGCCAGTGCTATGTCGAATAATTATCGATATCCGGTGACTTATCAATTAAGGGTAATTTTACCCTGTTACAAGCTTGTTTTTTTAATTTTAAACTATTATTTGGCAAGTAACTTACCAGCATGCACTTTGTTAATATTAGATAAATCGTCTAAAGATAATGGTTGGAAAATTAAAATTTCTGCCTTATCGACTATAGATAAAAATTATATAAATTAACAAAAATCTTATTTTTCAAATTGAAAAATGGAATAATTTTATTAAATTAGTGTATTGTCATCGGTACTCGATAAATCTAGAAAGTTTGAACGAAATCTGGCCGTTTAAAGTGCGTCAAAATCGCGCCCAAAGAAGTCGGTTACAAATATACAAACATAAAAGTGAAGCTAATAAAAAAGCGAGTAAAAAAATTTATATATTCAAATATAAAAAAAACGGCTGCGCGAAGCCCAATTTTCAACGTTAAATTAATACCAATTAATTTTAACATAAATTTTAAATTTATTCCACTAACTTTTTGTATAATCAAATATTGTCTCACACACACTCTTACACAATATCAAAATTTTCTTAGTCCTGACAGTACCTTCATATGGAGCCTCTATCCTGCAGTTTCTAACTAAGTCACGCTGTCCACCGGAGCCTCACGCTCTAAGACTCTAGATTTGACCTTGGGTAGTCGCCCGGACCCCTGCCCAAGGTTCAAACCGTCCTTAGTCCTTTCGCTGTCATCCGGACCCTCACTACGGGACTAACGAACCTCAAGTCGACTAGGACAGAGAAGGATACCATGAAACTAGTCGACAACCTGCTAATACTAACCTCGACAGCCCGTGAACGAGGAGTATATGATGTAAATTAATTCCATGCACACACCTTTTAATAACACAATTTATCTAAATAACTCACTTGATTCTAATTAACAATAATTCTTAATTATCACACTTTACAATGTACCTTCCCGGGAATCAAATTCAAAATTTTCCTGGTTCCTAAACATGACTTCGATAATTAATTAATTAAAAATTCTGATTGCCTATTATTAAAATATGATAGTCGTTTTCTTGCAACCAAAAAGTTTTAATTAATTTAATTTTATTTGAATTTAATCAGCCTGAATATTCGGCTTTGCGTCCATCTTGTATTCCAGAGTGGATTTGAGACTGAATTATGTTAAGAAGTCAAGATTTACCCAAGCCCGCTTAAGCTTATTATTATTATATATCTATATTATTATTATTATAACTAGTGAGTTGGCGGCGACCTGCGCGCCGCTTGACGGCGCATACGACTCCTCTCCCCTACATTCCATATTTTGTGTGTGTGTGCGTTTTTTTTTTTTGTTCACTTGGTCGTGCTACACGCTACCACGTGCCTTTATATATTAATTATCTCCGTTACAGAATACGTTATATCATTATAATATTATTAATCACAGATTATTAATTATTAGCTATTTAGAAGACAAATAAAGATTTATCTAGATTATTAAACATAAATACTGGTGTAAATTAATTCATTTCCTCACAAATTATTAGATTGGCCAAATTTTCCAAGGTCAAAATTTTATGATAATTATTTACTGGAATTTCGAAAAAAACTTATTTATCGAAGTCTTGAACAATTTTTAATTTAATGATAATTTTTACTTTTGTAATTTTAATTTACTAGTTAGTAATTTATTTTAAATTTCGAAGATTAATTTCACTTATAATTTTTACTTTTAACTTTTAGAATTATTTTAGAAGTTGATTTTAATGATTAATTGTATTTTAACTTTAATAATATTTTACGTGATTTTTATTTTAATTTTAAATTGTTTTAAAATTGATTTGACAGATTTTATTTCACTTTTGATCATTGGCTTGATTTAACTTAATTTTAACTATGACTAATCATTTTAATTTTATAAATTTTATCTTAAATTATTTAATATTTTAATTTGTAAATTTAATTATGAATTTACCCTTGTGGAAATAACTCTCTGAAAAAACTCTTGAAGAGTCTTTATAACTCTGAATAAGACTTTTCGAAAGTCTTCACATCCCTAACTAAGTAAAGGAAAGACTTAATAAGTCTTCAAAACTCTACAAACCCGAGTCGAAATATCAAGCGTGATTCCAACTTCTCGAGCGTTTCAAGCGTAACTCCAACGTCTCGAGCGTCTCAAACGTAACTCCAACGTCTCGAGCGTCACAAACGTAACTCCAACATCTCGGACGTTGCAAATGTAAAAATAATGTTTTAAAAGCATAACCAAAATAAATTTTATTTCTTAAACGGTAAAAACGTAAATTAAACGTATGATTTTCAATACAGTGAAAATTCACAATGGTTTTGAAACTCCAAAAATTTAATAGGGACAGAAAAAACGATTCACTTTTATCAAGTAAATAATTCTCCTCGAACTTCTTTTCATGATCGAGGTATATTGCACGCCTTCTAAGCAAAGCGTTGAGGTAGTACTCTATTTTTGACATGTCAAAAAAAATAAACATGTCAGGCTCATAAAATATATTTCAATAACAATTATTTTGTTTTATATATTAAATAATAACATTAAAAATAATTTTTTAATTTTAATTAAATAGGCTTAATAATAGACTTATCAAGTCTTAATAACTCTCTGAGAAAGTCCGAAATTGCAGGAAAAATTTAACTTTTTAAGAGTTTTGCAGAGTTTTGAAGACTTATTAAGTCTTTTCTTTACTTAGTTAGGGATGTGAAGACTTTTGAAAAGTCTTATTCAGAGTTATAAAGACTTTTCAAGAGTTTTTTTAGAGATTTATTTCCACAAGGGTAACCTCTTTTAATTTTGATTTTAAATTATTTCGAATTTCGGGAATTCACTGTCAGACTTAAATCTTAATTTAGTTATTCTTAACCTCGACTCATAAATTTAGTTCTTAATTAAATTCAGATAATCAATTAATTAACCTAGTGATTGGAAAACGGAAACTGGCTGGTGCCTAGTGTTTCCTTCAGCAACGCAAAAATTTATACAGAGGTTAATTTTCGGTACCTGAGATTGTTGTTATTTCCTGGTGACTTTCGTTGTTTTCTTCAAAACGTCTTTGGGTTTCGATATCTACTACAACAATCTCCACTGCTCTAGCTAACTGCTCAATTTGATGTATGCGCTGTGTTTTGGAAATTTTTAGCGATGTTTACTAATCTATAACCACAGTACTATTAAAGCAATTATCCAAAATATTTAAGCTGGCTAAATAAATATATGTTATTAATATTGAATTATCGCTTTACAAGGTTCCACAAAAGATTCGAAGGAACAGAGGTAATTACCTTGTGTTTTTAGATTTTCGTGGCAGTTTTGTTGGGTTCCGGCTTCACAATGTCTTCTTTCGGTGCGACAACTTCACTCTTGCTCGGTGTGAAATTATCCCCACCTTCGGAACGCTTACACTCTAGGCCCCGGAACTTATGTTAATTTTATTCTAACTGCGCGAGCATCCTAGACCACAGCACCTTGTGATCTGTTGATAATCAACCGCGGCTAGGGCGAGGACCTTCAACGGGTAATGGAGGAGCCCCGTGACATCCCCCCCTGCCCCTTTACCAGGGCGTGGTGGTCCCAGATGTTCGCAGCTTCAGGGAATAGACCAAAAATAAGACTTTAGTTCAGAGTAAAGGTGTTAACTTTTTATTGTTTGGGTACATCTTCCTTGAAGCCTTCGTCGTCGTCTAGCACCAGCAAGTCATCATCTTCTGGTCCTCCAGGTACTCGGTCATTGAAAACGGGGACTTCCCCATTGCCAGAATCGGGTGACTTCGGTGAACGTACGTTTGACTCATAATCCTCGGGTTGAAGTTAGCGTGGTCCTCGGTTCTTCCTTCCCTTTTTCTTCTTCCTACGCTTCAGCTGGTTAATTAACGCTTCCTACCTAGAAGCTTCCTTCCTTTGATCAACCATTGGTTCCGGAATAGCATTTTCTGGAAACGGGAGTAGTCCTGGCAAGGCAGCGGCTTCGTCCTGCCAACCTTCTGCGGTAGCTGGTGATTTATCCTGGTTAATTGGAGACTTACTGGTCTCTCTGGGGTCAGATGTCGGTTGTTCCACTTGTTTTGGTGTCTCTGACTTATCCCTTTCCTGGGAAGACACCTGAGACATAACCGTCTCCAAACCTTCTGCCTGGTCTTGATGTTCTACCGGCTGGACTGCTTCATTGAGAGTTTTCTGGAGGTTTAGCGGGAGTTTTCTGGAGTGTTAGCAGGAGGTCCCAGACGTCTCCAGACTCCTTTAGATGGAACAGAACAAAAAATCGGGACAAAGAATCTACCTACTGGTCGTGGCGCAAGAGGTGCGGCCATAATAGGCCTCAGCAATAACAGTGGTTCTGTTATCGACGTTGGAAAGCAAGGTCTACCAGATGTTATTGGCACGCAGAAGGAAGGGTTTGGTGAGGGGTAGTCAGAAGGCGTGAAAGGTGTCGGCGCTACCACAGTTGTTGGTGTCATTTGGGCTGCTGAAGACGGTTCGGCTACTGGAGAAGATGGATCCGCTCGGGATGGTTGGATCGGCGAGCAGTTTAGTTCTCGAGAAGATGGAGCAACCTTTTTAAGAAAAGGAGCCCAGGTTTTTTTTGTAGTAAAAAAAAAAACTGATTAGATTTTGCAATTGATCGGTGTAGTAGCTTAAAAGTTATTCTTTATCATAACTGCAAGGGAAATTAAGCAACAATAATCGATGGTTCCTGGATAACCTTATTTATTCCTTCTCTACAACATTTGAAGTTTCTACTTTTCCTAACACCTGTCCTGGCTGTACAGAACTATCCTCCGTTCTGATTAACGGTTCACCATCTAACTTTTCCAAACTTGGCAATCGCTTGGCAACATCAATTCTCCAAGAATCCATCTGAAAATATAAAAAAATTCAGGTATAAATAAAAAATAACATATAAATTTTGAGTCAGTTTAATTGTAATATTACTTCCCTAGCGGATTCAAAGACCCTGCATAAACTCGAATTTTACGCGGTTTACACGGAATAAACTACCTTTTGGAGTTTAATCGGGGTATAAATGGAGTATACCTCGTGCAGGAACCGCCAGGCATACAACAATACTGATGACTGGCCTATTAATGGCTTACAATCATCGGCCAATTGTCAAGATATCAGTATTGGGCCATTAATGGTTGATGAGTGGACCATGGATCTTGTATCGAAATCACCAGTGATACACTTGGCCAGTCATTCAGCCAATGGTTGGCCGATCAATAGGTAACCTTGATTGACCGACGATCGAATTACATTAATGGGCCAGTAATACTCGATAACCGGCCCATGGATTTCGTATCAAAGGCACTGGTTAAGCAATCGGTCAGTAATCCAGCCGATGGTTGACCGATCAATGACTATCGATGGCTTGCCGATGATTAAAAAACATTCTTAATCCAGTCGTAAGCTACAGAAGGTTGACAATATTTTGATCACAATTTTCGCGCTATATTATAAGTGGATGAAAAATTAATCTATTTTCAATTTTATTAAAAATATTCAAATATTTTTTAAACACACAAATATTTATTGAAATATTTATTTGATTTAGTTTTGTTTAAGTTTTTTTTTTTTTTTTTTTTTTTTTTTACTAACAAAAAGTGATTCTGGTTCTTTTTCTTTTTCAGTTTGAAATTTAACGAGTTATGTTTTAAATTACTATTTTTTTTTCTTTTCCTGATTAAAAAAAAGTATTGAGACAAAGAAAAAAGTATTGAAAAGAATTGGTTTACTAGTCAATCTAATACTTTTCAATATTTTTTTCTTTGTCTCAATACTTTTTTTTATTCAGGGTTGTGACTCGACTATAGATTCATATACTTGTGGAAGTTAATCGAGACTATAGAGATTATGATCTATTGTGAGACCTCGCTCCCTACACATGGTGTGCTAGGTGAACTTATTAAAAAATTTTACTTGTTTTATTCTATTATCTATTATGTTGCACAGTTATTATCAAGTAAAATACAAGATGAATTAGAGTCTGTAGATAATAATGATATGATTATAATGGAGTTAGAGATGAGGAAAATAAGCTTGAAGATTAGGAGGTTAACCATTTAGAAACTCCAGGTTATGAATCACTATCAAATTCTATTGATCACAGTGATCAAGTGACTAAAAATAATGGTGAATTTAAATATTGTGCTAGTGATAATCGCGATGTTAGTACACGGGAAGAAAATTGAAGGAATTTTTACTATTTCAATATCGTAATTTTTATTTCATAAAATAGTAACGGTGGACTATACTTTTCATTTAGTAATTTTTACGATCTACTATTGTAAATTTTATCCAACAAACAAGATCAGCGAGAGACTCAAAAAGTCCAATACTATAGAGCAAATTGTACAATATATGTTTATGAACTTTACAATTCAACTATTGTAAAAATTGATAGTCAGTTTTTTTCAAAGAAGTTTTAGGGAGAGAGAGATAGAAGGTTGAACTAATTGCTACTTTTACAGTAACCGAAAAAAGAAATCGAAATTTTTCATCCTATCCGAAGTATCGAACCCAGAACTTTTTGTTGGCAGCCAGGGACTCTTCCTCTACGATATCCAAAGTAAACTACTACCAAAGTCCTTCAACATTTATAAACTCGGAGTTGAGCGCTGTGCACGGCAATCACTCACACTAATTGAAAAACATTCCAATGCCACTATTGTAAAATTTGTTACACTTCTATTAGAAAGATACAGAGGCTGCACTGGAAATTTTAATCTCTCACTGTTTACAATAGTTATATCGCTCTTTTTCTAATCGTAAGTTGTAAAATTTTATGAATAAATAGTAAATTTTCTTCTAAAACATTTGATAATTAATACTAATGAAAGTATAGTCCAGCGTTACAATAGTTGTATCCTAAATTTTCTCCGAAATTTTTTTTCCGTGTAGAAAAAAATAGCTCAATCTTTGGCCACACATGGGCGCTTCCGATCATCTCAGTTTTATCTTATTTTATTTTTAACTTACTGCTACCCGGAAAAAAAACAGCATGCATGATCGTGCTTGACCAAGCATGAATCAGGCATGATCATGCATGAACTGTGTATGATTGTGCATGATAATACATGAGTCGTGTATGTTCATGCACGATTGTGCTAAGTAATGCTCAATCGTGTACTTTTCAACATGCGTTATTTCGCACGGTCTGTCATGACTATACATGATCATACACGACCATACTCGGCTGTACATGACTGTGTACCGTGAGAACTGAAAGGCCATGCATAAATCTACATGACGGAGTATGGCCTCGTATGGCCAACCAAAAAACTTGCTTGATCAAGCTTGATCATGCATGATTCATGCTTAGTAGAGCTTGATCATGTATAAAGTCGTTTAACACAGAAGGGACTACCATGCACGACTGTACATGCCCTTGAACAGTCATACATAATTCATGCTTGACCAAGCTCGATCAGGCATGACCATTTGTGATGGAATAGAATAAGTAAGCATGAACCTGCTTGACTGCGTATGGCTTTGTACGATCATTCATGATCGGGCTTGGCCAAGCGTGACCATGCATGATAACTTTTTCCGTGAACAAAATCAATACCGGATACAATATCATTATGAATTTGATTCTTAATGTTCTGAAAGTTTGAAAATTCGATTAGAAAATTATTATTATGTTATAATTTTTTATATATTGACTCAAATTTCAAGTCTCTTTTCCCTCAAGTATGAGTACTAAAAAAGTTATTCTTATTTGATTTTATGTATTACAAAAAAGTTCACTTTATTTCACAACTAATAGTTATAAAAAAATTAGGAAAACGGTTAATCCTGAAGGACATCCCTGCAACTTCCCGCTAAATCTCTTCAAGCTCAAAAATACAATTTGTGTGTTATTTTCAGCTCTCCGAGCTCAAAGATATAGCTTTTCTATGCTTTTGGGCTCTTCGAGCTCAAAAGTCTGACAGAAGTTTCATAGAACGTATAAGTGTGTATAAATCAAATCAAAAGTTTTAATTTTAATTGTTTTTTTTTCTACTGCACTTCAAACGTATTAGGTTCAACACTCAAATAATCTTTATTTTTTTCTGAGCATTATAATACTTTTATAGTTGTATAAATTATCTTATTCTGAATTTTCGTTATTAGTAATCGAATTACATTACCCTGGTTAAAAATATTGATTGAAAAGGATTGAAAATGATGAAATTAGAATACTTTTGAATAATTTCAATTCTTTTTCATGTATATATAGATATACAGTTCACATAGGGTGACTGATTCCCAATACTTTTCAATCAATATTTTTAATCAGGGTACTTTCACAATTCTGAATCACCCATAGATGCTCAAAATTTTCCACAACCGCTACAGATAATATTCGAACTTCCATGAAAGCTTTTTTATTTTGTAATAAGAACTGAACGATTTTCGCCATCCGACCGTCCTCTAATCTCATGAGCAAATTGTTTGTTTTTTGGGCTTGTGTGTAAAGAACACAGTGATACATTGTTTTTTTAAATAAACAACGACTGTAGTATCGTCCTGAGCTTTCGAATTCATGATCACGTAAATAATCCATCATTAACGCTCCATTTTCAGATTTTTCAGATTTATACACATTTTCCCGTCTTTTGTTTAAAATTTTCTCACAGAATTCCCGACAGGATTCATCTGATTCTTCGGACAAAATTTTTTGGAAGTTATTATAATTAATAGGAGCTATGCTTCCCAATTTTATTGAGCAGTTAGCGGACCATATATTTGAAAGAGATGTTTTATTAAGAAGTACTGTGACGGGAAGACCGTCTAATCGGCCCAAAAATGCTCAGCCAGAAGTGGAGCAGTTGGATCCACATTTACTCCAAAGAATGAAAGGTAATCATACTATTATGTTCTATTCCATTATTCTGGATGTATAATCATTTTCTAGCATATTTATGCTAGTCTTAACTAAATTTTGGCGACAGTTAACGAGCTACTGTTAGAAATTATTCATTATTAATTATTTGTACTAGTTTCACGAATATTTAAATATTGGCTCTACACGTCTGTCCATGCTTGTTTTCTAACAACTTTAAAAAAAGATCAGCATTTAGGAAAATTGGAGTATTACCTTGGTCGTATGATTGCCGCTATCAAAAAAAATTAGGAAAACGGTTGACCCTGAAGGCCATCCCTGCAACTTCCCGCTACTTTCGTAATTAAGCGCTCTAAATTGCACTTATTATGTTTTTGAGCTTTTCAAGCTCAAAAATTTAATTTTCGTGTAGTTTTGAGCTCTCCGAGCTCAAAAGTTTGATAGGAGTTCCCGAGTCAAAATTAAAAACATATTTTGAGCCTCCACAACCTACCGGAGGAGTTATAGGTTGAAATTATGGTTTTAGATTTTTTCGAGTACGATGACGCGTATATCAGAACTATAATTTCAGCCTACAAGTGGTATTTTTGTCCGCTTTTACCAAAGTTAGGCCGAAATCACGGTTTTATAACCATAAATTGAGCCTACTGAGCCTACATCTCTACCGTACAAAAGATTCTTATTTGTTAATATAATGTAGACGAGGAGAAAGAAAGGAAAGAGGAATGGATCCAGATAAAAATGGCTGCCGTTAGAGGCATTCTATGTCCAGCTCATATGCCATTTGATAAAAAATGATAAAAGAAGGATTTTGACAGTGTCATATCTATATTTTGTTGTTGATGTACAGCTATCGCAAGTTCAATAACGTGTGATTCTTAATTTCGACCTAACATTTGCTAACTATAGAAATAAATTGAAAATCTGTTCTAACCGAGATTCGAACCTGAGATGCGCGCTTGCCAGATCGATAACTAACCCTTACACCGTACGACCGATGAGCTAATTCACATCTTATCATTGTTATAAACTAAATCTATATGGTGACGATTTTTCTGAAATTTTTTTATCTTTCTCTACCCTATTGAAAACAATTGTCAGAATTTTTTCGAATTTTCTTACCCAACCAAAAAAAAAGTTATGAGTTATTTAAAAAAAATATCTTTTTTTTTTTTTTTTGGGTAAATAACCATAACTTTTTTGAAAATTGGCTTACTGGGATGTTTTGTTTTTTTGAAAATTCTTGTTTTTAAATGTACTTTCGAGAAAAAAATGAAAATAATAATGTGGATTCATATTCAACGTTTTTTTAAACTTTTGGAAAAAACTAAAATTTCGGATGATTGCCATTTTTGATTTTCGATTTTTTTGTTTTATAAAATACTTTAGTATTTTCTGCGAATCTCCTGAAATTTTCAGTGGCATTTTTTTTCTTTCTATTTTTTTTTAGAAATGAAAAAAAAAAAATTTTTTTTTAAATGTTTATTTCTCCTGAAAATTTTTCAGCAGATTGAGAAAACTTCAAAATCCGAGAAAAAAAATAAAAACAAAAATTAAAAATAATAATCATTCAAGAGATTTAATTATTTTTCAATAAAGTCAGATCAAAAATCAAAAAAACCATGGAATTGTTCTTTTTTTGTATTTTTTTTTCCAAAACTACATGCAAAAACAAAACAATTAAATTGTTGTTCGATCCATTTTGGAGCAATGCATGAACTCTCAAAAATTTTGAGGCAATTAATTTCAAACAAAATTTGATTGAATTTATTTTCATTTACACAGCTAAAAACATTTTTGTTGAATGATTTATAAACAGTAGACTTGTGAATGGAATATGATTTTATTTTTTACACGTTTAAGTAATTTACATATTCTAAATTGAGGATAATTTGAGTATTCTCTCACAATTAGATAATAGTTTTCGAAAAAAAAATACAAGAAAATAATCCAATCTTATCGATGATTGTCATTTTGAACTTTTTTTAATTTTTTTTTTCTCGGATTTTGAAGTTTTCTAAATCTGCTGAAAAATTTTCAGAGTGGCATAACGAAAAACAAACATTGGAGGAAAAAAATTTTTTTTTTCATTTCTAAAACAGAAAATATAGAGAATAAAAAATGCCACTGAAAATTTCAAGAAATTCGCGGAAAATACTGGTTTAAAAAAAAAATAAATCGATAATCAAAAATGAGCATCATCCTCAAATTTTCGTTTTCCTTTACAAGTTTAAAAAAAATATTGAATATGAATTCGAATTATTGTTCTGACTTTTTTTTCTAAAAAGGACATTGTAAAAAAAAAATTTTAAAAAAAACATCCTAATAAGTCAATTTTCAAAAAAGTTAAGGCTGTTTAACAAAAAAAAGGCTATTTTTTTTAAATAACTCGTAATTTTTTTTTTTTTTTGGTTGGGTAAAAAAATTTGAAAAATCTCTAAAAAGTGTTTTTTGTAGGGTAGAGAAAGATACAAAAATTTCAGAAAAATCGAAAATTGACGGGGTCAAAAGTGGTCGATTTGGCATGAAATGCTCTGCCCCATATATTAACCTGAATATTCTAACGATAAACGTTAGAAAAAATATAAGTTGAGATGTTATTGCTTATTACCGTCCGTATATTTTATGGATGATTGCTAAATTGTTGTAACGTTAATTACAATAGTCATAATTTTTATTTTAACTCTGCACTAAAAAAATTTTTTTACACAGATAAAAGTTAATAGTTTTCTAAGTCCAGTTTTTTACTTAAAAAATTTTTTCTATTATGAAAAAATTCTATGTTGTAAAAAATAAAAAGATGAAATCAACCTACAGACCCCCGATGGAGGCTCTTTAGGCTCAAAATACCGTTTAAAACTGTGATTTCGACCTCCACAGCCTATTTTTAGGCCGATGAGGGTAAAAATACAGTTTTCAATCTCTATGCAAACCCAAAAACAAAAGAAAGGAGGCTCATGAGGCTCAAATCACTTTTTTAATTTCGACTCGGGTTTAATAAATCACTATTTTTTTAATTTTCAAACCGCAATAACTTTTGAATGAATGAACCGATTTTCATGCGGTTAGCTGCATTCGACGCAGTTTTTCATCACATACATTCATACATACATACAGGCATAGTAACACCCTCGCGGGAATAGTCAGGGAAGCTTCCTAGGACCTCAAAACGTCGAGATCTGATGAAAACTCGATTTTCGAAAAACGGGGTAAAACCAATAACTTCCCAATTTTTGAAAATTTTCAATTCTTAGCAAGAAGTTGAAAAAAAAAGAACTATTTAAAGTATAACTTCTTAACGAAAAAAGATTTTGAATCGAGTGAATCAGATGATCCAGAAAAACTTGTAATCGTTGACCAATAAATAAACTTCAATTATTATAATTCGTTTTCAGTTATTTATGTTTCAGATTTGGTTACACTAAATTTAAATTTGCTATCTTAATCTGGTTTTGAGAAATCTCAAAAATGAAAGTTTCCACCCAGATTTTCAAAAATCGAATTTTCATCAGATCTCGACGTTTTAAGGTCCTGGGACGGTCTCCCGATATGTCCTACAATGATGATTGTATGTCCACATGCGCGCGCGCGCGCGCGTGTGTGTGTGTGTGAGCCTCTCATAACTTTCCAACGGCTTGACCGATTCGAACGAAATTAGTGACATTTGAAAGGGGTTGATTTAACTTAAGGTTCATTTAACTTAGATTTATTATACTATTTGAACTGATTCGGAACAATAGATGTTGAGAAACCTCCAATATAACAATTTTTTTTTGGTATAACTTTTGGGTAGACATCAGTAGCCCACAATCAGATTACCCAGATCCAACATTGGACAGAATAATTTTACCAGAATTGCGCTTACCCAGATTTCTGAAATACAGTACATCGTTTACCCAGACATCCATTTACCCAGAGTTTCTCTTACCCAGGTATCCGTTAGCGCAGAAGATCGTTTACACAGGCATCCATTCACACATGTTTCTTTTGCCCAGACTTTTGAATTTTATCTTGGTAGTTCAATACAATTATAGTAGATGGCGACAACATGATCAATTTATAGTTATTTTTAACTAAATAATAAAAATCAAATGAATTAACCTTTAATAAATGTATATTTAATTATTAAGATAATAAGAGTACACCTCAATAATATTAATCTCATAAATAAATAAATAATGCACAGTATTTTTCTCGTGGCGGTTGAGATGGAAAATTATAATAATAATTAAGTTAAAGTTTGCCATCCACATGTTCCATTGATAGCTGGTAGAGGCGTGACCGAGTTTGTAGAACCGCCATAAATTATGATTTAAAATTCATAAATGCTGAAAAATTTTTTAAATCAACACTGGTTGCTGGGACAATGGAAAAACTTGATTTCAAGGTTAGGACCGATGTGCCAGTGCAATCAACTCATTATAATATCAACTCAGAAGGGAATGACATTTATGTTGAACAATTATCACAAGAAAATGAAAATAATTAATCGTTAATTATATCTAAAAATTTCAATTTGGACTACTTGTTTTATTTGTTCAATTAATTTCTTTTCTGTGTTATTGATAATGAATAAAAAAAATTATAACATTATAATATAATAATAATAATAATAATAATAATAATTACTTACCGATTTTATTGTGGTTCAATTTTAAATTATCCTCTAAATAATTAGTTCGCTCCATTTAATAAAAACTTTAACTAACACACTTTATTGTCACTGTGGTAACCGTGTCATTACCCAAACGCTCTCTGAGATTCGGCTCCTCTTTTGGCTACCAACCTATTTCATAATTTTAAATCATAATTGATCATGTTGTCGTCATCTACTATAATTGTATTGAACTACCAAGATAAAATTCAAAAGTCTGGGCAAAAGAAACCTGTGTGAATGGATGCCTGTGTAAACGATCTTCTGCGCTAACGGATGCCTGGGTAAGAGAAACTCTGGGTAAATAGATGTCTGGGTAAACGATGTACTGTATTTCAGAAATCTGGGTAAGCGCAATTCTGGTAAAATTATTCTGTCCAATGTTAGATCTGGGTAATCGGATTGTGGGCTACTGATGTCTACCCTAACTTTTCAAATGATTTTACCGATCGTTTAAAAAAAAATGAGAGAAATTAATTTATATTAATTAATAACCATTGCAAACTCAATTTGTTTTATTATAAAATTTTTAAAACTCAACGAAAACATGATAATAATATAATAATTTTTTATAAATTAATTCAAATATTAACTGGCCAAAAACGGTGCTAAGGTGGCCAAAAACAGTACTTCTACCCTATGTATCTTTTAGAATTAAAATGAATTAAAACGTCGCAATTTTGAATTCGTTTCAATACTTTTTAATACATCTTTGAAAATTGAAATGAATTCAAATAATAAAAGATTGAATACTTTTCAATACTTTTGAATACTATTTTAATTAAATAAAATAAAAAAAAAATTAAATACTTAAAAATTTTTTTGAATATTTAATTTTGATTCAAGTAGTTAAAGTGTGAATTCAATCCAATACTTTTTAATACTATCATGCAATTTGGAAATAATTCAATTCATGAAGATTTGAATCGAATGTAATAGTTTTTAATTTTTTTATTAACATTAAAATGGATTCATAGAATTGAAAGTTTTTCAATACTTTTTTTTAATCATTCGAATGACGGGGCCTTACCTGGCCCAGTACTGGGTAATCAAGCTTGGCGCACTGACATTGGGCCAAGACTGGGTAATCAGCCTTGGCGAACCCAATGATTATCCAAGTTTGGGCCAAAACTGGCTAACCTAGTCTTGGCCATTCATTGGCGACCCAAGCTTGGGCCAAGGCTGTTTAACCCAGCCTCGGCCATGCCAATGATTACCCAAGCTTGGGCCAAGACTGAGCAACCAAGCCTTGGCTGGCCCAATGATTGCCCGAGCCTGAGTCAGAATTAGATTCCCCAGCCACAGCCATTCAATAGCGGCCCAGACTTGGGCCAGGACTGAGTAACCTAGCCTTGGCCACTCAATGGGAAATCAAAGTTAATCAATCATTAAACAATAGAATTTTAAACAGTAAATATTTATTGTTCAACGAATATTTGTTAGCAAATGCTAAAATTGAAAATTTATTATTCAACCAAAACATTTGCATACCGTCAAAATTGATAGTTTTTAGAAAATTAAAATATGAAATTTACAGTTGAATCTTTAATATTGATAATTTTAAACATTAAAGTTTATAATAAGATATTAAAAATATACAGAACGATGTACGAAATCTAAAGTAATATAAGAACGTGACTCTTGCATTTTTTTAATAACTAATAAACATTTGTAAAAAAATAGTTAATTTTTATCTAAACACAATATTAAATAACATAAATTATATAAATAATAAACCGTCACACTTGGTCACTATATAGATTTAGCTTATAAGAATGATGAGATGTGCATCAACTCACCGGTCGTATGGTGTAGGGGTTAGTCGTCGGTCCGGGAAGTGCACGGCTCGGGTTCGAATCTCGGTTAGAACGGACGCGATTTTCACTTTATTTCTATAATTAGTGAAAGTTAGATTTAAATTAAGAGTCACGGTCTGAATTTGCGCTAGCTCTACATCAAAATTAAAATAAAAAAATAATACTTACAAAATTCTTTTTTTATCATTTTTTATCAAATGGCATGAACCAGACTTGAAAATTAACTATGGTCCAGTTCTGGTAACCAGGCATGGGCCAGTAATGACAACCAAACGTGGAGCAATTTTGATTACCAAGCCTGGGCCAAGATAGGCTGACAAGCTTGGGACAGCCTTGGTTAGCAAGCATCGCCGAGATCTGGCTACCACGCATGGGCCAGCCTTGGCGATCATGCCTGGGCCAATGATAACAACCAAGCCTGGCACCCTGTTATCGTCCCAGACTTTTACCAAAGCTGGGCCAAAGCGGGTTTACAAGCATGGGCCAGGGATCGACAGCATTGCGCCAAGCGTGGCCCATACCTGGCCCCGTCGTATTTTCCTGTATGGGAAATGGTAAAATTGAAAATTTATTATTCAACTAAAACAATTGCATATCGTCAAAATTGATATGGTCTTAAAAAAATAAAAACATAATAATTTACAGTTGAATTCTTAATATTGATAATTTTAAACAGCAAAATTTATAATGAGATATTAAAAAGACAGAACAATTTTCAAAATCTAAAGTGACAAAAGAACTTAACTCTTGCATTTTTTTTAACTGATAAACATATGTAAAAAATAGTTAATTTCTATCGAAACACAATATTAAATAACATAAATTGTATAAATAATAAACTGTCACACTTTGTCACCTTATAGATTTAGTATATCAGAATGATGAGATATGCATCAACTCATTGGTCGTACGGTGGAATGCGATTTTCACTTTATTTCTATAATTCGCGAAAGTTAGATCAAAATTAAGAGTCAACGGTCTGAACTTGCGTTAGGTCTACATTAAAAATAAAACAAAAAAAACACAATTAAAAAATTATTTTTTATCAAATCGTGAATACACTATGTTTACGATGAATTTGCCGTGTTAATATCGCGAATTTATTGTATATTTTTTGTGAAAACATTACGATTTTATGTGAATTCATTATGAAAACACTGTTTACAAATGGAACAAATGCACAGTGTTAGCACAGAGAAATCGCACAACTTACACGGAGTTTTCACTGTGCTTTTACTGTGATTCTAAAATCACGAGGGATGTTTATCAAATGGCATAGGCCAGACTTAAAAATTAACTCTAGCTCAGTCCTGGTCACTGGTCTGCATATAGCATCAAAATTATTCAGTTTTTATTAAGCTTGCTTTGTAGTGAAGACCAGTCCAATTTCTATTCTGGGGATTTTTCTGATGGAGAGCCTACCCACCGAGGAATACGTAACTCAGCAAAACCGCGACGTAAGCCACATAGTCCACGCATAATTAAATTTATTAGTGTTTGATTTTTATTTTGTAAAGTCCATTATTACAATTATCTTAATTAATTTTTCTTTATTAAATAAATTCGTCGTGTAGTTCATAAGGAGGAGTTGATCCGAGGTACCCCTCGCGAGCTTCCTTCTATTGTTAAACTGATTAATTAATTTATTATCAAATTATTTCATTAAATATATTTGGTTTCGTAATTAAATTTACTTTTGGTAATTTATAATAAAATTAAATATTTCTAAATTTTGTCAATTATTTCTAACAAACGAGCCTCTTCCTCTCAGATTAATTTTAATTATCAATTTAATTAATTTATTCTGTGACCGAATACTTTGGATTGATCTACGCTCTGAAAGTGAGCACCGGCAGCAGGGAGACTCCGTTCCAGGAGGCCGAGTTTACCAAACATTGAATAATTCTCTTGGTGGCGTCCAGAAGACCTCTGGCGCGGAACTTAGAGGCCTTAATCCGGAGGTCAGAAAACTTGCTATTGAATCACTGTTTTAAGGTGAAGATTAAATGAATATCAAACTTAATTTCATACCGATCACTTACCTGCTCCCATAGGGGGGAGGGGTTAAACATGAGATGTGGGGTTAGGAAAGGGCCAGGTAAACCGAGAACTCCGCCGCTCATCTTACGGCAATAAAGAAAATTTGATTTCTAATTGAGAAATGTTGGATTTATGAAAGATTAAATTTGTTTAATAAACTCCCTAAATTTCCAAAGGATAAGGACAGACTCCCATATTCTGAAAGACATTTGTGCGAAAGCTGTATTGTAATTAAATTAAGTGTGAAATCATAAATATTATAGTCATTTAAAAATATATAAAGTAAGAAAAAACTACTGCTAATTTAATAAATTTTCAATAACACTGTTCGACACGAATTTTAGGCTTGACTACTTCTAAGTCTCGAATTTTGGTTCTTTTTACGTAATAAAATTAAAATAGTTTTTTCTTATTTGAAGTTTACTCTTATAGAAATCAGGGTAATATTTTAAATCAAAAGTAAAATTATCTGTTTCATAATGCTAAATATTTTTTTGTCAATCTGTATTATTATTGTCATTATGATTCATCTGATTAGTATATTTTTAAATTTGATTACCTCGATACCTTCGCACAACGGATTCCCAACAAACAATAATTCACGTAGGTTCATCATTTCTTGAAGACGCATAAACTCAATCCATTCTTTAACTAAGTTATTTGACATGTAAAGTACTTTCAAATTCTTCATAGTTGCTATACCTTTCATTTTTTCGATAGAATTGTAGGAAATCCATAATTCTTCGAGGGTATCAGCAAGTGCTTCAAGGCCGGTAAATCCTTTTATAACATTTCGTCCCAGCGATAATATTTTTAAATTTTTAAGAGAACTTATTCCAACTATTTTTTCAATCATATTAGTAGAGAGTGATAATTTTCGACATTTTGAAAATAATGAAAGAGAATTATCCATTTTTTCAACAGGGGGCCATTGAAAACTCAAATCCACTTCTAACGCTGATGCTGCATCACATTTATTCTCTTCTTCCCAACGACGAGTCGCATCTTTGCACGTTGTTGGTTTTGAAATTGACATAAATTTTGCGTTGTGTATTCAATGGGTGGACAGAAATGTTATATAATTTACTTTTTAGTGAAAAGATATTTAAATAATAATTCTTAAGAATGTTATTATTTTCTATTTTACTTGGTACGTATACGTAAGTAAACATCACAATAACAAAAAATGAAAACTGACTTAAAGTAAGCATTGATTTTCTGTTACTTAGCATTGGCAGTTACTAAGATACCATAATCAGTTCAGGGTCAGTTTAAGTTTAAGATAAACAATAATGAATTTAACAGATATTAACATGATTTATATCTACGTTTATATCCATACTACTACATAAATCTGTAGAATTTTTTTTATCTTTACTTCGTTATAACTACAATTAAATAGATTTTCACTTGAAATTAAATTTTTCATAACGAATAGAGAATAATGAGATTTAAATGATAAAATGATAACTCTAAGAAACTAATTTAAGGATATCCTTTCGCTCCAGTTGAGTCAAAATAACTGTAGTAGTCAATATTCGATAAATTCAAATAAAAAACCCATAAAAATTCCCAAAATTAAAAAATAAACAGTATATGAGGCATTAATCGTTGAAATTTTGAAAATAAAAAAAAAAAATAGTTAAATACAAAAATTAAATTGACTCTTGTAAATCAGCTGTTAGTAACCTGTCCGTGATTTGGCAACGCTGTATTCGGTTGTTTACATTTTCATTTGTACAGCATAACCTTAACCATGTTTAAGTTTTTGCAGTCAGTGTAAATAAATAAATTAATTAAAAATGTTTAGTCATAACCATAACATTCGAATGTCTCATGGCAAGAATGCTGGTAAATTTGTGAGTCTCAAACGTAAGCAATGGCTCGATAATGTTGTGAGTGCAAAAAAAAAAAAAACTTGAAGAAAATCCAGCTCCTGAAGATATTTACATTCATGTCAGTAACCGAGTGATTGATGTTAAATCTATTGCTTATGAATTGTGGTGTAATAAATGCAATTTACAATTAAGTTTAAAACACATTGTCAAAGAGGAAATTTTGGGGTTAGCAAGTATTTTTCATGTGAAGTGTACGAAATGTAAAAACATTTACTTAGTTAATACAAGCAGTTTTAAAACCAATGATACAAATCACAAACAATTTGACATAAACTTGAGACTAGCTTTTGGTAAGTATTAATTAATTAAATAAATACGTATTCTACGTGAATGTACATATACGTATAGTTAAATATTATTTATAAGAATTTTCATTTATCAACACTGATTATTTAATGTAAAAATTTCAGCTATCATTGATGCAGGGATTGGAGAAGCTCAGATCAACACAATTCTTTCTGCATTAGATATACCAATAATAAACAGTGCATTGCTGAAAAGATATGAAAGAATTGTTGGAGCAGCTATTGAACAGGTGGCCGAGGATAGTTGTCGAGACTTCATACGTCTAGAAAAACAATTAACAATAGATGCTGATAAAACACAATCCTCTGATACAACGTACGTAAACTTAACTCAAATAATTTTATAAAAATTATTAATATCAACATAATTTCTGAATAAACATCAATTATTTCTACTTATTACTTAAAAATATGCATGATTTTTTAAACACTCGACTGTTAATTAATTTGTTATCTTTCTATATCTGATAAAAAGGGTTTCTTTTTTTATTCACTTTCGCTTTTAATTTAATTACATGATTTGTAAATGATGAAAAATAAATACATTTTAATTGATCAACAATTATTTAACAGGAAACATCCAATTAAAATCACCAAAAAATTTATTGAATTTATTTTCAATAAAAAACTAACTGTTTGAATTGGTAATAAATACAACACCATGACGGTTTTATAAAAGGTAACTTTCTAACAACTAATAAATTATTATATACTGTGTGGCTATTCCAGTGATACTCCTTTGGTTACTCACAATCCTATTGAGAATCCTAATCCTACTGACTCTCCTACTCCAACACCTATAAAAGCTTCTAGAGATTCTGCATGGACTAAACGAGCATCAGGTCATTCTTACAATAGTAAAAACGGTATATTGATGTCATACGATCATACCATTATTGCATATTAATTTACGCTAATTAAATATACAGCGATAAAAAGATGTGTGTTAAAATAAGTAATTTTGTTCCAGGATATACGTCACTGATTGGATATTATAGTGGTAAAGTGATTTCTTACAACACTCGTTCAACAAGATGCTCAAGATGTGAACACGGTCATCCCAAAAGGGATCACGATTGTCGTGAAAATTTTGATGGATCTGCACGAGCTATGGAACCTGATATGTCTGTGGAATTAGTTACTAACAATAAACTCTTGAAGGAAGAAAATGTGATTATTTCTGTATTAATCGGTGACGATGACTCTTCAGCAATAGCAGCAATTCGTCGAGAAGCATTGCATGAAGTTGAAAAATGGTCTGATACTAATCATGCCAAAAAAAATTTTAATTCACGTTTATATAAATTGGGTTTATCTGCTAAGGTTGTAAATTATTTCGGACAGATGTTTGTCCGTGTTTTAAATCACAACAAAGGTAATGTTGAAGCTGCTGCCGAAGCTTTGTCAAATATTGTTCCTCATGCATACGGAAATCACGATAAATGCGGAGAGTGGCTAAAATGCCGCGAAAAAGACAATAATTTTATTTACAAAGATTTACCCAAAAAACAACCTTTAACTGACCCAAAGTTATTCGAAAATCTCAATAACATCTTTGATAAGCTATCAACCAATGCATCAAAGTTAGCACCATGTGGTTCATCGCAAAGCAATGAATCATTTAACAACATTGTGATAAATAAACATCCAAAAATAAATTTTATGGCTCATCTGAATCATTCGACTATAGAGTAGCTGCAGCTGTTTGTCAAAAAAATTATGGCACAAAATACATAGAATATGTTTACGATAAACTATCCCTGTCATGTGGTAAAAAAACTAAATTCTTCAGAGAACGTAAAGATGAAGCAAGAATTAAGAAATATAAAATTTCTCAAACGTATGGCTTTAAAAGTCGCCGATATTTTAGAAAACAAAAACGAGCTGGTAAAATTGCAAGCAAGGAACGTAAAGAAGGAACTTCATATCAAACAGAGTGTGATCTTGATGGACTCTCCGAATTAATCAAAAACTTCACGGATGTTAATGAAAATAGTGATCTAATGGAATGTGAACTTGTAATTTTTGACTTAGAAACCACTGGAATTTCAAACTCTGATGAAATATGTCAAATATCTGCATCATATAAAACTAAAACATTTAATGTATACATGCTTCCTACAAAAATGAATTATCATGCATCAAAAGTAACAGGACTTCATATAAAACAAAACAAGTTATATCTACATAATACTTGCCTTGAAAGTTTGTCTATTAAAGATGGTTTAAAAAGTTTTATAGCTTTTTTAAAAAAAACAAAAAAAAAATTAATATTAGTGGCTCACAATGCATTTAGATTTGATGCTTTAATGATATTGCGCCATTTGAAATATTATGATCTACTGAGTGAATTTTTATCTATTGTAAAAGGTTTTTCAGACACTCTACCTATACTAAAAAAACATTTACCAGAAATTAAAAAAGAAAAAAACGGATTGAAGCTAACAAATTTGGCCTTGAAATTTCTTGGTGACAACTCGACTGAAGGTGCTCACAATGGTGAAACGGACGTCCGACTTTTGAAAGAAGTTTTGCAAGCTGTCGGGGTAAAAGATGAGTTGGTAAAACAAATGGCTAAAACGACAATAAGCATTCTGGAGAAAAAGCAAACAGATCCTATCTTAGAAAAAAATAAATTAAGTTTAATGAAATTAAAACCTGAGGTATCAGCTATTTTCATAACTAAAATGGCTAATTCCGGTATTTCATTAGAAATATTAGAAAAAGCCTTCGTTACAAGTGGTGAAGCCGGGGTAAAATCATTATTGTCAGAAAATGTTGGTAAAAAACCACGGGTTACTAACACACCAAAACATTTAAATAATATTGTAAAAAAATTAATACTAGTTTTGCAAAAAAAAGAATAATAATGTTATTGTTAATTGTTATAAAATTGTACTTAATTATTACTATTAATTTTGCAATAAATACAACCTTTATGTACTTTCAATGAGAATCCTTATTACAATCAAACTTTAATTTTAAAAATAATTAAATTTACACTATTCATAAAAAAATCGTTTTTAATTTACTCATTTGTATCCTAACTTTATGAGAATAATTAAAAAAAATTATAATAAACAATGTGTGAGTATATCCTATCATATGATAAATAAATAAATAGACAGATGGTATTCTAATATTTGCTATTTTTTAATTATTATTATATTTTTCAATTCGGTAATATGAAAATTTGCTAACAATAAATTAACTAATAAGTATAAATGAAAAATATAAGTGCGTTAAAGTTTAGTTTGAATTCATTGAATGGTCTGAAGCTCGCGCGCTACGCAACGTTGCCAAATGTTTTGACCCCATTTTATTGTAGGTTACTTGAGAATTTTTGTGATTTTTAAATATTAATTTCTCAATAAATATCCCGGTAACTGATATATTTTATTGCAAAAAAGAAACCTGAATATTCCGAAAATCTAATTTTTAGTTTTTTTTTACTTCATCTAATTCATGACTGATAGTATAATTCGAGAAATACTGCGGACGTCTGACTTTCTCGTAAGACTCTGAACAAATACTAACATTTAAAAATTTTATTTTTTCAAAAATTTGTCCGGTAAAGTATAATTTAAACTTCACTATTAGATAAATATCGACCTTAACTATTAGAAAAAAATTAAATTTACTTATAATCTAATATTTTTTATTTTACATTGGCGGCGAAAGGACCTCCTTAAAATTAAGTTTAAATCATAATTTCGCGATATAGACCACACACTAAGTAATGCATTAGTGAACATTTTTTCAAGATTACAAAAAACAATATGGTAGACTATCAATTGTTTTTTTTTTTATACATTTAATGTTAAGTGTAATCCAAGTTTTTATATATTATTAATAGAATTTATCGATTAATTTAAAAAAATAAAAAATCTATATAAATATATAACTATTTAGATTCTGTCAATACATACATTTAAAAAAAATTTTTTTTTAATTTGTTTATTTAAAGTCGCATAAACTACTAAGGTCATGAGCGACTACGGTAGGGGGTAAACTTTTGAGATTGGAACTTGTTTTATCTTTTTGTGCAGCAGAATAATACACTTAAATATTGAAAATATTCATTGATGTACGCCGGACTCGAACCCGGTCCAATGCATTTTGGAAAGCAAGGGCCGGATCCGATAGGCTACTGCGCGCCTTTAAAAATTTTGTTTTTAATTAAAAAAAAAATAAATAAATTCCTCAGAAGCGAAAAAGATTTTAAAAACCAAAATATAATTATTTCAATTGAATCCTTAACTTTGATGATAAATCTTTACAATTTATTCAAGTTACTCACTCAAACTATTTTTATTCGACGTGCCTGACAAAAAATCATATAGAAAAATTTTATAGTTACACCGATAATGTTTAACAAAATTCTGATTTCTTAATAATCAATCAGATATTTGGCAAGTGAAAAATAAAAAATTAAAAAAAAAAAACCTATTTTTTGAATTCAAGTTAATTGATTGTAACTGGTGTGGTTTTGCGAACTTCCAAAATTTAAAAACTTTTCTATATATTTGGAAAGGTAGAAACACCAGAGTTGGATAAGTTTGACTAGCTTTTGTAAAAATTTTTTTATGGTTCAATATAATTAAATATAAGCTTCTAATAGATATTTTGAGAGCAGATTTTGTTATTTATATTTTAAGAAATTCGACTATTTCAATTTTTTTCCTCTTATTATCACCGTCATTATAGAATTTTAAATAATTTTACATATGATTTTTATGAATCAACAAACGTGTAAAAATTGCAAGCAAATTTTAATATTCTTATGATATTAATCAAAATCAAAACAGTGAAATACATCGACTAAAATTAAAAAATTTAACTCTGATTTAGACTTTCACGAGTAAAATTTATTGTATAATGGTTCAATTTATTTAGATATTAATTATCTAACTGTAGTTCATTTGCGATAATTTTAAGATCAATTACATAAACTCTTTTCATCTAAAGAAAACTTTAAATTTGAGCCAGTAATCATTAAATGCTACCTTTGATTTTCATTATTTACATATTAATTGTCGAAACTGTTGTTCTGATTTATATATATATACGCTGAAAAAAAATATCCACCAAGAGAAATCTGAATTTAATTGGTTTATTTCACAAAGTATATTCATTAATTAGTTTAATTTTAAAAAATATACAAAATAGATGTACAAAAAAAATTAAACCATTACTTATTTTTCATGAAGAAAACAATATACTAAATGCCATGAATAAACAACCAGCCGCTATGTACGGACTTTTTCTTTCACCAATTCTTGCACATTTCCAAAATATACCCCCGACTCTGTAAATCGATAATTGATTATTATAATATGAAAACATGCAGATAGATTTTAAAATATATAAAAGAAAAATATGCAGAAGAAGAAACTATACACACCCAACTTTTTTTCCATCTATTATACGAGGCACTATTGACCGCACATAAGCACATGTACAGATCAACAATAATATTACTGTCATGAGGCTTTGAAAATTAAATAGTGCCGACTGAAAAATAAACAAATTATTACTTTTCCACGTTTTATACTTATAACGTGTGAAGAATAAATAAAGTGATATTGGCTTCTGAAAATGAATTCATAAAATACCATCATGCGTTAAATATGATACTAAAATCTAAAAACATAGAAAAAGTTTCGGGAGATTTTTTCAAGAGATAAATTACTTGAAAAATTAATAACTTGCGCTCTTAAGAATTAAAAAAAAGGTCTAAGGTAAATTTTGTAAAGAAAATAAATTTTTTCAATAATTTATCTATTAAGAAACACCTAAATATTTTAAAATGTATGCTAATTCTGGTATCATAATATAATTATGTAAAAAATTTTGAAAAATTAATTTTTTCATTTAATATTATAATAAATAACATTATTATATTTTTAATATAAATGAATAAAAATTAAATGATATTTACAAACAAAAACTTTTTTAAAACAATTAATTTTAGTAATGATTTTAATTTCAAATCTCATTCTAATCCAATCAATTTAATGCTACTAAAACTGCAAAACATCTAATAGATTTCAGAATTTTTTAAAAATAACTATCTACAAGAAAAACTTATTTAAAAAATTTCATCTTTAAATGCTTTTAATAATTAAAAATGGTATTTTTCGAAAATAATTTTCAAAAACTAGTTTACTTTTCGAGAAAACTAAAAAATTTGATGAATGTCTGCTAGTTTTAAAGTCATTCAATTAATTGAGAAAACAATAGCAAAATTTAGATAAATACTTTGCAAGTAAAAATTATTAAAAACTGTGAAAGCATTTTTTTTATTGATAATCGATTTTTTGAATTAAATGAAAACATGATCAGTAGTCTTATCATTTTAGTATCGTAAAATTTAACCATTTCTTAAAATTATAATTTGATTACTACATTAACAGGCGAATATTAAATGGAATTTTACAATTCCTAACAAATAATAACTAATTCAATGATGTATATATTGCTGTTACTTTCTTAATAATGAACATTTCGATTAAATTGAAAATCAGTCTTACCATTGTGAGACGTTTTTATTTATTGAGAAAATATTATAAAATAGTTAAAAATAAATATTCAACAACACATTTTCAATCTAATTTATGGACACATCAAAACAAAAAACATGCTGATCACAATCGTAATTTGGTTAGGTTGACAGTTGTAATATGGGAATTCATTGTTAGAGAAAATTACTGTTTAAGTATTCAACTGGCGTCATATTTGCATCAACTTACTGTTAAAATCGGAGAGATAGATATAGTAGAAAATTTTGAAATTTAACATACGAATTAAGTTTTTAAAAATAATATACTTTCAAAGATTATATTCATAATTTTTTAAATGCCTATATGTGAATTTTTTAAAAATAAAAAAAAATAATTTCACATTTAAAAATTTTTTAAAATTACAATTGCAAATTTTTGCAGAATATTTGTTTTTATAATTAATTTTTAATGAAAATCAATAAGATTTTCAGATGTCTGCTGAATTTAGTATCATGATTTTTCGCTCAAATTTTTTATTAGTATAACATAGTAAATACCTAACTTTTAAAAATTTATATTAAATACAAATTTTATAGGTATAAATAAAATTTAAATATTTTTAGTCGTCTGTTAGATAATTTCAGTATCATAAGTTTGTGGATTAATTTTTTCTAAACCGTAGCTGAACACTGTTATTATTATTGTTATTATTATTATTATTATTAAAAATTAATTATTAATTAATCTTGATTAATTAAATTTATATTATTATGATAAAATTGACGTTGAGAGACCTATCAATATTAACATTAACGTTATAAAAATCTATTTTGATTATTTGATAATAGCTTATTAGCACTTTTTGATTTTGATTTTGATTTTTACTTAATTAAAATTATATTGAACTGTATTTAATTTTAGGATATTATGTATACTCTGTATATGATTTTGGCCATTAAAGGACTATGTCCTACGACCTCTTTCAATAAATTACAATTATAATTATTATTATTATTATTATCATTATATCTTGAATTATATGTTTATAAAAAAAACCCCTTATTTTCATACTACACCATGTTACAGATTTGATAAATAAATAAAAAATTCAATCTGTAGACAATATTTCAATTTACTCCGCGTTTTTTATGATCAAAAGATGGCAGTACAATCACATTCTGGAACAATTTTTCAAGCATACGAAAAATGTAAGCGCCGGTAAATGAGACAAATGTGAAGAATCCGGAATCAAATAAATCCGTGAATTTAACCAATGATTATCAATGAAAACACTCTTAAAATTCAAGGATGAGTATTGAGTGATGATTTTTATTATAAATAAATAATCAAACCAGAATTAACATAGTTAAAAAAATTGCTTTTATTTATGTTAAAAGATAATTAAAACAACCTCAACAATGCCGACTTACGAAATGCCTTTAGTACTTCGCATAATGAGCAAGGTATTTTATTAACATTTATTTTTTATTTACTTGGTGTTAAATAAAATTACACATTTTCAGGAGTAAAATAATTTATTCGAAATTAATTTTCTTAATTTAATTTTTTATAGCCTGAGACTTTTAATACATTGAAGAGAGTATCAACTGCAATTTTTAGTAAAAAAGGTATCATACGTAAAATAGATAATCTTGGCCAAAAACCAACACCTTATAAAATGAGTAATCATAATATGGTTCATCGAGAGGCTAACTACTACGTTATTCACTTTGATGTTCCTCCTCGAAAAATTGATGATTTATTAGAGGAATATGGTCGTGACATCGATATCATTAGAAGCAGGATTTATAAAAAACCTGATGATAAAGAACAACCACAATGTACCTGGCATGAGGAAATGTTACCTCCTCCATACAGGTAAATATTATCATTTATTATTTTATATTTTTAATCTATTGACAAATTTTGTTTTTTTAATGTTTGAAAACATCTTTAAGAATTTATAAAATTAATTTTTCTGAATTTAATACTTTAAAAAAATTACTTGCTCATGTTTGACTCTTATAAGGTAGATTTTGTTAATTTCTTTCACGAAAATTAAGACAAAAACAAAATCTATTTTAAAGTTTTAACGATAAAAAGTTGCACAAAACAAAAACTCTCCTAAATTTATTTCTCATGGTTCTACAGATTTGGAAAAATTGAGTAATCATGTGAATATCCCAACTGTCACATTTAGATATCTATATCTAGATTGAAAAAATTTTTTTCTGAATATGTAATGTTTTTATTTTGATTAAATTAATTTTTCGAATAATATTGTCTCTTATAAAAAATAATTCGCGATTAAATCTTCTGAAACAGAATGAAAATATTAACTTCTAAAAAAAAATGCATACCTTCAATTTTCCATAAACTCACATAATTAACATGTCTGTGCTTATCGCGACTGAAATGTTTTATTTCTAGAATAAATTATAGTATAAACATTTTTTTCTTCTAATTTCTCTAACCGTTGATTTTCATTTTCCAGACCTGAAGTCCAAAAATTAATGAATATTGCAGCAAAATCTAAAACGGGACACACAATTGAGTTTAAATATAATTCTGGATTAGATTATAATCCATTCCAAAGATAAGTAATAATTATAAAATTTGAATTAAAAAATTAATGTTGAAGATGTTAGAAAATAAGTGAGTACCTATTGAAAATAAAACTTTTTTTCGCAAATTCTTGCTTATTGAATTTATGCAACACCTACAGCATTATAATTGTTTTACATTATAATTATAATTATTTGAAGATGTAAGAAATCCCAATATTATATGTATTTGTTCAGAAAAGTTTCTGCGAACGGTGTAATATTCAGCTGGAGCTTCAAAAATGCGTTCAGCTTGAAGGTTTATAAATTTATTAAAATATTTCTAAAAATGTTATTTTTTTCGGTTTCATAATATCAAAAGTTATGTTGGGTTAGAAAGAAAATTTTTTTTAAATTGAAATGTACTATTTTCAAAATTGTGCTAGTGTTTTAAAAGTTAATTTTCTAATTTGAAATCAAATATCACAAACAATTGGTTACGGGTTTCTATAAAGAAAAATTTTGTCAGAATTATTCACTCAAAAGAATTTTATTTTTATTTCATTCTTACTAGAACTGTTTGTAAGTAATTTATATTTCTACAAAAATAATTCGATAAATCATGTTCATTATTGAAATGAAGAAGTAGTTAAAGTTTAAGAAAGTTTAAGAAAGAAATAACATTTTTTGTGAGATTCTCATTATGAGTAAAATTTTCTATAAAAAAAAATTTATTTAGATGGTAATTGACTGAATATTAAAAAGCTAGAGCTCCAAATTACGTAAGTCCAATTTGCGATTTTTCAATTTAAGATTTTTAAGAAAATTTTGTTCTTAATCTTTAAAGACTGTTAATTACCTTTTTTCCCGGACAGTCACAAGTATCACTGATTAGAGCATTCTTGTAGAAATTTAATTTTTTTGTAAAGTAGTTCAGTTAAAATTAAAAATATTTTTTTTTTTAAATCACTTTCAAACTTCCATGTTGATTCATTTCAATGTCTAATCAATTTTCTCAAAACACACATTATTAAATTGCAGTTAAAAAATTAAAAAAAAAATAGATATTTTTTTTCGAAAGACGAATAAAGGGTTGAATTATTAGTATAACCATTACACAGTTAAGAATAACATAAACTTTAGGTCAGATTTTAGTCAAAATAAGGTCAGAAGTTATGTGATTGATTTTTTTTTTTTTTTTTAAACAATTGGTTTATCTCACTTATAAATTAATCATCTAGTGTTAGTAAACTTTTTATGCTCAGAAATTTCCGAAAATAGAAAATAGAAATAGATAGCTCATGAATTTTATCGATTCTATTCTTCAATAAAACCAATTTTTTAGTAGATTTCATAGAAATTTAACTATTGCATTGGTCCTCATGACGGAACTATTCAGAAAATATATATCTATATACAATGTATATTATATGTATATGTATATGTATATGTATATTATACATATACACCATCCTCCCCGTCGAAATATATGTTTTATACATCTTATTCTTGAAAATGATAATCATCATTAAAGATCTACTAGAAATCTACTTCCATTTCAGCTGCCGAATGGCCTTTTTTCAAGTATGGTAGAAAAAAAAAAAAGATCCTACACTTTTTGTTTTTGGTAGCGCTTTAGCAGGCCATACGATTTAAACAAATAGAAGATTTAAAAATTGCCTGAATTGCTAAAGTTTAAATAATTTTATTAAACGTTTAATCCGTTAAATTGGTTTTGCTGCTTACAAAAAGTGTTGAAATAGTTATATGAGCGTAGTATCTAAAAATTGCGATTTAGACTAAGTAAGATCTTGTTATTTAGTGATAAGCTTTAAAGCGTCTGGCGGAAGTTGTCGCTAACCGGAAGTGCCTGGCAGTATTGAATATTAATTTTGATATGCATATATGAACAAAGAGTGTTACTTGAGAGCTATGACTGTTGATGCACGTTTGAAAAGAGAGTTGATAAGAATCAACTCATTTTCAGGGTTCTGTTATCAGCACATCAAAGATAAATATACTCTGGACTTTAGTTTCAAGTCAGAAATTAAAATAAAAATGACAGGTTTTAAAAATAATTTCGACTTTTGATCATCACGAAATTATCATTTACGCAAGTTAGGGGGCGTCCACAAATTACGTGAGGCATTTTTGAGAATTTTTCGACGCCCCTTCCCCTCTGGATGAGATTTCGTAAAATTTTCTGCTATTCTGAAAAATATTGCTTAAATCTATCAAATTTAAATTAAAATTCACATAATTATCTTCAATTTGAGCTATTTTTCGTCGCTTTTTGATACTTTTTTAAATTTATTTCGCAGTTAAAAAAATTAAAAAACATCAAGAGTAAATTGACTATTAGCTTTTATCATCAAACGACTCATCTGTTGTAAATTCTATTTTTTAGGTAGATGTCTTTAAATATCTATTTGTTGTAGTCGGTCTTACATCGTTATTTACAAAAATATAATAAAAAATAAATTTTACGACATTGTTGCCTTTTAATAACGAGTTTTTTTCAATATTTAAACAAGAAATCTACCTTTCCATGTCGGGTGTGGCCGAATAACGTTTTTTCTTGATTTTATTCTAATTTTCCCAACTACGAAATAAATTGAAAAAAATATCAAAACATTTTTCTTCCTAATTATAATCTCTTGCGAAAAAAAAATTTTTTCTTGACACAAGAAATTTCACTTATTCTAACAAATGAATTCTCTCGTTTTAAGAAATACTTATCTTGATCCAAGAAAATTTATTCAAGTCAAGAAAATCTTCTTGTTTTGAGAAAATTCAGCCTCTTGCTCCCTAAAATTTTGTTCTTAATAGAAGTAAATTTTCTTGTCTTAACAAAATTTCTCTTTTGCTCCAAAAAATTAAATATCTCGATAGAAGTGAATTTGCATTAATATTTTTATTGATTAACATGTCAAATGGAAAGATAAAATAATATTGAATTATTTTTTGTCGTTTAAAATGTATAATTGCACGCTAAAATAATGTAAAATGGGTATCAAATATTCAAAAGAAGAATTTTCTGAAGGTGAGAACATTTTTTTTCTTAGCTGAAGTAGGTGGCACTGCTTCCCTAAAATATCGAAAAATCTTGATCAAATATGAAAATTTATTGTATCAATTATTTATAATCATTTGAGTTAAGAAAAAATTCCTTCCACCAAACATAGAATTTCAAGAAAAATTTTTACTCCAGCCAACACAACTTCGGTTTTCCTTCAGGCACCCGAAAATTTTCTTGAGCCAAGAATTTTGTTCTCCAGTCAAGAAATTTTTAAGTTAAAGCTAATAAAGCTTTTATTAAACTTAAATTTTAAAGTTAATAAAGTGCTTAAACAATCGAGCGCTACTTTGCTGCTCTGCGGGATTCGGACGAATACAACATACACTATTGTGTCAGATTTAGCCATATATTATAGAAATCCTTGTTCACGCAATTTTGCACCGTTTTCTGCTAGAAAAAAATTAGGAAAACGGTTCACCCTAAAGGCCATCCCTGCAACTTCCCGCTAATTCCATACCTGAGCGCTTAAAATTGTACTAGTAACATTTTTGAGATTTTTGAGCTCAAAATATAATTTATGTGATATTTTGAGCTGATATATATATATATATATATATATATATATATATATATATATATATATATATATATATATAGTTGCCCGCCCGCTCGCTCCGCTGGGCACTTTATAGAATTGTAGTTTTAGATCTAGACTTGAAATTCAATTGGAGTATTATTTTGACTTGCACAGGTTCCACATTCCATCGAATCGGAAGTAGAATTTATTGAAATCCGTATTGAGATGATCTCTGCATGACAAATAAAAGATCCGTACCAAATTTGCAGCTTTTTGAAGCTATATTTTAAAAATTATGATTTTTTATTGTTAACACCCACCCCCGCGATCTTTATTGGAGGTGATTCGGTGTAAAATCCATTCTTAGATCATTTTTGTTTCATATGTAGACGACTTCTATTAAATTTGGAGTCTATAGAAGCTATAGCTTGGAAATTAAAAATTTTCATTGTTAATACCTACCCCCGCAACCCTCTGTGGGGTGAGATATCGTAAAATTCATTGATAGATTATTTCTACATCTCTTACAGAAGATTCCTACCAAGTTTGAAGTCGATAGGAGTTATAGTTTAAAAACGGGAATTTTTCGTTGTTAATGCCCCCGCAGACCCCCTTGTGGGTGGAATCTCATAAAATCCGTTCTTAGCTGACCTCTACTCCGTGAAAGGAATATTCTTGCTAAATTTCAAGTCTCTAGGTCGTATAGTTCCAGAGATATCGTGATGAGTGACTATATCTATAGAAAGTCTCCTATATATATATATATACTAGCTGACCCGGCCACGCTTCGCTGTGGCTTTTTTTCAATATTTAGCTGACTCTAGCAGGTATTTTTCAGCCGATTGGTATTTATAATCATAGATTATTTATTCTAATCAATCCGTGGTGTATAATTTGATTTTATATTAACCTCAATATAATTTGATATCAATTACCGTTAACTTTACCCATATAAAAACAAATTAATCTATGATTAATTCACTATTACTAATAATGACCATTAACTGTCAGTCGTAGTATAGTCCAATGAATTACGTACATATATATATATATATATATATATATATATATATATATATATATATATATATATATATATATATATTAAAAAAAAAAAAAATAACGTTAACTAAATTTAACAGATGGTTATTTTATTTTCCATAAAATAACAATGATAATATCACATAATATAAGATGCAAAGATATAACTTAAAAGCTTGAACAATTATCAATAATACTAAATGTTTATAAATCATCATTGATTTCTCCTTCCAATACTCTTTTTCAACTTCATACCAAGGTAGCTCTTGTATTACAAAATTGCTAGAAATCTCAATTTGATTGAAATTTTGAACTCTAAATTTGAAAAAAGATACCAAAACATCAGTAATAAAAGGAGTTTCGCCGGTGAAAGCAACTGCCCTATTAATTTTTATAACCTGTGAAATAAATAAAGGTTAAAAGTTTAACAAATTATGATTTCATGAATTGATTATTCTAAGACTTATAAATTACTTGGTTCTCACGCAATGTGAGTGATTGAGAAAAAGAACAAACTCGAATAAAAAAAGTATACTTTATTCCAGCTCCTCCAGATAACGTAAAGACAAAATAATCAATATTATCATACTTCCGGAATCCATAAATTAATGAAATGTGGCCTTCGAAGCTGAATAATGATAATTTGACCAATAATAATATTAATTAAATAAAAATATCTGAGGGTTATAAAAAAATAAGCTATTTTATACCGATCACTTACTCAAAGACACAATGAACCCGAATAACTCTGCCTCGACTTCGTACATTGCTGATTATCATTTTTATTTTTAATTTTCGTATAAAATTATTAATGACAACTATTTTTATAGTAAATTATCAATAAATGCCAATTACAAAACGTTAATGTTATTTAATGAAATTATCGTAGATTGCAATTAAAGGTTTAAAACAAATGAATATAATAAATAATAAAAAACAAAACAATCTATCTCTCTCAACTTTCTTATGCAGATAATTAATTTTGTGTTTCACTTGATGATGCTCTAAATTAATATTGAACTTGTATAATTCATTTATCTATTTGTCAAATATCAGAGACTGGATTACTAAAATATATTTTAATTCTTTTTTTCCCATTCAAGCTTCATTTTTAATTGTTTTTTTAGTCGCTCTTGTTTTTTAAATCCTTCTTGTGCCAAGTGATCTCGCATTTCTTTAAAGAACATTAATGCATTATAAAATGCTTGATTGAATGATATCTAAAATAATAATATATTAATTAAAAAAATAAAAACTTGATTAAAAAAAAAATTATTTTATGAAATTTTAAATTGAATTAACTTTCCAATGAACAAACCGATTTTGAAGTCGTTTAAAAGTAATATAAATAGTTTACACACGGCAACACACATAAATACATACATACAGAGACAAACACATACAGACATCATCGCGAAAACATTCGTGGCAGCTTTCTAGGATGTCAAAACGTCAACAATTGTTGGAAACTCAAATTTTACAAAACGGGGTAAAACCAATAACTTCCCAACTTTTGAAAATTTTCAATTTTCTTAGCGGGATGTTAAAAAGTTAGATAAATAAATAATAAAAATGATAATTAATCACTGTTCGCTCTTGCATCGTTGCTTCGCCAATAGTATTCGATATGCTCTCATGAAATCCTATTCCTTGATGGAATTTTCCTGAACGTAAACATATTTTTACAAATGTGGAACATCCAACCAATACAGTACCGTCTTCTCTTTCTTCGACATAATCTAAGAAAAGAATACACTTAATAGAAATCCACTTCGTAAAAATAATACACTTAGTAAATATCAAATCATATTAAATACTTTTAAATCCTTTTATTTAATAAGGGATATCGAATATATTTTCAATGACTAAGTTTTTAACAGCTATTCTTATCACTAACTATTTATTTTAATTTTCGACACCTAATTGATAGTTTAATATTTTTCACGAAAAAATTTAGAAGAATATACTGTATTTGTCTTACTGTTAATCTGATACATAATATCATGCGACCAATTTATTGAACCAAACACATAATCTTCTTGCATTGCCAGCCATTCTAATGATAAACTTTTTTGATCCATTATTTATGCACATCAAATTTCTAACGTTATTGAAAAAATTCAAATTATAAATACAATTAAATTCTAACACCATCAAACATGATTTTTTTATAATTTTATTAACCTAATTTAATGTTTACAGTCGATATTAAACTTTTAGCTAACATTCATTTATTTAAAAAAAAAATAATTGCTAAATAAAAAATAACTTCTAGCGTGATATTCCAAAACTCTGATAATTTAAGGGGTTATATCCACTTGTAAGTCCGAAAAAACGTGTTTTTTGTGAATTTTTTGTGAAGAGGCTTTTTATTAAATAATTACATAGAATAAATGTGTATATAGCGAATTTAATTTATTTAAAGAATTCGCAATGTAATTACAAAAATATTAGTTTCGAAAATTTACATTTTAAAGTGGCTTAAAAAATCGAAATTATTGTCATAAACCTTATTCCTACGATCATTACCTGACAGAAGTATCTAAGAAGATTGTGTGAAAATTTCAAGCCGATCGGTCCAGCCGTTTCGGAGAAATTTTCCTCACCGGCTTTAAAAACATCATTTTGAGAAAAATTAGTTTAAACTTATAAATTTTTTTCTAATAAATATGTGTTTATCTTTGTGATCATTTGCCAGATCAATTTGAAATTTTTAGAGAATGTACTTAAATACATGTACATTCCGAAAATATATTAAAAAAAAATTTTTTTTTAATTCTAACTGGATATAATCCCTTAACGCAACGACTGAACTATCCTACCAAAATCTATGAATCCTCAAAAATGCAGAAATTCAGGTTATTTTATCATATAAATACATTAAAGATACAATTTTGTTTATTCTTTTAATAAAATAGATTATTTATTTATTGTAAAGCAAGGGGATATACAATATTTTTTGTTTTATTATTTGGCGTATAAATATACAAACATTTTGGATTTCCTAATCTTGAGCAAGCAACATATAGTTGTCCATGTGAAAAACATGGACTCGATAAATTCAATCCAGTAACTTGCAGCGACTGGCCTTGAGCTTTGTTAATCGTCATTGCAAAAGCAAGACGGATCGGAAACTGCAAGCGTTTAAATGTGAAGGGTAAATCAGTAGGAATCATCGGAATGCGCGGAATCAGAACATCTCCTTTAAATTTTCCAATAATTATCGTTGCTTTAATCAAATTTGGCAAAAGTTGTTTAATAGCAAGCCTAGTTCCGTTACATAATTTTGGAGTATTTAGATTTCTAAGTAGTAGTATTGTAGATCCAATTTTCAACGTCAGCTTGTGTGGTGGCATTCCAGAAGGTTCTAATGAATTAAGAAATTCGATTGGATAATTAATAGCATCATTTTCTTCCGTAACTGTGTCAATGGATTTATATTCTACAGCTTCACCAGGAATTTTTAATTGAATTCTATCATTTATTTTATTTACATCATCATTTTTGGGAGCTAAGATAGCACGCTCAGAAAGCCAGTCATGATTTTTAAAGTTACTGGCGATGTTCGGGAAAACTTTATTGTCAAGATCTTCTATTGATGACTGAAGTTGACAGAAATTTTGTGGAAATGATATTTCCTGTGATTTAGGATTAACCGGAAGCTTACCATCACCCATATCCAAAAGTTGTTTGGCAAATGTTCTTGCAGAGTCATCGTTGAGTAAATTCAAACGCATATTGGTCGATAGCGTAATTTTTTTCACGTATTTCCAAAGAAACGAATATTTGAGGCACGCGTTCAGCTCATCTGCTGGCGTTGATCGTTGAATCACAGGCAATGTTTGACGGAAATCACCGGCAAGCAATATCACAACTCCACCCATTATACGTTGATCGTTTCGGAAATCTCGTAGAGTCCGATCAAGTGCTTCAAGACCTTTTTTATGAGCCATAGTGCATTCATCCCAAATAATGAGTTGACATTCCTTCAATACAGCTGCCATTCCAGATGCTTTTCCAATGTTACAAATAGGACTTTCTACTACATTTAAATTCAATGGCAGCTTAAAAGCTGAATGCGCCGTGCGTCCTCCATCAAGTAATGTAGCTGCGATTCCCGATGATGCCACAGCCAAAGCAATCTCGTGCGTTCTTCGAACTTCTGCGAGTATCAAGTTTAGCAGAAAAGTTTTTCCTGTGCCTCCTGGTGCATCAAGAAAAAGAAGTCCACCATTTTTTTTTTTTGCACATAATCCATAACTGAGTTATACGCAAGTCTTTGGTCGTTTGTTAAGAGTTTTTCATGAGTCTCTACATAAATGTGTAAAGCGTTGACGTCGTATTGTTTTTCCATCAGGACATTTCTATCAAGAACTCTGAATCCATTACGTTTCGGTGAGAATAAGCCCAGCTGATCAAGATTTTTATTATTAATTGATCCACATATATCTTCAAGTAATATTAATGATTTGTTAAAAATGTCTTTCGAATACTGTACATCAAGATTTGGATTGTCTTGACGTTCTCGTAGCAATATGTCTTCGCTCATACTCTCTTTATGTTTTTCCCATAAATCTTTTGGATTAGAAGGTGCACAGGTAGTTAAAATTATTGCAAACAGAGTTCGAATTTGGTGTGGATGACATGTTTCAGATGCTTCTGTCAACGTGTCGTTCCAATGTTGATCATGTTCAAGCATACCAAGTTTGAAACATGCTTCTCTGTACGTTTGACACTCTTGACTATCGATGGTTTTAATTGCTTGAAACGATGTTGGTCCTTTAATTACGTGAATCAGCATTCGTAAATAGTAGCATTCACTATTACTTGGATGAACAGTATATACCCTTCCTAGTGCGCTAGTAGAAAATATGCCAGCGACTGAAGGATGTTTTATTCCTTGTTTTCTTCTGTAAAATTGCTTTGTAGATTGATTCCAAGTATAAAACTGCGGAACTTCATTGTATAATAATGTTTTTGCGAACTTATCTGTTGCACATAAGTTGAAAAAAGCTGTTAATGTTGTGTTTGATGGATTCATAGCTTTTTGAGCGGCATTTTCTTCCGTGAAATAGACTCGTTGACCGTCTCGATGAGTGTCTCAATGAACATCTCGCTGACCGTCTCGCCGGACATCTCGCTAGCTGTTTTGCAGGACGTCTCGCTGAGTGTCTCGCAGGACGTCTTGCTGGACATCTCGCTGGCCGTCTCGCTGAGAGTCTCGCAAATATGCTATGACGTACATTAAGCGCTTAGCGAAGTCCTGAGCGAGACCGAGCAAGCAAAATCAGAGATTTTTCAATAATTATTTTATGTATTGTCTATATCTATATTTTTGTCTGTTTAAAATTGCTATTATTTCAGTAAGACAATTTTATTAGTTTAAATTTTTTTCTTTATTCTTGGTTGAAGTTTATATATTTAAAAATACGTAATTTATTTTGTCAATTCTCCGGAAGTTATATTTTTAATAATTGCATCATCTTAAGTCAATAATGTTTTCTGTGAAAAGGAAAAGATAAAAAAAAATATACAAATACGTTCTAGGTTGTAATTGCATATTTTGTTTTTTTTTTCTGTGAGAAATCGAACTTTTCAAATTAAATAAATATCATTTAACTTGAAGTCTGCTGTGGCAGTGTTACTTAACTTATTTATTATTCTTTTTTACTTTTTTTTAATTTCTAAAGCTTGTCTGTGATTGGTCAATTTACATTTTGAATAACTCAAAAACTATTGAGAATATCGAAAAGCGACTAAGGAACTTTATTCATAGAATCGTCTCCTCTATCAACAGTTTCTCGCTGTGAAGGTCATTCTGAATCACCCTGTATATATATATATATATATACAGGGTGTCTTAGAAGTCGTGAGCCACCGGACAGGGTGTGGTAGAAAATTGGATTCTGAATAGAAAAGTCCTTTACCATTTTTCGATCAGACCCATAGAAAAATTACTACAAATTTAGGAAAATAGACCAATGAGGAGCGCGGTTTAGCGGCAGAACGGTAGGCGCAAGAGCGACCGAGTGGAAGCGCGACAAGCAATGAGTGCGCGCTCGCTTGCACACGTGTGATATCATTGCTCAGTTATAGCGGGATGCCCGCATGCAATAATAATGATCAATGATACTCCTGTAAATAAAAAAAAATTAATATTAGAAAAATCATCCCATAGACAGCCCCATAAAATAAAAAATGTGCGATTTTTTGATAATTAAAACTCAAATTTTCGGTGTCACCGAAAAATGAAAAAAAAAAAAGCCAACAGTCATATTCAATGATACCCCTGTAATTAAAAAAAAAAAAAGTTATAAAAGTACCCCATACACTCTGAGATACAGCCCCATAAAGCCAAAAATTTGCGATTATTTAATGATGAAATTCAAATGATCAGTGTGCACTTGAAGTTAAAAAAAAAGCAATAAAAATAATCAGTGACACTACTGTAGACCAAAAAAATTGAAAAAAAAAAAAAAACTACCCCATAGACAGGGAGATACAGCCCCGTAAAGCCGAAAATTCGCGATTATTTAATAATGAAATTCAAATGATCAGAGTGCACTTGAAGTGAAAAAAAAAAAGCAATAAAAATAATCAGTGACACTACAGTAGGTGAAGAAAATTTTTAAAAATAAAAAAACTACCCCATAGACAGGGAGATACAGCCCCATAAAGCCAAAAATTTGTGCGATATTTCAATAATTAAAATAGAAATTTTCGACGACTACTCAAAATTTCAAATAAAAATCTAGGACTAATAGTTAACTATACCCATAACAATCAAAAAAAAATAAAAAAAAAAAAAAACCACCCCATAGACACTAAGATACAGCCTAATAAAGCCGAGTATTTCGGGATTATTTAACATAAAAATTAAAATATTCACAGTGCATTCGAAATAGAAAAAAATACCAATCAAAATTATCAGTGGTACTTTTGACCATCAGACAAATTTAAAAAATTGTAAAAACACCCCATAGATACCGAAATATGACTTGATAACGCACGAAAATCGGGATTGCTTAGAAATTAAAATTCAAATTATTGGTGCCCATTGAAAATCAACAAAAGAAACCTTTTGTACTTATCGATTAAACTCCTGTGTATCGAAAAAAATTATTATTTAAAAACCACCCCGCAAACTCCGAATTATGATCCCATTAAGCTGAAAATTTCTGATTTTTTAGTAATTAAAATGCTACTTCTCGGTGTCCGTTGAAAATAAATGAAAAGTATGAAAACTCATTTTCAGATATACTCTTGTAAGAAAAAAAAAAATAAGATTTGAAAAAACACCCCATTAACGGCGAGATAGGACCCCATAAATCCGCTAATTTGTGATTTGTTAGTAATTGAAATTGAAATTCTTGGTGTCCATTTAACAACAACAAGAGAAACCTATTGTACTTTTAAATTACACCCTTAAAAACATAAAAAAACTTAACTCTTGAAAATCCACCACATAGACACTAACAAACATCCAAATAAAGCCAACAATTCGCGATTTTTCAATAATTAAAATTCAAATTTTCATATGACACCGAAAATTTCGATATCAATCCACAAAAAATCGATAAATCGCGGCTTTATGGAGGCGTATCTTGGGGTCTATGGGGTGAATTCTTGAATTTTGATATTTTCATTTATTAAAAAGAGTAAATTGGAAAGTGGAATGAGTTTATGCTCTTTATTTTAAGTGGACACCGAGAATTTCAATTTAAGTCAATTAAAAATCGACAAATAGCGACTTTATGGGGATGTATCTCGGTGTCTGTGGGGTGGATTCTAAAATTTTGATTTATTATTTTATAACAGAGATAACATTAAAAAGTACAATAATTTTCTTTTACTTATTTTGAGTAGACACCGAGAATTTCAATTTAAATCAATAAAAAATCGAACAATTGTGGCATTGTGGGGTTGCCTCTCGGTGTTTATGGGGTGGATTCCAAAATTTTGATTTTTTAATTCATAAAAAGGTTAAACTGGAAAGAAAGATAATTTTCTTTGAGTTATTCCGAGTTATTTTATGTTAAATAATCCCGAAATACTCGGCTTATTAGGCTGTATCTTAGTGTCTATGGGGTGGTTTTTGTAATTTTTAATTTTTTTCTGATTGTTTTGGGTATAGTTAACTATTAGTCCTAGATTTTTATTTGAAATTTTGAGTAGTCGTCGAAAATTTCTATTTTAATTATTGAAATATCGCACAATTTTTGGCTTTATGGGACTGTATCTCCCTGTCTATGGGGTAGTTTTTTATTTTTAAAAATTTTCTTCACCTACTGTAGTGTCACTGATTATTTTTATTGCTTTTTTTTTTCACTTCAAGTGCACTCTGATCATTTGAATTTCATTATTAAATAATCGCGAATTTTCGGCTTTACGGGGCTGTATCTTCCTGTCTATGGGGTAGTTTTTTATTTTTTTTCAATTTTTTTGGTCTACAGTAGTGGCACTGATTATTTTTATTGCTTTTTTTTAACTTCAAGTGCACACTGATCATTTGAATTTCATCATTAAATAATCGCAAATTTTTGGCTTTATGGGGCTGTATCTCAGAGTGTATGGGGTACTTTTATAACTTTTCTTTTTTTTTTTTTTAATTACAGGGGTATCATTGAATATGACTGTTGGCTTTTTTTTTTTCATTTTTCGGTGACACCGAAAATTTGATTTTTAATTATCAAAAAATCGCACATTTTTTATTTTATGGGGCTGTCTATGGGATGATTTTTCTAATATTAATTTTTTTATTTACAGGAGTATCATTGATCATTATTATTGCATGCGGGCATCCCGCTATAACTGAGCAATGATATCACACGTGTGCAAGCGAGCGCGCACTCATTGCCTGTCGCGCTTCCACTCGCTCGCTCTTGCGCCTACCGTTCTGCCGCTAAACCGCGCTCCTCATTGGTCTATTTTCATAAATTTGTAGTAATTTTTCTATGGGTCTGATCGAAAAATGGTAAAGGACTTTTCTATTCAGAATCCAATTTTCTACCACACCCTGTCCGGTGGCTCACGACTTCTGAGACACCCTGTATATATATATATATATATATATATATATATATATATATATATATATATATATATATATATATATATATATACGGTATTAATTATTTATCAATGACAAACAAAATGTATTTAATTATTTGTATGTATATATATTTTGCGGCTGTGGACCGACATGTGCTTTATTGTACCGTATCTACCCTGTGTCCCATTACACGGCGGAACACAGTGACATGAGGAAACCACAGAGAAAACTCACGCCAGTACAATCGGTGATAGGCAAATTTTCATTAATCACTAAAATTCTGCATTGTAGTGATCAATGAGCCTTTAACTTATACCTAACAACAATGATGTTCATGCAGGCCAATCGTATTCTTAAGAAGATCACCCATCAAAGTACTAACCACTCTAAAAGCTGCATAGATTGGGTGATCAACTGAATCATACGCCAGCTGCATAGCTATCACTGCTGCACTTATATTAAATAATCTTATTACAATTACAATAATAAACATTAATATTTTTTTAAAAATAGAGAAGGTAGCTTGAAAATGAACCGAAATTTAGAGCTAAATGTACGTCAATGTAGATCAATAATATTATTTTCTCGACATTTTCTAACTTCCTTCTTTATTTTTTTAATCATTTTTCTTCCTTTATTTTTTCAATCTTCTCCTTTTTTCCCTTGTTCCTCCGTTCTTCTCCTTATCCACTTCTTCACCTACTCTTCCTTTTATGACTTCTTCGTCTTCTATCTCAGTTGATTCCGTCGCGATGTTTTTTTCATCTGATGGGGTTGTATTAAAATTAAATTTATTTTTTATGTTTTATATAAATATTTCAATTAACAAATATAAAATTACTTTTTAATTTCCACTCCTGCTGTTGTTTAGCCTGTTTAACCAAACGCATCATTCGTTCTTGTTCTTTTCTCTCAAAGTAAGTTCGTATTTCTTGAAAGTATAATAAAGCGTTGTAAATTCCGTCAATTAACGATTTCTAGATAAATTCAAGTAATTTTTATTACATTTATAATTAACTCTTGAACTTTATCATCACTTTATTTTATTTTTTATGCACATTTACCTCTCTAATCTCTGCAAAGGAAAATTCATTTATATTATCGTATTCTTCAAAGTAACCAATCCCTTCATGGAATCTTCTGTCACTTAAAGTGATTCGGACTGTTGTGAGACATCCAATATAAGACTTTCTTGATTCTTTTGATAGTTAATGTCGAATTATTAATAAAAATTTGTAATTTACAATTTAATTATATATCAATATATTTTACAAATCATTACTTACCTAAAGTTTGAGCTTTTATCTCATGAGACCAGTTTTTAGAACCAAACACATAGTCAGCACACGAACATAAACTTTCAATACTTTCTCTGTCGGACATTTTTATTTCACTTCTCAACCCCTTATGAACTGACGTTTTATCATAAGATTAATTAGGTTATATAAAAACAAATGAAATTAATTAAATAAAAAAAAAAACAATTAACTTTAACCTTTTCTATTTAAACAGTAAAAAATAATCATTTGTAGTCTGTAGAAGTTACAGTTTGGAAATAGAAATTTCACATTTTAACACCCACCACCGGAAACTTTTTCAGCGGTGAGTTGTTGTAAAATCTGCTCTTAGATTATTTCTGCATCACATATAGATGACTCTAGCTAAATTTGGAGTCTGTAGGAGTTATGGCTTAAAAAATAAAAATGTTCATTGTTAAACCACCCCCGCAACCCCTTGTGGGGTGAGCTACCGTAAAATTCGTTCATAGACTATTTCTACATCTCTTACAGAAGATTCCTACCAAATTTGGAATTTATAGGAGTTATAGTTTAAAAACGGGAATTGTTCATTGTTAACGCCCCCGCAATCCCCTTTGGGGGATGAATTTCTTAAAATCCGTTTTTAGTTGACCTCTACATAACGAAAGTAATATTCCTACCAAGTTTCACATTTCTAAGTCCTATAGTTCCCGAGATTTCGTGATGAGTAACTATAGAAATTGCAATACTTCGATTATCATCGAAATTTTTAACGTTTTAGCAGAATTTTTTAAAATTTTCTTACCTATAAATATTCTCCTGACAATTCTGAAGACAACAAAAAAAAAGTTAACCCAATCGGTTCAGCCGTTCTCAAGTGATACTCGATCATAGATACGGCATTTTATTTTTATCAAAAAATGAGAGTAGGTGTGCAGGGGTGCGTGGGAGTTGGTGGGTGGATGCGTGAAAGTTTGTAAGTAGATTCTTAGCTGAATGTAAAAGAACATTATCCGTTTAGTAAACTCCGTTGAAATCCATGAAAACAAAAGAATCAAGAGAAAACGCTTGTCTTTTGTTTTTATTAGCGGGATAAATGTTCATAAAAGTAAAACAGCAATAAAAAAATGAAGGAACGTTAGAATTCTAAAAATAAATAGCCATAAACCATCTAGGAAAAATTTCGCATCGAATGGTGGTAGTTTCATGTCGATACGATCAGTGGTTTAAGCGTGATTGAGCCTCAAACGAAGACCATTTTCATTATATATATATATATATATATATATATATATATATATATATATATATATATATATATATATATATATATATATATATACACATACGGACATCATCGCGGGAATAGTCAGGGAAGCTTCCTAGGACTTCAAAACGTCAAGATCTGATGAGAACTCGATTTTCGAAAAACGGGGTGAAACCAATAACTTCCCGATTTTTGAAAATTTTCAATTTTCTTAGCGGGAAGTTAAAAAATTACGTGATATTTGCTGATCCCCCTCCCTCTCCCCTAAGTGAGATTTGGTAAGATTTAGCTTGATCCCCCTCCCCTCTAAAACACCTCATGTAGTTAATGGATGCCCCCTAACTGCTAATAATTTATATTTTAATTATTTCCATTATATTGTAACAATGTTTCATAGCATCAATAAATTTTATATCCTAAAATTATATGAAAAACGCACAGGTAATTGATGGCTTAATATTATGGCTTTTATTCAAAATCGAAAAAAAAAAAAAAAACAAAACAATCAATGAATATTTTCATAATAGTTTTATTCCATTATATAGTATATTAATCAAATTACAAAATCTTTTAGGAATGTTTTTTATTCACTTACAATGCTATTGTGAAAAAAATCTTTTAATATAAACTCTTTTAAATAAATTTTAATTTTCAAAAAGTTGTGCCTCACTTTCTTTATTGTTCTCTAGTTGTTTTATTATTTTATAGTAAGAAGTGACATTTGAACGCTTTATGTTATTAGCATCTCTAGAATAAAGTATGACTTGAAAGTCATATAATTTGGCCAGGGAAGAAAAAATTTTTGAGAATCAATTATTTTTTAAGTACAAAAATAGAATTATTCGGCCCGGTCAATTTTATTGACTTTGAACGAGTTTTATATATTTTTATGTATCAACAGTATAAATTTTAATAATTACATAATTTTTATCTTTTAATCCTTCATCATAACATAATTTTACCAGACTTCAAAATTGTCGTGGTAAACGCCGTGCTACTCTGTTTAAATGCAAATTACTGAATTATTTTTTGCTAGTTATATATCTTCGTTGATAGAGTTGTATTTTTCAATATTTAACAATAAATATAATACTGACTCCAACAGGAATAGATAATGTTTCATTCTTTTCAAATCAAGTTTATTTATTGACCTCAGTTGAGAAATAGGAAAAAAAAAAGTAATGAAAAAAGGTCACACGCTTATTACATTAGAGACAAAAGATTAATTAAAAAAAATTAACCATTAAAAAATTAAGTTATAAATTATAAATCCGTGTTATCCAAAGTTGCATACTCTTTGTAAATTGTACAAAATTATTTTGTTATTTTATAACTGACACATTTCATGAATTCATAAAATCTAATAAAAAAAAAAAAAGAAAAAAAATGAGTAAAAAAATTAGATTTGATAGTTCTAAAAACCAAATCTACATATGCCGGGTATTTCCCATGTTAATACCACTTTGAGTCGCTCCTTTGTTGGTACCATATTGTAAGCTTATAACTGTTTGTCCAGCTCGTAATTGCTCATCGGAAAAGATACGGACATTCTTTTCAGATTCTTTTGGTCCAAGACCTGGTTTACCAAAGTTTTTAGCCTGAATAAAAAAAAATATGTATAATACTTAGTGAATTAAATTATGTGCTTACATTAATCCATGTTATGTCCACCCAGTCTTTGCATTCGAAAGAATGAAGACATATAATGCATTTTTAATTAAAGCTGTCGTCAATCAAATTGTGAATTTGTATAAAGTTAAATGATATAGCAGGTGCATGAATTGATTTGATAATAATTACTTGTTTCAAGTATATCAAAATAAATATGTACCTTTCTTCCAAGTGATTGTAAGCAAATGACGACAGAGTTAAGATTTTGTCGTTCCCAAAGATCAACAGTTTGGAATGTTTCCTGAGCTGGAACACCAAGAATTCTCGCTGCTTCCAGAAAAGCATTGATATTTTCCATACATTTAAAAGCCATTTTCGATTGATTAATTTTTTTTATTGAACCTTCCTGGATTTTGTTGATTAATCTATTCAATTGGTCAAATTATAGTAATCATAATAAGTTTCTTTTTAAAATTATCATTCTAACAGATTCCTGGTTGTTAATTATCTTTTTAAGATAGTACTTGCATAATTGATACTTCAGTCAAATACAATAATTTTTATTTTAAAAACTCAAATATAGAAATTAATAAATTTAAAATAGACTGAAAAAACTTTCTTCATCTTTTTGTGATTGTCATTCACTTTATCAACTTTTGTACAATAATAATGCAAAAAAGTTTAATTTATATAGTATATACCTGCAAAGAAGAGTTCCATCCTTAAGAGTTTCATAAAAATTATCCATGTCACCACTCGTTTTAATATCCTCGCCTGTAATCATTTTAATCCATTCAAGACTTTCTTGCGCTAATTCTTCACTATATTTACTGTTTATCTGAAAAAAAAAAAATAATAATAATAAACAAAACAATTAGTTTAACATATAATTTACCATTATGAGTAAATTTAAAAAAATTTCGATTTTGTTCACATTTTAAAAAAATAAAAAAATTAGGGAAAACGGTTGAGCCTGAAGAAAGCCATTCCTGCAACTTCCCGCTAATTTTATACCTAAGCGCTTAAAATTGCACTCACGACGTTTTTGAGTCTTTTTTAATGTAACTATCTTTTCTCTTTTCCTATAATATAAAATTGATGACTAAAATAAAGTTATTTCAGTATCAAAATTATATAGATACTAATCTGTGAAAAAGTAGCCTTAACGAATCCACAGATTTGGTAGAGTCTGTCGTCAAGTTCCTTTCAAATCCGTTGTAAATGGAGCGCCAGACTACCGAGTGTGTTTACTGTAAGCAGAACAGTATTTCGAGGTTGCAAAATTTTATTTAATTCTACGGTACTTCTTGTTCCTAAATCTTATATTATAACAGTAATTCATACTTTATTCTACTGATATTAATTAATTACATTCAATTATAACAATTAATCTACTTGAAATTATTCAATTTTATCAGCATGAACTATAGCAACGCAAAAATTTCGATCCTGACTTTTTTTCGATGAGCAAAGTGATCTACCATAGACTAAATAATTTAAGAATGCATGGTAATCCAACAGTAGATGGGAAACTACAGTTAAAAAAACATATTTCACAGCTTGCATCTACACTCACCAGATTTTAGTGTTTTGTCGGCAATTATTCTCTTATTTATCCATTTTTAATTTTCGGTGGAAAATTATTAAATTAAAATTGTCAATTTTTATTATAATTACAAAAAATACTAAAATCCGAACAAAAACAATTCCACAGTAAAAAATAGCGTCAAGTCCACATTCACAAGACTATTATAAGAACAAAATTTTTTTCCTTCACAAAAAATATAAAATTAAAAAATCCAAGTAACTGACATGGTTGTATATGATTTTCGATAATTAAAAGAAATTTTGTTGTAAATTTGAAAATAAAAAAAAAACAATTTTGAAATGTACTTGGTGTGCGTCATTGTCTAATTAAAATTTTTTTAAGCCCTAATAGATCGATTTCACGAATTTTAAAAGAAAAAAAAATATTCTGCCACCACACACACACATTCTTTATTGGTACAGGAGTAGAGCGCGCGCAATTTGAATTTCTAGTTTTTTTTTTATTCTATTATGAAAAACTTAATTTTTCAAAGTCGGAAAGTTATTGCTTCTATTGCGAATTTGGAAAGTCGAGTTGTAATGAAATTTTTATATTCTGAAGCCATATTGGGAAATTAATTTTAATGATCTTTATTAGCTGTACGTAAGCTAAGTAAATTTTGAATTTTGAAATCCACAAACCCGACTAACACGAGAGATAACCAAAAAATTTTTAACAAAATGTTCAAAATTACTTTTAGTTTTACATGTTGCTTAATTTTTTTAAATTAATTATGTACATTCATATTTTTTATGATAATATATGATTTTTCTAGTACAGAAACATATTATATAGTTTTACTTCCGCAATCCAGCAGATCGAATTCGGAAATTAGAACAGTGATGATTGATGATATTCACTTTTCACATACATTAAAGAATAAACCTAAATTATCAGTCAAACGATTACAAAAAAAAACCTGTGTAACTACTTAATAAGTTATTGAGAATATAATAAATCTTATCAGGATACTCATTATTCATGAACAAATAATACATAACAATAATACATTGTTTTCTAGATTTAAGTTTGATAATTGTTTAAGTGGAGAATTATTCTTATTGACCCTAAAATTAAGAGATTGATTTTTTCCGAATTTCGTCAAAAATAAAATTATTTGAGTCCGAAAAAAAAGTTGAAATCTTAAATTTTTTTTTTTCTCTTTAAATTGTTTGTTTTCAAAAAAATGTATTTAAAACCATTGTATTTGTTTGAGTAAATTCTATTAACAATTTTTGGTAAGTATTTTCTTTTATTTTTAACATTAATCCTGTTAAAACTTATTGAAAAATTTATTTCTTATGATTTTTATGACTTTTATTTTGAATTAGCCGTAAAAAATCGGATAATTGGAAGATGAAATTAATATTTGAAAACATTTATTTTTCGATTGTTTATTGACAAAAATAGAGTGGTTTCTGTTTCTAGATAATTGCCATAACTTTTTATAACCAAGCTAGGATCAAAGTTTGATCCAGTGCACACTTTAAAGTATTATTATCTGAAGGTGTGTGCTCCGAGGGTTAATAATATATAGTTATTTGTCAGATCGGAAGTTAAAGGAAGAAAATTAACAAAAGAAATACGACCATTAATTATTGAATTACTTAACTATTTCCTTAATAACTCAAAAAATTTCCTACCACAAAGTTTGGAGCTCTTGGAGTTTGAAAATGCATTTTTCCTGTATTTTCGAGCTCGAAACGTTTTTAAAAAGTGCTTTTTTTCAAAAATTTTAGTTGTAATATCTTCCAAACGAATCAACCGATTCTTATGCGGTTCACGCCATACGGTGGCCTTTTTTTTTACAAAAAAAAAAAAAAAAAAGATACTATTCTACTTCAAAAATAGTGTAACAAAAAACACTTTTACAGAATTTTTTCGACAATGAAAATCGGGGTGAAAACAATAACTTCCCAATTTTTGGAAATCATTGATTTCAATAATAGAAATTTAGAAAAGTAATGGTATAATTGGAACTGTTGAGATATTTAATTGAACCATTAAATACCCTTGTTTCAATGTTGGCATTGAATTGGATTTTATTAGGAATAAAACATTGACGTATCTTACGATGCCCCAATTAATAGCTGTTTAGTTAATCATTTACAAATAAAATTGTTGACCCACTTCATAAAAATGGTGTGTTTGTTGAGAATTTTTCACAAGTCAAGGACATCCATTGCAAGTCATGATTCTCACTATAGCTTGAAAACGATTGGCAGTAAAAATGGCCTTCATTTTTTCTCCATATAAGGCGAGCATACGAATATATGATGTGTTTATTTCTTTTGGATTACAAACTAATATTGCTGCATCTTTAAAAAAATTCACACCGCACCCAAGGATAATTATATTAATTAGGTATATTTAATCTAGCTGAATCGATAATAATATTTAAAAACTTGTACTTTATACACTTAAACTATAGAGTGATAGACACTGTCTTGTATTGAAGCAACTTTTCAAGGTCATTGTTTGCAAACAGACTATGTTGGAATATGTATTTTTTTAATGATAAATCATTCAAGTATAAGTGTTTTTGACCATGCTTTACCAAAACTGGAATAAGATTTTTTATCTATGTATAATTTATTTTAAAATAAATAGAAAAATTATTCCAATCACGCGTGCGATTAGTTTAAAGGTAACATATGTTATGAATCAATCCTAAATAGCGTAATAAGTAAGTAAAAAATTATCTGTAACTCTTGAAAAAATTTTTTACAGCGTCTGTACGTAACTATAAGTTTTCATCATTCGTGTTTAAAACCTTAAACACATTTCTGTATAAAGTGTTTGCTTCACAAATAATAAAAAATTCATTCAATTGATAATTGAGCCGGCAGATTGTAAATAAATTTGATTTATCATATTGTTGTTTATAAAAATGTCTGGATCCAATTAAGCCAACTGCAATAATTATTTTCCGTATTTATTTTATTTTTTTCTTACTAGCGAATTTCTTTATTACTTCATTTTTATAAATCCAAAACAATCAATACTTTTACTTAAAAAATATGCCATTGTTGCGCGGAAAAATTATCGGTTAAAATTTCGCTTTTAAATATTAGTGTGTTAATTTGATAAAATCACGTTAATTCGATACACAAAGATAATAAATACTTGAAATAATATTTTCTACACAAAATTATTTTAGCGCAATGACGGAAAAATTTTTATTAATGTCTATGATTAAAAAATCCATCAAACAATTTTTATGTTCCAGATTTCTAAAAGTACGTAAAATAAAATGAATTGTTATAAAGCGAAGTATCTCCATTGGTATGATAAGACGATGCTATTAAAAGTAATGTGACGTATTGATATATTTTTCAAACCATTATCACCTTTTTTTAAACTATCGAGTATCAATTATTTACAGTTAATTTCTTCAATAAAAGTGAATGACATAAATGAGTAATACATTTATAAATATATGTATTACGACAGTTTCATAAATAAAATTAAATTAAGTATGGTCAATTTTAAGTGACTCATCAAAAACAAAAAATAATAAAATTCCATCTGCGATTTCGATATTTTTTTTACATATATTCCTCGTATTCAATGAGTTTGTTATTTAAAAGTGAATATTTTGCGTAAATTTATGAAGCTAAATCATGATAAATATTATTGTATATCAAAGATAAAAGAATGTTGCGGTGTTTACTACCAACGGTTTCCTGAATTACTCAGATAACAGTTTGAATTCTTTATTGTATTAGAATACCCATTTTTCCAATAAAAATATCAAAATCGTCCACTATTATTCAGAACAAAAAAAAAACTTTACGTTTCTTGATGATAAGCCACAAGTGATAAAGTATCGTTTTTTTTCTGAGAATAAGTGAGACATACCTACGACAAAACAAACCTAACATATTTATATGAACAGATTATAAAATTATAATGGTAAGTGAACATTTCAAGGTTTTTAGAACTAAAAACTTGTATGTATACATAATTTCGTAATACCAAACCTTGTTGGAGGTTCTGAAAACCTCCTAAAAATGCATGAAATCATCGTTTCTTATAAATCTATTTTGTATCACGCATAAAAATATTTTTCAATAAAAAAAGTGTGATGTTAGATAACTTTAAATACATTTTTTTGATCTTCGTAAAAAAACTTATTCTATGGTTTAACAACTTATAACCCTTATATTGTTTTAAAATTTTGTATAAAATTCAAGGCATATGTGACCGAAATACATAGTACAGTTAGCCAGTAACAGAACGTTATATTTTTTGAGAAACTGAAATAAAAATTTGTTAATTCTCTCTGACCAACAGTTTACATACGGTTGTTTCTGTCATGCGATTATTTCTCTGTTACATCTTTTTTAGTCTCTTGTTAGTATAACGGTGTAATTTTTATATATATCACAATTACAATGAGTATATATCAATACTTGGCATTCTTTACTACACGATTTAATAATGATTTTTAAAACAATTTTCTTATCTTGATAAATTTTAACTTAATAAAATATTCCACTTATCTTACAATAAAAATATAAAAATATTATTTAGCTTCATACGTTTTAAACGTAAATAAGATAGTCAGAATAAATTTGGTAAAGATTTTAGGTCATGATAATTGAGAGATAAGATTATGTACTCATTTAAATGAGTCTTAAAGTAATAATTGTTGTAGAAAATTTTAATTAAAACACTAAAATAATACAAGCTTATAGAATAAAGTAAAAATACTTTAATAACTATTAACCTTTTTTTGCGCTTCTGCGGCAAATCCAGACTTAGCTGCTCTATTGTTTGCCATATTTGTTATTTTTTTAGAAACTATATTTTACTATAAATGAATATTTATTCAAAAATTTGATAGAATTTGTTTTTAAACACGAGATCTCACAAGTACTTCAAATGTTCTCCACTGTTTGACAGTCGAAGTTAAACTGAATACCAGCTTAGAGAGTCACTGTTAAGCTGGTGAATTCCCCGCCCAACAACTTATCGATGTAGGAGCTCGTGTATTGAATTTTCGTGAGCAAGGCACGTGGCCTCGGATATCCAGTCAAACCTGGAGATGATGTCATTCACCAGAAATTACCGTCTTCTTTCTTGAGAGGGGCTCTCGTAGTCCTTCAACACTTAGTCAGGGATGCGACTATTAAAGTTTTTGTTTTTTTCTTTTTTAGCTTCTTATTTATATATTAGTGCCCTCTCACTTTGCAATGAGGTCGTGTATATCATATTGGAATAAAGTACTCGTGTAGTAAACCGTGATTCACAATCAATGATCTACTATTTTTATTTAACAACCATGATCACCATTGATAGGCATATCAACTGCTTTTTTTTTTTAGGAATTAGAAAAAAATAGATCAATTCAAGAAAATATGAATACACCGGCTTTATTAATTTGTTTTTCGAGATAAACGACATCAGATAAATTTATAAATGTAATTACACTGTCAAAAGTTGGGAGTAAATACGGATGTCAATCTGAAAAATATCCGAATACGGAGTTTTTAAACTAAAATAAATTTTAATTAGCTGAAATACGTTTCGTATGTTATATTACTAATAAATACTCCCAATAATTTATGTGAAGTTGAAGTTTTTAAGTATTAACTATATTTAAGCTAAAATTCGATGATCTTATTTTTTATTGTACTATCAACGATTTTTGCGATCGTAAAAAATTATCATCTGGATGGTTCCATTAACCATCGAATTTAGTTAAATCTACCAATCATACATATTAGCGATAGATCATGGTATTAGTATAGATATAAAAAACTACAGTAAGAGAGTCATTAACGTTACCAGAAAATTTTTTGTTGTACCTCACCTTTTTCCGAGATCTCACGAAGTTTTTTGGTACACGTTAGAAATTCTTTCCTCCATATTGTTGAACTATTGAAATAATTATTAAATTGATGCATTATTGAGCTTACTCAATATTAAAACGGAATGACAAATTTTTGGCGAGAATTTTTTTTTCTATATTTAGACTGATACTTTGCTTTAAAAGTAGTCACTTTGGTCTGTAATGAATCATACTAGTATATAATTGTGTGTCACATGTAATATGTTACTAAATTTTAAATGAGTAATAATTAATATAGTTGGGAGGATTAGATGAGGGTACTTAAAATAATCATACTTAGGAAAAAAAAAAAAAAAAAAAAAAACTGAAAGACAGTTGACCCAGCGGTTAAGAAACTTAGTTTTTTTGATATCTTACTTTTTCTTAAAAATTTTTTAAAATTAAGTTGTCGATTTCATTTTTCGTTTTGATCGTTCATTCGAACGATGAGTTAATTCACATCTCATCATTCTCATAAGCTAAATCCATACGGTGACGATTTTTCTGAAATTTTTGTATCTTCCTCTACCCTATTTAAAACAATTTTCAAAATTTTTTCAAATTTTTTTACCCAACCAAAAAAATTTACGAGTTATTTAAAAAAAATATCTTTTTTTTTTGTTAAATAACCATAAATTTTTTGAAAATTAACTTATTGGGAAATTTTTATTTGAAAATTTTTCTTTTAACATGTACATTTTAGAAAAAAAATGAAAATAATTATTTGGATTCATATTCAACGTTTTTTTTTTTAAACTTTCGGAAAAAAACGAAATTTTCGGGATGATTACCATTTTTGATTTTCGATTTTTTTTTATAAAGTACTTCAGTATCTTCTGCGAATTTCCTGCGATTTTCAGAGTGGCATTTTTTTCTTTCTATTTTCTTTTTTAAAAAAGAAAAAAAAAATTTCAATGTTTATTTTTCGTTATACCACTGAAAATTTTTCGAAAGATTTAGAAAACTTCAAAATTCGAAAAAAAAATAAAAACAAAAATAAAAAATGATAATTATTGAAAAGATTTGATTATTTTTCAATAAAGTTAGAGCAAAAACAAAAAAATGAAATTCTTGTTCGATCCATTTTGAAGCAACGCATGAACTTTCAAAAATTTTGAGGCAATTAATTTCAAACAAAATTTGTTTGAATTTATTTTTATTCACCGAGCTAAAAACATTTTTGTTGAATAATTTATAAATAGTAGACTTGAATGGAATGTGACTTTATTTTTTTACACGTTTAAATAATTTACATATCCTAAATGCAGGAGACTTCTCTCACAATCAGACTAAAGTTTTGGAAAATAAAATGCGAAAAAATAATCCAATCTTATCGATGATTGTCATTTTGAATTTTTTTTTAGAGAAGTCAAAAAAGCTATTTTTTTTTAAATAAATTGTAACTTTTTTTTGGTTGGGTAAAAAAATTTGAAAAAATTCTAAACATTGTTTTTAGTAGGGTAGAGAAAGATAGAAGAATTTCAGAAAAATCGAAAATCGTCGGGGTCAAAAGTGGTCGATTTGGCATGAAATGCCCCATGTATAAACCCGAATATGCTAACGATAAACGTTAGAAAAAGTATGAGTTGAGATGTTATTGCTTATTACCGTCCGTATATTTTATGGGTTATTGATCAATTGTTGCAACATCAATCACAGTAGTTATAATTTTTATTTCAACTCTACACTTAAAAATTTTTTTGCAAACAACAATTAAAAATTTTCCAAGTCCAATTTTTTAGTTGTAAAATTTTTTCTGTTATGTAAAAATGCTAGGTTCTAAAAAATAAAAAGATGGAAACAACCTACAGACCCTCGAGGTAGACTCTTTAGGCTCAAAATATAGTTTTAAATCTGTGATTTCGACCTCAACAGTCTATTTTTAGACCGATGAGGGTAAAAATACAGTTTTAAATTTCAATGCAAATCCAACAACAAAAGAAAGGAGGCTCATGAGGCTCAAATAATTTTTTTATTTCGACTCGGGAAGGCATGGCGAAGCGTGGCCTGGTTGGCTTGATCAGTAAATTTTTTTTTTTTTTTTTGACATTATTCTATTTATAATAAATATAACGATCATAGTATACCTAAAAGATGAAGAACCGGCTTACCTGCATTCTCTGTACCCGGCATTTGCACTTAGACGAACGAAACATCATGAGCAAGTATCTATCCACTAGTCTAGTCTTTCTACAAACTCAAAATCAGAAAGAACTATCGAATTGAAATTTAGCTGTAAATACATATATTTCAGTAAAAAATTAGCTAAGAAGTAATAAAAGAATTTCATAATTAACATGTTTAGTGAAAATTTAGTTGAAAGATATAATTTTTTGAACGCGAAGAAATTTGTAAGGTAAAATTTAATAGTTTTATTTTGAATACCGAAATTTGTATTTATTTATTTTTCTTAATTAATGAATTTTTTTCTGTTTCGTCGTAATTTAATAATTTTTTTTTAAGAACTACAATTATTTTTAAGATAAATTTAAGTTTCAGGATTACTAAAAAAAAAAATCCAAATGACTGTTATTTGACGATTTGTTGCAAAAGTTAGGAGTAAAAATAAAAAAGGTATTTACTTATTATTTTAACTATTAAAATAATGCATACACCGTGAAAAATTTTTGGAGTGAATGTAGAGTAATTTATGTTATATTAATAGAATTCAAATATAAAATTGAGATGAAATGGATGTGAAACCAATTTATTTGTGATATGATTGGTCGAAAATGACTATTCTCATTCGGATTGGTTGAAAGTGAATATCCTTAAAATAAAAATACATGACAGTGTGAAGTTAGTCAATAATCGAAACTCACAAAAAATAGGACCTGATTTCTTATTGGTCGAAATTAAGGCGCGCTCGTAGCGCGCTATTTAAGTTTATAGTAATATACATAAACACATATAAATATATCATGACAATAAATGTGAGGCGCGCGCTTGTCTGTCCGTCATGTATGAAACCCTGAAAACACTGTAACTTGTGAAAAAATCCATTGGTTAAGTCAAAAATTTTTTTTTTTTTTTTAATCCTTTGAAAGAATTGTAGTTCACCAAATGCGGATGGCGAGCTAGCATAGGTAACTCGGAGTCGTTTATTTGCAATTAATAAAATTTTTAAAAAAGCCAAAAGATTGTATATCTATAATACATATACAATATAATATATAATATATAATTGTTTATCTATATAATATATATTGTGTATATTTATCCCACTAGGGCGCATTATAGTGCCGTTTCAGCTGTTTGATATTTTTTTTTTCACATTCACTTTATTTGATTATTATTTCATAATTAAATGAGCATTTTGAGTCGTGGACTTTTGGATTTTCAAATTTTTTTATCTATACAGAACAAAACATTTTTTTTTCCATTTGAATTCTCATCCCTATACCGACAAAAACAATTTTCCAAAAGAACTTGGATGTTTTCCAGAATAAAATCAAGTTTAACTCCGGAATTACGCCTCTAAAAAAACTCTAGATCCTCTGAATATACTCCTGATTTCTTACAATATATAAATAAAATTAATTGAAAGAAGAAAAAAATTTTATTATAAAAACATTAAATAATTATCAACTGTTAACTTTTTTACAGTAGCTTTGTGCACCAAAAAATATTTTTCCTGTTATTTTTATAACCATTATCACGATAAATAAAAAAAAATGATTCAAGGATCCAATGCCAATTTTAAAGTTATGGATACAAATACAGTAACTAGCCACTCTGCAAATTACGACGCAGATAATCGTTTTTATCATGCCATTAAGACTTAGAATTGGGGTGTAATAAAAAAATTTTTTAAAAATGGAGCTGATATTAATGGTAGTTTGGTATCAAGTGGTCCTCAAGCTGGTTACGCAGCATTTATAAAGCATTACAATTGTTACAAACGTTCAGTCCAGATGTCAATGTAATGGCTGACGACGGAACTCAACCGATTTATATCGCTTGTTTATTTAGAAATAAAAAGATCTTTTGTAAGTTATTAGACCCTGGTGTTAATGTTGAAGCTGAGCTAATGACTTTAATGGTAAAATAACGCTACTAACTTTTACTGTTTTTAATGATCGATTTGAATACATTGAAGCTTTGTTAATTAAAACACAACGCTAATATTAAGGTCACTAGTACTAATAAAAAGACACTATTGATACAATAATGACAAACATGTGTTACATTATATATCGGACGCGTACAAGTATGGAGGTTTTCGATTTGACGAAAAAAAAAACATAGTGGCATGAGGATGACCATTTACATGCTTTAGATGCATTAATTCATGCCTATGTTGATATTCATGCAACTGTAAAAGAAGATTGAAGCACATTGTTCATTAATGTTGCAGCTTATAGAGGTTGATAAGAAATTGTACAATTGTTACAGGCTTATTACTCTTTTGCTGGAAAATCCAGAACTTTATTCTATGCTACTCCCCCCGTTGAAGATCCTGACAAATATTTTCGTAAGCACAAAAAGTTATTTGGTAACAATTATTCTAGAGACGAAATCGATAGTCAGAGACAATCGAATCTTGAATGCATTCTAACAGACTTGATTAACAGATGCACATTTGGTTTACCCGTACTCAAAAAAGAAAAAAAATTTATGAAAAGATTAATGGTTAAAAGTTGTGAAATCAGAAACGTTATATGTAATCACGTGAAATGTTTTATCCATGGAATTTTGAAGAAAGCAACAATTACATTTGGAAATCAAAATATGACGTTTTATGATCTGGCTGTGAGTTTTCAACACCAAAACTCTACTACGATTGGTAAGAGATGAAAACTTCATTATTGCTTTCAAAGATGTTTATGAAAAAATGAAGTCCCATGACATACGAAATGAAGAATTTTTAGTCATGCTCGCTCTAAAAATTGAAAAAGGCCAAATAAGGATTTAACTTTTGAAAAAAGTTAAAGAAATTGTACAATTGACTGAAGCAATATCTTTGCCTTATGAAATTATATTAGAGATCAACAGATTCGGTAGAATCTGGCGCCAAGTTCCGTTCTCAAGCCAGACTTCCGAGTGTGTATATACCGTAAGCAGAATCGTTTTTTGAGGTTACAAGTTTTTTTTCAAATTTAATTTGATTGTTTTTTTATCCGGAGGCACTGTCGTGCCTAAAGCCAAGTACACGTTCAACAACACACATAAAATGTGTGTGAGCGTGTAGGCGTGAGGCTACAGTGCCTCTATTCTCGAGTCAGATGTCAACATAACCTCACTCTATTTTCAACTTGATTTATTTTATTACTGTATACATGTCAACACTTGTCACGCGCTTTAAATAGTTTAATTATTAGTTCTTTCTATAAAACAGCAATAATTATATAATTTTTTTTATTTTTTAGCGTTATTTTAATTTATAAAATTTTCGCTCCCTCGTTTTTCGATACTACGAGAGATTTTACTAATTTCGGTCGAATTTTTTATTTCGAAGTTGGTACTGTTCAATTTTCTGCGAATAGTATATCACTTTGAGTATGAGAGTTAGTCCGTTTCCATTTGACGCCTGAGATCCTCTCCGGATAGTTACTCTGCTCCAGATATTTTATTTTCAAGTTGGTACATTCCATTTTGTTAGAATAGTAGGGAGCCAGAAACGTCCTCTTGTGGAATATGGAACGAAAAACAATATAAGTAAAATTGAGAAAGGAAGGCGAAGAAATTTACCGTAAAATAGCTATTAGAGTGAATTGAATGTAGAATTTAATATCTTTCGAGACGATCATTCATTAATGACATTAAATGTCCGAAAATTACATAACGATTGAAATTTCAATCAAATGACATATTGTTCGAAAAAATTTTTAAATTATGCGTATTACTGATCGAAAATTTAATGACAAAATTGATTGCTGATGACTGTTGATAATGTAAATTTCACGTCAGCTGAATTGGTAAAACAGAAATCTTTAAATGAAACAGAGAATGCGTAGCTTTTGGCTCTAATAATTGAAGTGTTGAAAAATTTATTTATACAAAATATTACAATAATAATTTATTATTGCAAGTAAAATAATGTTATAAAAATTATATTATATTAATCATCACTAATTAAAAATTATTATTCAATGAAATTATTTGTTATTAAAAATCAATGAAGTACACAGTAGATATTGTTTTTCTTTTTTATTTAATACTAATATATAAAATTATATTTATATTATTTAAATTTTAAATATAATATAAAATCATATTTATATTATCAATCAATAAAATTTTAACATTAGCTCATACAAGTGACAGGTTGTTTATTAATTTTCATGTATGAAAATAATATGTTCTGGAACATTGTTTTCAATTTCATCGATGGCAACATATAAATTTTCGTTTATTGCAACTGGAAAAATACAAGCTTAATTAGTTTTAGAATTATTAAAATTTTACAGGCTTTTCCGGTGATTACCATTTTTTGGAAAGACATGAATGCAGACGTGGTTGTTGAAGTATTGAATCAACTGCGTCAATCATTTTTAGGTGTTCGAAATATTAAACGTATTTATACGGATTTATGCTTCAAAAATTGTTTACGAAGAGCTTTTCCACAAGCTGAAGTTATTAGTACATATGACAGTTTTGCTCGTGTAAGTAGATTTTAACTATTTGTTGATATACTACTGTTTTAATACAATTAAGTAAACTGTATGAATCAAATAATACATTTAACTATTCTTTTTTATAGCATTGACTAGTAGATAATAAAACTTTCATAATATAATTAATATAATTTTCAATACAAAAAAAAATACTGTTCTCTCATGTTCATTCTATCTTAAATTTTTATTTGTAAATTGTTCATAACTTTTTGAAATTATCGACAAAGAGTTTTAAATTTTTGGTGGACAATTATCACATAATTGAATTTGTCAACATTCTAAAATATCATTTTTTTACGCATGAACATCCTTAAATTAAATAAAAAAAGTTTTACTTCAATATCGATTTTTTTTTAGATGATTTATCAGCAAGCAATTGATCATGGTGTCGATTTCCACGACATTAATCAAAAAGAATTTTTTATGAAAATCATGGCGCTTACTCTACTTCCTGAAGATATAGTAGCCGATGCGTTTAATCAGTCGGTCGACGCTTTGAGCCCTTCAAACCGTCTGGCGCTGCAAGCTTTTATTAATTACATCGAAAATGAGTGTATTAATGTAACTGAGTTGATAAATTTCTTTAACTCTCCAGATGCGTTTACTAATGCAGGGATTTTGGCAAAACAAGATCTACAAAACCGTGTAGGAGTTAATCCTACCATTTGGAATTTCATGAGTAAGTTAAAAAAAAAAAAAAAAAAACATTGATCTAATAGGCTATCTCTGCAATTTTCGAGCTCAAAGAATTCGAAAGATATTTTTAATTTTTTTTTTGTTCCAGAAAAATATATTTTATACATGAATACCATGAAAGCGGATTTAAATAAGCTCCGGCAGAATCCAACAGCAACAATTAATCAATTCCCTCGAGCTAACAATTCATATGTAAAAAAAAATGTTATTACGCCGATTGTGGACACTGCTGAATCGAGGTGAACTTTCTGCTGATGATTTTTTAGAAAGAACCATGCATCTGCAAGAGGATTACTGCAACGGATTAATTTTCAATGATGAATTAATGCTTGCACAGCAATTAATCATCATCGAAAATGGTAATAATAAACTATTATTCATAAGAGTTAAATTAATTGAGGAGATCTTAGCAAAGTTGATAATAAAAGTATATTGATTTATTATCAACTTCGCTAAGATCTCCTCAATTAATTTTCTATACTATATTATCATTGCCACTAGACTCTCCTTAATTAGTGTTAGTTGATCAACATTAACTTAATCTTCATTAATTGCTGATATTTTATTTCCGTTTCTTTTCATTTTTTTATAGATCTAATTGTGAACGAAGAGGTTCTTGGAATGATGTGCGCTATTTGTATATTGAATCCGGTTGAGATTGTTTGTCTTCCCTGTCTACACACTCAAATGTGTAGAGAATGTTCCGAGAACATAAGAAATGCAGCAGGAGATAGGAACATTCAGTGTCCTTTTTGTAATCTGCCTGTCCGATTTGAACAAGGTCTACTTCGTCAAAATTTTGACGGCAGCGTTTTGATGATTTGCGAGCAGTATAATGTAAGGGATATATCAATTGTGTGTGCCGTGCTTACACATTCGTTTTTGTCAGCACTGTTGCAAAGAAATCATTGCAAGCGGTGCTTCAAGATGTCCTGCCTGCGACCACGAAGTGAGATTTGAAAAAGGCTACTTTCCGTAAGAAAATGTAATCAAGTCTATAATCAAGATTAACCCTTTTTATCATAAACAGTTTTTTAAATTTAATAAAAAAAATCATAAATTAAATTTTGTTAAATTTAATAATAAATAAATAAAAATTAATATCTATTGAAAAAAAAGTTGAGTATAAAATAAAAAAAAAAAGCTTCATAAAATGTTTTCATTAAAAGTGACTTATAATGCTAAAAAAAAAAAGAGAAACAATTATCTGTACTTTATTCAATTTTTAATAAAAAATAATTTTATTGAATGATAATTATTATAATTTCATAACAAACGGTTTGTAATATTAAATAAAAAAGAAAAACAATATCTACTGTGTACTTCATTGATTTTTAATAACAAATAATTTCATTGAATAATAATTTTTAATTAGTGATGATTAATATAATATAATTTTTATAACATTATTTTACTTGCAATAATAAGTTATTATTGTAATGTTTTGTATAAATAAATTTTTCAACACTTCAATTATTAGAGCCAAAAGCTACGCACTCTCTGTTTCATTTAAAGATTTCTGTTTTACCAATTCAGCTGACGTGAAATTTACATTATCAACAGTCATCAGCAATCAATTTTGTCATTAAATTTTCGATCAGTAATACGCATAATTTAAAAATTTTTTCGAACAATATGTCATTTGATTGAAATTTCAATCGTGATGTAATTTTCGGACATTTAATGTCATTAATGGATGATCGTCTCGAAAGATATTAAATTCTACATTCAATTCACTCTAATAGCTATTTTACGGTAAATTTCTTCGCCTTCCTTTCTCAATTTTACTTATATTGTTTTTCGTTCCATATTCCGCAAGAGGACGTTTCTGGCTCCCGAATAGTATACTACTGTATAGTATCAGAGTTGTTCCATTCTGTAATGTCATCAGTGGAATCCGTAAGATGACGCTGCAATCAGGAGGCGCGAATTTAAATTGTCCGATAATATGTAAAACTACAATTGGTAATAACAAATACAACATCCGGTTAAATCAACGTCCAAAAAGAAATCTTTATGGCTCATAAATTTTGGATAACACTCTTTTGGAGTAAACAATAAATAAATAAATCCTTGTAAACCTCTTCAAAACGAAAAAATATACACTCGAATATGATCCACACGTGTCGCCTAACAATTAGACCTTTGTGGAAACACATAAAAAGAAAACACATGTTGAACCTTTCAAGGGGTTCCCTTAACCATTTAGATATCCTACAACAACATTTCCCAAAAGCAATAAAATATAAATACAAAATAAGAAAACTTAAAATTATAAAATTCAAATAACAATGGCACGGTTGTTACATGAATAATTAAGGAAATATTAAAATAACTTTTAAATATTCATCGTAAATTGGAAATTGTACTTCTATAATAAGTAATATATTTTTATAATCGATTCATTTTTATACATATATGTATCGACATGGGTTTTCTCTGTGGTTTCCCCGTGTCACTGTTCCAAGAGCCTGAGAGACAGGGGTGAGGAGCAGGGCAAATGCGATACACCATGCACAAGTCGGACCACAGCCGCAACAATAGAAATTAATTAATGAATAATTATGTTATTATAATAATATCACTGTTGATAAGTAAATGATAATATGCAAAATTAACTTAACAATAATAATAATAATAATAATAATAATAATAATAATAATAATAATAATAATAAATGGTTTGAAATTGGCAAACTCTACTCAGGTTACCGTGTCAAGCTCGTCGTTTTGGTTGTCGGCGTCCTTGGAGGGATGAAACAGTCTTTTGTGTCTTCACTTGCGAAGATACCGACTTGCAGTTCAGCAGCCGTGTCTCTAGCAGTGCGGATGCAAAAGGCTGTCATTTTGGGATCCCTGCGTCTACTTAGGCAAATGAATTTGGCCTGCTGCACACACTAACCGCCTTGTTGTGCGGAGTGGTGCAGCAGTAATGGATGGCGCTCAGGCTGGGCCCTCGGAGAGTCGGACTCCGGGGAAAACCCCCCTGAGCAATTAATAACAAATAATAATAAGTTAGTATAATAGTATTATAATGTTAACAATAATAGTAATTACAAAATACAAACATACGAATAATTGTAGTAACAATAATAATAATTAGTGTTGATATTAACGATATTTAAAGTAGATATGATGATAGTAATCTAAGTTAATTAATAAGATAGTAACTTAAGGTATAAGAAACTTGGTGTAATAAGACAACCCCTACTCTAATATATATGGGGTATTCCATGTCAAATCGACCACTTTTGACCCCGACCCTTTTCGATTTGGCCGAAAGTTTTCCATCCTTTTCTACCCTATAAAAAACGGTTCTCAGAATTTTTTTGAATTTTTTTACCTAACTCCAAAAAAGTTATGAATTTTTCAAAAAAATGGCTTTTTTATTTTCAAATAGCCATAACTTTTTCAAAACTAAACATTTAGGTACCTTTTTTTTTTTTAAATTTTTGTTTTTAGATGTACTTTCCGATAAAAAATATTAAAAAATTTTTGTAAGTCAATACATATGGAATTTTTCAGTTTTTTGACAAAAATCAATGATTTTTCGAAGTTCGACATTTTTTTTTTTAATTTTTTTCTAAAATAAACTTTAATCAATTCCACAGTTATCCCTGTAGAACCCAGATTGGGCCGATTTCTCTTTCTATTTTTTTATTCAATTGAAAAATATTGTTAAATTTTCAAAAATGGAAAAAAATTTTTTTCATAAATTTTATTTATATAATGAGATAAATACAATTCAACGATTTCACGGCATTATATTCACAATTTAGAGGCTTCATCGATGACTGTAATTTGTAAGATCAATAATTGATGCAGCTAAAATTAATTACTATTCTCTCTGTCGTTTAAATATTTTACAAATTCTGTGTTCATTCGAATTCGAAAAGTTTTTAACTAGTAAACAACCATTTTTGTCCGGAATTATACAATGTAGTTGTTGAGTTCCTGTAATCGGTTTCGTTTTCAAAATCGATCATTTAAATCATTTACTGCTGTGTCATAATCTTCTTCTGGGGAAAACTTCACTATAATATTCGGCAAGTTATCCGGTGCAGAAGCCCATTCAAAAAGTTCTTCTGGTGTCGTTATTTGTTTGTCTACCGCGAGTTGGAGACTTGCTCTCGCTGCAAGTCGTTTGAGAATACCACCGATTCCACCACACGGACCTTTCCCATGGGCAGTCGCAAAAAAATGCCATTCAGCAGGAATATCAAAATCATCTTCGTGGTAATATAAATTTACAAAGTTTTTAAATTGTTGAGGAGCTCCATCAGAAAAATAATAAATCTTGTTACAACGTTCAGGAAGACTTTTCACGTAATCAGTTATTATTTCGATGAAAACATGAACAGCAACGGCATCATGTTTGTTAGAATCTGAGATAATTACTAAACTTTTGTGTTCAAGTTTGTTATTTACTGTATAATAAATAACGACTGGAAAAACTGTTGCCTGATTATTATTCCAGTGAAAACCAGCTGCCGCATTTTGTACTACGAAGGCATAATTTTCTGCAAAATCACAAATAATAACGTATTCGTTTGGTTTCAATGTTTCTTTCAATGTCTTCAAGAATTGGGCTTGCTCCTTAGCAATGAACGAATGAGGTAGAAGAATTTCTAACTCACTACAAAATTTTTCCACAAATTCTTCTGTAGGCTTAATAATAGTTTCTAAACTACTTCTCGGTTTTGATATCCAATATTTATATGTAATATTCTCGATTTCCCGGTCCTCAAAACATTTTAGTAAAATTTTACTCAACTCATCGACCCCAGTACAGTTTTTACATCCACCTAAATAACACTGAAAAGATGGATTTTCACATATAATCATGCTCAAGTAATCGCTGTAGTGTTTAATGGGCTTTTCTGTGTTCCTTGTCAAAGAATAAATATTTGCACCTAAAATAACAGTAATTTAGTAAACTTAAAATTCACGCATTTATAATTATTAATTAATTTGATCATTACCAAGCATCATTAACTTCACGTTTTGATGAATCGTACACACGCAGAGGGTGTGTGTTCCACTTGCCCCTGCTAACACACAATGTTTTGGTCGCAAAGAAGCGAATTTTGAAAATCCAATTCTCTCAGTAGGATTTATTTCACAGAAACATTGGTATAATTCTTTTAAGTTAGACAGGATAAGTCTTTTCTGGACGTGTATCCGATTACCATCATCACTTCGAAGTGATACAAAGTCTTTCATACCGGGCATTTGAGCACTATACTCATCATCGTTGTAAAAATTTTCAACTTTTAATTTTACCTGATCAGTAATTGTCCTCCTATACAAAAATGTTGAGTAATTTAGTTTTCAAGTGTATTTAAAACATCGATTTTACGCTACCCATACCTAATTTCGATTCAGGTGTAGAAAGTAAACCCGTTTCTTCAACCAAATTTTTGCTACTCTTGACAAATGTCTTGATGTATTCATAGTTTCACAAATACGTCTCTCACTCCATTTTACAGGTAATAATGTTAAAATTTGTATTTTCAAAGACTTATCAGTTTCTTTATCGTTGAATTTATCATACAACATTTTAATTAGAGAGCGAAAATTTTCACCATCGTCATCAATCGATTCTTCATCTGAAGAAGAAAGCAAAACTTTTTTCAAGCTGTCGGATACCCGATTTATTTTATTGTTCAAAAATTGATTATCATTCAATTTCTTCGATGGAATCGGTGATTGATTTAACAATTCTAATGCATGGTTTATTACGGGTAATTGAGTTGCAGCGCTAACTTGGGATCCTGAGCTTGATTGTGATGCTTTGGGTTCGCTATCAAATGACATGGAACCTTAAAAAATAATAGTGAAACATATAACTACTAGAAATGTATTCAAGTAACGTATAAATAATTAAAAAAACTTACGGAATGATAAGGATAATGGGAGATCCATGGCAGTTGTATTACTATCATTATCAGCCTGATCATTGTTGTCATTATTGTCACTATAGTTGTCTTCACGGTCACTTACATCACCACTAGGATCATTACGAACATTTGTTTGTTGCTTCACTAACTCTGAAGCTTTTTTTCGACATGAACTGCATAATAAATAATTATCATCTAATCCTAACGTTACTTTCATAATATCAGTCGCCGGACGTAAACCAATTTTTTAAAATGAGATTCCAACTCAAAAGGATTACAACACCGATCAAATACCTTTTTTGACGCCATAAAGACAAATTAAAAAAGCGCTTATAAACTAGAGAAATTATTTATTTATACAACAAATGTAATGACAATCTTTTATAAAATACTAGATTGCACAAAAGATTTATAGGTTATGTTTTAGATCTCAAAATGAAAAAGCCGCACTTTTAATCAAAACATACTAGCTTATAGCATCTAGTTTACTGGCTATAGGTAAGTCGATAATTGTTATCCCTAGTTTATCGATCTAATTGATATATTAAAATTTGAATCTTACCCTGATAGCCACCTTACCTATAACTTACTGTCAATCTACGTCCGCAATTTGAAGCAAACTTGACGGAAAGAGTTGGCAAAGCGAGCGATTACCTATTCGTTACCTATAACTTACTCTGCAAATAGACGTCAAAACTTGCTGTACAAGTATTTCCTTCAAATTGTAGTCAAGTTGAAAGAAAATTTAACTACAAGTTTGATTGTTAACTTGTATTCAAGTTGCGGCCGTAGATTTCCGTCAATTTGCTTACAACTGTTGTTGAAAGAAGAATTACCGCCAACTTGATGTATAAATTAACCGTAACTGCTGGAAGTCAACACTTACTGAGAAAACGCTGGCTATCAGGGTACTAAATACAGTCATCGATGAAGCCTCTAAATTGTGAATACAATGCCGTGAAATCGTTGAATTGTATTTATCTCATTATATAAATAAAATTTATGAAAATAAATACGATTCATCAAAACGTGAAGTTAATGATGCTTGGTAATGATCAAATTAATTAATAATTATAAATGCGTGAATTTTAAGTTTACTAAATTACTGTTATTTTAGGTGCAAATATTTATTCTTTGACAAGGAACACAGAAAAGCCCATTAAACACTACAGCGATTACTTGAGCATGATTATATGTGAAAATCCATCTTTTCAGTGTTATTTAGGTGGATGTAAAAACTGTACTGGGGTCGATGAGTTGAGTAAAATTTTACTAAAATGTTTTGAGGACCGGGAAATCGAGAATATTACATATAAATATTGGATATCAAAACCGAGAAGTAGTTTAGAAACTATTATTAAGCCTACAGAAGAATTTGTGGAAAAATTTTGTAGTGAGTTAGAAATTCTTCTACCTCATTCGTTCATTGCTAAGGAGCAAGCCCAATTCTTGAAGACATTGAAAGAAACATTGAAACCAAACGAATACGTTATTATTTGTGATTTTGCAGAAAATTATGCCTTCGTAGTACAAAATGCGGCAGCTGGTTTTCACTGGAATAATAATCAGGCAACAGTTTTTCCAGTCGTTATTTATTATACAGTAAATAACAAACTTGAACACAAAAGTTTAGTAATTATCTCAGATTCTAACAAACATGATGCCGTTGCTGTTCATGTTTTCATCGAAATAATAACTGATTACGTGAAAAGTCTTCCTGAACGTTGTAACAAGATTTATTATTTTTCTGATGGAGCTCCTCAACAATTTAAAAACTTTGTAAATTTATATTACCACGAAGATGATTTTGATATTCCTGCTGAATGGCATTTTTTTGCGACTGCCCATGGGAAAGGTCCGTGTGGTGGAATCGGTGGTATTCTCAAACGACTTGCAGCGAGAGCAAGTCTCCAACTCGCGGTAGACAAACAAATAACGACACCAGAAGAACTTTTTGAATGGGCTTCTGCACCGGATAACTTGCCGAATATTATAGTGAAGTTTTCCCCAGAAGAAGATTATGACACAGCAGTAAATGATTTAAATGATCGATTTTTGAAAACGAAACCGATTACAGGAACTCAACAACTACATTGTATAATTCCGGACAAAAATGGTTGTTTACTAGTTAAAAACTTTTCGAATTCGAATGAACACAGAATTTGTAAAATATTTAAACGACAGAGAGAATAGTAATTAATTTTAGCTGCATCAATTATTGATCTTACAAATTACAGTCATCGATGAAGCCTCTAAATTGTGAATATAATGCCGTGAAATCGTTGAATTGTATTTATCTCATTATATAAATAAAATTTATGAAAAAAAATTTTTTTTCCATTTTTGAAAATTTAACAATATTTTTTCAATTGAATAAAAAAAATAGAAAGAGAAATCGGCCCAATCTGGGTTCTACAGGGATAACTGTGGAATTGATTAAAGTTTATTTTAGAAAAAAAAATTAAAAAAAAAAATGTCGAACTTCGAAAAATCATTGATTTTTGTCAAAAACTGAAAAATTCCATATGTATTGACTTACAAAAATTTTTTAATATTTTTTATCGGAAAGTACATCTAAAAACAAAAATTTAAAAAAAAAAAAGGTACCTAAATGTTTAGTTTTGAAAAAGTTATGGCTATTTGAAAATAAAAAAGCCATTTTTTTGAAAAATTCATAACTTTTTTGGAGTTAGGTAAAAAAATTCAAAAAAATTCTGAGAACCGTTTTTTATAGGGTAGAAAAGGATGGAAAACTTTCGGCCAAATCGAAAAGGGTCGGGGTCAAAAGTGGTCGATTTGGCATGGAATACCCCATATATATGTATATATATGTATGTATATATGTGTGTCTATGTATATATATATATTTTTTCAGTTTCTTATATTGTAGATATACATGTAAAAAGCAATATGTATAAGTGTATTTCGAGATAAGTTTAGTTGTATGTATTAGTGTAAGCGTCAAGCGAAGGACGAATTGTAATAGTTGAGTATATATGTGTGACGTATGCAGGAGAGACGTGAGGTCGGAGGTTTCGAGCCGACATTTTTGTAACTCACTTCTCCTTGAGAGCCCAGAACTGTATAATCTACCCTCTGTAATTCAAATCATAATCTTATATTTAAATGTTTAGTCAATAAATGAAATAAGTACATTTTACACGATTTAATAACCAAATAACAAGTCGTTCAGTATAATTAATTTAAATTCAAATTTCCTTTTCCCGCACTGGAACCGAGTATTTTAATACTCCCGGGCGAAAAAACGACGGTAAGTAACGCTCGAGTCAATAAAACAATTCGCAACTAGATGGAGGCATAACTATTCCCATTGAAAGTTTGATAAAATAGGCGGTTAATTCAAATCTAGTCTATTTAAAATTGTAATTTTATTCTATTTAACGTTTGATTTTCATGATTCTTTTTATTGTTATTATTGATAGTATAGGTTATATATACCAAGCACGAAAAGCTTGCAAAATATTGTACGGTGACTTATTACATGGTGAATAATATGATTATCAGTAAGTAATTTTTTTATCGACTTCTGTTTTTTTCCTTTAATGTAATTATTATCATTCTCTCTTTACAGTGAAGTACAACGAGAATAAGAGCGTAAAAGATGTGATTGTAACAAAAAATGCGAGATATTATGTATGTAACAACTATTTGTTAGTAAATTATGAATAGAACCCTCTACTAAGCCTGCCTATGTATATGGTTGATAAATCCATTTTTTTCAGTCTCTACAAGGGACAAATTTTAAATACTCTGTGAGAATGTAAAAAACGAAAGAACAAATGCAACGTTTTTTATAAAATATGTAATTTCTGTATTTCTAAATGGCAGAAATTGTAATTAAGAAAAAATTTCAATGTAAATATAATTTCTAAAAAAAATCTTAAATTTACTTTGATGATTTTTTTAACTATCCGTTAAGAAAATCGAAGATTTTCAAAAATCGTGAAGTCATTGGTTTTACCTCGTATTTCGAAAATCGAGTGCCCATCACGTCAAAAGAAGAAATTTTCACAAAAAGATGTAAAATCCGAACAAAAACAGTTCCACTGTAAAAAATTACGCCAAGTACACGTTCACAACTCTTGATTTACAAAAATGCCAAGGAGAAATTATCATTTTACAAAAAGATGTAAAATAAAAAAAAAACAGACCAAGTAGCCGTTATGATCTTTCATAATTGAAAAAATTTTGTGATAAATTTAACGAATAAAAACAATTTTTTAGACGTACTTGGCGTCCGTCATTGAGTACCCAACATTTTTTCATTTCTGATAACTGAGCCAGAGAACTGATATGAAAAGCGATTTTACGGACAATTCTTTCAGCCCTTCCTCACCAAGTCATTAACCCTACTCATGATCATTTTGATGCAACCATATGAATCGATAACAATTGAAATTCATGCTTGTTTTCATTATTTCACGGATAAGATTGATATTTGTACAACTAAATAGCTTCCGAATATTTCATTCACATCGAGAAAAAATGAATCAGTTTATTAATTGAATGAACTGTTAATTAAATTGACTTCATTAGAAAATATAGCATTAATAAACGTTCAAGAAACATCGGAGCCCTATTTTAAAGTAAGATTTATTTCTACTATAAATAAAAAAAAAACAGGATTTTATCACGAAATTTGATCATTAATTTACTAAGCAATTTTTATAATTAATTCAGTAATCATTTTTCTTGCCACCAGTATATTTTTAACTTCTCGCTAAGAAAATTGAAAATTTTTTGAAGGTCACAGAAAACTTACATGAGTATCCCCACGGGGGTGTCACTGTGTGTGTGTGTGTGTGTGTGTGTGTGTGTGTGTGTGTGTGTGTGTGTGTGTGTGTGTGTGTGTGTGTGTGTAAACCTCCCATAACTTATGAACAACTTTACCGATTTCATCGTGGTTGGCCCATTTGAAAAAACATGAACGAACTTGGATTTTGAATACAATTTTGACCGATTCCGATAGATGGATTTCAAGATATCTCAAAAAAACCGTGAAAAAATTTGAGAAAAATTTTTGTTTTCAAGTTGCTTTTTTGGAATAACTTTTAAACGGCTCAGTAGATTATCTCCAAAAACTAATCAGCTCTTGATCTTGAAAAATCACGTCAATTGCCGCTTGACCAGTCAAAATCGGTTAATTCGTTCAAAAGATATCGTGAACGAAAGAAAACTGAAGAAAGTGTTTTTTTCGGAAGTACTCCTAAATTTTAACGTTCGATCAATGCGAACTTAAAAATTCTTTACGGGGCTTAAAAAACGGCGTTGAATGCTGCCAGCCACTTGAAAATCAGTTCATTCATTGGAAAGTTATTAAAAGTTGTACATTTAAAACGATGTTTAATCAAACTTCTATCAGACATGCAGTAATGCTGTGAAGAGGGAAAGAACAGCAGATAAGGTGATTATTGAACTACTGATATTTGACATCAATGAGTTACCTGAGGGGTATTATCACGTTATCACGATTCATCTGAAAAAATTTTGGGTACTCAATGACGCACGCCAAGTACGTCTAAAAAATTGTTTTTATTCGTTAAATTTATCACAAAATTTTTTCAATTATGAAAGATCATAACAGCTACTTGGTCTGTTTGCTTTTTGATTTTACATCTTTTTGTAAAAGGATAATTTCTCCTTGGCATTTTTGTAAATCAAGAGTTGTGAACGTGTACTTGGCGTAATTTTTTACAGTGGAACTGTTTTTATAATAATATTTTATAATAGTAGCTCATGCTTTTTATTACGCGTATTACTTGATTATTATCAATTATCTGTATAATTTCTATTTAAAATTATTAAAAATAATCAGCACAAACTATAGCGACCCAGATTTTTAGATTTTAACTTTTTTCTTATGTAAAAAGCGGGCGGCCAGAGTCTAAATAATATAACGATGCATGCTAATCTTATAATAGATGGGAAACTACAGTGAAAAAAAGATATTTGACAGCATGCAATTACACACGCCAGGCAGCGCAAGAATAACTTTTACATGAACTATAGCTTAAAGGGAATAGTTTGCCACCGGAAATGTATTAAATTAAAATTGTCAATTTTTATTATAATTACAAAAAAAACTGAAATCCGAACAAAAACAGTTTCACTGTAAAAAAATCGTGCCAAGTCCACGTTCATAAGACTATTACGAAAAAAAAATTTTATTTCTTTACAAAAAGATATCAAATAAAAAATTAAAAAATCCAAGTAACCGATATGGTTGTATATGATTTTCGAAAATTAAAAAAAAATTTTTGTAAATTTAAAAATTAAAAGAAACAATTTTGGAACGTGCTTGGTGTGCGTTATTGTGTACTTCAATTTTTTTTTAAGTGTCCTAGTAGATACAATTTAGGAATTTCATAAAAAGTGAAATATTTCGTAACTACGCACACTAAATACGTTCCAAAATTGTTTCTTTTAATTTTTAAATATACAAAAATTTTTTTTTAATTTTCGAAAATCATATACAACCATATCGGTTACTTGGATTTTTTAATTTTTTATTTTACATCTTTTTGTAAAGAAATAAAATTTTTTTTTCTTAATAGTCTTATGAACGTGGACTTGGCACGATTTTTTTACAGTGAAACTGTTTTTGTTCGGATTATTGAGTTTCTTGAAAACGAAAACTTGGAAATACTTATTAATGCTTTTAGTGATGCTCCTCGATCTCAATCACTTCAACAATCTTATAACTCATTTTTACTAAGAAATTAAATATTTTCCTACTAATAAAATGATATGAATTGTATATAATTAGTTGTGGTTTGTTATTTTTAATGTCCGAGTGAATAAATATAACATTTTGTCATCAGAACAATTATTGTATCCTATGAAAATTTTTAGTAAATCTTGGTGTTTATAATTATAAAAATATTATAGCTCACAGATATTACTAAGATATAAAAGTTAAAAAATAATTAAGTTGTAAAATGTATTCTTTAAAAATTATAACGTTTACGCCTCCAGCAAAAATTTACAAAATCCACACCGTAAACTATTAAAACCACTTTTTTTTTTTTCTATAAAAGAATAATCAATTAATTTAAGAGTAATTTTAATTTATTACAGTAATTATGTCTGTTTCTTTTAATTCATTGTAAGCATTTAAGATACAGACTAGTGCGAGGAAATCGAGAAATATTGATTTTTAGTTGATGCTCGATCAAAGCGACACGTTCGCAATAAAACCTGATACTTCATTTTTTTTTCTCAAATTCTATTGAGAGATTTTTTAAATTCTTACAATACTCATAAATTAACATTCTACCTTTGGTAAGCGTAAATAAGTTTATTTTTTTTTTACCTTGTAAAAATATAAAATAAAACACTTTTACTGAATTGTATAAATTTTTTTACAGCGTGATTTTCAACAGAATGACATTTGAGATAAAAAAAATGGAAAGAGATCGACTTGTGCTGTGATATTCCACTGGCATGCGATGGGTCAGACACTTTATAAGCCGAATTTGATAACTTTCACATTGATGTGTGTTTTAGGAAAAACGATTTTTTTACGAAAAAAATTTCAACAATGTTTATTGATAATTTAATAATCATTATATGTAATAACTGAATACAAGAAGTCAATTGGTAAATTTTTCAAAAAAATACACACATATAAAATATTTATTCTAGATTTTAAAATTCATTTTATCAAATATTAAAAGCTGTTAAATTAAGTAATACGTAAAACATTAATTTTAAGCCTGAAAAACGTACTATTCAGTCCAAAATTTTATAATATTCATCATTATCTTAAAAATATATTATTTATATAAGTTGATAACTTACGAATTGTAAATTACTACGAACTTGGAAGACTAGATTGAACATTATTTATTATAATAAAATCAAAATTTTGAATGTTGAAAAAAAAATTAATTAATCGTATATTAATTAATTAATTAATTAATTAATTGTATATTAATTTATAAATTCTGATTAATCTCTTAAAATATAGAGAACTTTCCGAGATTGAGAACATGAATTACCTAGTCTTTTATTTTTACCTTGATATAATTCAAGTATTCATTAAGTTTGATAAAACTTATGATATTTAACTATAATTATATCTATATAACTGCACATCTCATAATGTGAATCATTTGAAATAGTGCTTTACTTTCGACGAATCAAACTCATTGAATTCACTGAATTTCAATCGTCTCTTTTATTTTATTAAATTATGGCGGAAAAGTATTTAGGCACGAATAGGCTTTGTAATGTTCGTATTAGATAAGATCCTCCGAGAAGTATCAAGAATTAAATTATCAGTTAAACTTGATGATCAAATTCATGGTATCCTTCAGCTCCAGTAAATACAACATCCACCCAAACTCTCATCGCTTCTGAACTTGGCGCCATCAAATGATAAGTTCTTGTTGATGTCTTAATAATGAAAGTAAGCGATGGCTGAGGTGATCGAACAGTATTCATGTGATCAACATATACTTCTTCAATCGACTGAAAAAATAAAAAAAAAATTATGATCATCAATCTTGAGAAAAATTTTTATAACAAAAAAATCATTTCCATGTCAATTATTTTCTACATACCTGAAAATATATCAGTCCACGAGTTTTTTTTGATGAGTTATCACTGTAGTAAGATAAAGTTTTTCTTTTCCGATCAAATATAAACCAACGTTTGTTCCAATGATGAAATTTTTTGCTCATCTTTGATAGGTAGCCACTACAAGTTGTTGTGTCAATAATGACATCGCTTATAAGAGATAGCTGGTGACCTGCTGTTTCTATGTGGTGTCTCAAATCTAATGATTCTGATTTTATAGGAAGATACCGTGTCAATGGACGCTGAAAATATAATTTTATTTAGAAATCTGACTTTTCTAATAAATTCATATAAATATTTTTTTTCAGGTCAGTTTTGTAAGAACTTTATATGAGAATCATCATTATACTGATGCTATCAAGAAAATAAAAGATACAGCAATATAGTATTTACTTCTATAACATAAAATAGACTCTACAGCTGTGTTCATCGATGCAAATTCCTTTCAGAATATTCATTATTCAAATGTACACTAGAAAATATAAGAAAAAAAAAATTTTTTTTATTGATTTATAAGTGCTTCAGTATTGCAATTGCGTATATTTTTGCGTCATGTATATTTTTGAAACGAGATGTTACTCACTTCAATTACTAGTGGGGGAACCTGATTAGTAATTATCTACAAATTATTAAAAAGACATGGATAAAAAAAGTTGATTCTAACAAATTTATAAAATTATTCTCGATATAAAGGTTTAATAAGCTTTAAGTTGATTTTATTTTTAAAAAATTTTACAAAACTTAAAAAAAATTTTATAAGGCTATTTTTGGCATAAAATTTGATCACAAAATTTTTTTACGTATTAAATAATTTTTAGACAGCTGTTATAATAATATTATATAAATTTATAATATTTACTTTATTATATTTTCAGTTATATTATTGAGAAAATTTTTCCGTTATAATTTCTGATATCATCGAAATATCTGCATTTACAATTTTTAATTTAAATTAACGGTTTACTTGCATATCATCTAATATTGAGCTATTTTATTAAAAGAGATTATCGTAATAAGAAAATGTCTTGATTTCAAAGTTATTTCGTTTAAGAGTTTACAAATGTTTACCGTGAAAAAAAATTGAAAAATTATATTTTTGAAATTAATTCGTAGACAATATATTTTAAGTAACTTATTATTTTTAATAAGTACTTCTTTAAAATTAATCGCATATTTTTGTTGACATGGAAAAGTCTTAAAGTGAATACAATTCTTCAATAAAGCAAACCATAAAAGAGTTACATATTTATATTCATAGTGAGAAAATTTAGGTCAATTTGCAGGTAATTTCGTGCAGAAAAACGACTAACACAATTTATTATATTATTTTTACATTAATACTATCTATCGATAGACATAAAAATTAAGACTCTTTTAAATGTTCTAAAAAATCTACTAATCAGAATGAAATGGTATAGTATTTTATTCCTACAAACGTTAGCAAAATTTAATATCTCAACACAGACCTTTTTTAAGCGCAGAGGTAAATATTTTTATTTCTGCGAACTCACAATCACAAATAACAATTTATCCATACAACACAGTTGTCCGATTTCAAAACACAGTAACTGATATTTTAAATTTACCTCGCAAAAACCCTCACTTTTTAGATTGATAAAAAATTTGATTTATTAATAAAATATGCAGTGATAAAAATATTTTGAGAAAATAAGAATCAGAATAATCAAACTAGAAGATTTTGCAGTAACTTTAGTTTGAGATGGAAAAGCCGAAGAATTAATATTGTAAAAACAAATGTTATTTTTGTTCTACTGCTACTTTTTATCAATACCTGAAGTTTAGTCTTATCACGATGCTTAACAGTTTGCAACGATCCAATACTTTCTACTTCACTGGAGGATTGTGAAAGTGGACGACTTCTGTCTCCATCAGTAATTCCTATGCTACTGGTACTAACTCGTTCTCCTTCTATTGAAGAAGTTCTTTTACCATCTTTTATCTGTAAAAAATGATTAAATCGAAAATTATTAACGATTTAATATAATTTAAAGTCCCTGCAGTACGAAAAACAACGTCAAAAAATTATTTTTAGTCACGAAGCGTTCCGTACCCAGTAATCGTAATTTTGAATTCAAAATGCTTTTTTTTTTGTCTTTTGATGTACCGTATACGGTTTTTATTAACGAAGTTTTAATAAGTTTTAGCAGAAGTTTTCTGCTTCCTTATTCTTTTCTAATAATGTATAATGGGGCGTGGCATTAAAAACTGACTATTTTTTTTCGAGGTTTCTATAAAATAATATAAGTTTATAAGAGCGCTTAAGATTTTAAAAAATTTCCGCAATTGTATATGTTCTGAAAATTTTAAGTTAACTTTTTGATTTCTGTAAGCTGTTTAAAGTTTTTTAACTTCCAAAGTAGTGTAGATAAACGAAATAACAACTAGGAAAATTAATTTAAAAGGAAAAAAAAATCTTGAACCAAGAGAATCACTTTGAAAAATTGGAATATCTTGAATCAATCAAGAAAAATTCTCGAACATAGAAATTATTTGTGATTTAAGTAAATTTTAGTTAATTCAAGAATTTTTTTAATCAATTCAAAACAATTAAATTCTTTAAAATAAGTTTCTTGGCTCAAGATTTTTTTTCTTGAATGATATTAATTTTTTTATTGGTTTATGATGATTTTGAGGAAAACAATAAAAAATCCTTTGATATTCATAGTTCATTGGTAACTTGAAAACATCAAAATTATACTACTTTAAAAAATAACTGTCCTGATCAACATTTATAAATCAAAATGTCGATTTGGAATTTCAAAATATACATCATTTTCATCTTGAAAAATGATAAATTGTTGACAATAAGAATTTAAAACAAAAAAATAAGTTCAATTTTTGACGATTTTCAAAATGTTGAAAAATTGAGCGATTCTTGAAAAAATTTTTTAAACCAATTTTTGGATCTTTATTAAATAAGATGATAACTCAACAAACTTTTATAAAAAAACTCAAATGATATTTCTTATACAATGAATACTCATAAATTTTGATATAAAAAGAAAATAAATTTATTAATTTATTAAATAAAAATTCTTCAATATAGTATTTATGAAACGACTTTTAAGAGTAAGATAATTTATGAAAAAGAAAGAAAAAAAAACAATTTTTTTTTTTTTTACTATATACTTACATTTTTCTTCCTTAGGTGTTTTTTTCTGTACGACGATTTCAAAAAATTCATCCACAGCAAAGACATAGTGTCGTAAAATTAATATTAATATTTAAAAAAATTCACAAATATTATTATTTTAGTCCTTACTTGATAAATATTGTGAATACACTATGAGTTTTAATCGTGATTATAAACTTGACATTTTATTCTAGCTAACGAATATCATGAAAAAGTAATCACTTTTTTGTTTATGATAATAAAGTACGTCATGTTGTAATGAAGGCAGTATAGTAGTGACTGTATTTCACAGCTACAAGTTTACAATTATTATTTACTATCCAAGTACATATTCCCCTCTCTTAGTATTTGGTTATGAAAAATACCTTCACTTACGACACATATCGATTTTTAATCACAGAAGTTGTAAGTTGTATACACATACAATTTCGAATAAACTTGTTTTTTTAAATCTATAGTCAAGTTGCTTGGCTTTTATTGTGTTTTGTTTGGAAACTTTTGTCGATTAACAAAAACTTTACACAAAATTTTATAGTCAAGTTATTTACAGACCGATTAAATTAATTTTTATTTTAAAATTTAGATTTTTTTAAAAATTAATTATTGCTTACGGAAAAATAAAACTGCACTTCTCTGTAAGCTGGACAGTAAATGATTTAAAACATTGATTCAGTAAAATTGTATGCCTCTTACATCATTTATGTTTGCATTCTACCCCCTCCTCAGTGGACCACTATAGTATTCCCCACCATTTTCATAGTTTTTTCTTTCAAATAATCCCCTTACGGAGAGTCAAAACGGTATAAAATCATTTATGTGAAAGAGTTTTAATCAATACTTATTCTTTATGAAACGTTAAACATATTTTTTAAAATAATATTATTGATTGACACTATTTATTATTATTTTGGTAAGAAAAATGTATAGCAAAATTTTTTTTTATTTTATTTTTTTATCGGACTAAAAACATGCCTGAAAGTTGCTGTGTCCAGACTAGAATGCCCCCCTTAGAATTTTTATACATAACTTGAAGAATTTATAGCATAACAAAAAATGTAAACTTACGGTATCACTTTTTAAGAGTGGACAAGAAGTATTTGACGTTTCAGGGCTTGAAGAATTGAATTCTTCAAGTTTACATGGTGACAGCTTTTCGTTGATACCAATATCTGCACCATCGCTACTTCTGCTTCCACTGAAATATTAATAAACACTTTAATTGACTAGAAATAATCATAAAATGAAAAAATATATATTATTTTATTTTTTGTTAACTAAATTGAAATAACTTACAACCATTGTTTATGGTATTGTAATATGTAATTTTGGGTTGGGTGATAACAATTTTCAACGAACCAGTCTCTACTAACCATATAGAATTTATTGCTAGTAATTATTGTAATTAAATTACATCCTAGTACACGCGTTTCATCAACTATAGCCGCGCCCATTTCCCGCGCGTTCATCTTCACATATTTTCTTCGCGCTCTGATTCACCGAATTCCTAAATTTTTATCGTATTTAATGAAGATTTGTAAATAAATAATGAGTTTTTAGATAAATAATGTTACGATTCATTTTATAATAATAACTAATAACTATTTATTATGTAAAAATATTTATTATACGCATGTAATATATCTATGTTGATATATTGCATGAATACCTATTAAACTAGCGTTTAAGGTTTTATCTTGATTTTTTGATACGACTGTTAACACATTATACCAAGTTAAATTTTATCGTACCAGATATGATAACTCCCCACTGAGCAAATTTTATGAAAAGTTACTCATCATGTATTGTAATTTAAAAATTTTTTGAAATTAATAACAAATCGATTTGCTACCTATATCAACGAAAAAATTTGATAGATTATATCATTAAAATTTTAGTATTGTTATAAAAATGTTACTTTTGCATAGATAAAATTTAAATTCGATTGAATGAAGCAAACATTAAATAATTGTAATTGAAATCGGCATTTATTGTACAGATAGATTTAGAAAAAATTGAGAAAATGACGAATTTTTTTTCTGTATTAAAAAAATATTAGCATCTTTGTAAAAAATCGATATTGATTAGAATAGTGTGTTTATAATTTCCTCTAAAAAATTGGCAATTACTGACTCATGGCTTTATAAAAATTTTAAATCAATTAGGAATATTTAAAAATAATCATGAGTGGAAGCGAGTAAGTGATAGTCGTGAGAAAGATAGCACAAACAAGTAGGAAAGTAAACAATAGCACAATCTATATCTCCCAGAAGTACTTAAATTATTTTAAATTATGCAATAATATCCATTTGTTTTAGAGTTATCGTGAACGAAAAATTGTGAAAGAAATATTTTTAAAAATAACTTTCAGATTTTTTGATCAGTTAATATTTAAGGTCTCACAATTTTTTTACTTATCGATTACTTATAGCCGATTATTATAATGACATTTTTTATGCTGAGAACTCCTCATTTTTTTTTAAGAAATAAAAATTCGTATTTACCTTTCAGTAGGACCAGTTGAATAATTAGACGATTCTTCACCTGATTCAACACTATTAAATGAAGCACAATTCAATTTTCTCTCTTCCCATTGTGATCGCACTTCATCTTGAACTCTTCTTTTTAACTCTTCAACTCTTCGGCGCTCTTCTGAGATAACTTGACTTCCTTGCTTAGCAAGGTGTAGTTGCCGATTTCTTTCAATTTCTTTAAGCGATTCGATTGTTTTTCTACCTAAACTTCCCTGACTATTAACAATTGGTGAGTTATGTGTAACTTTCGAAATTCTATCAAAATCTTCTCTGCTTGGAGATCGCTTTTCTTCAGAATTTTCCGTTCCATTTTCTATTGAACTTTTAGTTAGGTTTTGTAATTCATCGTCTATAGCACGTAATCTGTTGCGACCCTAAAAAATTAATTTAAGAATGTAATGAAAAATCGTAATAAACATTGGTCAATCTTTGACATTTATCTAAGGGCTTCAACGCGAGCGAAGCCGAGGGTAAAAGCTAGTATTTTTATGAATAAAATACAGATTAATTGTTATGGAACCCAGTTTGTAAAGTGTTTTCTTGCTAATCAAAGTTTTAAAATGAAATTTATGATTCTGTGTTAAGTCAGAATTTTTTAGTACACAGAAAATAGTTTAAACATAACAAATATATTGAAAGTTTAAATTCTTGCTCTGTTTTGTGAGGAAGAAGCACCTTTCTCAATTAAAAATCAATAAAAGTACTTGAGAGATGTACTAATCTTTTTAAAAGCACATGCAAAAATGTTAAATTTCTCTAACAGATTTGACAAATAATTCGATTCAAGTATAGCTACTTTGTTACAGCCAACTGACGTTTGTTACTACTATGATAAATAATGAAAAAACATTACTTCTTCCAGTCTCCTCATAAGTCCAACCTTTTGACGCTCAAGGCTTTTGATTCCTTCATTGCTGATGTTTTAGCATCATTTCGCTGTGATTCCAAATTATTGAGCTGCACCTTTCGTACTTCAATTTTATGAGAAAGTTCACTTAGGCACCTATTAGAAATCAATTTTAAACATTAGTATTGTATTTATAAGTAAATTAAATAAAACATCCAACAAAAATCTTACTTCTGCAATTCTTCTCTGGTTGCTAACTTGCTGGCTTCTTCTTCCAGATGTTGAAATTCAAGATCTTCAAATGTCTTTTTTTCTGTTTCAAGTGCATTTTGTTGTACATGTAACTTGTCTGTTAGTAATTGCTGTTTACTTTCATTAGAACAATTTTTCAATTCATTTCCTAATTGAATACACAACTGCTGTACTTTTTCAACTCGAAATTTAGCTTCAGCTTGAAGATTTGCTTGTATTGATGTATCTTCCGCCATTTCTTGTTCAAGTTTATTAATTCTTATTTGAATGCTTATTTTTTCAGTCTCATCAGACGTTAACTTCAATGATTCCGATTCATACTCAGCTGATAGCAATGCTTTTTCGAGTTCAAGCTAGAATAGATTATTATTAAAATTATTGTATAACTTAACTTATTTTTAGAATCATTTTAAAATGACTAACGAGAAATTTAGAGTTTAATACAAGTTGAAAGAACAAAAAATCGGACTTTAAATCAATAATTGCAAAGTTATTAAATCACTTCGTTTCGACTGTTCTAAATAAATTTTTTTTTTTTTAAAGTTGACCTTCTATTTATTACAATCAATTAACTTTCGAACCGTAAATCTAAGATTTTTTACACTAGTATTGAGTATGATTTCATAGACTACTAATGACAGTCCAACTGTTTCTTTTTTATATTCAGGAAAAAAATTGACTTTTTTAGTGAGAAAATATTTTAATATTTTGATTAATATTTTAATTTTACAATTATCAAGAATTGAACTTTTTTTTTATTAAAAACTATTATGTATAAAAAAAGTTATTAGTAAGTTATAATCAACTTTTTCGATTAAAAAAAAAAAAAAATTGTTAATAATAAAATTGCAGAAAGCAGTTTTAATAAGAAAAAAAAATTACCTCGCGGCTAATTTCTTCTTCTTGTGTTTCGATATCAGCGATACTCCGTTTAAGTGCATCCATATTGCTAAGAATATGGAGTTTTTCATTTTGTAAAAATGCAATATATTTTCTCTTATCCTCATCTTCTAGTTCCTTTCTTTCTTTATCAGCTTTTAATTCATTCGATTTCGTATTATTTTTTTCAATGTTATTTTTCTTTGGTTTAGTGTAAGCTTCTTTGGATTTTGATAACATAGAAAGCTGTTCAATAGCTTCTAGAAGATCATCATTCGATATTGCGAGTTTATTTTCAATAATTCCACATGGATTCGTTAAGTTTCTATTTTTTTAAATTGTTGCATAAATTGGATTATTATTTTGCTGTGACATATGCACCACATTTTCATAATGATTCATATTATCAGAATTTACAGGTAAAGTGTTATTATTCATTTGTGCTCCATCAAATGGAATTATACCATACGTGGTGTCAATATTTGTGTTGTTGTCAGTCTCATTATTTTCATTATTACTGGGTGATTGTGTTTGTGATACAGGTGATAAGCTGGATTCTAGTTGCATAATATTATTTTGCCACGTTATTTGTTGACTATCATTATCATTATTATTATTATTATTATTATTATTATTATTATTATTATTATTATTATTATTATTATTATTATTATTATTATTATTATTATTATTATTATTATTATTATTATTATTATTATTATTATTATTATTATTATGGTGATAAACTAGTTCATCTGATAATGGCGTTACTTGATGTCTATTATAAGATGACGTTCCATTAAGCTGTATAGTTTTGAGCAATGAATTTTGGTCTGAAGAGTCAAAAGAAAAATAAGATTGGCTGCTTGGAGAGTTTTGAGAGCTATTAAATGGTGAACTTTGACCTGGTCTCTTATCTCTTGGTAACGATCCATTAGTTTTAATCCTGTAAGAAACAAAATATAAAATTTATTCAGAAAGACAATGCATGAAAAGCTTGATATATATTCGATCATCTATCTCTGATTATAAAATTTTAAACCTTTAAAGCGGAAATCAGGATCGATGATTCGAACTTATGTTTTTTTCTTTTAGTTAGATCAAATAAAATTTAATACCTATTGGGCTGTTTTGGTTTATCTGATGTATTTTGCTTATCATACTCTGCACACAAAGTTAATATTTCTTCAAGCCTTATTTTCTCCTGTTTTTCAATTTCTTGCTCTCGTAATCTTTCTTCTTGAACGACTTTTATTTTTTCCTCCGCTTCTCTCTGTTTTATTTCAGCGTCTATTTGTCTCTCTCTAATTTCTTGAAGTGAGCAATTGCTGCTTATACTAAGTGTTGGACTTACCATCCTTTCATTAAGTATTTTATTATCTTTATACTTCGGATTGCGATTAAATGATGGGCTAGGTGCTTGAATTCTTTTAATATTAGGACTTGAGCCAAAATTTAAATTACCTCTTATATTGTTAACAGATGAATGGGATCCATGAATCGAAAGACGATCACATAAATTGGGATTTGATCTTAATTGGTCTACTTGAAAATATTCTGTCATTGTAGTTTTAGCTACGATCAGGCTCTGACTCATATCAAATTTACGGCCGTATTTATCCAAGTCAGAAGATACTTGACACACTAAACTTCTAGACATCAAATCATAATTATTTTCATGTTTAAACGATTTTGAACGTGTTGGGGAGTTTCGTGTTTCATTATTATTCTCGTTATATTGAGGTTTGTAGTGTTTGAAAAAAGCCTCAGTTGTAGCATACATTTGAATTTGATTATGATTAGATATTGGAACACCATAATCAGAGTAAGAAATATTTGAACGACTGGAAGATTTGCTGTCGATCTTTTGTTGTTGATCATCAATATAATTAAGATTGTTGTTGGAATTACTGTAAGTGGGTGTACTTGATCGATTTTTATCGAGATTAGTGAGATTTCGGAGTGGAGAAGTTTCATTTTTACCGAGAGAAATTAAATTTGTCGTTCTGGAATGCCCAAGAATCTGAACTGCAGGAACATTTGTCGTTAACGAACCTGCTGGAAAGACTTTAGGTGATACACAGTTCCTACTTTGTCTTGCAAGCATTTCAAATTTAGTTAATTTCCCTTGAAAACCTATCTCATCATCGAGACATGTAGTATGGAAAGATTTCTTTGGTCCTACTGGTGGTTTACGTTCCAGATGTTCAAATGAGTTTTCCGATAGTACGCAGAAATTATTGGGCATTATCGATAGTCTTGGACTCGGTAAAGCTGATTTCAATTGTTTTGCTTCTGCGGGATTATTAAAGCGCATGTAATTTGATCTTCCTATCGACAATATACAACCTGAAAACAAAAAAAAATTATCAGATGCAAAGTACAATATCTTGTGATTACTATGCTTATAAATTTTGATTCCAAATAAATGAATAAGATTTCTGGAGGATTATTGAGACAAAACTATTTTTACTAAGAATGAGAGTTATTTAAAGTTTTGATAACTGGAAAAAATGAAGCCATTGTAGCATTTTATTTAATCTACATTAATCTGTAAAGTTTCTCTATCTTTGTTTTTTTGTTACTAATTGATTAACTCCATTTCTATAATTGAGAACATTTCTTCAATTGCAAAGAGAATACTCAGATTTATATAATAGACTTATTCTTAAATTAATTGTGAATAAATTAGAGAAACTTTGATAAGATAAAACGAAGCATTATCGTTGACTGTCAATTGCTTTTTATTTCTCACATTTCGTCTTTAAAATTTAATATTGAGTATTGTTCAAGTACTTATTTAGAACTTTTTATTTATTTTTAAAATATCAATTATTCATAGATTTGTGTATAAAAAATATACTATTTTTTATACATTACTATAAAAGCATTAAGATTTTGTTTGTACATAATATTTAAAAAAGATTAAATAACAATTAATCTTGATGTTCAAATCTGTCAGATTGAATTATGTTCAGCTAATAGCTATGTTAAAACAATGACAAAAATGTATGTATCAACACTCATGTAAAATTAATTGATGAACTTATTACTTCTACCTATTACTATATATAGAGATATATAATAAATATATCTCTATTTTAATGACATAAAAAACTTTAAGAAATGTCAAGAATACACTATTTTTTTATTATCTTAATAGTAGATATTTTTATGGTATTAAAATAACTTCTGATAATTACTACAATATTTATAATAAATTTACCTTGAGTAAGTTTAATGGGCGAGCTTACGATTACACCATCAACTAGTGTATCTCCGCTTACAGGATGAAGAATAACAATACCGTTATTATTTTCAATTGTGCATTGGATAGGTTCAACACCTGTTCCTGTTATAGGAATGTCAGCATTCCGTTGAGATCCTACAATGACTTGTCCTAAAAATAGATCAAATTTTTTAAAAATATAATTTGTATATTTTTAATCTTCATAATAATTGCTTGTTTCAATTAAAAAATGGGAAATTATAAAGATGGTATTTGAATGTTATATGTTAACAGTTTAACAGTTATCTAGCAACCTATACAGTCACTATGCGACTGTGAAGATTTACGAATTATGAATAAGGACATTTTGGCTTAATGATTTTTTTACATTTATAATCACAGTGTACATAGTTTAGGTACTTTATCGATAAATTCTAAAAATAATAGTGCTATCACAGGATCAATTACAAATAATTTAATGAACAAATGTGACCGAACAAATTTATAGAACCAAAAAACTATTAAAAACTCTTCCAAAAACTCTTGACATAAAAAATTGACTATGACTGAAAAATATATAAAACCTTGTAAATGCACTAATTTTTGTCTTGATCTTTCTGATGATACCAAATTAAGCTATAAAATTTCTTCAAAAATAATAATATACTCGTTACAAAATTTTCCTTTCTCTTTCAATTATTTAAATCATATTATAACTATCGCTAAAAAATATCAAACCCAATTTACGATAAAGATATACCCGTTACTAAATTTTTGTTAGTCTCTTAATTATATTAATTAATGTATGTATGTGTGTATGCATGTATGGATGTATGTACGTATGTATGTATGTATGTATGTACGTACGTATGTATGTATGTATGTATGTACAGTGCAACCTGGTTATAAGTTATATTTCTTTTTCTCTTTTACTCACATGGAAAATTTCATATATAGATATAACTGCCGTGAGAGTGAGTAAATCATCCGATGTAACTTATAACCAGGTTGTACTGTATATATTGAGCACTTCCGGCCAAAATTTAAAATTTCAGCGGAAATACCCAAACTAAACTCCTGTTAAAAAATTCTATAAAAATCAAAAAAATCGTTTCACCCCAAAATATCTTAGAAAATGCCCAAACACAGCTCCTGCCAAAAGCGGAACTCGAAATTCTAATTTTAAAAGATGTGTGTGTGTGTGTGTGTAAACCTCTCATAACTTTTGAACGGCTCAACCGATTGGAACGGAATTGGCAGCAATCGAAAGAGTTTCTTCGCCTCTAGATATTTCGTACTATTTGAGGTAATTCGGGCGAGTAGATTTTGAGTAATCTCGAAAATAAAATTTTCAAAAAATGGTTATTTTGAAATAACTTTTAATCTGCAAGATCCATCGATCCTAAAAACTAATCTGCTTTCAACCTTAAAAAACTGCGTCGATCGCTGTCAACGCGATAAAAATCGGTTGATTCGTTCGTGAGATATGGTGTACGAAATATTTGGGAAAGTGTTTTTCTTACGTCACTTCGACATTTCTTCCTGGATTGTTTTTGATTTGGTAAAATAATCATTAGAGCTTAAATAATTACGTCGATTGTCGCTAAGATCGTCAAAATCGGTTGATTGGTTCGAGAGATTTAATTTTAAAAAATTGAAAAAAAGTATTTTATTTTAACATAACTTTAAAATTTCATGTCTAATTGTTTGGTAAGTAATAATCTTTTTGTTCTAGACATCATTGTCGAAAAAATTCAAAAAAATTTTCTTTCTATAATAAACTTTAATTGGCTTTATCAATCGATCCTAAAAACTAATCGAGTTTTATACTTGGAAACCCACGTAGATCGCCGTCGACGCGATTGAAATTGGTTGATTAGTTCGAGAGATATCGTTGTCAAAATCATTCAAAAAACGCGTTTTTTTATAAATCACTTCGACATTTTTGACCTGATTTATTATTGTTCTTGTCGTGAAATGTTGAGCGCTTAGATATGGAGTTAGCGGAAAGTTGCAGGGATAGTCTTTATGGTCAACCGTTTTCCTAATTTTTTATACTGAATACATAATAAAAAGATTCAAAGTATAAAACAAATAAGAAACGTGTTGATTTTTTTTTGGGGCCCGTTTTACCCCATTATTCTCAATTTTTTAATTTTGATAAACACAAAAAAATTAATTCCATAAACTCAGTAAAAGGTCAAAAAAATAAAACAAGCTGAAAAACTCATAATATAAAAATTTTCTGAAGGTGGCCCATTTTGCCTCACATTTTCAATTTTTTATTTTCAATGAACAGAGCAAATAAAGGTCATATACTTGGCAAGGGACTAAAAAAAAGTAAAACCAGCTAAAAATACTAAGGATTTCAACATTTTTTTTAAGGGGCCCATCCTTCCCCCCTACCCTATCATGTTTGAGACAGTGTATGCTTATAAAAGCTCTCTAATAAAAACTTTTTTTAAGCATCATCAACTTTAACGAACTCGTATTAGATAAAAAAAAAAGTTAAGTATATCAGAATTTTATAGTTGTAAACTAAAAATAAATGTTTACATTCGAATCTTTTATTTAATAACGTCTACAACAATATGTTTCATTAATGTGCGGCAACTCTTGCCGTAAAAGTTGGTGAAGAAACGTATTACAACTGGTTGATAATTATTAATAGTCATTATCAAATTAACGTTTTGAATAAATAACAAAAACTAAAATACTAATGTTTTTTTATTTATTTCTAAATTATTTTGTCATATCACATCCTTATTAAAATATTAATAGCTAGTCATTAATTTTGAGTGAGAATTAATTTTAGAATAGTGTATATTAATGCTACTAAATTGATATAGCTTGAGTGGGCTGTGACGTCACGAGCCAAAGGCGAGTGATGTCAACATATAAGTATTGCATAGTTTTTTAACATCATCGCCAAGTGTTTTTATCAATATAAATAAAATAATAGCATTAGGTCAATCAACATTTATGTATTGCGTAAAAGCTATTTTATTTCAAATTGTATGCATAATTTTATTGTCGTATTACTTAAATAAAAATTCTTTGTTCGTTCATGATATCTTTCGAACGAATCAACCGATATTGACCGGATTTATAAAGCCGTTCAAAAAATATTTCGAAAAAACCACATTTCTAAAAATTTTTTTTGAGATTTCTCATAATTAGTTGGTCCGAATGGGTTCAGGTTTACAAGAAATTAAAGTTAGAGGGAACTCTTTGGAACGCCGTTTCGTAGATTCCGATCGGCTTAGTCGTTCAAAAGTTATGAGCGGTAAGCATACTTAAACACACACACACACACACACACGCGCGCGCGCGTATATATATATACTAGGGTGGTCCTTATGTTGTGTTTTTTGAAATTTTTTTTCACGATAGTTCAAAATCGGTTCAAAATCTATAAAAAAATCATGCCAAGTTATAGCTCTTAATTTTAATATTAACCCGCGCCCCCGACGGTCAAAGTTTTAAAGGAAAATAACATGGGAAAAGTTATATTTTTACTTTGGAATTTTTTACGTCATAAACTAACCAACAAATCACATCAAAAATATTTTTTCTAATGCAAAATTTAACGGTCTACAAAAAGGTCTCTTATCATTTTTGATAATTCTAACGGTTTTGAAGTTATTCGAGGTCTAAATTGAAACTATAATCTTTTTCATAGTTTTTTCTGTTTTTTTGGTCATTTAATAGTTCATAAATCATGAACCGGTTATTCTTTATAATCTCATTCGATTTTTTGTTTAGAAAATTTTCAAAGTAACTGTAACTTTGGAATAATAGTAACACCAATTTATTTTTTTAGCCTGAACTGTCGAACATTTTAAAGATTTTTAACTTTTTTGGATACAAAAGAAATTCGGGACCTATTGTCTCAATTTTTATTGTTATTGGTACAAATATCAACAAACTCCAATTTCAAATTTTGATTTCTGGTTAAAAACATTTTAGAAACCGATCATGCCGCCATCTATTAGATTTTACTTCAATCTCTAACACTAAAATTAATTCTCAGATTACTCATAACCTACATTTATTTCTCAGCTTGATCAAAATCGTTCAATTACTAGTACTGATGCCTTTTTGATATATAAATAAATTTTTTGAGTTCATTTATCCGATATTTAAGTAATCAGTTAAATATGGAGTTATCACGTTTACGTCAAAACATTTTTTTGATTGGTGATGTTGACGTTCAAATCGTAGGTAACAAATTACCATCGAAATTGCAAGCTTTGAAAGTGTTATTTTTTTATACACGTATTTTAAATAATACTATCACAGATAGTGTTGCTGCAGTGATTGATGAAATTATTGTGTTTTGGAAGAAAGCTCGAATTCCCGTTCAAGATGTGCAAAGATGTCGAGATAAGTTGAAAAAACTGTATGATGAGTGGCGCATACTTCTTAAACATAGAAATCGGAGTGAAGTTGCTGTGAAAAAACAAAATGAATTTTCCTGTTCATTAAAAAAATTATTTGACATCGCACCGTCAAATGTATTTGAAATGGTTGATGAAAATTCCAAAGAATTCTTGAATAATCAGAGATCAGATGAACGAATTGGTTTTATTGCAAATATTAAGACGAAATGCGATGACGATGAAATTGGTGTTAAAAATTAGAGAAACAATTGGATTTCGAAAAACCTAAATTGGAAAGTGAAAAAGAAAAATCATTATTTGGTAAATTATAATAATCAACTTACTCATTGATATTTTATTATTTTATAGTGAAGATATTTTTTGTCTTATCATTATCCTTTTTTGTAGACAAAAACGTTGAACTCTTATCAAGCCAAGGAAGTGCTCAATCAGTCTCTAGTGGAGAAGTATACATTCCAACTACTGCCGGCCAATTTAAATCAAGAAATATAAGAGAAACTCACAATATTCTCAACGAAAGAGTTGTAGCTACTTTTGACCGTTGTAAAGTAAGCGACAGAGATGCTGTGTTTATAACTACAGTTATTTGTCAGTTGCTTATCGATTTAAAATTATTAGAAGTGGATATTAATTCCATTATTGTCAATCGATCATCTATTCGCCGATGTCGGCTTACTATGCGAGAGTCAAAATCAATAGAAATAAAAAAACATTTCCAAGACTTAAAGTTATCATCTATTGTTGTACATTGGGATGGAAAATTATTACCTAATTTGTTAAATATAGAAACTGTTCATCGATTGCCTGTAATAATTACTTCAGAAAGTAAAGAAATTATGTTAGGTGTACCAACGAGTGAAGATGGAACTGGAATGGCACAAACTTCTGTAGTTCATAAGACATTATGTGACTGGGGATTCGACATATCTGTAAAAGCAATATTCTGTGACACTACTCCTTCAAATTTAGGCCTTCGTAATGGTGCTGCTGCATTACTGGAAAAATTGTTAGAAAGAGATTTGTTGTATCTTCCATGTAGGCATCATATATTTGAAATAGTCCTAAGATATGTCTTCGAAGCTGTTTTTCCAAATACTGTTGGTCCTAATGTTCCACTTTTTATCCGATTCCAAAAGCAATGGGGAGATTTAAATAAACTCAGTTACAAAACAGGTTTAGATGATCCGAAAAATGATAATATCTTGACAAATGAAAAAATTGAATCTATTAGAACTTTTGCGACTGAAACTCTTGCATCACAACTGCCTCGTGATGATTACAAAGAGTTATTAGAGCTTACTTTAGTTTTTATCGGTGTCATCCCCGAAAAATTTAGTTTTCGTAAGCCAGGAGCTTGTCACTATGCACGATGGATGGCAAAAGCTATTTATATATTGAAAATGTACATGCTTCGGGAGCAATTGTCATTGAAAAAAGGTGAAGATAATAAACTACGGCAAATATGTGTTTTTGTGACAATGGTTTATGGTAAAGCTTGGTTTTCGTCGTCAAATAGTGTCAACGCTCCGTACCATGATCTACAGTTTATAAAAGAACTCAACAACTTTAAGGCAATCAACAGTAATCTTGCTACTGTGGCAATTAGTAGATTTATGAATCACTTGTGGTATTTATCACCAGAATTAGCAATCATGGCTATTTTTGATGAGGAAGTTTCACAAGAAACAAAATTAAAAATTGTCGCTAAGCTGCGTAAAGAAGAAGAAACAATTGTGATTGATGATATTCCGGAAGAAGACTTGGATTATACTAGTGAAAAATGTAGTGTTAAACGCTTTCAAACTAAGAGCATAACTGAATTATTATATAATGATATTGACTTTTTCGTAACTGCAGAATCGATCAATTTTTTCAATAGATTCGAGTTACAAACAGAATTTTTAAAGATTCATCCTTCTGAATGGGCTCATAATGAACACTATAAAACTGCATTATGATTCGCTAAAAAACTATTGGTTGTGAATGACTGTGCTGAAAGAGGAGTTAAACTAGTGCAAGATTTTTGTAATCGTTATACTAAGGATGAAAAACAAATGCACTACGTGTTACAATTGGTTAAAGATCATCGTCAAATGTTTCCTGACGCACTTAAAAAAACTAATGTAAAAACTTCATGAAAGTATCTGTAATTAAAAATAAAAATGGTAATGTTTGTACATTTTCGATTCATTAAAATATTAATAATACACTTCTTTAATTGATTAATACTTTTCACGTAAATTATAGTTCAAAATTATATGCATAAGTAAAAAAGTAATCTAATATGAATAATAACCCGTCTATGATTGTTGAATTATTAAATGACCAGAAAAAACTATGAAAAAGATTATAGTTTCAATTTAGACCTCGAATAACTTCAAAACCGTTAGAATTATCAAAAATGATAAGAGACCTTTTTGTAGACCGTTAAATTTTGCATTAGAAAAAATATTTTTGATGTGATTTGTTGGTTAGTTTATGACGTAAAAAATTCCAAAGTAAAAATATAACTTTTCCCATGTTATTTTCCTTTAAAACTTTGACCGTCGGGGGGCGCGGGTTAATATTAAAATTAAGAGCTATAACTTGGCATGATTTTTTTTTTATAGATTTTGAACCGATTTTGAACTATCGTGAAAAAAAATTTCAAAAAACACAACATAAGGACCACCCTAATATATACATACATACATACATACATACATACATACATAGTGACAACATCGCGAGGGTAGTCAGAGAAGCTTCTTGTGATCTTGAAACGTCGAGATCTGATGAAAACTCGATTTTTGTAAAACAGGGTAACACCAATAACTTCCCGATTTTCGAAAATCTTCGATTTTCTCAGCGGCAAAAAATATTAAAAACAATCACTATTGGAATTGTATTATAAGCTTGAAATTTATATTGTGATCCCAAGTATCTGTGATAAGATTTAGAAATTTCACGTTTTATGACTCATGTATATGAATCATTTATGTTATCAAGTCAAAGTATGTGTGGTCAAATACAAAATGTAAACGATTGTTTCCAAACAGTACTAGCATTATTAATTAATCATAAAACTTTATCTGATCAAAAGCTGAAAAATATTCCATCATTATAATTCATCAGATTAGAATAACGTAATTAGAAATTTTTTGAAGTTGTGATTTTTTCATTTCTTCAATAATTCATAATATATGTATTATATATTATGTATACATATCAAATAGAAACTCTGTTGAAATCTTGATCTAGTTGTATATTATGCATTTAATATTTTCAGCTTAAAAAACTTCAAAAATAGGTATTCATGGAGTAATTACTTTGAAAGGATCCGAAAAAAATAATGTGACGAAGAAGTAAAATAATCTTTTTTAATTTTACTGTCAATGCTGTTGATATTTTTTTTCTATTTTTAAAATTATTCTTTTTACCTCAATTTTTTGTAATCGAGTATTCATTAGATTTCAACAATTTTATCAATCAAAATCGGGCTTCCTGTACTCAAAACAGTTTTGCTCAGTATAGACTCTCGAAGCATTAGTCCCGAAAAACACATTTTTGAAAACAATATTTTTCGAATGAATAATCTAATTTTATATGCAGTTTGAAGTTTCTTTGGAGTTTCGGAAAATGTAAAATGGATTAAAATTTGGAATTGATGGACACACCGGTTCCAGAGTTATTTCAAAAACAGATTTTTCTTTTAATTGTATTTTTTTTAAGTTTATCAACATCTATACGACCAGTGATTAATAAGATTATAAGTTCAAGAGTGATCGATCTGTGTCGTTAACTATTTTGTAGAGTTTCCACAATAAATATCTACCTTCGGGTAATGGATGAAGTGTAATTGCTGTCGACAATCTTCCACTTCCCATTGAAACCAAATGAGGAGTTTCTGCTTGTACCCTTAGAGCTCGACCTGCTTCTCTTACTTCTAAACCTGCCGTTGCCATTACTGAAACAAAATCAAAACAAATGCTTGAATCAACAATTGTAGTTTCTGTTAATTTCGCGCAGTCAAATAATATAGTTATTTTTAATTTCTATTATAATTTCGAACCACTATTTTCAACCTAATTTTTGAAAATTAACTTTTCATGAGATTATGCTCGTGTGCCTAAGTGGTTTCCGTCATCGATTTTCATAAGTTATTTATTTTTTGAGTTTAGGAATCACTGTTTTTAATTCTAAAACCCTTGTTCGAATCGCTTGATTTATTGAAAAAGTATTTTTATCACAAAAAATTAAAATATTGTCTATTGTGGTATTTTAGTTGTTTTTGATATATTTAAAGGTTGTAAAGTGAACAAGAATACAAAAAACTTGAGTACGATTAGGGGACGTCCATAAATTACGTGAGGTGTTTTTTTTTATTTTCTGCCCCTCTCTTCCCCCCTGGTGAGATGTCTTGAGATTTTATTCAACCCCCTCCCTCATCCTCTATTTTCACGTGAGATTTTTCAAAATCTGAGTTTCTTACGTAAACGCGTTGCATTGTTATTTTAAAAAGAAAAAAACAAATTTGCTTCATGCTTTTATTTACGACTATTTAAGACTAGTAATTAGTATTGCTGAGAGTTTAATTATAAGTGTGAAAAAATTTAACTCTCGTTCATCGAGTCGCGCGTTCAGCTGACAGTGGTGCGAAAACAAAGGACGGGTTAGACTGTACCGTAAATTCAGATTAAATTGAGCTATTTGATATAAAACAAATATGGTGGTTTGACAGTGAGTAAATGTATGACGTCGAAGTATGAATGAAATTATTTTCTTTCGAACGAATGAATAAATGATTTTAATCGTATTACGATTACACTTAAGATAAAATCTTAAGCATGTACGATCTGGATTAAATGGACAAAAATTGTATAATTTTTTTTTTTGTTTCAATCAGAAAAAAAATTGCGTGATATTTGCCGAGACCCCCCCCCCTTAAACACCTCACGTAATTTATGGACACCCCCTTATTTATCTGAATAGTATAACCTTCCGTATGTTATTAATTTTTTCGAGCTCGAAAATAGACAAAATTTTATATTTTTTAGTTCTAAAAGTTCAAAATAGAATACACAAAAAAAATTTACTTGAATCAAGAAAGTCATTTTATTTAACTTTTTTATTGAACGAGGAATAATAGCTTTTGATTAAATGAAAAAATTTTTCCTCAATTGAGGAAATTAGGCATCGCATGATCTAATAAATTTTAGTTTTCTTTCCGCACAGTCAAAAATTTTTCATCATGTAAAGTTTAAAAATTTGGTGTAGAATATTACGCTCTAGAGTGTAGAATTTCACATTCTAGTGTGTTAAATCAACAACCAACAATCAATATTCGACACAAAAATTTTTACTGGCCATTTAGCTGCCCGATGAAAAAAGTTTTTGTCTAATTATATATGATTATATATGTTCATATATGTCTATATATAATTAGATATGATCATACCTGGCTGTTATAACCCCATATATAGTCATACATAAGTCTATATATGATCAGATCCATTTATATATAGGTCTATATATAGTTAGATCTGATCATACCTGGCTGTTATAACCCCGTATATAATCATATATAAGTCTATATATGATCAGATCTGATTATATATGAGTCTATATATAATTAGATATGATCATATCTGGCTGTTATAACTCCATATATAATCATATACACTACTGGAAAAAATTAAGGGATCAAAAAAAAATTCCAAATTTTTCGGTAGTTTTCAACAGGCCGTAACTTTGAGAGAAATGGTCGTACAGGAAATAAAAAAAAAGGAAATTGTAGCTCCAAGTGTCTAGTTTTTGGATTAGAACTTCAAAATTTTGTAGCCTCCGCGGTTTCTGAGTAATCGTAGAAAAACCAGCAACAAAAAAATTCTCAAAATTTTTTTAGTTTTTTTTTTTGGTCTACGGGCGTGGAAAAAATTTTTTTAGCTTAACTACCATAAGGATCGGATACTTTGTTCATTTAGCTTTAATTTCTTTTTTAAACACCCTGATACGTCCACTCCTCGCTGAGATATCGGTCTTCAAATGGAAAAGGATCTTTTTGTCTTTGATTATCGATATCTCAGCAACCAATGATCGCACAGAAAGTTAAAGGTGAGTTTCAAGAACTTGAATGAATTCCCTTAACGACTGTTCATTGTTTTTCGAAAAAAATTTTTCTTTCCGTCACATGAATTTGAAAATGCAACAAAAAAGGGCTTTTAGTGGTTTTTTGGAAAATCAAGCGCTGGATCGAAAATATTGAGGAAACCACTAATGTTAAGTGTGCCTTTTACAGTTCAATATGTCCACAAAAACCCTACAAAGAATCAAATTAATCCAGCCAGCCGTTTTTTTGTTTTCACTTGATCGAATTTTTGAAAAATTAAAGGATCACGTTTTTTGCTCTGAAAAGCTCATAATTTTTTAAAATGAGAAAAAAATGGTTTTTTCGAGCTTTTTCCACATTTTCGTTCCAAAAGTGCTTAAATTTTCAAAAAAAAAAAAAAATTCAAAAAAAAAAATTTTCAAAAAAAAAAAAATTTTTTCGAAAAAAATTAAAAAAAAATTTTTCCAAAAAAATTTTTTTAACAAGTTAAGAAACCCAAAAACCATCGCCCAATGATTTTTATCACCTTTCCACCGCTGCATTCCTTGATTCTACTGATCTCCTTTTAATTAAATTAATAAAAAAGTTAATACCCCCAATCGAATTTCGATTTTTTCATACGCTTTTCGGAGTTTTTTTTTCTTTTCTTTTTGTGAATCCTTAGCAAATCGCTTCATTCAACAGTTTTTTCAAAACTAATCCCTCTGCGCTAAAAAAATTTTTTTAATTTTTTGGTCAAAATTGAAAATTTCTGACTTTTGATTCTTAATCATGGTTAGACGACATTTATCGGAGGTGGAAGTCGCTCGGTTAGTGACTCTTATCGACGAAGGTTACACTCAACATGCAGTTGCTATCCGGATGGGTGTAAGTCAATCTGTCGTATCTCGAGCTTATACCAGATACCAAGAGACGAATCAATATCATCGTCGCCCCGGACAAGGTCGCCATCGAGTCACTAATGCCCGCGATGATCGAACAATTGTTAGAGAAGTTCGACGACAACCTTTCGTCAATGCGAATATTGTCGCTCGAAACTTCCCCAATCGCAGACAACAGCAACAACAACAGCAACAGCGACGACGGCATCAAGTGCGAAACATTTGCTCTCGAACAATCATCAACCGTCTTCGTGAAACTGGGTTACACGCACGACATCCTAATCGTGTACCCCTGTTGACAGCAAGACATCGTCGAGCTCGTTTAGCGTATGCTTACGATCATCGAAATTGGAACTTGAGGGAATGGACAAATGTTTTATTCACTGATGAGTCTCGTTTTAATCTGTATGGCAACGATCGACGTCCTCTCGTTTGGCGCCGTCGTGGAGAACGTTTTCGCCAGAACTTTGTCCGTCCAGTCGTTGCCTACGGCGGTGGATCAGTTATGGTGTGGGGCGGCGTTTCACGAAATTGGAGAACACCTTTGGTAATTGTACGCGAAAATTTGACAGCTAGACGTGACATCGACCAAATTTTAAGGCCCATTGTTCTGCGCAGACGACAACATCTGAGGTCGTTCATATTGATGCAAGATAATGCACGTCCACACACAGCCAACATTACCCGGCACTTCTTTGAGCGGCATGACATCACATTGTTGCGACACCCAGCAATGAGTCCAAATCTCAACCCCATAGATCACGTTTGGGACATAATGGACCGTCGGTTGCGCAGAGAGTATCCAAATTTGCAGAACTTAGCTGCTTTGGAGCGCGCGCTTCAGCACATTTGGAATACCATTCCGCAGCCTCAAATTACCGTCTGCATAAACATGGCTGAACGTTTGAGAGCCGTTATTGAAAACAGGGGTGGTAATACCCGGTATTGAACCAACAAAAACCTTCAGAGAATGAGTTTGGAGTCATTAAATACGGTGGAACTGACGAGCCACCGGGTCTCAATTCTCCTGAAATACCTTACACACACACACACGCGTAAATCCGACCGCGCGACCTCCACGTGGTACGCTTTGGATAACGCTAATGCCGGCGGTAATTGTTTTCTTAAACTTTTCAAGAGAAAAAATTTCAAAAAAATTTTTTTAAATTTTTTTTTTTTTTTTTCAATTTAAGCACTTTTTGGAACGAAAATGTGGAAAAAGCTCGAAAAAACCATTTTTCTCATTTTTAAAAATTATGAGCTTTTCAGAGCAAAAACGTGATCCTTTAATTTTTTCAAAAATTCGATCAAGTGAAACAAAAAAACGGCTGGCTGGATTAATTTGATTCTTTGTAGGGTTTTTGTGGACATATTGAACTGTAAAAGGCACACTTAACATTAGTGGTTTCCTCAATATTTTCGATCCAGCGCTTGATTTTCCAAAAACCACTAAAAGCCCTTTTTTGTTGCATTTTCAAATTCATGTGACGGAAAGAAAAAATTTTTTTCGAAAAAACAATGAACAGTCGTTAAGGGGAATTCATTCAAGTTCTTGAAACTCACCTTTAACTTTCTGTGCGATCATTGGTTGCTGAGATATCGATAATCAAAGACAAAAAGATCCTTTTCCATTTGAAGACCGATATCTCAGCGAGGAGTGGACGTATCAGGGTGTTTAAAAAAAGAAATTAAAGCTAAATGAACAAAGTATCCGATCCTTATGGTAGTTAAGCTAAAAAAATTTTTTCCACGCCCGTAGACCAAAAAAAAAAACTAAAAAAATTTTGAGAATTTTTTTGTTGCTGGTTTTTCTACGATTACTCAGAAACCGCGGAGGCTACAAAATTTTGAAGTTCTAATCCAAAAACTAGACACTTGGAGCTACAATTTCCTTTTTTTTATTTTCTGTACGACCATTTCTCTCAAAGTTACGGCCTGTTGAAAACTACCGAAAAATTTGGAATTTTTTTTTGATCCCTTAATTTTTTCCAGTAGTGTATAAGTCTATATGTGATCAGATCTGATAATATATAGGTCTATATATAATTAGATCTGATCAGACTTGCGTAGTCAGATGTCATCAAAATTTTTTCTTTGAAAAAAAAAAAATTTTTTTTTTTGGTCTTTACAAAAAGTGCGAAATGATGTTTACCATTACGTTTAAATCATTCTGAAATAAAAAATTTGTTACATTTCCTATGGAATATTTAGGTCTGCTCTGCTACTTACTGCTCTGCCACTGCTCTGCTACTGCTTAACAGGCAAATCATTATTTACTTCATTATTCAAATAAATCTAATGTAATAATGAGATTCGATAAAATAAATAATTTAAGACTCAAAATATATTATAAAATTAATTTTTATATTGTATTTATGATAAACTGATTTGATACGTTATGTACTTCATAGAATCATTGTCATATAAGATAGCAGCACAGCAGACGGGAACTTCAAGGCGCACGGATATCACCAAAGTTAAGCAGCATTGAGCGTGGTTAGTAGTTGGATAGGTGACCGCTGGTGTTATAGCCGCAAAATTATATATAAAGTTTTCTTTTTTGTATTTTAATTGGTTATATAGAATCGCGTACGACCATATCAAGTACTACATCCATAAAAGTAACCAAATAATTAATTAGAAGTAAAAATATATAATTAAATATTGTTATATAGAATTATATATTATTATATATAGTTATACATGATTATATATAATTAGACCTGGCCAATTTTTGGATCTGATCATATATAGACAATTATGCATGATTATATATGATTAGACAAAATCTTTTTTCATCGGGTTAGCCTTTAGTTAATTAGCTCAGCTAATTTAAGTTTATCAGCTAAGTCGAACATCCAGTTAGATAATTAGCTTGGCTAACTTTTTTAGCCGACTTAACCGGCTAAATTGTACAGCCCTAATTTTTTTGCATCAAAGGATTTAATAAATATTTATTAACAGTTAACAAATATTTATTAATAGTTGATAAGTAATTTATTAAGTACAATTTATTAACTATTAATAAATAATGATTAATGATTAAATAATTTATGTAAACTGTTAATCAATATTTATTTAACATAAAAAATAAAAATAGCCATTTTCTTTTGACACTTTTTATAACCCTATAGCCGAAATCCATGATAATATTTCAATTTACTAAATAAATAATGTTTTTAATATTTAAAAATATAGAAGATAATTATGAGCTATGATAGATTTTGGTATTTTACCATAAACGTTATTATGATGTAATATAATTAATGAAAATAATTTATAATGATAATTTTTGTTTATAAGTTATTGTCATATCACATGACAGTGCAAGCAAAACAAATTTACTCAACAAAATATTTATTAACTGTTAATGAATATTTGTTAACTCTTAATAAATACTAATTAGCTATTAATAAATATACTTTCCTCCCAAATAAATATTTATTGAATGTTAAAACATATCTATTAAAATTTAATAAATTAAATAATTGTCTTCGAGTAAATTAATTTATTAGTAGTTAATACATTTTTCCATCAGTGTTTATTGATAATTAATAATTTACAAATTTGATAAAAAATTTTGTTTATTACGCATCGATCATGTATATGATTTGTATTACTTGTAGTTGTTACAAACCCTGATCCTCAAAGAAGTCTCGTACACAGAAAAAAATTTCTGGTAAAAGTTACGATACAACTATTGTAAAGTTGGACTGTACTTTTATTACTATAAATTTTCAAATATTTTAGAAGAAAATTTACTATTTATTCATGAAATTTTTCAACTTGCTATTGTAAAAAGTAAGAGATTAAAATTTCCAGTGCTACCTCTATACCTTTCCGATAGAACTATAAAAAATTTTACAATAGTAGAATTGGAATGTTTCTCAATTAGTACGAGTGATGGCCGTGCACAGCGCTAGACTCCGAGTTCATGTACACTGTTAAAAATTTCTATTGTAATTTTACAGAAAATGTATTGGAAGCTAATAGGCAAAACATTAATTTAAAACTACAATCGGGTATAGTAATATTACAAAACATCTATACCTCTGTGAGGTTACTAATTTTACAAAACGGTTTTGTAATTTTACAAATATTTTGAAAATTAGCAAAGTTTGCAAAATTTCAATATTTTTTTTGCTCGACGGGCAGAAAGCGTCAACTTTCGGCCCGCTGCGCTAAATGAAGTTGCCACTTTCTGCCTTCGTCGAGCAAAAAAATAGCATACACTCCTCGGGAAGTAAATAAGAAAGCCTCAGATCACATGTCTGTTGACCTCGGCTTCGCCTCGGCCAACAATTACATGTGATCTGAGACATTTCTTACTTTACTTCCCTCGGTGTGTAATATACTATTCTTGAGTTTTACTTGAATTGAAATGATGAAAAAGAAAAATTTTACTTAATATTTGTTGTGGTTGATTTTTATGAAGCGCTGACTTGATTTTGTACCTCACGTAGACCTAATTTTAACAACTCAGATGATATAATGTGAAAATAATATTTACCCAAACTAAGAATCGAACGCGAGCCGCGCGCTTGCCATCTCGATACCTAAAGCCCTACGCCGCTCGACCGATAGGTGTTATAACATCTTATTATTCTTATAAGCTAATCCTATGTGGTGATTAAACATTACGGCTTAGTATTTATTATTTACATTATTTGTTTTATTTAATGCTGTTTATTGATGGAAAATAATTAACTTTTACATTATTTATAATCCATTGAACATTATAAAAATTAAAGTCTAACATATGCTTATTCAAATATATAGATTTCGAAATGATCGTTTTAGCGTAATATTAAAATCTATAAAATATAAATGATGCCTCGAATTTATTATTACAAATATACAACCATAGACTAAAAATTAGTAAAAATAAATATGAAGGACATTGTTGTTTTTTGATACATCAGTCTCATTTTTGTAAAACTGAAAAGTATTGTTTTTAAAATTAGAAACCAGTGAAGTAGAATTACAATTCGTGTAATATAATTAAAATTGTCTGCTAACATTACAATGCACTGTGTAATTTTACAATGAACATTGTAAAAATAAAAAAAAGCTTTTAAAATTTTTTATGAGATTATTGTAATATAAATTACAATAATTTTTTGTGATTTTACATACAATTATGTTGAATCAGATCACAAATAATGTTTACAAAATTAAAAAGCTTTTTCTTAAAAATTGACGAACGGTTCTGTAATATTACAATGCGTGTTAGGTTTATACATGAAAATTGTAAAATTACAATACATCTTAGTAGATTTCCTGACAGGTGTAGGAAAATTACATGAGTTGTATTTTATTTTGCATTGCTATACACTGATTTGTAATTTTACTTATTATTTGTTTTTTAATGTGATTGTAATTTTACAAAAATTTTTAACAGTGTAAATGTTAAAGGATAAGAGTACTAGTTTACCTCGGATAACGAATTGGGAGAAGGAGATCAACTTTGATATTGAGTTGAAGGATTAACTTTAAATCTTAAAAATAAAATAAAAACATTCTAACTTTTTATTTTCGAACGGGACTTATTACAATAATTAATCTGAACTAGAACAAATTTCTTTTCGGAAGATTGTCTTCACTTAGTGATGGTTTTATACGTTAAACAAAGGAGACACTAAAATTCCGCCAAAAATAAAACCAAACGGACCCGGAACAGGGCCCAGCAACAAAGACACTCAAGACAATGCACAAGTAATTTTTTTAAAATCTAAACCATTGACAGAAGCAAAAAATAATCAAAAAATAGACAACAATAAAGTTGCAAATACAAAAATCCCACTTAACGCTCATAAAAACAACGACAAAAACAACAGCACAGAAGACCCAATTCAGAAAACCATTTCTGAGAAGGATCGAAAGAGATCCCGTACACACGACAGTAATGACAGCATTAATCCCATTGAGTCTAGGAAGAAAATGACTGATACAAATGAACCGAACACTAAAAACAACATAACCATGCAAACAGAAAGCGACCAATCGGACGAGGCATCAGATGAAACCCTCATGTACACTGATAACGACCTAGGTCCGTATCAAATCATAGTCCAACCAGCCAACAAACAAGAAGGAGTCAAAATGCACCCCTTCCATCTAAGTAAGACTACTCTGAGCATTCTCATTGAACTACAGATCCACTCCAATGTACTGGAGACAAAAGCGGTAGGTCAAAGTATATTAATAACGCTTAAAGACATGTACGTAGCTAATCACCTCGTAAACTACCCAAGTTTCCAAGAGAAACAACTCTCTTCCTTTGTCTCAGCATTTCGAAAATTCATCACAGGGGTCATCCACGAAGTCCCGAAAGAATTAACACTAGACGAGCTCTACGAGGGCATCGAGGTATCAGACCAAATTACCATCAGCAGCATCAGTAGATGCATGAAAGCTATACACAACAACGAAGAGAAACAATACGTTCCAACAAACTCCGTTATAATCACATTCAACGGACAAGTGAAGCCCAAGTTCGTATATGCCTATAAAATTAGGACTGAAGTAAACCACGCTCACCTCCACCCTCAAATAATCAAGAATATCCCAAGATTAAGCGTTCAAAACAAGCCGCCAGTGCATGGAACCTTTAACCTAATCAGACATCAATGCAAATCAACAGGCCAAAATCAGCAAAAATGCCAACGCCAGTGCAACGAAACGATCGCGAAAACAATGGAATATCAACAACAACAAATCGAAGCATTTCAGGCACAAAGAGAACATTTCGCAACTACAATGCAGAACCTACTAGTACAGGTAAGCGCAATAATGACGCAACTATCTTCAATCGTCACAGCCCCCCAGAACCAAAAAATCATTCAGAACTTCACTTAAGCAACACAAAACCTCTCCGAAGTCGTAATTGACGCTACCCAGCAGCTACAGCCCGACATGTTACTTCTCCCGGCAACAAGTGAAGGCGAAGACGAATCAGAACAAAACTACCAGTTTCTCTACTTAGAACCAGCACCAACACAAATTCTTCCTCAACATAATAGCAGGACACAATAAAAAAACAACAACATCAATTTTACAATGAAACGCACGCAGCGTAAGGGGAAAAAAAAAGAAATTACAATTATGAACCTGGTCCGAGACCACGACATTATTCTCCTCACTGAAACATGGCTTAAACCAGAGGAGCCATTCTATATCAGCAATTACAACATTGTAAGAATAGATCGACAAGACACCAACGGCGGAGGCCTAGCAATTGCCGTTAAAACATACATAAGTTTCGAAGTTCTAAGTGACTTCTTCGAAATTGAAGGCCAAATCGACACCCTGGCTATAAAAATCAACACCAATCAAGGTCCAATTATATTTGCAACTACGTACGTCTCGCCCTACCTCAAGATCCGGAAAAATACGTGGGAGTCGCTACTAAAACAACCTCACAACGGTTCTCTCCTCATTGGAGGTGACTTCAACACTTATCACACTCTTTGGGGTAGCCATAAAAACTCACCTCAAGGCAAAGAGCTAGCTGAAGCAATCCAAGAAGCGGAATTATGCCTGCATAACAATCAAAGACTCCCTTCTAGAAGCCTCAAAGCCAGGGAATAAGGCACAAAACAACAGCGGTGAGCAAAACCAAACACAACCACAAAGAGACAATTCCAGCGTCAGAAAGATCCGTACGCCAGCACCCTGGTGGAATGACGACTGTGCAACAATCCTAGAAGAGAGGAAAGCAGCACTCCAAATCATGAAGCGGCAACTAACCGTAGAAAGTTACGTGGAGTATAAATAGGCCGAAGCAAAAGCAAAACAAACATTCTATAAAACTAAACAAAAAGCCTGGCAGGAATTCGCTGAAACGCTCAACGGCACCATCCCAATATCCGTGATCTGGAAAAAATTCAAGGCCTTTAAAAATCGAAGACTTACCTCACCGCACACACTACCAAGACAAGAGCTCTCGGCTGAGCCAAAAAAGCAAGATTTTATCAAAACATACTGTCAAGAAAGCAGAATCGACTCGGATGATACGCTAGCTCAACAGCTAATTCGGCAAATTAACAATAACACAGCTCTACCAGCTACTGACGACTTTCCCGAAGCACCCATCACGTTAACAGAGCTGAACTCTGCCATCAACCGCAGCAAATCTGGATCAAGCCCGGGGATGGACCAAATCAGCTACGAAATTATAAAGCGATTGCCAGAGAGTTTAAAAAAGCATCTCCTCGACTACTACAACAACTTCATAAAACGAAACAAGTATCCATCGGCCTGGACAGAGCATCTGGTTTACCTTCTACCCAAAGGAGACACAGGAAAATTCAGACCTATCATTCTTGCACCCTGTTTCCTCAAGGTGATGGAGAGGATAGTGGTTGACCGTACCACATGGTGGCTGGAACACAATAACAAGATTCCAGACACACAATTTGGTTTCAGAACGGGTAAGAGCACCACGGACAACCTAGCGGTTGTTGTCGGGGACATATACACTGGATTAGCTGCAGGCGAATACACCATCACCGCATTCTTGGACATTAAAGGAGCCTTCGATCACGTTAACCCAGACATACTATGGCAAACCCTAGTAAACATTGGCATTCCTACTGCGTACTGTCTCTTCTTCTATTTTCTAATCAAGCAACGCAAACTCTACTTCGTCATCAATAATGGCCTAACAGAACCACAGCTGATTAACTCTGGAGCGGGCCAAGGACTGGTGTCAGCCCCTCTATTTTTCACTTTATACACAGCGAATGGTAAAAAACATATCCATAGCTCCAGCAAAATCGCAGAATTTGCAGATGACAAGGCAATCAGATGCAGGAATGAAAACTTACAATATGCAATCGACGCTCTACAGGCTTCTCTTGACAGCTACAGCGCGTATTTAGAAAAATTAAATCTCCAGCTCTCACCTAAAAAAACAAAAATAATTATTTTCACTCATAATGATTACAATCCTCAAGACATCTTATTCACGATAAAAGAAGATCCTAGCGAAGATTAACAAAGTCTTTCCACTCATCAAATCACTGAGCGGAACCAAATGGGAGGCTGACCCAGCAACTCTTCTTAGTATTTATAGAGCGTTGATCAGAACTAAAATAGAGTATGGGAGTCACATAATGAACGCTATCTCCAGCAAACTATTCAGCAAACTGGAGAAAATACAGAATAAAGCCATAAGAACATGCATGGGACTCCATATATCAATTCCAATCAATTCCATGATGGCCGAAGACGGAGAAATCTCTTTAAAAATCCGACTCAAGGACCTCTCGGACCGCTACACTTTGAAATCTCTAAGCACCAACAACAATCCCGTCATAAACACACTCCGAACCCTAGGCGAGTGTCTAACTCAAAACAAGTCCAAACAAAATATATACAAAAGATTTCCAGCAATCAGTTCGTACCACGACACCATCCCGCAACATGACATCATCTATCAAAGCATAGCACATCCTCGATACATACACACATACTCCATCTTCCAACATCCTCTGAATATTGATCTCACTACTGTAGCAACGTTGACAAACATGTCACAAAGAGAGATAACTAAAACATTTGAGAAAATGATCAACGAAAAATACAAAAATCTAACGCAGGTCTATACGGACGCCTCTAAAAGCCCCGATGAGCCCCATGTTGGAATAGCAATATACAATGCCACTCTCAACACTCAGCTAGCCTTCAAAATCAACCAACAAGCTTCAGCAACGACGGCAGAAGCACTAGCCATCCTCAAGGCGATTGAGTTGGCACTTGAGATGCAGGAAGGAACAGTAATCTTCAGTGACTCCAAAAACACGCTCCAATCTCTCCTACAGCAGCAGAATAACAAAAAACGGTCCTATCTTACCTACAAAATCGCCGCAAAAATGGTCAAGGCACAACAACAACTCCAAGTACATCTGGTCTGGATTCCTGGACACTTTGGCATCTCAGGGAACAAAACGGCGGACAGACTTGCTAAGAAAGCTACGACCAATGCACGACGAACCTTCACTCCTATTCCTTTTAAAGATCTAGCTAACAACAGCAAACAAAAAACCATCAAGACAACGGAGGAAAAGCTCAAAGAAATAGGGAAAACGAAAGGAGTCCTATACTTCGAGAAAATATACAAAAGCACAAAGAAACCCTGGTTCACACACTATAACTTGCCTAGGAAAGTCGTCACCACAATTATCCGAATGCGCCTCAATCACTACAACCTCAACTCGAGCCTTCACAGAAAAAAATTTATTGACTCAGCTGAGTGTCCATGTGGATCGCCCGAACAAGACCTCAACCACATCTTCTTTGAGTGCCCAACCTACCGAAACTAACGAAGAACATTAAACAACATATTGGTCAAAATTTGTGATCCTATCCCAACCGACATCACCACTCTCCTGGCCACTCTTACGTCTAAAATAGCATACATATTCTGTAACTTCCTCACGAAGTGTGACCTCAACATTTAAATTCAAATTCGTACAGACTGAGACACCTACCGTTGACCCCCAGGAACTACAAACCCACAACTACTCCACCATCAAGTACAGCGGCCGAATGGGAAAATGCCAAGAGCCTAAAGAATACTACTACTACTACTACTACCTCGGATAACGTAGAGGGAGAGTCCTGGCTGCCGACAAAGAGCTCTGGGTTCGATTCCCGGATAGGACGGAGATTCCGATTTCTTTTTTCGGTTACTGTATGGATACCAATTACTACAACCTCCTATCTCTCTCCTTCCCTAAAATTTCTTTTAAAAAAACCGGGTGTCAATTTTTACAATAGTTGAATTGTTAAGTTTACAAATACACATTGTATAATTTGCTCTATGTTATTCGACTTTTTAAGTTTCTTGGTAGCATTATTTGTTGGATAAAGTTTACAATAGTAGATCGTAAAAATTCCTTCAATTTTCTTTCCGTGTAGGTAAACAGGTAAAGAATTAGTCTACTGAGTTTTTTTTTTTAAGTTTAATTTTTATTCATCACAAACAAAAGTTACATGGAATGTTCTTACAAAATAATAAATGCAGTAAAAAAACTATGACATAATTATAATAAATAATATCAATTGTTTTTAGCAGGCTATATTAAATACATCGCTAAGAGTCATTGGCTATATTAAATGCTTGCTAAGAGTCATTTCGGAAAAATTGCACTTTTATAGTGTTAGAAACATAAGTAATTTATACATTTTTAGTTAACTCAAATAGTTTGATGAGAAATGCAAAAGTTGTGAAAGATAAAAGTATCTAAATTTGATTAGTCTACCAAGTAGAAATATTAGAAATATCAGAAAACACATCATACCTTAGGAGTTTAAGCGACTTTAAATAAATAAATAAAAAAAAAAAAAAAAAACTGATTATGTTGAACTTAACAGTGTCGATAGTGCTGTATGATCAACAAATATTATTTTTGAAATCTTACAATGTTGATAAGCAAAAACTAATTCTGGAACTTATAAAAGCTAAAAAAAAAATTGAATGAATCTTAATTATAGAACTTATTAAGCTTATTCTGCTTTTATTTATACATAATAGACAAAGATCAACAGAATGACCCATCATAACTTGCTTCATAAAAATAGTTTCAACCTATTTTATTATTTTATGAGTCTGAAGTAGAAGTTCTTGTCATAGTGTTCATGTACTGTGCACTTTTAAATGTTCTATATAATGCAGCTATTTAAATCAATTTTTTTAAAGTCAACTTTCATATTATAATTGATGTAAAAAAATAATTGTACAGGCTGTAAAGATTATGATACTTGTCCTTTTTTTTATGGATCAATTCATGTTAAATAAACCAAATAGCTGAACTCAAATCTTTTGGAAGTATAGTTTTATCCATGGATAAAATATTATCGCAATTTTGACATAAAAGTTTTGTTGTCAGTAACTAATCCAAGGTTTCATAGAAATGATTATTTCTAATTCAAAATTTATTACTGAAATGAGGATTTGCGGTATACTTGTATTACCGACATATATTCCCCATTGTGTTACATATTTAATACATAAGTATATACGTATTTCTCATAAGATTAATTTTTATGTGAAATGAGTCAATCAAGTGGCCTAAATCATAGTCAATAATTATTAATTGAGTATCATCGGAGATTATCTGATAAAATATCTAAAAATGTTTTATAAAAATTAAAAATTGTTATTCAAAAGATTTAATAACAATTAAAATTATGTTTTTAAAATTTTTCTACCTGTTACTATTTGCATTAAATGGAACTTAAAAATTATGATTTTGTGAGAGTAAAAGTAAATACAATAATAAACCATCCAAGTAATTTAACGACAGATGGAATAAAAACAGTCAATGTCAATGACCGGACTGAAATCATTTACTTTAGTTAACAAGCAATAAAAGACTTAATGATATAACCAGACCATATAGTGTGGGTTGCTTTCTCAATTTACACATATATTTGTTCGTATCTTGTTGAATGTTGTAAAAATTTTGTAGGGTATATTTTTCAAAGTCAGAAAACGAAATAATTTTTTTGCTCGACGGGCAGAAAGCGTCAACTTTCGGCCCGCTGCGCTAAACGAAGTTGCCACTTTCTGCCTTCGTCGAGCAAAAAAATAGCATACACTCCTCGGGAAGTAAGTAAGAAAGCCTCAGATCACATGTTTGTTGACCTCGGCTTCGCCTCGGCCAACAATTACATGTGATCTGAGACATTTCTTACTTTACTTCCCTCGGTGTGTAATATACTATATTACAATATTGTATTATCTAACTAAACTACATAGATTTTTTGGATTTAGAGCAAATTTCGCAATTAGCCTCATAATATCACAATTAAAAAATCGAAAAAAATCTTAGAATTTTTAGTAAGTTTAACTTTAATTTTAAATATTTTTCAACAGAATACAATTATTAAAAAATTACTAATGACCTTTGATATAGAGATTTTAATTATTTTAAAGAACATCCCTGGAACTTCCCGCTATGTACGAGCTCATAAAGTTCAAGAAATTTTATCTATTCCGGTTTTGAGCTTTTTGAGCTCAAAATCACAACTTTCTTACTTATTTTCCGAACTCTCCGAGCTCGAAAAACTAGTGGCTGTTGAAAACAAACTTTTTTTGAAATTTTGAATTTTGATATTTTCTAACAGATCAATCGTTTTTATAAGGTTTGTAACATACGACATAGTTTCTCCAAACATACATGAATTGATTTTCATCAACGGCATCTCTCGAACCAATTAACCGATTTTGACGTTCTTGACGGCAATCAATGTGGTTTTTTAAGGTCTAATAATTATTTTTTTACATCGAAAACGATTCAAAAAGAAATATCGGAGTTATGCGAAAGAAACACCTGTTCCCAAATTTTTCGTCAACGTTCTGTCTCGAACTAATCAACCGATTTTCACGTTCTTGGCAGCGATCAACGTCGTTTTTTTGAGCTCTAATAATTATTTTGTTGCATCAAAAACAATCCGAAAAGAACTGTCAGAGTTGTGTAAAAAAAAAAAAAAAGAGCGTGTGTACAGAGTACACATGTTAGAAGTGAAACTTCTTTGGCAAACTCAATTTATAATTCATTAATTAATAGTTAATAGATATCAAAGACAGGTACATAAAGGATTTATGTATATATAGTATGGAAAGAATTTAACTGATATATAGTATTGAAAGGATTAAATGAGAAAAATTTACACTATTTATGTCACATATTCTTTCAATTTATTTCTTCAATATGTACAACATCATCTGATGATATTTGTAATGATATGGTTGTCACTAAAGCCTTAGATGGTAACTAAAATATGAAACATAAGTTCTTGTTTCAATATTTTCTAAATATCGTGTAAAAATGGCATCTATTGTGGTTCCGTATTTAGTTGTCGACATGTTAGGATTATTATTTAATTGCAGACTAAATTTTTCATATAAAAAGTTAATTAATGGTGTCGAATATTAAAATATCTGAATAAAAACGTTAATAAAACAGTATAAACAAACACGAGGTTATAAAATACATAATAATAATAACATTTAAGAGCAGTGTACCTACAATCTAAAATACAACGCATGTGCACATGAAAATAACATTTCTATAGTGTAAAAGTATAGAATTCCTTTATATTTTTATCTTTTTCTCTCCGACTACGTACATATATGCGTCTTTTAATGTGACGCTCATATTATGATTATTGTGACGCTCATATTATTATTATTGTGACGCGACCTTGAAATTTTACCCTCAACGCGCGCAAAGAAGTTTCACTTCAAAAAAACTTTTTTCCAAATTTTTCGTTTATCTAAAAATTTCTCTCGAGTAAATGAACTGATTTTGATGTTCTTGTAGCCGATCGACGTGGTTTTTCACGGTTAAGATCTAATTAGTTTTTAGAATTGATCGGTACAGCCACTTGAAAGTTATTTCAAAAAAACATTTTTTAAAAAATTTTGTATTTGCGCAAGCCCTTTCGAACGACGCTAACCGCGATCGAATCGGCCAAGCCGTTAAATAGTTGGAAAATTCAAAAGTGCACGCCTCATAATCTCATTCATTACAATAAAATTGAGATTATTTGTAAATATTTCATTTGAATTCGCGCTCTCGTAATAGATAGCGCTCTAACAGGTAGCGTTACTTGCTGGATGCACTAGGTGCATCACAATATATATAGACATACCACAGTGCTAAAAAAAAAAAACAGAAGATATTTAATTTATTAAATAATAACTAAACTACATCAAATTATACCGTGAAAAGTAATAGGCTTCTATTCCTCAAAATACTGAAGCCTATAAAAAAAAACCAACTCGATAAGTGAAGTATTTCACTCGTTACCATGACCACAAGATACGAGATCCGCACGTACAGCCACACGGACGTCCAAGACAGAAGTTTTTTAAACAGTTTTTTAACTAAGTTAAATAACAAAAATATCATGAATGTTAAAAATAAGGTTTTTTCTTGATATGTGTGTGTATATATTATTTTACAAGTGCAATATGTGATAAATAGAGACATTTTAAGTTTGAAAAATCAGTTGTTTTGCGTGAAGTGACAACAGTACCCACCTCAACGCTTCGCTTATGAGGCGCGCAAAAGTTATGAGAGGGTTACACACACACACACACACACACACACACACACACACACACACACACACACACGTGCGCGCGCGCGCGTAGCGGGAAGCTAAAAAATTTCCTAAGGTCAATTGAATGGAAAGTGGAAAATCGCGTAAGTCACCTTTTAATATAAAAATTAAAAGCCGCAACTTTCTCAAAATTACTTTTTCAACATCGTGAATGATGTTTTCAGAGCATTCTTGAATATAATAGCCAAAGTTTTTGATAGATCCTTACAGGCATACGCGAATCATTAATGTTTACACATGATCGTTAGGGTGTCCGTTATTTCCTAAGTTGATTTTTTTTTTCGCTGCCGCCCCCTGGATTTTTAGTTCTTGACCTAAAAAAAAAAATATCTGACATAAATAAGCTCTTAATTACCAAATTAAAACGTGCCCAAGTCGTGTTACACATCCCATTTAAATAACATGGGAATTTGGAACTTTTTGGAATTAATTTTTTTCCTTCGAAAAAAAATGCCACTTCGACTATGATCGATGTATATTCAGATAGGAAATTAAATGCTTTACAAAAAAGTTCTTTTATAATTTTTCGATAAAATTAATCCTTTAAAAGTTATTTATGGTTTAAGTTGTGTTTATGGTTATTATCACAGTTTTTCAATCTTGCTATGAAGTCTCATGTGTTATAGTCAGTTATTTCATCTATACATGTTCCAAAAATTTTATTATAACAATAAAAAATCTTAATTTCCAAAATATAGCTTCTAAATACTTTAAATTTCGTATCAATCTCTTATTTCTCATGAAGAGAATATCCACAAATAGATTACATTATTCACATTCTCTAAATACAGTTCTTACGCATTTAAAATTTGATAGAATTTCAAGAGAAACAGACAATTTACTGGAATGGCCTCCAAAGTCAACGGATTTACATAGTTTTATTTCTTAATACATTTTCTTAAAAAAATTGTCTCTTTGACAGAGGCAAAAAATTCATAGCAAGGTCTCCAAAATTTAACATTACATTCACAGATTCGGTAGAATCCGGCGCCAAGTTCCGTTCAAAAATTCCGTTGTAAACGGAGCGCCAGACTACCGACTGAGTTTACTGTAAACAGAATGGTATTTCGAGGTTGCAAAATTTTATTTAATTATATGGTACTCCTTTTTCCAAAATGATATATCATAAAAGTAAGTCATACTCTATTTTACTGATATTAATTAATTATAATCAATTATAACATTTAATTCACTTAAAATTATTAAATTTTATCAGCACAAACTATAGTAAGCCCAGAAATTTCGATCCTGACTTTTTCTTCATGGAGAAAAGGAGAAAAGTCACCGCCACAGACTAGATAAAATAAAAATGTGTAGTAATCTTACTATAGATACGCAACTACACTGAAAAAAGTTAATTCACAGCTTGCATCTACAACCACCAGAGTGCACTGGAATTATTTCTACATAAACTGTAGATTCAACGGGATAGCACACTGAAGTCAGAACCCCAAATTTTTTTCTTTTAATTTTTGATTTTTTTTTCTATCACGTTTTCAGCTTTTTGTTTGTTCTTTATTATTCACTCTCAACATTTGATCGTTCTCACTTTATTTATTTTAAAAAAAATTTATTAATAATGTACCTTTAAGTTAGCCCCCCTGTCGCATTTTTTAATATTTTGGTAGCAATTTGGGTCATCAAGCCTCCATTTTTGATTGTTCATGTATATTTAACATTTGTTCCTACTTCACATTTTTTATTTGTTGTTTAATTAACATTTTTAATTAGCTTTATGTATGCATTCTAAATATTTGCACTGCGCATGCGTCAACTTTACGTATATAGACTTTTAGCGCGGTCTTTTGAAAATTATAGTGACAAGCACATCTCATGTGTAAAAATTAAAAAATTTACGAGTGTAATTTTTTAGGAATTACTATTTAATTAATTCAAATAATTAAAAAAATTGTTAGACGTCAGCCAATATCAATGTCATTAAGTAAATAAATAAATAACTAATAAATATTCATTTCATTCTAAATTTTTAAAAATATCGAGAGAATTGTTAATCAATGCATGTACATTTTTTTTTATTTTAATCAATTCTATTTTCATGAATACTACGAACTATTAAAAAAAAAAAAAAAAAAAAAAAATCCATAACAATTAACAAAAAATTTCAATACTTTATTAAAATAAAACTTATTAGAAAATTATTAAAAACTACACGTTGCCCTTTTGTCCTGTGACCTCTATAATTGAAATTACAAGAAAAATACACTTACTCTAATCACTGTGCTACTATGAGAGAAACAGAATTTTAATTTTTTTGTGAGAATTTGATTTTCAAAATTAACGAACAAATAACCTTTTATATGATAATAGCTTTACGTGCATTAATTAATTTATTTACATATTTATAATTTTGCGCGGGAAAAGTTCAATTTTAAAATTAAGAATGTATTAAGAGGCGAGCAAAAAATTACACTTAACAAAAAGATATGAAATCCGAACAAAAACAGTTTCACTGTTAAAAATTGCGCCAAGTCCACGTTCATAAAACTCATCTCAATAACATCTGCACTTTGCAAAAAAAATAAGACTCGTTACAATAATTTTCATTCTATACAAAAAAATACCAAGAAACCGTCATAATGTTGAAAAAATTGAAAAAAATTTGTTGAAAATTTAAAAATTAAGAAAAAATTTTTTTATCGTACTTGGCGCGCGTCATTGAGTACCCCAAATTTTTTCGGACAAATTTCAACCCGAGAAAAAACGATTTCGCTTGAATTTATGTAATGTAAATATGTATAATTATATAATATAGGATTTCATCCATTGTTATGTTTATAGATTCACATCATTGAAGTATACTCAACGAATTAAAAACACTGCTTACTGGATTAATATCAGTTTCAGTGAAAAAATCCGTTTCGAAAATTTTTTTCAGATTTTTAGTGAAAATAACTGTGAATATGGTAGTCTGGTGAAGATATCTGAAATAACACAAAATTTTTTAATTCAATTTTTTTCAGTTCCGTCATTAAGCTTTCATGAAGAAACTTGATCGTGCTTCATTTAATTGTAATTAACACATTTTGATTGGCAATCACACCGCATTTTCTCAATTTAGTCGGCCATACGTTTTATTTTTTAATCAACTCAATTTTCGCAGTGATTCCACGACAGAGTCAACGTATGCAGGCGTATTCACTTGTAAGCAAATTGCATAACCGAACAGGAGAGGGAGTTTTATTGAAATCATAAACGATGTGCGGAGAATTTAAAAATTTCAAATAAAATACGTATGCCATGTTGATTTTACCTAACTTTTGTTAAACGTATCATAAAATAATATTTCATTAATTACATTTATGCATTTTATAGGTTGACTTACTTATAAATGTTGAAACATTAAAAGGATGTTCATGTATCCTGAAAAATTTGGGGTACTCAATGACGCGCGCCAAGTACGATAAAAAAATTTTTTCTTAATTTTTAAATTTTCAACAAATTTTTTTTAATTTTTTCAACATTATGACGGTTTCTTGGTATTTTTTTGTATTTAACTTTTTTTTGTATAGAATGAAAATTATTGTAACGAGTCTTATTTTTTTTGCAAAGTGCAGATGTTATTGAGATGAGTTTTATGAACGTGGACTTGGCGCAATTTTTAACAGTGAAACTGTTTTTGTTCGGATGTAGCTATTCAGTCAACGGACTAAAAATTTTACATACATTTTATTTTTGCTGATCACATATAACCGATGAATTGTTCTTATTACCAGACGGGATCGCGGGAATGTAACAGATTAAAATGAATGTATTTCCTAAACACTTGAGGTATCAAAAAGGAATTTGACTGCTCATTTTAAGAAAATTCGTAAAAAACGTGTACGAATAATTTTCTAAAAAAAATTAATCTTACGGAGGAAATTTCAATTAACGGCTAAATTCGTTGCACTTTAAGCTAAGCAGGTTTCAGCTTTACTTACGAAACCTGCAATTACTTTGACTGAAACTTTCAATGCTTATTTTAATTTTTTTTCTTTGTATCAATTATTCATTTTTTGGAAGAAAGCCACGGGAATGTTGTAATGTTTGCATATTGAAAGTTATAATGAATATTAGCTAGAATAATCACATGGATAAAAGCTACAGGCCGATTCGATCGAATTTGGAATCTGTGCAAGTCAGAACAATACGCCTATTAAATTTCAAGTTTAGATCTAAAAATACAATTTTATGAAATGCCCAGCGGAGCGGGCGGGTAACAGCTAGTTTAATCATATGTAGTCATCACATACTACAATCATATACTACAATCAAATAAAAGATAAAATATGAGTAACCTTGCATGATCATTAATGACTATTCATGCGGTCAGACTCAATCATGTATGTTTACGAGTGATAAGATAGTTTACCTGCGTTGTCGACTTTCTTATTATTTCTTCATAAATATTTCTAAATTTAATATTAGTCTGAGGTTGTCCTGTAGTGATTCAATTATTATATGAATAGAAAAATTATTTCACCAAGCAAAAAAAGCATGAAATAGCATCCAATAATTCAGAGTACAGTTCCAACAAAAGTAAACCAACAAAAACTCTCTTACATGTCATTCTAACTATAGAAAACTATGAAGAAATAAATTTTTTGAATGCACGGTAGACGTTTTGTATCTCCTTAAGTTGGTAACTAGATCTTACAGTATATTCCACAAGCAGCGATAATTTTAAAGATAAGCTGTGTAGACGAAATAAGATATTAATTTGATCAAGACGGGAAGTCACACCGGATTTATTCACATATGATTTGATGAAAATATTAGAAAACAAAAATTTATCATTACTAAGTAGATTAAAATAAGTTATTAAATACGATTAAAATCAGGGGTCTTTTTCATGAAATAAAATGAAGATAAAATACTTCGAATTCACATTAAATTTTGATTCAGTTCAAGATTTTATATGCGTTACGGGTAAAGTATTCCGATCTCCACAAGCTGAAACTTGATGATAAATTTGTTTTTGATAATATCATTTTATTAACATTAGATTTTAAATCATAAAAGTGACAAGATAGCTACTCAAGAATACAACTATCATTTGCTTTTAATTAATAAATCAACTTGAGAATAAGAGATTACTTTACTATCGGTTTATGAGCACAGCAGTTCATTGCAAATTTATTATCAGTGTACACAATACGAACGTTTTTGTCACTGTGTAAAAAAAACAGTATTGAAATTTTTGTGTTCGATATTTGCCATTTTGGTGGGTTAATTCAACAAAAATGGTTTAGTGTGATTTGACTAATTTATTTGATATCACAAAAATATGTTACTTAGTACAAAAGTTACACATTTCGAATGCAACTTCCAAATTAACATAAACTTTTACTCAAAGAGACTATTAAGTTAATCAGAAGTACAAATGGTACTTTTTCATTGACTACTTTGTTAAAAATGAAAAATTGATCAAGTTATACTTTTTATATCTGATACAGTAGAATAGTATCGTCTGCTACTTATTTTACAAATTTTTCGTTAAAACATTAATGAATTTCTGAAGTGGTTTAGAAAAAAAAATTAGGAAAACGGTTGATCCTGAAGGCCATCCCTGCATCTTCCCGTTACTTTCGTAATTAAGTGCTCAAAATTGCGCTTAATACGTTTTTGAACTCGAAGAGTTCAAAAATATAATTTTCATGTAGTTTTGAGCTCTCCGAGTTCAATTAACCGTTAACAAATTATTTTTAAATATAATTTATTTGAGGCTGAAAAATATATAGAACTCTCAAAACTGCTGAAAAAATCTTTTCCATGCGACTAAATAATGACAAATTTAATGCTGATAAATATTGTGAATTATTTAAAAATGCTTATTTCTCCCCAACAAAAATATTGAAAAAAAAAATGTTAACAAGTAAGTTTATTTATCACTCTCTTATAGAAACATAAATTTATTCTATTAGTGAAACTGTAGTTTTGGGAAGTTACTGACACCCGAGGCTGGGCCCAGGTCTAGCTCGAGACTTGGTCCAGTGGTCCGATATTTCCAAATTGAGCCTTGGGAAGTTACTATTGGACCAAATATAAATTCGGAACTAGCTTGGTGCTTTAATTGAATCATAGAAAAAATTATTTTGATGATAAAAAAAATTAATTTTTTATTAAGAAAATCTAACGCTAAAAAATGCTTCTATGGTTCGTTATTTATAGTCACATTATCTTATATAACAGTAAGAACATTTCTTTAAAAAAATTATTAAATGAAATTGTAATAAGTAGTTACTTTTCTATAAATGAAAAATTACAATTTCTTAATTTAGATGCACTCAACTACAATCATTTATTAGTTTTTGGTAGTAGAAAATTTAATTACTTCGTTGAAATCGAATGAATTAAAAAAAATACATTTCATAACTTTATTCTGTCAATAATTTATACTATCTGAAGTATACAAAATTTTAAGCAGTTTGTAATTTTAATTTCAATTATGGAGCATCATGTAATAAAGTAAGACGACTGACTGATGTTTAAGTAACTAAAATTAATCTATTGATGTTACTACCACGTGCAGCGAAGTCAGTACAGTACGAGACTTTCACGCCTGCTAACCAGGTTCGATTTCCATCGTGAGCAAAGATTTTTTCAAGGTAATCTGGAGTAATCACGAGCTACGATAACGTAAAGCTGATAATAAACCGACGACTGCAATTAAAATTAAATCAAATTTTTTAATGACATTCGCATTTTTTTTAATCCTAGCAAATTAGTTCCCCAAGACTTGGTCTGAGCCCTGGGTCATTAGTTTCCCAAGACTCAGCCCAAGCCTTGTATTTTGATTCCTCTAGGCTTGGCCCAAGCCTTGTTTTTTGGTTTCCCAAGGCTTGGGACATGGTTATCATCCAAGGCTTGGCCCAATGGTTACCCAAGGCTCAACCCAAGCATTAGCAGCATTACATTAAGCATCAAATTGTAGATTTCGAATGATTTTTTTTGTAAATGAATTATAAATTAATCAATTTTGAAATTTATATTTCAATTTCTAACATATTTTTCTTAGATAATTTTCAGATTCCAAGTTCTATGTATAATATTTACATATATGTATACATATATGTATACATACTCAGAAAAAAAAATTGACATGAAGCAAAATAATTAACGAGAAAAATCACGATAGTCTTGGCTTAAGGAAAATGTTTTTGGAAAAAAGAAAATTTTATTTTCTTTCAATAATAGATTTTTCCTGTTTATGAATATGGGTTAAGAAAAAGTAGTTTCCCTATTATACTAAAGTTAGCCGACGTTTCTAATTTTAAACTTCCCGCTAAGAAAATTAAAAATTCTTAAGATGATGCGCGCGCGCGCGTGTGTGTGTGTGTGTGTGTGTGTGTGTGTGTGTGTGTGTGTGTGTGTGAACCTCTTATAACTTGTAAAGAACTAGGCCGATTTGATCGCAGTTAGCACTACTCGAAAGGACATCATCAAAAATAGATTTTTAACACAATTTGGATCGATTTGGACCAGAAGAATTTAAAAAATCACAAAAAAACGACGAAAAAAATTTTTTTCAATTGTTTTTTTCTGGAATAGTTTTTAAACGGCTTTATCGATCGATTCCAAAAACTAATCAGCTCTTAAAAACGAAAAACCGCACCTTGATTACTGCCGGGCTGATTAAAATCGGTTGATTTGTTTGTGAGTTGTCGTTGACGAAAAAAATGATTTTTTTCGAATTATTCTGAAATTTTCGGTCTGATCAATTTGTGTTTAAAAGTAAATCATAGAATTCTTGAAGAGCTTAAAATAACACATAAATTATATTTTTGAGTTCGAAGAGCTCAAAAATGTCATAAGTGCAAGTACTTAGGAATGAAATTAACAGGAAGTTGCAGGGATGGCCTTTAGGGTTAACCGTTTTCCTAACTTTTTTTCATTTATTAAATTAAAATTAAAAAATGTTTTTAAAAATTGCACTTACAGTTTTTTATAAACGAAAATTCTTTCTTACTTGTTTTTACTAATTTTTTCAATAGAAAAAACTATAAAAATTTTTAGATGTCGGTTAACTTAATTTTCACAGTTTTACTTCGTTAAGGTTGATGATTTATCTAATGATATCATTACAATTTTAAGAAATTAGACATATCACGTGCACTTTGGACTCCTTTATTGCTCTTGAAATCCTACATCGACCTCTGTTTATTTAACCATAACTAATTACAGACTTAATAAACAGATAACGGAAATTACGTGAATGCTCGTCTTAACTTTTTAGAAAAGGACATTCATGTTTTTAGAAAAGAACATGTAGCTTACACAAACGGATGTTGAGATATTTACATAAGTGAAAAATGATATCTACAAAAATATTTTCTGGTCAAATATAATACAAGCAGATGTATTCGTATCTGGTCTGATATGCCCACATACAGTTTTTGATATAACCTCATATGGGATGTAGGATTGTTCACATATTACGTCACAAAAAATATCAACTTTTCAGGGCCTCTCCTTTTACTTTGCCACGCTTTTTTCCATCTTCTTATATTGTCATGTTTAGTATGCCCTCTTCCCTTTCTCTATCTCCGTGACTTAATATGTGAACGGCCTCTGTGTCCGTATATGATTTTTTTCAATATGGCTTAATGTATTCTGATATGAACGTACACGGTGAGAATTTTGTGGTAATATTTACCATCTATCATTTTTAATAATTACAATCCTCGCTGATCATTTAACTATTACGGACTTTTATGTTATTAGTTAAAATATTCGATGATAATTATTAAAATTGACGATGGTAATGATTACCACCACAATTTTAATGATTAATCATAGAGATAGTAATGGTTATCATCACGATTATAAAATTTATCATGACGTTATTAATGGTTACCATCATATATTTAAAAAAATTGACAATATTTTATTACGACAATAAATAATATAAAACTATTTATTATCCTATTATATAGTATTATACTATATATAGTATATTATATATATATATATATATATATATATATATATATATATATATATATATATATATATATATATATATATATTTAAATTTATAATCATCTTACGGTTAGGGATGTTGTTAAACATATTTCAGCAGAACTATTATCAGTATTACTGACGTGAATCAGTTCTTGCTGCAAACTAGTGAAAACAAATAAGTTTGATCGCTCCAATTCCAAATTATATGAATCATTATCTACTATATAAAAATAAGTCGGGTTTTCCTTCCTGACTCTATAACTCCAGAACGCACGAACCGATTTTCACGGTTTTGCATTCGTGAGAAAGGTCTCGGGCTCCGTGAGGTTTATAGCAAAGAAAATTCAGGAAAAATTTCAACAGAAAATATATATACATATACATATACATATAGGAGACTTTCTATAGATATAGTCACTCATCACAATATTTCTGGAACTATAAGACCTATAGACTTGAAATTTGGCAGGAATATTCTTTTCGCCGAGTAGAGGTCAGCTAAGAACGGATTTTACAAAATTCCACCCACAAGGGGGGTTGCGGGGGCGTTAACAATGAAAAATTCCCGTTTTTAAACTATAGCTCCTATCGACTCCTAATTTAGTAGTAATCTTTTGTAAGAGATGTAGAAATACTATATAAACAAATTTTACGATTTGCGAAGGTGGATGTTAACATTAAAAATTTTTAATTTCCAAGCTATGGCTCCTATAGACTCCAAATCCTCATTTCAAATTTTTTTCTTCCTGTCAATTGTTATTCATTTTTGAAAAAAAGCCACGCAAACATCATAATGATTGCACATTGTAAGTTACAATGAATATTAGTTGGAATAATTACATGGATAAAAAGTATATGCGAATTTGATGAAATTTGGAATTTGTGAAAATCAAAACAATACTCCAATTAAATTTCAAGTTTAGACCTAAAAATACAATTCTGTAAAATGCCCAGCGAAGCGGGCGGGTAATAGCTAGTTGTCTATAATAATAATCTGTAAAAGAAAAAGTAAAATAAATGAGATACTCATAGAATTAATATACATGAATCTACATTTCTAAAAATTAAATTGAAATGAAAAAATTATTACGGAGATATTGTCAAGAGATGACAGATTATTTTTTTCTAGCTCTTCAACATTCATTTTCAATCTAACCGCACTTCTTGTTTACAATATGTCAACCAATAATTAATATTTTTCAATATTAAAAATTTGTACTTTCAATGCAAGATTATAATATATCATCTATTGATAATAATAGCTATCATATATTTCGTTCTATCCACGATGGTAACTATTACTATCTTAATTAGAAATATTATTATTTATCATTGTAAATATTATAATTATAATGGTATTAATTACTATCATGTAGAAACTGTGAATTTGATCATAATTTGATGATAATCATTAGCATAAATTTCTGAGCGTGTATATACTTTGATATTTTTATGTATATTTTGTAAAAAAATTTCTTAATTAAGCCTAACAAAAACAGATATAATAATTGTTGGTCTTACATGTCTGTCAGGCCATATCAGGTAATTTAAAAACAATTATCCATGGGTATATATCTAAATTTCATTAGATTAAATATAAAAATATACATTTTTCAGTCATCATTATTATCATTTGATATGATTGTATTAGTTATATTAGGCTACATCAGATTATAACATAAAATCATATATGTCAGGATGTGTTAGGCTAGATCAAATCATACTGAGATAGCACATGCTAGTATATTACAACATTTCTGTCCGCATTAGGCTTGATGAAAAATTTTCTTAATGGAAAAATCTAACTGCCTATATTTTAAAACAAATAATATTTAATTTGTCAGTTTTAATAGAAACCGAACAAAAAGTAATCAGTGTATAATTATTAAATATACTCAATATAAGAACAATTAAAAATTAATCACTCATATGTCCTTGAAAACTAGAAAAAAGATTGAGGTAAAAAAAAATAACTTTATAAATAAATCAGTTTCATAGTCTGTTGACATATATATATAAAAAAAAAAAACATAATTTTGGACATAAATCAACAAAGATTAGAAGATTAATGAAAGTATACTACAGAAATATCAATGTCAATAATAGTTACTATATTCAAATAATTTTATGTAATGAAAAATTGCACCAAACAAATTAAATACAGCTATACTTGTAGCTAAATAGTTACCTTTGAACTTATGTACCGGATAGACACGCATTTGAATCTCCGCAAGTACAGATAGACTTTTTGCAAAGATCTTCTGGCGCGGATGCCAGAAATTATACTCACGAGAAATTTATTCAAAAATAATAAATCTCTCAAGTGTAGGATAATCAAAATGTAAATTATTAGAAAAAACTTTTGTCTGTGATTACAGTTTTCATAATATAGCTGCTATGATATGCGTATATCATATATTATAATTTTGTGTGGAATCGAGCCAAAGAGGTATGTCGACTTAATCTAGTAAAATGCCAAACCAGTAAATGCATTTTTGGGATGGAACCACGATTGCGTATTCTTTATCTTAGCGTAAAGATTGTCGCGGTGATGTGAAAGTTTATTATCATTTTTAATAAATGAATAATATCTATTTAAGTATAACATAACAGTATAACATATAAATATAGCTGTTCTTCACAAAAATTTTGAATTATTCATAGATGAGTAAAAACAAAATTTTGCAATGATAATTTTCATTTGTTGTGTACAAAATGAAAAAAATACTTGAATCACTTTTACTTTGGTTATTGAGAAGAAAAATAAACACAAAAAATGACCTTAAAAATTTGTTATATTGTAAAGAAAGAGAATATCTATACACATATTGGTAATAAAAATGCAGTAATTTATACTATGAAATAATAAACCTGCATACGTCATTATTTTATTACTGAAAATATGTATTTTTTTCCTATTGATAGTTATGCATTTATATATATATATATATATATATATATATATATATATATATATATATATATATATATATATAATCAATTAAGAGCTTGAAATTTTTATTTTATTGAAAATATTAATTTGCGGAGGTGTAAGTTTACCAATAGTGAATAAAAAATTAAACTTATAATAAAACACGATATCTTATTTTATTTGGTATTTATTAAAAATTGAATATATATAAGTACATGATTAATGTAATCAACTCGTATTCTTGATAATTAACTTTAACTTGCATAACAATCCGCAAAAGTAAAAAAAAGTTTAATTTAAGATAAAAGAATTATATTCTATGCCACTAACTGTTGATATCATTGATAATATTCTTAAAAAATTTCTTTTTATAATTTTATCAATTCTCTCATTTATCGTTGATGAATCATGACATAATCTAAATAAATAATAAATAATTGAAATAGACACAGACGACCTAAATTATTATGTATAAAATAGTTAAAAAACGGAGTAGTGATTTTTGTTTATCAATTGTATTTTAATAATACTTATTGGTAGTAATGGAGGTTATTTATAATTATTTACTTAATTTAGTGTTTGTTAAATAAAATTATGTTCAACTTAAATGATTCAAATTTTGACAATCATCTTTCTATTGACGTACTGAGAATATTTAACAAGTCAAATAATAAAAAAAGACTTACTAGTGGGATTGAGTCAGTGTGTCGATCGAAGATCTTAACCACACAACGCGAGCGGCGTCAAATGCAACGGATAAAAGTTGTCTGAACTTTTAAAAATTCATTTTGTAGCTCACACGACACTCAATTTTGAATGTATGCTTTCATACGCTATATTTCCATTATTTAAAACACAAATTTTTACTTTAAACTATGTCAATTGAATTTATTTCAACGACAGCAGCACACTGATTTAGAAACTAAACGTCGACGGTTGATTTCGACTGTAACAACAAACTTCATAACACTATGAGAGTTTTACGTGTATTCACCGCTTGATCCAATGACGGCAAAATACGAACCAGGAGGTGAAGTAAAAGGAGATTAGTTGAGGCAGATGGCAGCGCGGAAATTAACGACTGATCACGAATATTACCGAGTACTTCCGAGAATCCATAGTTTGCACCGTTGCTTTTAATAAAATATTTATTTTTTTCATTCATTCATACAGTAAAGATAATAAAATCGTTAACATACTTAGAAAACAGATAAATCTGAATAAAAATTGACTCTATTAAGTCCGTGATGTCATCTACACTTTTTAATTTTATATTTTCAAGTTTTTATGAGTTATAAAAAAGTTATTTGCTCATACATTTTATTTTACAGAAGAATTCCAGATAATATTTTTAGCAAATCAACTTAATATGCAGATTAAAGAATATCTTTGTTCAAATTTTTTCTCAGGTGCTAATAGATTTCTTCACGGATAAAAAAATTTTATAATAAATATAACCACATTTAAAATTACAACATAAAGAAAAATAAAATTACAATTCGTAAAAACATCTGTGGTTGATAAAAATTCAATTTTCTTTTAATTATTACAATTCAGATCATTATTTTTATTAATTATGATATTAGTTCTGAAAGGAACATATTATACATATACCACATATTATATATATATATATATATATATATATATATATATATATATATATATATATATATATATATATATATATATATATACTTCGACATAGAAAAATGTTTTTCAGTAAAATCTAAAATTGCTCCTGTTACGCTATATTTATGATGACAATTTAGAATTGAAAGGAAATCCCATTTGGTAGTTGAAATAGAAACGGATTTCTCAGTGATACCTACCCGGAAATGAATGATTCTTATAAGGTACGAAATTGGGATTTCCAAGTAATATCTTTATTTACTATTAATAGTAAAATTTTTGTTTTGAATTTTGAATTTTTAATTTATATCTACAAAGAAAATTAGAATGCCTGCATGCGACCTCAAAATAACTAAAAATTAATGACCAACATTCAAACAACCCTTTTCATGTTTTTATTTTTTGTCCATTTTCTGGAACTACTTATCCTATTTTGGTGAAATTTTAACTTTTAAATAAAGAGGTTTTTAAAATTGTGCATACTTTACATCTAGAAAATTGAAAAAATTCCTGTTTAAAGATTAAAAAACCTTAAAAAAAAAAAGGTAAATTTTTAATTGTTGTTTTAGTTAAATACCCAGCTAACATCTACATATATATTTATGTATCTTTGCGAATTTATATGTCTATATCTATTTATAAGTGTGTAACACATGCAGTAGAACTCCTGTAAATTCGGAACTACGGAACTGAGAATCCTCAGAATTAGAATTTACGGGAGCCTACATTAGTGAGCGAGTAAAATTAGACAAAAATATCTTTCTCTCTTTCTTTCTAGAAGTCGAGTATGTAGTTCGAGTTTATAAGAATTCTACTGTACCTACATCTTTAAGATTGATATTATATATATTAATACTCGGAGCATGATGAACTAAGCCAAAATTTATATAATAATAAATAATACTTTGTCATTTGCTTCTATTTTATTTCCATAATTACTAAAGTGATCTGTACAAATATTATAATAGTTAATGATTTTGACACTAAATTCGTGATTTCTTGAATAAACTTTCTTAAAAAAATTTTTATTGAACATCATTAGTGACGTTATATTAGCATTTTTTGTCTAACTTTGTTATTTACCCATCAGACTCATTTATGGCACGCCGTTTTACTTTTTAAACTCATAAAAAAAAAAGTTGTAATAATTTATCAAAAAGACAAATTCCATAATAACTATAACAATTTTATTACGTATATTTTGCCCAAGATATTATAGCATCGTATTTTTTTACTTTATTAAAATTTATCCGTTAGTAAAATATTCACAAACTATGCATACATATTGAAAATTGTGTGCATTTTTACTCTTTAACATATAATGAGTTACTTCATCAGAAATGAAATAGTTATTTTGATTTAGGTGTAATAAATACGTGGAGATAGTATTTGATTAAAATGCACAATTTCTAATTGACGAATATTGATGCTGCATCAATTTTTTTTTTTGAAGTTATACTTCTTTAGGCGCGTTATGAAAAATTGATGAGAGTGAAATTTTACGATGCGCGCGCACCCGTGACACAAAATTAACAGAAATGAAGTTGCCCACTAAATCGCTCATTAAGTTGAGGAAAAAATGCTACCAACAAAACAGAAATAGAACCTCTATTAGTGGCGCATGTTGGCACGCACGCCGCTTGTGTTCACTGTGTATTTATATTTATATTATTTATCCACATGCTTTGAGTTTCTACATTTAAAACACGTGTTATAATCAGAAGTGATTTGAATTAAATATTTAAATCAATACTAATTAATATTAGAAAATATTTGTGAAAAAACTGGGCTCATCAACCTTCCTAAGTGCTCCAATACAATTTAGATTAACTCTATCTGTATGTATTATTTAGTAATATAAATGACAAAATTATTATTTAATATAATTCATACTAAATATTATTAAATTATTAACGTTAAATATTTATTATTAATTATTTAATATTTAAAAAAAAAAATAAATAAATTTAATAAAACATTAAGTGAAAAATTTGTGATAAAAAATTAAAATTGAACATCAAATTTAAATATTAATTTCTAATATTTATTATTAAATTGAGTGAATAATATAATAAAATAATTAATAATTAATAATAATAAACATAATTTAAAAACAACATTCGAATAATAATAGAATTTATGTTACACTTAATGTAAGAGAATAATAATAAATATTTATTTATTTAATTTTTCAAATGTAAACTGAACTTTATTGACTATAATAACTCCTTTTCCAGTCTTGGATTATTTTATTGTAATTAATTATTTGCATACAATCAAAAACTATTTTTTTTTAAATGTTAAAAGTATTAAAAAACTATTAAAATTATTATGCCAAAGAAGTATAACTTCTTACACGTGTACATAAGTACACGCACCCTTTTTTTTTTTTTTTTTTTTATAGGAAGTGAAATAATATAATGATTTAATTCTCTCGAGTATCGTCTAAAAATAGCTAAATATTTCAACGATATAAAGAATTAATGGCTTTTCAATAATGTTCATAATGCTAATTCCTTAAATTTTAACTGATCCTAAAGAATTATAACTTAGGTACTGTTGAAAAAAATTTTCCTGGAAGTTCGAAATAATTTAGGTTTACAGATTTTAAGAAATCTCAAAAATAAAATTTTCAAAAAAATAATTTTTAAATTAATAGACCGATTGCTCCTAAAATCTAATCAGCTCATGAGGGAGATCAGTGTGGACAGAACGTGCTCTTTTCTTACCCCCACTTTGTAGGACACTCTCGTCTGACTACATTGAAAGCGGTACAAAGTGGGGGTAAAAAAATCGCACGATCTGGCCACACTGAGGGAGATAGCCACTGTGGAAAAAGGCCGAAAAAATAAGTAATTTTCGAAAATTTAGTTGACCGGGAAAATATTATGTTTGAAATTTTTCAAAAATTATTAAATTGATCATCGTACATTAGTCAGAAAATTATTGGAATAGTTTTCTGTTGGACCTCAAAATGTCGAAATTTTATTTTTTTATTTAATAACTTTATTTTATTTTTTATTTAATAATATTATTTGATGGAGACTGAATTTTCGAACGTCGAACTGAAAATTATAACTTGAAAATTTTCAATTCTCATATCAATAAATAGAGAAAAAATAAAACTGATTTTAAAATATACTTGAACAGCGATATTTCTTCAAAGAACGCTTTAATTTTCAGCTCGTTTGTGTTTTATTGAAATACAAAAATCATATTATTTGAAAAATTCTATCCTTCAACAAGTTATTTAATTTAAGTAGTATGTATTAACATAAGTAATTATAAAACAATTAATTATAAAATATCAAAAGATTATTATAACGGCTTATTGGATGAAAATTGGTATTCAAAATTACCACTTAATCTATCAACAATGACATCTGAAACATTTACAAGTAATAACATGGGAAACTTTGTTTTAGACTTTAATTTTTATGTAATATTTATTACATTTTTCGTAAAATTTAGTATGACTAATCTTTAAATTTTAATTTCAAGACTTTCATGCATTTTTATGTGGGTGAGGATTTTTATATTTTGGGGATATAATATGTATAGTGGTGCTCTCCTTGAAAGATAAAGGTACTAATTCTCTAGACATATACCTATAACCAATGAGTGCTGCAGTTGCTCTTAGGGTAACTTATCTGTGGATTTATCCAAGGTGTCGTACTTTTAAATGTTATTGTGTGGTTTTGAGGTTGAAGTCTTAATTTGAAATTTAATGTTTAGTAATATTTTTAAAGAGAAAATCATTATTTTTCTATTTTAGAAGCTAGATGGGAAAAAGATATTACTGTGATTACTGTGATCGCCACTTCAAAGATGATTCAGAAGCTAGAAAGAAACATCTATCTAGCTCACAACATATAAACAAACATTCGCAATATTATCAACAATTTAAAGGTTCGTTATAAAATTCTTCTCCTAATAAGTTAATGATATTAGAGTGTTTGATTTGCGTTTGGATTTCGTTAATAATTCATTGAGCACTTTTGTTGTTGAAAATAAAAAGATGAATGTCGTAAAATCTTTATTATTTGACCCCTCATGGGCTGAAAATTTTCAGGTTATATAAAAATATGAACGAATCATAAGTTTATTGATATAAATCAACATATACGCTATAATATTATCGTAAAAAACTTATTAAAATATTAATTAGTCAAAAAAAAAAAAAACCAATACTCAAAACCATTACTAAAGTGAAAAAATTTCCCTAATTGGAAAAAAACATTCAAAATAATTAAAATCATTTAAAATGTTTGAAAAAGATGTTATTTTTAATACTAGAGGGTCTATAGTACCCTATAGTACTTCTAAGTACCGGTTTTGGCCAGCTTAAGACCATTTTTGGTCACTTGATATTTTAGTAAATTTGTAAAAAATTTAACTATTCAAGTAGTATTTTTTATTAATTTATATATTATATAATTTATTAATTAGTACGTTTATACGGATCGAATTCATAAAGTCTTGCGCTTTCAAAAATATTTATCCAATAATTTGAAAATGAAGTGGCCATCAAAGGTACATTGGCCACAAAGAGCACTTTTATCCTATAGATCACGGAGCTTAGATAGAGCTCTATCTAAGCTCCGTGCTATAGATATACACTAGGGTATCCGTTATTTCCCAAAAGTTGATTGTTTTTTCGCTGCCGCCCCCTAGATTTTTAGTTCTCAACCTAAAACAAAATATCTGCCATAAATAAGCTCTTAATTACCAAATTAAACGGTGCCCAAATCGAGTTACATTTCCCATTTAAATAACCTAGGAATTTGGAACTGTTTGGAATTAATTATTTTACTTCGAAAAAAATGCCACTACAACTATGATCGATGCGTATTCTGATCGAAAATTAAATGTTTTACAAAAAAGTTCTCTTATAATTTTTCGATAAAATAAATTCTTTAAAAGTGATTTGTGGTTTAAGTTGTGTTTACGGTTATAATTACAGTTTTTCAATTTTCCTATGAAGTCTCATGTCCCGGGAAAAAATGATCCGAATAAAAACAGTTTCACTGTTAAAAATTGCGCCAAGTCCACTTTTCATCAAACTCATTTCAATAACATCTGCACTTTGCAAAAAAAATAAGACTCGTTACAATAATTTTCATTCTATACAACAAAAAGTTAAATACAAAAAAATACCAAGAAGCCGTCATAATGTTGAAAAAATTGAAAATAATTTGTTGAAAATTTAAAAATTAAGAAAAAATTTTTTTATCGTACTTGGCGCGCGTCATTGAGTACCCCAAATTTTTTCAGGATACATGAACATCTTTTTAATGTTTCAACATTTATAAGTAAGTCAACCAATAAAATGCATAAATGTAATTAATGAAATATTATTTTATGATACGTTTAACAAAAGTTAGGTAAAATCAACATGGCAAACGTATTTTATTTGAAATTTTCAAATTCTCCGCACATCGTTTATGATTACAATAAAACGCCCTCTCCTGTTCGGTTATGCAATTTGCTTACAAGTGAATACGCCTGCATACGTTGACTCTGTAGTGGAATCACTGCGAAAATTGAGTTGACTAAAAAATAAAACGTATGGCCGACTAAATTGAGAAAATGCGGTGTGATTGCCAATCAAAATGTGTTAATTACAATTAAACGAAGCACGATCAAGTTTCTTCATGAAAGCTTAATGACGGAACTGAAAAAATTGAATTAAAAAATTTTGTGTTATTTCAGATATCTTCACCAGACTACCATATTGACAGTTATTTTCACTAAAAATCTGAAAAAATTTTCGAAACGGATTTTTCACTGAAACTGATATTAATCCAGTAAGCAGTGTTTTTAATTCGTTGAGTATACTTCACTGATGTGAATCTATAAACATAACAATGTATGAAATCATATATTATATAATTAGAGCTGATAAGATATAATATATATATATATATATATATATATATATATATATATATATATATATATATATATATATATATATATATATATATATATATATATATATATAATTATACATATTTACATTACGTAAATTCAAGCGAAATCGTTTTTTCTCGGGTTGAAATTCGTCCGAAAAAATTTGGAGTACTCAATGACGCGCGCCAAGTACGATAAATAAATTTTTTCTTAATTTTTAAATTTTCAACAAATTTTTTTTCAATTTTTTCAACATTATGACGGTTTCTTGGTATTTTTTTGTATTTAAATTTTTTTTTTGTATAGAATGAAAATTATTGTAACGACTCTTATTTTTTTTGCAAAGTGCAGATGTTATTGAGATGAGTTTTATGAACGTGGACTTGTCGCAATTTTTAACAGTGAAACTGTTATTGTTCGGATTTCATATCTTTTTGTTAAGTGTAATTTTTTGCTCGCCTCTTAATACATTCTTAATTTTATAATTGAACTTTTCCCGCGCAAAATTAGAAATATGTAAATAAATTAATTAATGCAGGTAAAGCTATTATCATATAAAAGGTTATTTGTTCGTTAATTTTGAAAATCAAATCCTAACAAAAAAATTAAAATTCTGTTTCTCTCATAGTAGCTAGTAGCATTAAAAAACTTAACGTGACTGACCCGTGTAAACTCTTCGGTTTCAATCAATTAACTAGCTTATCAATGGGGATTTAAAATTTTTTATGTATATATAGTTAAAGTTTAACATTTTTTTTAATTAAAAAAGTTGTTAATATAGATTTAATGCTCTACTACACATTAATTTAACAATAACAATAATTATTTTGGTAATGATAAACAATGATAATGATACTTTTAACATCAATTTATCATTACCGATATTATAAATTTCATTTTTATAATGATTATCATTGTTATTGTTACAATGACATTATTGTTAATAAAGGGGACAATGCATCATACGCATAATTGTAATACCTATGGCCTAAAAATTACAATTATTTGAAATCCGCTCGATTGAATAACAATGCCACCTACAGGCAACGACTACAAATTCGTAGAATGTGTACATTATCCAATGAGAATTGCCTAAATCTTGAACTGCTGGCCTGAAGGAAGAAAGTAAAACTCAAACAATCTTTAGCCTGTTGTGTATTTAGTCTAGTTAATAAATGAAATTCAATAGAAAGAATAGGTTAGAAAACCATCCACATATGAAGTTGTTTGATAGTTTGTTCTAGAAATTTTGTATTTATAAAGTATTTTAACATTCTTAATTTCAAAATTAAATTTTTCCCGCGCAAAATTGAAAATTCATAAATGAATAAATTAATGCAGGCAAAGCTATTCTAATATGATAGGTTGTTTATTCGTTAATTTTGATAATCAAATCCTAATAAAAATATTGAAATTCTGCTTCTCTCATAGTAGCTAGTGGCATTAAAAAACTTAACGTGACTGATCCGCGAAAACTCCGCGGTTAAAAGCGATTAACTATCTTATTAATAGGGATTTTACATTTTTATTTATATACAGTAAAAGTTTTAACATTTTTTTGAATTAAAAAAGTTGTTGATTTGGATTTAATACTCTAATACACATTAATTTAATAATAACAATAATTCATTCAGTAATAATAATGATAATGTTATTTTTAACCTCAATTTGGTATTACCGATATAATTAATTTCAGTCTCATAATTTTTATTATTAGTGTTATTGTTATTATGACATTGTTGTAAGTATATGACACAATACACCATGCGCATAATTGTAAGACTTTTCACCTAAAGATTACAATTATTTGAAATCCACTTGATTGGATAACAATGCAACCTATCAGCAACGACCACAAAATCATAGAATGGTACACTATCCAATGGGAATAACCTCTGATGATGATTGTTCATGTACAAAAAACCTTTGTTTCAACTTCAAATTGTTTATTTCTTGTTTAATTAACATTTTTAATAAGCTGAATATTTGTATTCTAAATATTTGCACTGCGCATGCGTCAACTTTACGTTTAGACTTTCAGCGCGGACTTTTGAAAATTATATTGACCAACACAGTGATTAGAGTAAGTGTATTTTTCTTGTAATTTCAATTATAGAGGTCACAGGACAAAAGGGCAACGTGTAGTTTTTAATAATTTTTATTTTAATAAAGTATTGAAATTTTTGTTAATTGTTATGGATTTTTTTTTTTTTTTTTTTTTAAATAGTTCGTAGTATTCATGAAAATAGAATTTATGAAAATAAAAAAAAAAATGTACATGCATTGATTAACAATTCTCTCGATATTTTTAAAAATTTAGAATGAAATGAATATTTATTAGTTATTTATTTATTTACTTACTGACATTGGTATTGGCTGACGTCTAACAATTTTTTTAATTATTTGAATTAATTAAATAGTAATTCCTAAAAAATTACACTCGTAAATTTTTTAATTTTTTACACATGAGATGTGCTTGTCACTATAATTTTCAAAAGACCGCGCTAAAAGTCTATATACGTAAAGTTGACGCATGCGCAGTGCAAATATTTAGAATGCATACATAAAGCTAATTAAAAATGTTAATTAAACAAGAAATAAAAAATGTGAAGTAGGAACAAATGTTAAATATACATGAACATTCAAAAATAGAGGCTTGATGACCCAAATTGCTACCAAAATATTAAAAAATGCGACAGGGGGGCTAACTTAAAGGTACATTATTAATAAATTCTTTTTAAAATAAATAAATGAAGAACGATCAAATGTTGAGAGTGAATAATAAAGAATAAACGAAAAGCTGAAAACGTGATAGAAAAAAAAATCAAAAATTAAAAGAAAAAAATTTGGGGTTCTAACTTCAGTGAGCTATCCCGTTGAATCTACAGTTTATGTAGAAATAATTCCAGTGCACTCTGGTGGTTGTAGATGCAAGCTGTGAATTAACTTTTTCAAAACACATTTTTATTTTATCTAGTCTGTGGCGGTGACTTTTCTCCTTTTCTCCATGAAAGAAAAGTCAGGATCGAAATTTCTGGGCTTACTATAGTTTGTGCTGATAAAATTTAATAATTTTAAGTGAATTAAATGTTATAATTGATTATAATTAATTAATATCAGTAAAACAGAGTATGACTTACTTTTACGATATATCATTTTGGAAAAAGGAGTACCATATAATTAAATAAAGTTTTGTAACCTCGAAATACGATTCTGCTTACAGTAAACTCAGTCGGTAGTCTGGCGCTCCGTTTACAACGGAACTTGGCGCCAGATTCTACCGTAGTAATCTGTAGATGACAACGTAGGTAGTGACATCTGAGCGCGACGAAAAATATCACACTCATTTTTAAGTGTAGTCTAAAAATATGAAACATTGGAAATTAGATTTTTAGTTAAGAAGTGTTTCTATGCAGAGATTTTTGAATAAAAAAATTTAATTTAAACAGTTATATTCAACGTTGTCTGAATCGAAATAATTCTGATTTATTAAAATAAATCATTTTTTCATAAAAAAATTTCTCCCTAGCACTTTTGCTATTGAAAAATCAAAAGATGAATTTAATTTTTTAATTTTTATATTTTTGTAATAAAAAGATAATTTTTTGTTTTTCATTTTTTATTTCTGTGATAAGAAGAATACTTATCATTCAAAATAAAATATAAACTTATTTCACGAAAAAATATAAGTATGAAATGAAGAATAGTTTATATTGATGAACTAAATTATCAATTAGAAGCTTTCCATTTCAGATAAATTTTAAAAGAAAATTAAGTAACTTTGAAATTTTTTATAATTAAGAAAATTGTAAATTTGAATTTAATAATTCAATGATTAATGATTTAATAACAATCATGATAAGAATAGAGATAAATATTTTTATTCCTATTATTTTTGTCATTAATTTAGTATTACCATTATTATTATTTTCAGTATTATCGTTACTATTATTATTATTATACGGCTCCGTATACATGCGAAGTTTTTCGAGTAAAATTTGAATTTCCCGGGAATTTATATTGCTCCGTACACATCCGGAGCCGTATCGTTCATTTGCCGTACCTTTAGGCACATTCAATTTGAATTTATTAATACTTTATCTATAAAAGTTTAAAGTAAATCAAAGCAATTAAATAAGAAGGTAATTGTAAGCGAATCACCGTAGTTCATTAGAACATATGTGTGTGAGTCCCTTCAAGATTGGAGTTTACTTGAAGCTACAGTATATGTAGAAAGAATTCCAGTGCATCCTGGCGAGTGTAGATCCAAGCTGCCAAATATCTTTTTTTAACTGTAGTTTCCCATCTATCGAAGGATTACTATGCATTCTCGAATTATTTAGTCTGTGGCAGATCACTTTGCCCATTGAAAAAAAGTCAGGATCGAAATTTTTGCGTTGCTATAGTTTGTGCTGATTAAATTTAATAATATTAAGCAGATTAATTGTTATAATTGCATATAATCAATTAATATCAGGAAAATAAGGTATGAACTACCGTTATAATACAAATTTAAAGAATAAAAGGACCGTAGAATTAAAAATAAATTTGCAACCTCTAAAAAACGTGATGCTTACAGTAAACACAGTCGGTAGTCTGGCGCTCCGTTTACAACGGAATTTTTGAACGGAACTTGGCGCCAGATTCTACCGAATCTGTGGATCAGACCTGATCAGACATGAACAGGCATGAGTCTTCAGGCCTGATCAAGCATGAAAAATGACCAGACCTGGTCAGGTCTGATCAGATCTGTTCATGTCTGACTCGATCAGGTCCAAAAAAAAGAAGTTGTACCTGTGGGGATTCGAAACGTAGACGCCGCGCTCTCCCGACTGTTACTTTACCTCCTGACCATATGACTTATTCTCATAGTAAAGGTATCTTTCAAACTACTTCAAGTAATTTAAATTTCATACATGATTTATCTTTACAGTTAAGGAAGTTAACTATGCCTAGTTTATTAATTATTAATAATTTATTATATATCAGAGTTATTTGTTTAAAACGGCTATGTATTTTTTTGCTCCATTAACATGTGGCTCTATGCACAGTAATAAAAAAAAATTTCTTTAAGGTTTATTCCAGAATTATAATTTTGTTGTTTTCTTTTAATTTGAAAGTTTTTTTTTTTTATTCAAAACGTATAGTCAACTAAGAATTATCTGTGTGTTCTACAATTCAATAATCTTTCATACTACAGCAATGAACCAAGGCGTAGCTTAAGACTATAACAGACACCTTGAAAGGACTTATCGCCTATCGATATCAACTGATCTATTTTGGTATTTATACGCAATCAAACTCAAACTTTTACTCAAAATCTTGTTTTTCGCGTATTCTTTGGAACACAGTAAGAAATTTTGTGTCATTTTGTCAAAAATCATAGTTAAAAATCATTGTTTTGGCATGGGAAATCAAAAACTTTATGCTTAAGCCGATATTTTCAATGAAAGTTGTATATTTAAAATTAATAAGGGGATAGAAATTAATGCGTCATACGGAACAAATTAATTTTAAAAATAGAACTAAAAAAAATCAGACATCAGCAGACATGAGCAGGCATGAACAGGTCTAATTTCAGACCTAATCATACAAGAACAGGCCTGATCAGGTCCAATTTCAGGCCTGATCATACATGAACAGGCATGGTCAGGTCTGATCATACATCAACAGGCATGGTCAGGTCTGATCATTTTTTCCCGGGCAGACCTGAGGTATTTAACGCTTCAGATATGAACAGGCCTGGTCAGGCATGATCATGTCTAATTTCAGGTCTGGTCATACATGAACAGGCCTGATCAGGTCTAATTTCAAGCCTGATCATACATGAACAGGCATGGTCAGGTCTGATCATTTTTTCCCGGGGTGTTATAATCATTTATTCCGTCTATAAATGTTCCAAAACTTTTACTAGAATGATTAATAGTTACAGTAACGTTAACAATCCGATGTATTTAATACATTCTAAATAATATTGCTGCGTATTTGTATTTTTTCTGTCTCTATTCACATTTATTTGTTGAGCAATTTTTAGTCGCATTATGATAAGTATTTTTATTTGTATAAATAATTTGCACTGAATTGTCACGGGGCTCCTTCATTACCCGTTGAAGGTCCTCACCCTAGCCGCGGCTAGTTATCGACGGATCACAGGGCGCTGTGGTCTAAGATGTGTTATGCCTCCATCTAGTAGCGAATTGTTTTATTGACTCGAGCGTTACCTACCGTCGTTTTTTCGCCCGGGAGTCTTAAAATACTCGGTTCCAGTGCGGGAAAAGGTAATTAGAATTTAAATTAATTATATTGAACGACTTGTTATTTGGTTATTAAATCGTGTAAAATGTACTTATTTCATTTATTGACTAAACATTTAAATATAAGATTATGATTTGAATTACAGAGGGTAGATTATACAGTTCTGGGCTCTCAAGGAGAAGTGAGTTACAAAAATGTCGGCTTGAAACCTCCGACCTCACGTCTCCCCTCCATACGTCACACATATATACTCAAACTATTACAATTCGTACTTCGCTTGACGCTTACACTAATACATACAACTAAACTTATCTCGAAATACACTTATGCTTATTGCTTTTTACATGTATAACTACAATATAAGAAACTGAAAAAAAAATATATATATATATATATATATATATATATATATATATATATATATATATATATATATATATATATATATTAGAGTAGGGGTTGTCTTATTACACCAAGTTTCTTATACCTTAAGTTTCTATCTTATTAATTAACTTAGATTACTATCATCATATCTACTTTAAATATCGTTAATATCAACACTAATTATTATTATTGTTACTACAATTATTCGTATGTTTGTATTTTGTAATTACTATTATTGTTAACATTATAATACTACTATACTAACTTATTATTATTATTATTATTATTATTATTATTATTATTATTATTGTTAATTTTGAATACTATCATTTACTTATCAACAGTGATATTATTATAATAACATAATTATTCATTAATTAATTTCTATTGTTGCGGCTGTGGTCCGACTTGTGCATGGTGTATCGCATTTGCCCTGCTCCTCACCCCTTTCTCTCAGGCTCTTGGAACAGTAACACGGGGAAACCACAGAGAAAACCCATGTCGATACATATATGTATAAAAATGAATCGATTATAAAAATATATTACTAATTATAGAAGTACAATTTCCAATTTACGATGAATATTTAAAAGTTATTTTAATATTTCCTTAATTATTCATGTAACAACCGTGCCATTGTTATTTGAATTTTATAATTTTAAGTTTTCTTATTTTGTATTTATATTTTATTGCTTTTGGGAAATGTTGTTGTAGGATATCTAAATGGTTAAGGGAACCCCTTGAAAGGTTCAACATGTGTTTTCTTTTTTTGTGTTTCCACAAAGGTCTAATTGTTAGGCGACACGTGTGGGTCATATTCGAGTGTATATTTTTTCGTTTTGAAGAGGTTTACAAGGATTTATTTATTTATTGTTTACTCCAAAAGAGTGTTACCCAAAATTTATGAGCCATAAAGATTCCTTTTTGGACGTTGATTTAACCGGATGTTTTATTTGTTATTAACAATTATAGTTTTACATATTATCGGACAATTTAAATTCGCGCCTCCTGATTGCAGCGTCATCTTACGGATTCCGCTGATGACATTACAGATGCTCGCGCAGTAGAAATAAACGTTACATAAGTTCCGGGGCCTAGGGAATAAACGTTCCGCGGGTGGGGATAATCCCACACGAGGGACAAGTGAAGTTGCCGCACGGAAAAACGTTATTATGAAGCCGGACCCCGAGCAACCAGCACGAGATTTTGGAAATCCCAGACAAAATATTGCTGAAAATCCCGAACTGCGACGCAAGCGAACCGAGTACCGAGAACACCGTGATTTTGGCTGACAGAGTTGCCTCTAATAGAAATCTACGAGAACAACAAAGAGAGCCGAACTTAAGAGAAGGAATCGTCAAAAAATTCTCAGGTACAAAAGTTTAACCTCGGTAAATTATTGCGTTGTCCCCGGAAACTCTAGGCACAGGCCAGGTTCCGTCTTCCAATCATCCTACTTGATTAATTAATTAATTATTCGAATTTAATTAAAATATCTTAATTTTAAGTCGAAGTTAAAATTTAGTTAAAATAAAATTCCAACAAATAGAAATTTAATAAGTTGAAAATTTCAAATTTAAGAATAAAGGAGGTTAAATTTAGAATTAATATTACTATAAAATCGGTCAAATAAAATTAAATTAAAATTTACGAATCAGAAATTTTAATATCGACAATTTGAGTTGAACTGCGTCATTTATCTAAGTAAAATTCTGTCGATTAAATTTCTAACAAATTTGAAATTAAAATAAAACTAAAGGGAATTAAAATTAGAAAATTGTCCAAGTTAGATTAAAATTGACCTATAAAATCAACAAGTAAAGATAAATTAAAATTTAAAATTAAAACTAATAATTGAAATTTACTTCTGGAAAATTATCAAAAATTATAAAATAAAATTACCATAGACACAAATTCCTTAAATTAGAATATTAAAATTGTTAAGCAGTAAATTAATTTATAGAACAAAATTACAAAAGTAAAATTATCAACAAAAGAAAATTTGTTCAATAAACTTCGATAAATAAATTTGTCAAATTCCAGTACGATGATTTCAAAATTAATTAACGTAGAAAATTTAGCCTTGGAAAATTTTACCAAGTTGAAGACTAAGTCTCAAATCTTGACTGGAATTCAAAATAGACATAAGCCGATTATTCAGGCAGTTTGAATTCGAGTAAATTTTAATTAATCTAACATTTTGGTTGAACAAAACGCTACTGTAATATTAATAACTAAGCAACCAGAATTTAAATAAAATTATTTATCGAAGTCAAGTTAGGGACCGGGAGATTTGATTCCCAGGAAGTTATGTTGTAAAAAGTATTCTGGATTTTAAAATAATTGTAAATTAGAGTCAAGTATGTAATTGGATAAAAATGGTTTTATTGAGAATTGTGTGTGTGTGTGTGTGTGTGTGTGGAAAAATAATTTACAGTATTTACTCCTCGTTCACGGGCTGTCGAGGAGGTTAGTATTAGCAGGTTGTCGACTAGTGTCATGGTATCCTCCTCTGTCCTAGTCGACTTCAGGTTCCTTAGTCCCGTAGTGAGGGTCTGGGCGACAGCGAAAGGGCTAAGGACGGTATGAACCTTGGGCAGGGGTCCGGGCGACCACCCAGGGTCATATCTAGAGTCTTAGAGCGTGAGGGTCCTGTGGACAGCGCGATTTAGTTAGAAACTGCGGTATAGACGCTCCATATGAGGGTATCGTAGGAATAGGAAATTTTGATAGAAACTGCGATATAGACGCTCCATATGAGGGTATCGTAGGAATAGGAAATTTTGATAGAAACTGCGGTATAGACGCTCCTTATGAGGGTACCGTCAGGAATAGGGAACTATTATAGAAACTGTGATATAGACGCTTCATATGAGGGTATCGTAGGAATAAGTAACTTTTATAAGTATGAGTGTGTGTGTGAGTATTGAAATAAGACTTAATTGTTGTCAGATTGTTAAAATAAATTGATAATTGATGCCAATTTTAATTGTTTTTATTTATGTCAAACTTTTTCGATTTCTCTCGACCTTGTGATATCTCTCTTGCTTGGACCGGTTCTGGAAACCGTGATAAAAATTCCAGTGGCGCCCTTAATTATAAATTTCAAATAAAGGGGTGACCAAGGGACGGTTTTAACCCGTTACAGAATATTGTTTTAGTTCTTTTTCATGAGTTAAAATATTAATATATTCTTGAGTTACTCGAAGCGCTCTACTACATTAGTAAATTAGTAACGATGTCTAATCTTCCCAAACAATCGTTTTTGGTAGCCCATGACTCTGTTATATCCGGCATACCGTATATAATACAGGGCCTCCCATTCCCGCCGAAAAGTGCAGCGCTTGCATATTTAGGGAACCACAACCAGGACTGCGCGACAACTCACTCGTGGCTGAAGAATACACATTATCGCGCATTGTCACCTCATCAAAAGAACCAATTGTTTAATTAGTAGCCCCTCTTTCAAATCGCGACCGAGGTGATAAAAACCGCGAACACCATAATTCACCAGCTTATTTTACAAGGTAACAGTTCTGCCTTAAAGCCCGGGTGAGTCCTATACCCCGACACGCATAGGCAGACTTCAATTATTAAATTAATTAGTCATCCTTTCCCTAATTATTCATTTCGATTTCCTTAACGGTATTTCTGAGTTCTGTGATAGTGATTCTTCGAGCCACGATTCGTTTTGACGATAATCGAGATTCCCGCAGTTCCAGTGACCTGGTACCACTCTCAAATTATTTTCTTCGTCTGTAAATTTATAATCGGCGAACTTTTGTTTGCCGGAGTCGTTACTCCGGTTACGAACTCATTAACTTTCAATCCTTGTTCTATATTGTTAATAGTTAATAAGTGAACAGTGTAAGTTAAGACGTGTTTGCCCATAGGGCCAGTTAAACAGAATATATAAACTAAAACCCTGAATCGAAGTGTATCATCATTCCTAAATTAAGAACCTTCAACCTTCAACCTTCGATCTCCAGTCAGCAGAAGGAAGAGAGAAGCCAAGCAGCGGAACTCAAAGGTACAAAATCCAATCAAAGACCGAATCATCGTTGGAATTAACATTCGCAATAGTAAGTGGAGGATATTATCACTATTTCCGAGGTCGATTGTCTATTCCAAGGGGCCCTCTCCGGGGTTTTCACCTTCGCGAACCCGTAAATTAAAAACCTAACGATTCTTTCGTTAGGGAAATTCATCTGTTATCCGAACCTCCGATAGTCCAGCTACCAAATTCTAAGATTATATTTTTCGGACATAACAACTCGAAGTTAATCTCTAGGAAATTTTTATTTATGTTGAATCAAACAAAAAATTCAATCGAATTTGAATTAACAAAAATTAAGTTATTTAATGAGAAAATCAATATCCTTTTTTTGTAAATTGATAATTTTATTATCTAAATCTACAGATTCGGTAGAATCTGGCGCCAAGTTCCGTTCAAAAATTCCGTTGAAAACGGAGCGCCAAACTACCAAATGTGTTTACCGTAAGCAGAACGATATTTTTAGGTTGTAAAATTTTATTAATTCTACAGAACTTTTTTTTCTCCAATATTACTCTATAATTATACATTATATGTTATATTATCAATATTAATTGATAATGGTCATTGAAAATAATAAATTCTATTTAAAATTAATTAAATTCTCTAGCACAAACTATAGCGACCCAGATTTTTAGATTTTGACTTTTTTCTTATGGAGAAAGTGACATGCCACAGACTAAATAATTCGAGAATGTATGGTAACTCTCTACTAGATGGGAGACTACAGTTAAAAAAAAAAGATATGAGCTTGCGTCGATGCTCACTAGGGCTCGTCAATGTTACTCTAACACAAACTGTAGTTAGAAACTTCGAAATCGAAAATAAAAGAAATAGTAACAATCATCAATATTACAAAAACCATGGAAATTTATTTTACGATTTTATAAAATATAAATATTATGATTGATAATTTGTCTATCAATCTAAACCAAAAGATATACTTGATGGAATTTTATTAATGCTTATTAGTTACTCTACGAGAAATAAAAGTTTAACGTGATTTTATTGTTAAAATTGTTTGTGCACTAATTTTCTGCGGCAAAAGTACATAATTTGAATTGAAAATTTTTTCAATCACATAAAATGTTGAAATTTTTTTTTTTTAAATAAAATCTCTAGAATTTACTATCTATCAACTTTACATATGAATTTTTTTTAATTAACTTTTTTTTAAATTAAGTATTATTTATTAACTAGAGTCAATATCTACAAGAGCTCACATTGTTTGGGTTTAGTTTCTATGTAATAGTCAGCTGATCATTGCCTAAGTAATTCTGGTCGAGTGTTTTACAGATATAGGTGACACTGCTATACTGCGACCGATCTGCGCGGACATTCAAAACGACAATATTCTGTACATAATGCTTATATTCATTATGAGCACGAAGGCTAGATAGAAGGAGGACGATCGCAATGTTAAAGTTGTGGTACGAAAAACGGATACAGATGGTAGAGTGCGCTGTTGTTGCGAAGGTCCCCTTAGATTTAAAATATAAACAAAACCTATGGAGCCATAATATTTCTAAATTAATTTTATTTATTTTTCTAGCAAATATTATTTTGATAGATAAACTTTAAAAATTTTTCAAAATAATAAATAGTAACATAAATCTTAGTAAAAATTAACAATTTTTTTATTTCAATTAGTAAATAAAAAAAATATTCCGAAAATCGTACTAATAGACTTTTGAAATCTTTATATTAAATTTATGACTAATAAATTTATTATGAAAATTGTAAACTAACATTATTGACAAAATATTTATTATAACAATAATCAAATAATTATAATTATAAAATCTTAATGCGAATCACTATCACAGAAAATGAATGTTATAAAATTGAGATCTTTAAATTACGAGTTACAAAATATAAAACACATTTTTTCAAACTACGACAAAACGCAATTTTACTTTTTTGCGAATTTCCGCATTCGTTTAGTCATTATTTGACGATTATTTACATTTCTATTGAAGAAATCTGCCAAAAAATGCCCTCTCATTACAATGAAATTATCAATAATTTTACTCATAAACTGTTTAGTATGTTCTTTGCACCCCAAAAGAGGTAAATCGTCAATTGCCGAAATTTTTTCTAAAATTTGAAACATGGTATTAGAAGTAAAATTTTTTGTTCCTACTACTCTCAGCACCTGGTTCTCTAATTGTTTAATTAACCTAAATAATGCTTCACTAGGAAAAATTAAGTTTCCATCGTTCATTTCTTGAATCAATTTGTCACGATCTGTGCAACTTGAAGAAATTAACATTTCCTTACAATTAGAACACTTTGTGAAACGATTAACTTTTCGTGCCATGAACCCAGAAATATATGATATGACATAATCACTTGTTTGTGTTATATCATAATCGTGATCTAATTCTATCAGATCATTAACACTTTGATTATTATTATTATTATTTTGTTATTAAATGCTCAGGGGGGTTATCCCCGGAGTCCGATTCTCCGAGGGCCCAGCCTGAGCTCCGTCCGTTACTGCTGGACCACTCCGCACAACAAGGCGGTTAGTGATCACAGCAGGCCAAAGTCATTTCCCTTAAGAGACGGAGAGAACCAAGTAAAACAGCCTTCTGCATCCTAACTGCCAAGAACTCAGCTTTTGATGAGCAAGCTGGAACTTTGGCAAGTGAGGATACAAAAGACTGCTTCATCCCTCCTAGGACGCCAACAATCAGGACGACAAGCTTGACACGGTAACCTGGGTAAAGTTTACCAATTTCAAACAGGAGATCCTGATATATTTGTCTTTTGTGCTCTTCTTTGGCTGAGATGTTGTATTCAGCCGGGGCCGAGAACTCAATGACATAAATGTCATGAGTGGCCTTGTCGAAGAGCACAATATCAGGTTTGTTGTGATCTATCCGCCGGGTTGTTGCAAATGGCATGTTCCAATAAATTTTGCAACTGTCATTCTCAACAACCTGGGGAATATCTCCTGGCAAATAAGGCAGCACTGGTGTCACGTCAATACCGTAGCAATGACGAAGATAGTAGTACAGTACTCTCAGGGCAGCATTGTGACGCTGGATATATGCACCTCTCGCCAGCACTGGACATGCCGACAAAGGTGCATAAGCGTCTCCGGATGTTGTCTACACCTCCTACAGGACGTGTCCGGAAGCTGCACCTGGAGCACCTTGCTACGGTACTCAAGAGTGTTAATGACACCATCTTGGCAGGCAAATATGAACCCTTCAGTCTCGGACATCAGGCCCGCTGACTTTAAGAAGGAAAACGTCAGCTGGATGGACAAGCCATGATCACGCACGTGTTTAAAGAACACGCTGTGCATGGACTTGTCCATCAGTTCGCCAAGGAGTAGTTTTTCCTCGGCGTTCCTGATGACGCTCTTAAATTCCTCCTTTCGGAGTTCCATAAGAGCGTTTATTTCTCCAAGACCAAGGGTTCTTGCCGCATATATTGCTGCCTTATACAAGAATGACCCCTTATGCGCATTTTCATGTTTATGTACAATTTGCATAAGAAAGTCATCCTCGTCTGCAGTGAAATTGACAACTTCGTGAGTTAAACCCAGGACCAAACGGTCGTGAAGCCGCTCCAAACTCTGCAAACCTCTCCCACCGATGGACCGGGAGAGGTATAATCTGGCGACTGATGAATTGGGGTGCATGCTCCGATTCATATTAATGATCTTACGGGTTTTGATGTCGAGATCTCGTAAATCCTTTCGGGTCCATTTCAGGACACCGAAAGAGTATAGTAAGACTGGGACAGCGAGCATGTTAGTAGCTGAGACTTTGTTTTTGCCGGAAAGTTCGGAGGACCAAATTTTCCGGAGTCTCCTAACATACTCGCTCTGGAGAGTTGTTCGGACTTCAGAGACCGCATGCATGCGGTGCTCTTCCATTCCTAGATATCTATACAACTCCCCGGCGTCTAATTGGCTTAAGACGCTCCCATCCACTAATTCGACATCATCACCAGTATCAGAGCACTTACCCCTCGCCAGATGTACGACCGCACACTTGTCCAACCCAAAAGACATTCCGACATCTTATTATTATTATTATTATTATTATTATTATTATTATTATTATTATTATTATTATTATTATTATTATTATTATTATTATTGTCAATATTATCAATTGATTGAGTACAAAGCTTATCGGAAGTTTCAGTGCTGTCATCACTGTCACTACTAGTTGACTCATCGACCCAGTGCTCAAAAGGTAAATGTCCATCATTAAATTTGTCATTATAGAAACCTCGAAGCTCATCCGAAATACCTTTCTCGATTATGGAATCAATTTTTTGCAGCCAATTTTTTTTATTACTGTTTGATGCAATTAATGATTCCTTGGTTTGCATTAGTGATGACAATAATTCACCGCCAGTAACATTGGAACCCCTCGGAGGCGTAGCTAACGAATAACTACAGAGTAGCCTGTAAATTTGGCCAAACAGAATTGGATCCGGATGATCATTACACCCACAAGCTGATCTCATGATTCCAAAAATTTCTGCAATATAAAAAGTCGAATATAAATAATAAGTATAAAACAGTAATTAACGTGGTAAAAAGATCGATGAAAGAAATGATAAAATGACAAATCTCACTTCCAAAGCATCTTGATTTAAACGAGATGTCATAAGATAACTATAATTGCACTTATTATGCAAGAACTCCGATAACTCTAGAGTGGTTCCTAAGGTAACTTTAAAACCACTTAAAGTACTAGCTGTAATAGGAAAATTGAATTCTTCATCGGTATTATAATCATCTGCATCAGAATTTTTTTTTTTTTTTTGCAATTTTTTTTTAGCTTTTTCTTCATTAACTTTTTCTTCCCAATCACGAAGATACTTGTCAAAATCAATAATAGCCTATCAAAGAAATTAGTCTAATGTAAATGAATGAATAATATTTATTTTTAATAAATTTATTTGTAAATTTTCTATCAAATTTTTTTTTTTTATTTTAGGAGGTACAGGGAGTTCGTCCTCAAAATCCGAACAAGTTCGTTTTAACCCACTCAAATGTGATGTCATAAGACTGAAATAATGTGATTACTATATTTATTAAACATTAGTTTAAATACCTTTCTCATGGGGCAATCAGTATCCTGTCGTAAAGCGTTTTCAAATGTCCGCGAGCTCATAGCTTTTATTAAATTATCGACTTTCTCCATAAAAGCAATGGTCGGTTCACAGTCATGAAGTTCATGATTTTCACTTTTATACATCGACATTGCTACCCTTAATTGACGCGCAAATAACTGAAAATCACAGAATAAAATAAAGAAAATTAATTTTAACGAATATGAATTTAGTAGACATTTGTACATTTGTTTAATTAAAATAAAAATAAGTAAAACATAAAAAGATGCACATTTAGAAAATTCCAAAATCTACACGTGAATTTTTTTATTTTTATATTTTAGTTATTTTATTTATTTATTTACAATTGAATAATTATGATGTTTTCAATAGTTTTTAATATCATAATATGAAATATACCTGCGTTGCCAACAACACATTCATTTTTGAAACCCTTCAGGCTTTAAATGATGGGGGATAATTTAAAACCAATTTTGAGATTCATTTTTCCATATGCTTCAATCTTGAGGAGCACCTGCCAATGTAGCATTTTGACGATACCATCAGGAGTCTGAAAAATATTTTTATCAATACATATTAACATGATTTTCACATTTAATTATTATTACCCAAAAAGAAGAAAATTTGATGATTCCATTCCTGAAATTTTTCAACAAATGACAGAAATCTGATGCAAACCATAATCTTCTGTCACTATTGTAAGGGTGCTCACAACTAAATTTCTGGTCTTCTATTCCAAATAGTTTCCAGGCTCCCCGATTCCATTGCGCAGCATCAGTAGTCACACAGTCAACTTGAAATCCAGCTTTTTCAATCAGGAGTATACACTCTGTTATCAATTTATGTAAAATATCACTAGTGACAGAATTCTTGCTTAAAAAACTTCCGACCACTTGTACCCAGTTGCCTTGAAAGGGTTGAAACATGAATACAAGAGCATGATCAGCTCTTGTATTCATAAACTTTTGAGGTGTGTGTTCACCCAAGTCAACAAAACCATCTAATTTCATTGTTCGCGAATTCAACTTAACTCCTTCACTTAGGGCAACTTCATCAATAAGAAGTGTACCTAATGAAAAAATATATTTAATATAATTAACTCATGATAATTAATAGAAATAATAAAAAAGCGTAAAAGAAGCAATACAGGAAACTATTTAAAAGCTTCTATAGTAGCAAGCAGAGAATATAAGCATAAACTTCAACGAAGCTAGAAAATTTTGGATGCTTTGAAGATAATTTAGGCTTTTGAAATTAGGCGAAGTCAATTGATTTTTATTGTTAGTAACTACGAGTGCTCATAAAATATTAATGTTACTGCTGTAGCTTGATAAAAATCAAATTCGCATTACCCCTTTTAGAAGGAGCTTCCATGCGTGAAGCTTTATAAGAGAGGGTATCGAAAATAGCTTTAGGGAAGCCAAACGCACTATCTAGTTTTTGAATATAAGAATTCAAAGTATCTTTGCAGGGAAGAGGTAAAATTTGTCGTTCTCGAAGACGCTCATACACCGCAGGACTTTTAATTCTCATCAATAAACATTCATAGACCCACTCTATATCATACCGCCTTTGTTTTGAATTTTTAGTTTAGCAAAATCAAAGCAGGCTTGTACAGCTTTTTGTTGAATTTCTGGCAAATCTGCTACTGCTTTTTCAATTACTTTAGATTCCACAGCAGCGCATTTTAATTTTTGCTCATCGATCAATTGAGACAATTCGATATTCTTTTCATCAAAATAAATAAGACATTTAAAATATAATTGAAATACTAGAACACACTATGGATGACATGTATTACCTTTCGCAGCAGGCGTCTGGATTTTCGTTTTTGCAACTTTAATTGATGCTTCAAACTGTTGCATTGTAATTTCACGTCTTTAGTCGATTTATTTTCACGATTTTGCAATTGACGTCTGAGAACTCGACAAGGCTGGCATCTACTAATACCTTGGTAATGGTGATACTTTCCAGCAGTTAATATATTTGCACAATCTGAAGCACATCTATTACAGAAAAATCTCATCTTTGTAAAACTTCCTTGGTATAAAATCATACAGAAGAAAAAATAAAAAGAATGAAATATCGAGAAAAATTAGAAAATTGTAAGTATGAAAACTAGTTATGTAGAAAATTAAAAAATTAACCTACATTTTTTTTTAATTATAATATGTATATCAGGAATGTGGACTAGATAGGATCATAATAACAAATTACATTATTATTTCTGCGACGTTTCGGTCATTTATTAGACCTTCATCAGGCATCTGAAAATTACACAAATTAATAACTAACAAAATAACATAACGATTGATATAAATTACAATATTTACCATAATACGAATTCTAACAATCACTATCTTACATTGCACAGTTGCCTTAGTCATATAAATCATCACAAAATTAACAAAATTGATAGATTCATTAATTATTCTTATTATTAACTCAGAAATAAAGTATACACGACACTTATAAAATTGTTATTGCGTGGTAACAGTTAACTCAAATTCAAACTTTATGTACTATACTAAAAGCAATCGTCATACAAACTAGTGACTGTTGTGTGAAATATTCAATTCAATTCCATATATAAAATATAATCCCAAATACCTCAAATAAATTAATCTGCTGACCTTCGAGATTAATTTATTTGAGGTATTTGGGATTATATTTTATATATGGAATTGAATTGAATATTTCACACAACAGTCACTAGTTTGTATGACGATTGCTTTTAGTATAGTACATAAAGTTTGAATTTGAGTTAACTGTTACCACGCAATAACAATTTTATAAGTGTCGTGTATACTTTATTTCTGAGTTAATAATAAGAATAATTAATGAATCTATCAATTTTGTTAATTTTGTGATGATTTATATGACTAAGGCAACTGTGCAATGTAAGATAGTGATTGTTAGAATTCGTATTATGGTAAATATTGTAATTTATATCAATCGTTATGTTATTTTGTTAGTTATTAATTTGTGTAATTTTCAGATGCCTGATGAAGGTCTAATAAATGACCGAAACGTCGCAGAAATAATAATGTAATTTGTTATTATGATCCTATCTAGTCCACATTCCTGATATACATATTATAATTAATAATTATGGATGATAATGAAAATAATATTTTTTTTTAATGTTAAACTAAACTATTAATTGATAATCGATAATTCACCAGCAAGTATTTGTATTTGCTATTGAATAATTCATTTATTTTTAAAACAAGTAAATTTTAAGTACTGCTAATTACTCAACTAAGAAGTATGTTTTTTTTAAATATAATTATTTAGTATACTTTATTATGATTTAATGAAGCATAGCCCAAAATTGAAAAAATTCGCAACATCACAGAATAATTTTTCATCAGTAAATTATTCAAACATTTTCCAGTAAGGAATATCAATGATAATATAAAAAAGTTCCATTTTAAAAAAATTTCATAGCCCTTATTCAAAAAATAGTTATTACCTTTCACAATCAAATCCTGTGCCATCACAGAAAATAATATTTTCCAACTGTTTCAACAAATCCCAAAAATCTTCAACAATCAGCAGATCAAACGATATCTTAGTTGAATTGTTGGTTTTAATGTTTGTTACCTACATTAAAAATATCGTTTTACTAAAATATTAAATTAACATGCATTTAATGAATAAAAATCATTAAAATGCTTACCATAATGTTAAACTTCTCATCAATTTGGGTATGAAATTTTAGAGAAAGAGATTTAGGATCTGCATAAAATAAATAAACTTTTTGGCAATCTTTTACATCACTGGCCCAACTCCATTTTTCGGGTAACATTTGAGTTTTTAAAATTTCCAATAATTGAGAACTGCTTAATATCATGAGAGTGTCCTCCGTAGATGAAGTTTTGTTTAGAGAATCACATGGCAGCTACATAAAAAAAAAAAAAAATAAAATAAAATCATTACAAAACAAACAAAAAACGGCAAAATTTCAATTTACAGGTCACCATTAATTAATACTAACGTTATCGTTGAGATCGGAAGTATTTTGATTATTTAAATCTTTATCATGATCTGCAGTACTTATGCAAGTTTCGTTGTCAAAAAGTGTAGCAGTTTCTTTGCCAAGTGTCGAGACATTCTAAAATTAATCAATATATTCTATTTTAATAATATCAATTACATAGATTCAGCTAATTATAAAGATCTTAAAGCAAATCTTTTGCTTACATTATTCGATTTCGACAGTAAATCATCTCTTTCTATAGACGTATTATTTGGATTTAGTGTCGGGATCGCATTTGGTTTTAATGAATATTTTTTCCTATCAGATATAAAATTATCATTAAATATCGTCACAGTATCTTTTTTTAAAATATCATTATCGGAAAAGTGCAATTCACAGATGAACTTGTTAGCAGTTAAATTTTGACCTAATCCTGAGCTCCATTTCTTTAATTTTTCAGGATCCTATGTAAAATATAAAAACAAATGTTTTCATTATTTTAAATTTAATCGTCGTAAAAGTATAACATTATTAAATAATTTCATTTAAATGTATATGATAAATAAATACATTTGTTATTTAAATTAAAAAGCATAATTTTTTAGGTTACCTTAGGAATTTTAAATAGTGAAGTCTGACGAAGATTGCCATTATCATTTTTTTTTGCGTTCACTTTTTCTCCCACTGTGGCAATTAAGCACTGAACAACTTTTCACCATGTTTTTTTAAATTAAAATATACCTAAGTGTAAAATATTATAAAACTCATAGAATTTAATAACAACTTTGTTATTGAGATAAAAAAAATTTTCATGTATGACCATGCGCAGTTGAAGCCTCAAGGGGACCTCCGCAACACAACTGTCATCTTGTGATCAATTATGAACTAAAATCTGTACGCAAATGTAGGGACTCCGATAGAGCTAAAAATCCTATCGCGAGCGTCCTCCTTCTATCTAGCCTTCGTGATTATGAGTTTGATGAATCGTATTATTTACTAACAACATAATAATGATAATAATAATATGTAATAAAAATGATCATGCTAATAATAACAATAAAAATGAAGATAATACTGATAGTTATTATAATGATAACAATAGATTGATGTTAAAAATAATTGCATTCATAATATTGAACAATACGATTATTTTATTAAATTATTAAGGATTGTGGTATTAAATCCAAATTCACAATTTCCTAAAGTACAAAAAATATAAAAAATTTTTCCTACGATTTTATAAAATATAAATATTATGATTGATAATTCAAGTCTATCAATCTCATTCAAAAGATATACGCGACTAATTTTCATGAAATTTTATCGATGCTACTACTTTCTTTACGGAAAATAACAGTTTAATTTATTTTTATAATAATTTTATGAACATTTCATATCCATGGGAAAAGTACAAACTTTAAATTAAGAATGTAAAAAAATTTCTTATGAATACAAAAAAATTTACAGAGTAAAATACTAACTAAACTATCCAACAACCTATGTGTATGTTATTAAACATATTGTTCTAATTTAATTTAATTTATTAACCAGACCAAATAGATAATACGCTAAACATTGTTTGAGTTTTACTTTCTTCCGATATACCAGCTGTTCAGGGTCTCGAGAATTCTCATTAAGCAGTGTGTACATTCTATGATCTTTTGGTCATTTCCTGTAGGTGGCATTGTTATTCGATTGAGTGGGTTTCAAATATTCATAATTTTTAGATAATTCGTATTGTAATTATGCGTTTGATGCATTGTCTTATTTACTAGCAACAATATCGTAATAATAATAAATGATAATTTAGGAGCTGATTTTTAAAATGGTATCTTTTCATTTTTGATTAATCGAGACACAGAACTGATTATCTCCAATTCTAAATATTTTTATCGAACTTTTTTAATTTTGCTATAAAGTGCTATCGGTTATGAAGCTACAATTTGATTTTGATTTAGGAATCTTCATAATTCTTGAAGTAATAAATATTTAAGAATTCAAAAAACTGCTTTTTTTAAAATATGAAAAGATTCCCTTTTGAAAATCAGCTCCTCAATTGTAATCATATCATAATAACAAATAAAAATAATAATAGTAATATTTATAATAATGGTAATATCGACAAAACCAAAAGTAATAATAGTTATATACTAAAATTATAATATCGACAAAGCTAAAAATAATAATAGTTACAATATATTAAAAGTAATTATATCGGTAATAATAAATTGATGTTACAAATAATAGTAATATTAATATTTATTATTATTATTATTATTATTACTATAATAATTATTGTTATTATTTAATTATTGTGCATTGACGTATTTAATCTAAATTAACAATTTTTTTGATTAAAAAAAAGCGTTAAAAATTTCTTTGTGTATATAAAAAATTTAAAATTCCCATTGATCATCTGGTTTATTGATTAAAACTGAAGATTAAACGATTCTTAGTCATATTAAGTTCTTTAATGCTACTAGTACTATAAAAAAAAAATTAATTTTCTGATCAGGATTTGAGCTCTTTAATTAACGAACATACGACCTTTTTATATAATAATATCTTTGCCTGCAATAATCCATTTATTTGTGACTTTTTAATTTTGCGCGGGAAAAGTACAAACCTTAAATTAATAATGTTAAAATTTTTATATGAATACAAAATTTTTCGTATAAACTAATAAACATTCTTATCCACAGATTCGGTAGAATCTGGCGCCAAGTTGCGTTCAAAAATTCCGTTGTGAACGGAGCGCCAGACTACCGACTGTGTTTACTGTAAGCAAAATGGTATTTCGAGGTTGTAAAATTTTATTTAATTATATGGTACTCCTTTTTCGAAAATGATATATCATAAAAGTAAGTCATACTCTATTTTACTGATATTAATTAATAATAATCAATTATAACATTTAATTCACTTAAAATTATTAAATTTTATCAGCACAAACTATAGTAAGCCCAGAAATTTCGATCCTGCCCTGATAGCCAGCACTTTCTCAGTAAGTGTTGACTTCCAGCAGTTACGGTTAATTTATACATCAAGTTAGCGGTAATTCTTCTTTCAACAACAGTTGTAAGCAAATTGACGGAAATCTACGGCCGCAACTTGAATACAAGTTAACAATCAAACTTGTAGTTAAATTTCCTTTCAACTTTACTACAATTTGAAGGAAATACTTGTACAGCAAGTTTTGACGTCTATTTGCAGACTAAGTTATAGGTAACTAATAGGAAATCGCTCGATTTGCCAACTCTTTCCGTCAAGTTTGCTTCAAATTGCGGACGTAGATTGACAGTAAGTTATAGGTAAGGTGGCTATCAGGGTGACTTTTTTTTCATGGAGAAAAGTCACCGCCACAGACTAGATAAAATAAAAATGTGTTTTGAAAAAGTTAATTCACAGCTTGCATCTACAACCACCAGAGTGCACTGGAATTATTTCTACATAAACTGTAGATTCAACGGGATAGCTCACTGAAGTTAGAACCCCAAATTTTTTTCTTTTAATTTTTGATTTTTTTTTCTATCACGTTTTCAGCTTTTCGTTTATTCTTTATTATTCACTCTCAACATTTGATCGTTCTTCATTTATTTATTTTAAAAAGAATTTATTAATAATGTACCTTTAAGTTAGCCCCCTGTCGCATTTTTTAATATTTTGGTAGCAATTTGGGTCATCAAGCCTCTATTTTTGAATGTTCATGTATATTTAACATTTGTTCCTACTTCACATTTTTTATTTCTTGTTTAATTAACATTTTTAATTAGCTTTATGTATGCATTCTAAATATTTGCACTGCGCATGCGTCAACTTTACGTATATAGACTTTTAGCGCGGTCTTTTGAAAATTATAGTGACAAGCACATCTCATGTGTAAAAAATTAAAAAATTTACGAGTGTAATTTTTTAGGAATTACTATTTAATTAATTCAAATAATTAAAAAAAAATTGTTAGACGTCAGCCAATACCAATGTCAGTAAGTAAATAAATAAATAACTAATAAATATTCATTTCATTCTAAATTTTTTAAAAATATCGAGAGAATTGTTAATCAATGCATGTACATTTTTTTTTTTATTTTCATAAATTCTATTTTCATGAATACTACGAACTATTTAAAAAAAAAAAAAAAAAAAAAATCCATAACAATTAACAAAAAATTTCAATACTTTATTAAAATAAAAATTATTAAAAACTACACGTTGCCCTTTTGTCCTGTGACCTCTATAATTGAAATTACAAGAAAAATACACTTACTCTAATCACTGTGCTGGTCAATATAATTTTCAAAAGTCCGCGCTGAAAGTCTAAACGTAAAGTTGACGCATACGCAGTTCAAATATTTAGAATACAAATATTCAGCTTATTAAAAATGTTAATTAAACAAGAAATAAACAATTTGAAGTTGAAACAAAGGTTTTTTTCACATGAACAATCATAATCAGAGGTTATTCCCATTGGATAGTGTACCATCCTATGATTTTGTGGTCGTTGCTGATAGGTTGCATTGTTATCCAATTAAGTGGATTTCAAATAATTGTAATCTTTAGGTGAAAAGTCTTACAATTATACGCATGGTGTATTGTGTCATTTACTTACAACAATGTCATAATAACAATAACACTAATAATAAAAATTATGAGACTGAAATTAATTATATCGGTAATACCAAATTGAGGTTAAAAATATCATTATCATTATAATTACTGAATGAATTATTGTTATTATTAAATTAATGTGTATTAGAGTATTAAATCCAAATCAACAACTTTTTTAATTCAAAAAAATGTTAAAATTTTTACTGTATATAAATAAAAATGTAAAATCCCTATTAATAAGATAGTTAAACGCTTTTAACCGCGGAGTTTACGCGGATCAGTCACGTTAAGTTTTTTAATGCTACTAGCTACTATGAGAGAAGCAGAATTTCAATATTTTTATTAGGATTTGATTATCAAAATTAACGAATAAACAACCTATCCTATTAGAATAGCTTTGCCTGCATTAATTTATTTATTTATGAATTTTCAATTTTGCGCGGGAAAAATTTAATTTTGACATTAAGAATGTTAAAATACTTTATAAATACAAAATTTCTAGAACAAACTATCAAACAACTTCATATGTGAATGGTTTTCAAATCTATTCTTTCTATTGAATTTCATTTATTAACTAGACTAAATACACAACAGGCTAAAGATTGTTTGAGTTTTACTTTCTTCCTTCTGGCCAGCCGTTCAAGATTTAGGCAATTCTTATTGGATAATGTACACATTCTACGACTTTGTAGTCGTTGCCTGTAGGTGGCATTGTTATTCAATCGAGCGGATTTCAAATAATTGTAATTTTTAGGCCATAGGTATTACAATTATGCGTATGATGCATTGTCCCCTTTATTAACAATAATGTCATTGTAACAATAACAATGATAATCATTATAAAAATGAAATTTATTATATCGGTAATGATAAATTGATGTTAAAAGTATCATTATTATTGTTTATCATTACCAAAATAATTATTGTTATTGTTAAATTAATGTGTAGTAGAGCATTAAATCTATATTAACAACTTTTTTAATTAAAAAAAATGTTAAACTTTAACTATATATACATAAAAAATTTTAAATCCCCATTGATAAGCTAGTTAATTGATTGAAACCGAAGAGTTTACACGGGTCAGTCACGTTAAGTTTTTTAATGCTACTAGCTACTATGAGAGAAACAGAATTTTAATTTTTTTGTTAGGATTTGATTTTCAAAATTAACTAACAAATAACCTTTTATATGATAATAGCTTTACCTGCATTAATTAATTTATTTACATATTTCTAATTTTGCGCGGGAAAAGTTCAATTATAAAATTAAGAATGTATTAAGAGGCGAGCAAAAAATTACACTTAACAAAAAGATATGAAATCCGAACAATAACAGTTTCACTGTTAAAAATTGCGCCAAGTCCACGGTCATAAAACTCATCTCAATAACATCTGCACTTTGCAAAAAAAATAAGAGTCGTTACAATAATTTTCATTCTATACAAAAAAAATTTTTAATACAAAAAAATACCAAGAAACCGTCATAATGTTGAAAAAATTGAAAAAAATTTGTTGAAAATTTAAAAATTAAGAAAAAATTTATTTATCGTACTTGGCGCGCGTCATTGAGTACCCCAAATTTTTTCAGACGAATTTCAACCCGAGAAAAAACGATTTCGCTTGAATTTACGTAATGTAAATATGTATAATTATATATATATATATATTAGGGTGGGTCAAAAAAATCGAATAATTTATTTTTGACTTTATACTCTGAAAAATAGGTTCGTAGACACCTAAAAAGAATTCTCTCCAAGTATAAGCTCTTAATTATAACGGGAAGGTCCTCCGCTTTGCGGGTTTCTATTTTTTTCGAATAATCAGATAAAAAAATTTATATCTCGCTTCCAACTGCTTGGAAAAATATTCCGTGGCATAGATTTTGTGAGAAATTGAATGCTTTACAAAAAAGGTCTCTTATGACTTTTTCAAAAACTCAACCGATTAAAAGATATTCATAGTTGAAGTTTGGCTATTTTAAGGAAAATATTCGTTTTTATTATGAATTTTATAAGTCGATGAAAAAAATTATTTCGGATTGCGGAACTCATGATTTTGTAGGAAATTTACTGCTCTACAAAAATGGTCTCTTATGATTTTTTTTTTGATTAAGTGAAGCCGTTACGAGATATTCATCGTCAAACATTAACGAATATCAATATTTCCAGTTTTTGATCAATAATTCGATAAATTTTAATTTAAACTATGAGTTTCAGGAAAATTTACATAAATTTGAGTTTTGATCGATAAAGAAATGTTATAAACAATTTTTTTAATATTGTTTTCAGTCTTGAGCTTGTTTGATTGCATTAAAACAAGAAATTAGAGCATTTTTTCGACATATAGCCAATGATTAGTTTAATTTGAAGTGAATGACATATTTCTTTGTCAAATTTAATATGAAAAGTATTGAATCAAGTGAGAAACAACCAGTATTTAACTTTTTTATAGATAAATTTTTTATTGAATTATCAATTGCAATATAATTGTCTATATTTTTAACATAACAGTACGCTATTACTATAAATAATTTCTTTTATTACAATTTGGGAATGTTTTTGATGTTCTTTGACAACTTGCAATAAGTACTGGAATTGTTCTTCATTTTTTGTCAAGCATTGATTATATTCACTGACTAATGCAACAGCTCGCTCTGCTGAATCATTGACAACTTTTAGTTGTTGAAAGTATTCTTTATTTTCGCGATAACTCTCATTAGTAGGCCATAATTCAACATCGACATCAAGAAAGTCATACGGTAGATCGAAGATTTTGAAAAGATTTAATGACTTTTTAGACACAAAGTCACTCAGAGTTCTCTGCGCCAATGAATTCAAATCTTTTTTATCAATTACAAATCTTTTAGCTTTAGAATCTGTACCTTCACGAGTATTAACAGCTTCAACAATACTTTTTTACTTCTAATGGAACGCCATCGTCAAACAGTGATAAAATGGCAAGTTCATCGCTCAAATACCATAAGTGCGAAATCATTTTTTCACACGTAGCTGAAGAAATCAAAGGATTGATATGTTTGTACTCCAATAAATTTTTCATAAACTGCAAGTCATGATAAGCAGCAGTTGTTGCAGAAGTTGATGAAAACCAAGCTTTTAAATACAATGTGACTATAAAAATACAGAAATGACGAAGACCATGCAATTCTTTCTGAGAGAGTTTGAATTCATCTCTGAATAGATACATTTTCAAACTATAAATGGCCTTAGCCATCCATCTAGCATGATGAACAGCACCAGGACGTTTGAAAGAAATCTTTTCTTGAGGCATTTCTCCAAGGAAAATCAATGATAATTCCAATAATTCTTTATCTAACTTATTATAACATTTCTTTATCGATCGAAACTCAAATTTATGTAAATTTTCCTGAAACTCATAGTTTAAATTAAAATTTATCGAATTACTGATCAAAAACTGGAAATATTGATATTCGTTAATGTTTGACGATGAATATCTCGTAACGGCTTCACTTAATCAAAAATCATAAGAGACCATTTTTGTAGAGCAGTAAATTTCCTACAAAATCATGAGTTCCGCAATCCGAAATAATTTTTTTCATCGACTTATAAAATTCATAATAAAAACGAATATTTTCCTTAAAATAGCCAAACTTCAACTATGAATATCTTTTAATCGGTTGAGTTTTTGAAAAAGTCATAAGAGACCTTTTTGTAAAGCATTCAATTTCTCACAAAATCTATGCCACGGAATATTTTTCCAAGCAGTTGGAAGCGAGATATAAATTTTTTTATCTGATTATTCGAAAAAAATAGAAACCCGCAAAGCGGAGGACCTTCCCGTTATAATTAAGAGCTTATACTTGGAGAGAATTCTTTTTAGGTGTCTACGAACCTATTTTTCAGAGTATAAAGTAAAAAATAAATTATTCGATTTTTTTGACCCACCCTAATATATATATATATATATATGTTATGTTTATAGATTCACATCAGTGAAGTATACTCAACGAATTAAAAACACTGCTTACTGGATTAATATCAGTTTCAGTGAAAAAATCCGTTTCGAAAATTTTTTTCAGATTTTTAGTGAAAATAACTGTCAATATGGTAGTCTGGTGAAGATATCTGAAATAACACAAAATTTTTTAATTCAATTTTTTCAGTTCCGTCATTAAGCTTTCATGAAGAAACTTGATCGTGCTTCGTTTAATTGTAATTAAAACATTTTGATTGGCAATCACACCGCATTTTCTCAATTTAGTCGGCCATATGTTTTATTTTTTAGTCAACTCAATTTTCGCAGTGATTCCACTACAGAGTCAACGTACACAGGTGTATTCACTTGTAAGCAAATTGCATAACCGAACAGGAGAGGGCGTTTTATTGAAATCATAAACGATATGCGGAGAATTTAAAAATTTCCAATAAAATACGTATGCCATGTTGATTTTACCTAACTTTTGTTAAACGTATCATAAAATAATATTTCATTAATTACATTTATGCATTTTATAGGTTGACTTACTTATAAATGTTGAAACATTTAAAGGATGTTCATGTATCCTGAAAAAATTTGGGGTACTCAATGACGTGCGCCAAGTACGATAAAAAAATTTTTTCTTAATTTTTAAATTTTCAACAAATTTTTTTCAATTTTTTCAACATTATGACGGATTCTTGGTATTTTTTTGTATAGAATGAAAATTATTGTAACGAGTCTTATTTTTTTTGCAAAGTGCAGATGTTATTGAGATGAGTTTTATGAAAAGTGGACTTGGCGCAATTTTTAACAGTGAAACTGTTTTTGTTCGGATTAACTATACAGCGAGTGGGGGGAATTAAAATTAAAATTTTCATCACATTTTAATGTTTCAAGGTAGTTGAATCTTGCAAGGCATATGTCAAGAAAATTATAAATTTTTTTTTTTGAAAGAAATATTTTAATAATTCACCACCAAAATTTCAAATCAATTTTCCCCACCGTTTTTGAGTAATTAATTTTCGAAATTGCACAATTTACATGCAGAAGCTTAGAGAGATAGTAACGTTAGTTTGAAATTTTCTGCATCACTCGAGTGATGCATATAATTTACCTTAATCATTTTTCGTTTTGCATGAAGTGATATATTTGGATCAAAAAAAGCCAAAGCAGTTTTTTCACCAGTTAAATACCACCGATGGTTTTTGATTTTGTGCAATACTGCGTCAGAAATTTTCTTATCAGTCATCCTATATTGATACACAGTCTTGATATAATTTAAATCTTGGTATGGAGCTGATGCTGCAAGAGGTGCCACAAACCAAAATGACACATAAATAACTACTACACTGATAAAAAATTTAACTTGATTCAAGAGCAAGAATTTTGAACCAAGAAAACAATTTTGGAGAAAAAGAATTTCTTTTGAGTCAAGTGGAAAAATTCTCTAGTCAAGATATAATTGGTTCAAGAAAATTTTCTAGATTTAAGAATTTTTCTTTTTCATTCAAGAGTGTTATTTTCTTCAAAATAGTGTTCTTGGTTCAAGATTCTTGATCTTGAGTCGAGTTACATTTTTTATCCGTGTATAAATGAACAAATATCCCAAAGATTTTGTTATGTTTTAAGATCTAACTCGAAAATGTCTCGAAAAATATATATTGTCAGCGAATAAATTGCTTTTGACATCTATCGTTCATCGTGAAATGCACACGGAAAAAAGGTTCACTTGAGCCAAGAAAATATTTTTCTTTCTAGTTATCTTCTTGAGCGAAAAAAAAATTTTTTTTTTGACACAATAAATTTCACTTATTCCAAAAAAATTAATTTTCTTGCTTTAAGAAATATGTATCTTGATGCAAGAAAATTTTTTTAAGTCAAGAAAATCTTGTTTTGAGAAAATTCAGCCTCTTGCTCCAAAAAATTAAGTATCTTGATAGTAAATTTTCATTAATATTTTTATTGACTAACATGTCAAATGGGAAGATCAAATAATATTAAATCAGATTTTTTTATTCAATATTTATAATTGCACGCTAAAATAATATAAAATAGCTATCAAATATTCAAAAGAAAAATATTCTTAAAGTGAGAAATTAAGATTAGTATTAAGAGTTCTAATTTTGCGGGAATTAATTTTTTTTATCAATTTGGAAGCATTTGAGCCCCTGGGAGCAAAGAAATTCAAAAACACCCCTTTTAAGGACCAACCTAGTAAGCATACACTGAAAAAAAATTTCTTATTTTAAGAATTTTTTTAATCAAATCAAGAAAGTGAAGTTCTTAAAAATTATTTACTTGATTCAAAATAAAATTTTTTCTGTGTATATCTAAACAATTGTATGCACGCATATATGTTAACACGCGCGTAGCGATATTCAAATTCCCAATTCTTATTTAAAGTTGATTATTAGGTAATGTAAAATAACGAAAGTTGTCTTCAAACAATTATTCAATCAAAATAAAATTTTTTATTTTCATGACTTGTGTTTTTGCATTATTTTAGAATCAAATCAAATTTTTTTAGTTACAATTAGGATATTTTTGACGGTGATTTTTAACCACTTGCAATAATTATTGCAGCTGTTCTTCGTCTTTAGTGAGGCATTTGTTGTACTCTTCTATCAATGCAATTCCTCTTTCTGCTACATCATTGACAACACTAAGATGCTTAAAAAATGCCAGATTGTCTTGATAACTTTCATCATGAGTCCAAAATTGTACGTCTTTATCAATAAAGTCAACAGGTAAATCAAATATTTGAAATGTAATCAATGATCTTTTCGAAATAAAATTACTTATATCTTGTGATAGTAAAGTATCTAAATTTGTTGGCTCAATTTCAAATTTCTTCTTTGAATCGGTGCGTCCATCCTTTTTCAAAGCTTGAATTATTTTTTGTTTGACGATTAGTGGCACATTCTCATCAAAAAGAGAAATAATTGCTAAATGTTCACTTAAATACCAGAGATGATTCACCATTTTCAAACAAGTTGCTTTCGATACGGCACTGTTAATATCTCTGTACTTAATTAAATCTTGCATGAAGGTCAAGTCATTGTTTGGAGCCGTAATTGCTGATGGAGCAGTGAACCAAGCTTTTAAATATATTTTCACAAGGAAAATACATATTTCACGCAAACCGTTGCTTTCTCGCCGTGTTAAATCGAATTCTTCTCTAAAAAGAAATATCTTTAGAGAATAAATTACTTTTGCCATCCAACGAGCATGACGAACTGGACCCGGATATATTTAAATGAAAAGTTATTTTTTGGCGTTTCTCCTAAAAAAATTAATGAGCTCTAAAAGCTCCTTATAATCGTCTCTCGGTTGACAAACCTATAAAGAATCCATAGAAAATTTAACTTATATTATTTAATAAAGGCGAGAAGTATCAGAAAACTTCACTAATATCATATTGCGTCTATAATTTTTATGAAGCCAATTTTATTATTTTACATTACCTAATAATCAACTTTAAATAAGAACTGGGAATTTGAATATCGCTACGCGCTTGCCTTAATTGTAAGCAATAATGAATTGTGGATCGTTTTTTGCGAGTAACAAATTTGGGAAATAAAAATAATAAAAATCATGAACAATATGTTGTTTTATGTGTTTAAGGCATTTTTTTGTAAAAAAACTATAAAAGATTGTGAAAGTCATCATATATTATTTTCGGTTGAACTTTAACTGCGAATAACTTGTAACCGAGTTGACTTAGCGAAAAATTATATCAGACCTTTTTTGTAGGCCGTTCAATTACCTACAAAAATATCTATTTATTTTTACCACACAATAACTCGTTGAGATACATCAAAATTTAAAAAAAAAAAAAAAAATTCCCGTGTTATTTAAATGGGATATCAAAAATCACCACATGACACCTTTAGATATTAATATTAAGAGCTCAAACTCTACCAGAATTTTTTTTTTGTCATCTTGGACGATATTTTCGCGGTAGCTAAAGAAAAAAAAATTAAAAGTTTTTTTTGGCCCGACCTAATATATATGCATGGATAGATATATATTTTTCCATGCGAGCTGTAGAATTAGTGAGAACAGCCTAAGGATCTCAACTCGCGGCGATCTGATGAACTTGATTTTTGAAAATTTGGCCGATACCGATAATCCCAATTTTGGAAAATCGATCATTTTCATTGCGGGGAGTTCAAAATTCTAATTCCATTAGTTTTAACTTTTTATTTTTTTTTTTTTGTTGCACATGCATAGGAAAAAAAAATGAATGCACCAAATTCGAAATGCTAGCAAACACGGCTGCTTAATAGAAATTTCATGAAATATTTTTGTTGTTATTATGAAATTATTTAATTACTTTCTCAATCCAGAACCTGAAGATATTCTTAAAGATGAGGTTTGTAAAATACCATGCAAAAAGTTCTTCACTAGTGGCGAATGTGCGTTTGGAAATAACTGCAAATTCTCTCATTATTCGTCTTCAGAAATTCAAGCACTCGGAAAAATCGGTAAGTTCATCATAAATAAAAAAATATTTGCATTAACCTCGCATCTAAATATGAGTTTTCAGCGTTGAAAAATTTCATTTTTTTACGTTACTCACAGATTGTCAGTTATTAGTCTTAGGGCTTCACTCGAGCCGAGACAGGACAAAATTTGGATAGTCTTGTCTTGATCTCGAAATTTTTAATCGTGTCTTGATTTTGACTTTAAAATTTAAGTCTTGTATTGATCTTGAAAAATAAGTAATTTGCAATAACATCTTGTATTGTCTTGTTAAGATCTCGCCTTGGTTTTGAATAACTTATATTTTTTTTTTAACCGAGTCAAAATTTAATATACAATTTGATAATTAATTTTTCAATAAAGTAGGCAAAATTTATTATTTTTTAAATCTTATATAATTTATTGTTTTGAATAATTATAAAACTGTTTTATCCCAATAGACAACAAAATAAAAATTACATAAGCTTAAATTAATAACCTAAGATTATTAATAATCAATTCTTCATATAGTGTAATACGTATAAAACGAAAATACTCAAAATGAAAGCTCGAGCGGCCGGTCTGGTAAAAACGACATATTCACATACAAGGGAGATCCGGTTGAAGTGGTCAAGTCATATGAATCGGTCGGTTCATATATTAGAAAAATGTTGACAAGCTAGAATCGTCCCAAATGGAGTTTTACAAAAGGCTCCAGCAAACACAACTGGGTTCAGCAGTTTAAAGACATTTTCAACACCATTAATGAAGACCATCTTCTGGACAATTTAAACCCTCAACTGTGGAAAGCTCAAGTGAGCGGTATGATTAGTAAATACTCCAGTCACCTCTGTGAAACAGACAATTTAAGATCGCAAAGCTACACTCAAGTTGCTGCCATTCCAGCCCTGCTTTTACTGCCAACTACAGGAACCTGAAACATTACTGCACGTCATCGCTCGTTGCCCTCATCTATCTGAAATTCGGGAAGAATTCGGGAACCCACACGAGGTCTCGGACTGCGAGTTTTTAGGCTCATTAATAGGCACCTATGGTCAACTCAAGCTCCAGAAACTACAACTATTTTTAAAAAGATGCCAGGAAAAATGGACCTCCACAGACTAACACAACTTTTTTAAAGCATGAAGTCTCAATAAGAGTAATTCCCATATACTAATACTCATTGTATTTATGTGTCTTGTCAAGACGTAGCAAGATATTTTAAATAATATTGTTCTTGGTCTTGAATTGTCATCTATAATATCGTCTGGATAAGTCAAAATTACATATTTTTCAAGATCAATAGAAGACTTGAATTTTAAAGTCATAATCAACACACGATTAAAAATTTCGAGATCAAGACAAGACTTTCCAAATCTTGTCTTGTCTCGGCTCGAGTGAAGTCCTAACACCCACGGCGTTTTTATACTAAATCCACGTTTGTTACACTTTGAACCCGCAGTCACTCAACGATGGTTACATTGTGATTAAGTATTTGATCCACAGTGAAAATACGATATATTTACTATGGGTATGCAATTAGTTTTCACAATGTGTGACGGTATGTGACTCTTTTGAAAAGCCCACTCGTCCTCTTTGGTCACCCTTAAATTTATTTAGGGCGCCACTGGATTTTTAGACACAGTATCCAGAAACTGGACCAGAGCATGGAGTAAGTTGTAAGTTCTACAGGGTCGTGAGAGATTGCTGGGGAGAAAACAGAAACCATCAAAGAAATTCATTTTTCAAGAAATTTTATTTAACCCACCCCATTACAATGATATTCCCCTTACAATTAATTAACACTTAATCCTAAGTCCTATTCCCGTTTATAAGACGGTTTCCTATCAAAGCTCCTAATCCCGACGATACCCTCTTATGGAGCGACCATACCGCGGTTTCTAATTATTTTCCTCCATTTTTCAATTTTCCATAATTTTCCATAATTTCCATTTTCCATAATTTGCTATAGTTTCATAGTTTCATAATTTTCCACACGCACCCACAATATAATTATTATCATTCAAACACACTAATTAAAATTTCCATACTTTATTAATTATTTTCCAAGACTATTATTTACTTTTATTTTCCAAATTAAATCTGATTATTAAATTTTCTAAATCCAAATTAAATTTCAATTATTAAATTTTCTCTTGAATAAATTTTCCATTCATTCCCAATCCAAATTCCTATAGAGATTAATTTCCTTTTTAAAATTCTTAACTAATTTACTGCCGTGGTCTTAATAATACAACAATAAATATTTAATACTAAGAGGTCTTCGTATCTCGTATTAATAGATTAAAATTTGACGACAGAGGTCTAAATAATCTGCCGACAAACTATTCGCTACGTCCTAGTATCTTACGAATTTATTTTACTTTTGCAAATTTTATTTTCGCCAAATTTTATAACATGATTTTACTTAATTATTTAATTGATTTCCTTAAAATTAATTTAGCTTCTTTTTATTAATTGTTTTCTTCGAATTGAATTTGCCGAATTTTGTAATTTATTTTATTTACATTAATTGTTTTAATTTTGTCCAAATTATTAGTCAGAGTTAATTAATTAATTTATTTAGTTTTAATCTCTGAATTAAGAAATTGACAATTGGTTTTATTTCACTCAATTTTAACTAAATTATTTTACTTGTCTCTGAATAACTGAGTTTATTTTATTTTTGCTAAATTACTTTATTTTACTTTTGTGTTGTTTGAAACTTGAAATTTATTTTATATTAATTTTGAGGATTATATTTCACCTTACAACGCCTTGAGATTTTTAGTCTCGACCTTATACGCCCTTTACTCAGCGTTTTAGCTCGAAACAAGATGGCAGACCCTCTCCCAACTTTTGTTGAATTTTTCTTCAAGTGAAATTTACAACTGATTTATTTTCTACTTTTATGTAAATGATTTTAACAATTATTCTAACGATTTTTTTTTTTACGATTCTAATTTTACTTCTATTTTATTTCACACAATTAAAATTCGTTCCAAATTATTTATATTGACTTTAGTTAATTTTAACTTCTGATGATTTTACTCAAACCCAATTACCAGAGATAAAATTTTCACGTGACACCAAAATCATGAATTAACAAACTGAAATAATTCCTAGTAAGATTAATCCAGACTCTGCCTACGTGTTTAATTAATAACCCGAAATAATTCCTGGTATTATTAATTAAATATTTAGTTATTTTATTTCTGACTTGTTCTGAAATTTATTCTTAATTTTATTCGGACTTTTATTCTGATTAGTTTACCAAATTTTGTTCTTAAACATTTCGTTAATTGTTCTTAATATTCTACTTGATTTTATTACTTAAATTTTGGGTAACTAACGATTGTGATCGAACGCGAAATGGCGATAACCTCCAGCCGACTTAAGACCTGGCTGATGCCGCTTCACCGAGAATCTATTTAGACATATTTATTGTACCTGGAGTCTTCTTGGGTTTTTCTTTTCTCAAAATCCCTCGACGCTTTTATTCCTAAATTTTTCGTTTTTCCTTGATGTTCTCCTCGATGAGGTCTTATTGGCAGCACGGTCCTGAATCGCCACTTCGTAACTTAATCCTCAGGAAATATTTTATTCAAAATTTGTGGGTTCGTTTCTTCTTGGCTCTGTCTTCCCCACTCCCTCTCTCTCTCTCAGCGCCGGCGCTACCCTCTCGGGGACTTACTCACTAGCATAAGACTATTGGCGCGAGTACTTCGGAGCACAGCGCCCTGGGGAATTGGTCGATAATTTTAGCTCGGATCGAAGACCTTCACCGGATAAAGAAGGTCTCGTGTACTCCGTTACAAATGATTACACGAAGAATCCATGGTATGTTCTGTCTATAAGAAATTAACTTATAAAAAATCAAACGTGTGGCATCTACTGACTGAGCAGGCTTTTATCAATATTATCTGATTGAATAATTAAAATCAAAGCGGTTATGAGCACTTACCTATAATAGTTTAATGTACAGCTTATATATATTTATGTTCAACAATTTCTATTAAAATTAATAAAAATGTATTGAACTATTTTTCCTATAATTCGATTTCTTTCTACTTTCTATTGAAATTTTTAGAATTCATTTATTTTTAACTGGATATAATTCAAATTTAAAATTACAGAATGATTAATGTTTTAGTTGTGAAATATAATCATAAGAATAACTGTTACTATTATCATTACGTTTAAGATAATATTTCTTTATAAAAGATTTACTTATCATAATTGGAAAAAATTGGAAATAGAACTAAAAAAAAAATTAATACATGTTTTGTGAAAATTTTTTTAAAAATATTTTCATCTCGAAAATACTTCGATGCGCATTGAATTACTCATAGTTGAACAAGTCAAAACATCAACAGCTAATAAAGTGGACTTGCTGTTGGACATAATTTTGGACGTAAATGCTGCTAGAATTAATTGATACTAAACGTATCTTAGTCCACGAATTTACGGTCAAAATCTTTGAGTATTCTTAGTTTCTAATAGACGGCGTATGGTTAGATAATTCTTTCCTACCGAGAAAGTTAACTCAAATATGTGATAGTCCAAATTACATACCGATCAACAAATTCGGTAGAATTTGGCGCCAAGTTCCGTTCAAAACGGAGCGCCAGACTACCGAATGTTATTACTGTAAGCAGAACGGCTTTTCGGGGTTACAAAATTTTATTTTAATTCTGAGGTACTTTTTTAACTTAATTTGTTATCATCAAAATTAATTAATCACTTATTTTACCGTTTTAATCAATTATTTATACTTGCAACAATTTATTCACTTAAAATTATTAAATTTTATCAGCACATACTATAGCTCGCTCAGATTTTTCAATTCTGACTTTTTTTGCTGGAGAAATATATCCGCCCTAGACTAGATAAAATAAAAATGTGTAGTAATCTTTTTAAAGATACGAAACTACAGTTAAAAAAGTAATTCATAGCTTACATTTACGACCGCCAGGGTGCGCTGGAATTATATCCACATAAACTGTAGACAGTTTGCGGTAAACAATACAACCAATGCGAGATTTAAGATAGCACCCCAGAAGTTTTTTTTTAATTTTGAACTTTTTTTTATCACATCGTTAGTTCATCGTTTGTTCTTCATCGCTTACTATCAACATTTGTTTGATTTGTTAGTTCTCTATTTATTTATTTAAAAAAATTTCTTATTAATATATCTTTAAGTTAGCCTCCCTATTGGATTTTTAATATTTTTTTAGCAATACGGCTCATTAAACCTCTCTTCTCGATTGTTTATGTATATATAACAATCGTTTCTACTTCACATTGTTTATTTGTTGTTTAATCAACATTTTTAATTAGCTGAATATTTTTATTCTAAATATTTGCAGTGCGCATGCGTCAACTTTACGTTTATCCACAGATTCGGTATAATCTGGCGCCAAGTTCCGTTCAAAAATTCCGTTGTAAACGGAGCGCCAGACTACCGACTATGTTTACTGTAAGCAGAATGGTATTTCAAGGTTGCAAAATTTTATTTAATTATATGGTACTCCTTTTTCCAAAATGATATATCATAAAAATAAGTCATACTCTATTTTACTGATATTAATTAATTATAATCAATTATAACATTTAATTCACTTAAAATTATTAAATTTTATCAGCACAAACTATAGTAAGCCCAGAAATTTCGATCCTGACTTTTTTTCATGGAGAAAAGTCACCGCCACAGACTAGATAAAATAAAAATGTGTAGTAATCTTACTATAGATACGCAACTACACTGAAAAAGTTAATTCACAGCTTGCATCTACAACCACCAGAGTGCACTGGAATTATTTCTATATAAACTGTAGATTCAACGGGATAGCTCACTGAAGTTAGAACCCCAAATTTTTTTCTTTTAATTTTTGATTTTTTTTTCTATCACGTTTTCAGCTTTTCGTTTGTTCTTTATTATTCACTCTCAACATTTGATCGTTCTCCATTTATTTTAAAAAGAATTTATTAATAATGTACCTTTAAGTTAGCCCCCCTGTCGCATTTTTTAATATTTTGGTAGCAATTTGAGTCATCAAGCCTCTATTTTTGATTGTTCATGTATATTTAACATTTGTTCCTACTTCACATTTTTTATTTGTTGTTTAATTAACATTTTTAATTAGCTGTATGCATGCATTCTAAATATTTGCACTGCGCATGCGTCAACTTTACGTATATAGACTTTTAGCGCGGTCTTTTGAAAATTATAGTAACAAGCACATCTCATGTATAAAAAATTAAAAAATTTACGGGTGTAATTTTTTAGGAATTACCATTTAATTAATTCAAATAATTAAAAAAAAATTGTTAGACGTCAGCCAATATCAATGTCATTAAGTAAATAAATATTCATTTCATTCTAAATTTTTTAAAAATATCGAGAGAATTGTTAATCAATGCATGTACATTTTTTTTTATTTTCATCAATTCTATTTTCATCAATACTACGATCTATTAAAAAAAAAAAAAAAAAAAAAATCCATAACAATTAACAAAAATTTCAATACTTTATTAAAATAAAACTTATTATAAAATTATTAAAAACTACACGTTGCCCTTTTGTCCTGTGACCTCTATAATTAAAATTACAAGAAAAATACACTTACTCTAATCACTGTGCTGGTCAATATAATTTTCAAAAGTCCGCGCTGAAAGTCTAAACGTAAAGTTGACGCATGCGCAGTGCAAATATTTAGAATACAAATAATCAGCTTATTAAAAATGTTTGTTCCAACTTCAAATTGTTTATTTCTAGTTTAATTAAGGTTTTTTGTACATGAACAATCATAATCAGAGGTTAATCCCATTGGATAGTGTACCATTCTATGATTTTGTGGTCGTCGCCGATAGGTTGCATTGTTATCCAATCAAATGGATTTAGGTGAAAAGTCTTACAATTATGAGCATGGTGTATTGTGTCATTTACTTACAACAATGTCATAATAACAATAACACTAATAATAAAAATTATGAGAATGAAATTAATTATATCGGTAATACCAAATTGAGGTTAAAAATATCATTATCATTATTATTACTGAATGAATTATTGTTATTATTAAATTAATGTGTATTAGAGTATTAAATCCAAATCAACAACGTTTTTAATTCAAAAAAATGTTAAAATTTTTAGTGTATATAAATAAAAATGTATAATCCCTATTAATAAGATAGTTAATCGCTTTTAACCGCGGAGTTTACGCGGATCAGTCACGTTAAGTCTTTTAATGCTACTAGCTACTATGAGAGAAACAGAATTTCAATTTTTTTATTAGGATTTGATTATCAAAATTAATGAATAAACAACCTATCATATTAGAATAGCTTTGCCTGCATTAATTTATTCATTTATGAATTTTCAATTTTGCGCGGGAAAAATTTAATTTTGAAATTAAGAATGTTAACATACTTTATAAATACAAAATTTCTAGAACAAACTATCAAACAACTTCATATGTGGATGGTTTTCAAACCTATTCTTTCTATTGAATTTCATTTATTAACTAGACTAAATACACAACAGGCTAAAGATTGTTTGAGTTTTACTTTCTTCCTTCAGGCCAGCAGTTCAAGATTTTGGCAATTCTCATTGGATAGTGTACACATTCTACGACTTTATAGTCGTTGCCTGTAGGTGGCATTGTTATTCAATCGAGCGGATTTCAAATAATTGTAATTTTTAGGCCATAGGTATTACAATTATTCGTATGATGCATTGTCCCCTTTATTAACAATAATGTCATTGTAACAATAACAATAATAATCATTATAAAAATGAAATTTATTATATCGGTAATGATAAATTGATGTTAAAAGTATCATTATCATTGTTTATCTTTACCAAAATAATTATTGTTATTGTTAAATTAATGTGTAGTAGAGCATTAAATCTAGATTAACAACTTTTTAATTCAAAAAAATGTTAAACTTTAACTATATATACATAAAAAATTTAAAATCCCCATTGATAAGCTAGTTAATTGATTGAAACCGAAGAGTTTACACGGGTCAGTCACGTTAAGTTTTTTAATGCTACTAGCTACTATGAGAGAAACAGAATTTTAATTTTTTGTTAGGATTTGATTTTCAAAATTAACGAACAAATAACCTTTTATATGATAATAGCTTTACCTGCATTAATTAATTTATTTACATATTTCTAATTTTACGCGGGAAAAGTTTAATTTTAAAATTAAGAGGCGAGCAAAAAATTACACTTAACAAAAAGATATGAAATCCGAACAAAAACAGTTTCACTGTAAAAAATTGCGCCAAGTCCACGTTCATAAAACTCATCTCAATAACATCTGCACTTTGCAAAAAAAATAAGACTCGTTACAATAATTTTCATTCTATACAAAAAAAAGTTAAATACAAAAAAATACCACGAAACCGTCATAATGTTGAAAAAATTGAAAAAAATTTGTTGAAAATTTAAAAATTAAGAAAAAATTTTTTTATCGTACTTGGCGCGCGTCATTAAGTACCCCAAATTTTGTCGAACGAATTTCAACCCGAGAAAAAACGATTTCGCTTGAATTTATGTAATATAAATATGTATAATTATATAATATAATATATATATATATATATATATATATATATATATATATATATATATATATATATATATATATATATATATATATATATATATATATATATATATATATTATATCTTATCAGCTCTAATTATATAATATTTGATTTCATACATTGTTATGTTTATAGATTCACATCAGTGAAGTATACTCAACGAATTAAAAACACTGCTTACTGGATTAATATCAGTTTCAGTGAAAAAATCCGTTTCGAAAATTTTTTTCAGATTTTTAGTGAAAATAACTGTCAATATGGTAGTCTGGTGAAGATATCTGAAATAACACAAAATTTTTTAATTCAATTTTTTCAGTTCCGTCATTAAGCTTTCATGAAGAAACTTGATCGTGCTTCGTTTAATTGTAATTAAAACATTTTGATTGGCAATCACACCGCATTTTCTCAATTTAGTCGGCCATATGTTTTATTTTTTAGTCAACTCAATTTTCGCAGTGATTCCACTACAGAGTCAACGTACACAGGTGTATTCACTTGTTAGCAAATTACATAACCGAACAGGAGAGGGCGTTTTATTGAAATCATAAACGATATGCGGAGAATTTAAAAATTTCAAATAAAATACGTATGCCATGTTGATTTTACCTAACTTTTGTTAAACGTATCATAAAATAATATTTCATTAATTACATTTATGCATTTTATAGGTTGACTTACTTATAAATGTTGAAACATTAAAAGGATGTCCATGTATCCTGAAAAAATTTGGGGTACTCAATGACGCGCGCCAAGTACGATAAAAAAATTTTTTCTTAATTTTTAAATTTTCAACAAATTTTTTTCAATTTTTTCAACATTATGACGGTTTCTTGGTATTTTTTTGTATTTAACTTTTTTTTGTATAGAATGAAAATTATTGTAACGAGTCTTATTTTTTTTGCAAAGTGCAGATGTTATTGAGATGAGTTTTATGAACGTGGACTTGGCGCAATTTTTTACAGTGAAACTGTTTTTGTTCGGATTGGATTTACACTTTGAGTATTGTTTGTTTCTAAAAGCAAGTGCACATCATTTGCTGTGATGTTTTAACTTGCTCATCTATGAGTAATTCGATGCGCATCCAAGTATTTTTGTGATGAAAATATTAATACAAAAAATTTTTTGCCAAACAATTGCATTAATTCTTTTTAAAAGTTTTATTTTCAATTTCCTCCAATTCCCGACTAGAAATTACTTTGGGAATGCTCAAGGTATACATTGGGGCCCCATTGGGTTTCAACGGGGCATGCCCAAGAGGGAAAACCCAACGAGGACCCAATGAGAACCCGATTGGGAAAACCTAACGTAAAAATAATAAATGATTGCCAGTTTTTCCCAATTGGGATCTCTGTGGGACCTCATTGGGAAAACCTAACGTAGAAATAATAAATAATTGCCATGGCATAAAGTTTATTTTATCTGAGATCTATTGAAAAACTGGATTGCGAAATTCATAAATAATCTGTAAATTTAACCAATCGTTAATTTAGATAAAAACAATCATCCAAATATGTGTGTGCTTATATTAGTTGTATATATTTGTCATAAGTAAAATAGAAATAAAAATAAAAATTAATCGTTAAGAAAGGTAAAGCACCCAGTAGATGATAATAAAAATTCTGAAAACTGTTCAAATTCGCGTAAAATGCCACTTAGAGGAAAAATCAAAATTTTCGAAAAATTCAAATTTTTGAAAAAAAATTGTTTACCAAAATAATTTTCAACAGAAAACCTCTACAAAATTGTATTTTCAAGTCAGTTAATTAAATAAATAAAAATACATTCTTGAAGCTTGAACATAACATAAAGTATATTACAGTCAACCGATCGAGTTGATGTGCACCAAATGAGTATTGTATTCTTCAGTATTCCTGCTTGGACCAGAAGTAACGTGAAGGACTGACGAAACTAAGGACCCCAGTTCGAGCCCAACCCACGTCAAGGATTTTTTCAATCGATAGGTCTGTATCAATGCAAATAAAGATCGTAAATAAGTTCAAATATGATATGAGTATCGGATCCTAAATTGTTCTTAATTTTTTCAAAAATTGTACTATTTTATTTCCAAAATTTAAATTGAGCTTTGATGGGGATTTTCCCATTGGGCCCGAGGGATTGCCCAATGGGGACCCCATTGGTCTTTGCGTTACATCCCAATGTGGGGCCCCAACAGGGGATCCCAATGGGGACCCTATTGGTTTTACTTTTAAATTTCTGGTCGGGTTATGATTAGTAAATTTTTTGAAAAAAAAAATATGATATTAAATATACTAAGGGAAAAGTTTTTTCAAAGAATTGTTTACACAAGAGTATGGCTGTCTGAATTCGATTGAATGTTTTTACGGTGATCCCGACTAAAAATGTTAATGTAAGACCTATTGAGTCCTCATTGGGCTGCCTAATAGGGACCCCAAATAGGGATGTCACGCAAAGTCCTATGTGGCCCTCATTGGGAAATTCCTCTCAGGTCCCAATGGGGAAAACCCCATCAGAACCCAATCCGAATTTTTAAAGAAAAAATATTATGATCTTCGAAAAGATTAAAAATAATATAGAATTAGATACTCATGTTACATTACTCATTAGTAATTATTTAATTTGAATTGAAACGAAATCATTGGTCGGAAAAATCCTTGTCGAGAGTTGGGCTCGAACTTGCGTCCTTAGGGTCCTTAGTCGTTCACGTTACCGCTGGTCCAAGCAGGAATGCTGATCAATTTAATCGGTTAACTGACACTATTCATGCTATGCTCAAGCTTTAAAAATTGTTTTTTTTATTTATTCACTTTTCTGGCGTGAAAATACAATTTTTGTATAAATTAAATAGAAAATTTTAAAATAAAAAAAAAAAAACAACTGAAAAATCCAAAAAAATTGAAAGAATTAAAAATAAAATTCCTTAAAACTGTCCGATTTGATTTGGGATCCTCTTTATGCTAACATAAAGAACTTTTATTTTCAAGATTAAAATTTTGTTGAAATGCATATTATATAAAAAAATTTTTTATATGGATAAAAATTTAATTATGAAAAATACCGATAATGAAAATTTTTTTTCAATTAAAATTTCTTTTCATACTGAGAAAAAAATTTGGAGTATGAATTTTGTTTCAGCAACATTAAAATGTATTTCAGTCTAAAAACTCAGTATTTGGATTTAATCAGCACAGAAAGAAAAATTTCTTGACTGGAGAACAAAATTCTTGGCTCAAGAAAATTTTTGGGTACCGGAAAGAAGACCGAAGCTTGCTGCTCGAAGTAAAATTTTTTCTCGAAATTCTATTCTTGGTGGAAGTAATTTTTTATTAATTCAAATCATCATAAATACTTGATACAAAAAATTCTTATCGTTGATCAAGATTTTTAGATACCTTAGGGAAATAGCGCCACCAAATTCAGCTGAGAAAAAAATCTTCCCATTTGACATGTTAATCAATAAAAATATTAATGAAAATTTACTTCTATCAAGAACTAAATTTTTTGTAGCAAGAGGCAGAATTTTCTTAAAACAAGATTTTCTTGACTTAAATAAATTTTTTTGGATCTAGATATGTATTTCTTGAAGCAAGGGAATTAATTTTGTTGGAATAAGTGAAAATTCTTGTGTCAAAAAAAAAAATTTTTTTTTCAATGTTAGATGAATTTTTTTCTAATTCTTTTCTATTCTTAACAAATAATTTTTATTTTTATTTTTCGTTGGGTTATCCCTCTTAAGTTCCACACAGGACCCTATTGGGAAAAATTTAATAAAAATTATAATTTTTACATTGGGATTGCCCAATTGGGGCTAATTAGGCTCTTGTAGGGATTTCCCTATTGGGAATGCCTCCTTGGAACCCAATAGGGTCCAGATATATACTCTGGGTATTCCCGAAGTAATTTCTAGTCGGGGAATTCATCGCATAATAATTGCAAACCCATTGACTTATCGTTGACAAACTTCAACGTAATCATTGTACATTAAGCGAGTTTTCATCATTGCTACACCGTGAAGTTATTGTGAAATTACTGTGAGAACATTGTGGAAACATATCAGAAAAGCTATGGAAACGTAGTTGCATTGGTATGAAAATACTGTTGATTCATCGTGTAGAAATGGAACAAATCCACGGTATTTCCACAGTGCATTTACGGTGAGCCTGTAGAGTTTCCACGGTGCTTCCACAGTAATTAGTCCATTGAAAAGTTACATTTAGGATTGCATTTTTTAGAGTCAAAAATAACTTTACAACTTCCTGGAACAGCGGTCACAGAAGCTGTTAGTAGTTCCTGGTCTTCAAAAATATTTTTTACCACGATTAAAAGCAAAATCTTGGTGTGTTTTTATAATTAAAAGACAACCCGGGAAAAAATGATCAGACCTGACCATGCCTGTTCATGTATGATCAGGCCTGAAATTAGACCTGATCATGCCTGTTCATGTATGACCAGGCCTGAAGTTATACATGATCATGCCTGATCAGTTCTGTTCATGCCTGCTCATATCTGGAGTACTAAATACGCTCAGGCCTGATCAGGCCTGTCCATGCCTGACCAGACCTATCCATGCCTGCTCATGTCTGTTCATGTCTAAAGTGTTAAATACGTTCAGGCCTGTCCATGCCTGATCAGACCTCTCCATGCCTGATCAGACCTGTCCATGCCTGTTCATGTCTGAAGTGTTAAATACGCTCAGGCCTGTTCATACCTGTTCATGTCTATTCATGTCTGACCATGCCTGTTTATGACTGTTCCTCTCTGACTATAGTCAGAGATATGATAAAAATTTTTCTTTGACGAAAAAAATTTTTTGGTCATCTAAAAAAGTGCAAAATTATTTTTAACATTACGTTTATTTAAATAATTTTGAAATAAAAAATTTTATTACATTTTCTATGGGATGTTATGGTCTGCTCTGCTCCTGCCTAATATGAAAATCATTACTTATTATATTATTTAAATAAATGTGATATTATAATGAGATTCGGTTACATAAATAAATTAGGACTATCAAAATATATTATAAAACCAATTTTAACATTATATTTATCATAAACTTATTCGATACTCTATGTACTTCATAGAATTGTTACATCTAATATAGCAGCACAGCAGGCGGGAAATTCAAGGCAAACGGATAACACCAGAGTTAAACAGCATTGAGCATGGTTGGTAGTTGGATGGTTGACCGCTGGTGTTACATCCTTACAATAATATGTAATTATTTTTTTTTTTATTTTATTTTATTATAGAGAATTGCGTACGACTCTATCAAGTACTACAACCATAAAATTAAGCAAAATAATTAATTAAAAATAGTAATGGGTTTTCAGACCTGACCATGTCTGATCAGGCCTGATCAGGTCAATTCATGCCTGATCAGGCATGGTCATTTTTCATGTCTGATCAGGGCTGAAGACTCATGCCTGTTCATGTCTGATCAGGTCTGATCATTTTTTCCCGGGAATCGATCAAAAATAACTGTAAGCTTCCGGGAGCAGCAATTACAAGAAAATTAATTAATTTTCAGTTATCTTTTGTATTTTAAATTTCTTAGCGCTTATTTCGTATGATTACTACGTTTTTAATCATCATTGTTATAAATTGTAAGAATTTATATTTGTAAATATTTAGAGATGTCAAAAAGTAAAGATATCTAAATTTACTTGTCTATGTTTAGAGATGTCCATTTTATTAAGTTTACAAATAATTAGAACTGTCTATTTTTCTAAATTTCTAAATTTTTCAATTGTCTTCTTATTGACTTGTTTAAATTTATTATTTTCCATTTTTTTAAATCTCTGTCATTTTACGTGTTTGTTTTATGGTTTGTCTAATTGCACGGATATCTTGTTTTTAAATTTTCTAATTTTATGCTTATCTTTTTTGAAATAATTGCATTTTTTTTGGTAACTGAATTTTTACATTACTACCTCTTTTATTATCGAAATTTTAAATCATCTTTTTTTTTTACAAATAATTTTTTTTATTATTTCCAATATATTATTTATCCAAATTTTTTATTTATTGTTTTCTTCACTTAGAGTTGCCCAAATTTTAATGTTTCCATTTTCCGGAAAATTCTTGACCGGTACGAATTATTGAAAAACATTGTATAATATAGGTATAGTTAAGAATACTGAAAAATAGTACTCACTTCGGAGCGCTGTAAAACCTTAGCTATTGCCTCAATGAAAAAATGTTGTGTATAAAAGTTGTTCCTCAAGAAACGATCTACAAAAATGGTCTGATTTAATTTTTTCGAAAAATGATAAAAAAAAAAAGTTATTTCGAAAAATAGAAATTTTTTTGTCGAATTTTTGAATATTTTCACTTATAACTTTTTTATTTATAGTTCTACGACAAAAAGTTACTAGGCCAAAGTTGTAGAGAATTCAATTTGCAACAAAAAATGTTAACAAATTTTTTTTATCAAATAAATAGTTTAAAAGATATATCGTAAAAACCATTTCAACCCCTATTTTCAAGATGGCGGCCGTGGGACAAGGGTGGTGACCCCACAAACTTAGTTTTAGCTTTACATTGACCCCCCCTACACATCCAAAAAATAAAATTGCGTCCTCTAAAAAATGCAAGGTTAGGCCTAAAAAATGTAACATTTCAATGGACTAAATCTCAAGGTTGCGAGGGAAGGATTAACTCGGAATTATAATCTTTTTTCAGTAACATGGAGGAGTCAAACACAATGTGAAATTAATGTCGAAGATGGACGTCAAGCGCAAGATATAATTAATGAATATTTTCAACATCCAGTCGTTACAGCTTGCAAAGAAGTCATTTATCCAACATGGAATGTTACTTCTGCTTTAAAAACTTACGAAAATATGTCACCATCTCTGTCATTAATATCACCTGAACATATCACTGATCTAAACTTTGAAAAATGGGGTTTTAAAGAATAATTTTTATTTCAATATGACAGATACCCTTATTATAAACAAATAAAAAACTTTCTTACTGATTACTTTTTTAATATAAAATAACAAATTAAAATCTCTTTTTAATTTCTGATTGTCTTTTTTCAATAAAAAAAAAAAAAAAAAAAAAAAAAAAAAAAAATTAGGAAAACGGTTGATCTTGAAGGCCATCCCTGCAACTTCCCGCTACTTCCGTAATTAAGCGCTCATAATTGCACTTATTGTGTTTTTGAGATCTTAGAGCTCAAAAATCTAATTTTCGTGTAGTTTTGAGCTCTCTGAGCTCAAAAGTTTGATAGGAGTTTAATAAATCACTATTTTTTTAATTTTCAAACCGCAACAACTTTTGAATGAATGAACCGATTTTCACGCGGTTAGCGGCATTCGACGCAGTTCTTCAAATTCTATGGTATACTTTTAAACACAAGTTGATTAGACCTGAAATTTCGGTGTAATCCGAACAAAACACTTTTTGTCGATTTTTTTCGTCAACGATAACTCACGAACGAATCAACCGATTTTGACCGGCTTAGTTATTTACAAAAAACCACATTTGAAAAAATTTTTTTTCGTAGTTTTTTTGAGATTTCTGAAAATCTACCGGTCCGAATCGGTCTAAATCATATTCAAAATCTAAGTTTAGTCAAGCCCTTTCGATTGGCGTCAACCGCGATAGAATCGGTCTAGCCGTTCAAAAATTATGAGAGGTTTACATACATCCACACACACACATACGCACACACGCACTCGCACTCGCACTCGCACGCACACACACACACAGCATCGCAGGAGTATACTCAGGGAAGCTTCCTGAGACCTTAAAACGTCGAGATCTGATGAAAACTCGATTTTGGCAAAACGGGGTGAAAACAATAACTTCTCGATTTTTGAAAATCTTCGATTTTCTTAGCGGGAATTTGAAAAAAAAAAAAAGTTGGGAAATCGGTTGACCCTAAAGACTATCCTTGCAACTTCCCGCCAATTCCGTGTCTAAGCGCTCAAGAATTGCACTTATGACGTTTTTGAGCTCTTTGAGTATATTTTTGTATAGTACATACAAATATAAACGTTTGAACTATAAGTTTTTTTTTACTCAGCTCGTTGAGTCAGCTAGACTCAGTTAGACTCAGCTAGCTCGGAATATAGCAAATTTTTTTAAAAGTTGCGTCATGAGGACCAATGGAATAGTTAGATTTCTGTGAAATCTACTAAAAATAAATAAATTTTGTAAATTATAATTTTTTTTGTTTTTATTCTAGATCTATTAATTTTATTTCTGCCACAATAGTTAATCTATTTAAGCTAAAAGTTAACATACATTTACAAGTTTTCATCAAAAATTTCCATGTTATTTGCACTTTTCATATAATTTTCTATTGAAAGTCTAGTGTTAAAAATAATGAGCAAAATTAAATTTATTTAAAATTATGTTGAAGCATTAAAAGTACAATGCAAAGCATCACTAGAGTAAGTATTTCTGAAAAAATTGTTTTATGAAAATGACTTTATTGATAGATGTTTTGATATTTTTAGGACCAGTTTTTCAATCCGAGATAAAAGTTTATCCGGAATAAAATTACTATTTTCAGTATATCTATAAACATGAAATATATAGATATGCTAGCTTTTACCAGCGGATTCGCTCGCGTTAAAGCCATTAGATAAATATCAAAGATCATTACATTACAATAGAACTGAATCAATGTTTCTAATTTTTTACAAACAATTTTTTTGTCTTTCGTAAAAAATAAATTGTTTTCTTTTAAGGTAGAATCCTTGCGACTTTCGTAGTCAAAAATTTATGTATAGAGTGTACGGTACATAAACTTGAGAGTCATTATTGACTAGCCTAAGACTTTTTGCTGTTTATGTACTTATTTTAGCCAATCACGAACGAGAAACTAATTGCTTGAAAAGTCTGGCAACACTGCATCAGCGTTATGATATTTTACAGTGGTTACACTAGTGCTTTAACCAGCTGTAGACTAGCCTGTGTTTTGATACATGCATTTATTTATTTATTTACATACATTTATTCAGAAATATAATTACAATGTCTGAAAAAAAATAATTGACAGTATTATTTTATTTTTTCAGAAAAATCAGTAATTAAATTTTTTGTATTGATGTATAACTGATTTAAAATTTTACTATTTTTTATTATTTCATCTGACTATTATTTTTATAGCTTATGAAAGATTAATATATATTATTATATTAAAATTGTTAACTTTTTTTTAATTTTTCATAAATATAAAAAACTAATTATTTTCATAAAATAATCATTGTTATTTTTTTTTTTTTTAAATAAATGAAATTAACTATAATATTATGCCTAAAGTACATTAAACTTTTCAAATTTTTCAGCGCATGCGCGTCTCATACTTTTTTCGCGGCTCACAAAACTTGCGTTGTTGCCATAGCTTTATCAACGTATCTCTTCATCGGCTAAAGTCTGGTAAATTTTTCATTACTTATTGATAAATATCTCTGAAACTCTGTGGTAATTGTTAATCAAATTATTCAAAAAAAATTGTTCAGTTGTTAGTTAACGTTACTCTAGTTTTTTAAAAAGATCCTAAGAAAAATTTCTGAGGTATGAAAATGTTTGTAGGTAAACTTTTCAATATCCCGTGTACCGTAATGTATAAGAGCGTTCAAAACTCAAACTTTGAAATTAAATATCTCTGAAATTAGATGGTCAAAAATTTTCAAATTGCGCTAATCGATGGAGAATTACATGAACATGAATCTGCCAAAATTAAAAAAAAATCTTAAGAAAACGACTCTGGCGAGGGTACTACCTTAATAAAAAGTATTCTATGTTACTTCTAATACCGCCAAGAATATGTGTATTAAGTTTTATGATGATCAGTGAAGTAGATTTTGCGCGAAAGCATAACAAACAAACTTACATTCACATTTATAATATTAATAGTAGGGAAGTAAAGTAAGGATATTGGCATCAGATAAAATTTCATCTCGGACCGAAAAACTGGCTCTTAATATTTTTGAACGATGCGTCAGTAGCCCTCTCGCGGTAACAAGTCGAATGATAGTAATGTTTGTATGTACAGTACAACTTTGTTATAAGTTATATTGGATGGTCTACTCAATCTCATGGTAGGTATATCTATATATATAAAATATTTCATGTAAGTAAGAGAGAGAAAGAAATGTAACTAATATAACTAAGAAATATAGTCGTGACTCGTGATGTCGAAAAAAGGAAAAAAAGTGCCTAAAATTATTTATATCTGTACACAAAATAACTTGATCAATTTATTAGTTTAATTTTGGGGATTAGAGCAAGCATTCTAAAATTTTTATCTTACAAAAGATCAACTTTTGAAATTAATTCGTGTAGTAATTGGTTGGCTTGTCATCAAAAATTATTTAAGGTTAGTTTTTTTGTTTTATTTTGCTTATAAAATCACTAATCAATTTAAATTAATAATCATGTCAATAATAATTACTTACTTGCATTCACTCTCATTTGATAGATTAAATTAGATTTCAAAACTTAAAATTGTAAAATAAATAATTCAATAAATTAAAGAAACGTAAATTCTTGTTCAGTGAAAGTAACTTTAAATTTCAAATTGAAAATGAGTAAATTGAAGGGTGAATTTAACAGTAGAAAAAAGAAATTGTCTTACTGGTATACAGAAGTTTTTTAATTTCAAACGATCATAATTTTAACCTAAAAAGTAAGTTTGCTCCATTTTGTAATTTCAACTAACTGTCGAATAATTAAATATTTTGAATTTTATCAAAATTTTGTAAGACTTACAGAAGCAGTTCGTAAAGTGATTTCACATAAACTATATGACTTAATTCAAATGTATATTATTTTCAATCGATCAAATTAAATTTTTTAACGAAGTACATAAATATCTTTGCAATTAAAAATAATTTCGTTTTCTTTTAAAAACTTCACATTTTTTGTTGACGTAGTAGTTTTTTCGTTCAAAATACTCGAAAAAATTTTGACTGAAACGAAATTTTTACTTCAACACATGTTTCAAAAAGTATTGAAGACTTTGTGTGATAATATCAAAAGCATTAGAAATTCGATTAGTATTAGTAGTTTTTTTTTTTTTAGTTTACTCTCGAGTAAATTAACAATAAAGTAGTATTTTATATGTTCTAAACATTTTCATAAAAGTAAAAGTATCTTAAAAATAAATTCAACAATTTCAGAATGCACAGATCAGAGTCATTTGACAGACCAGAATTGGAAGATATGCTCGATCATTTACAACTTAATGGTAGTGATCGTAATGTTTACTCCTATGAAAGTCAAAATAAAGTTAATTCCTTTGTTAGCGATGATCATGGATATCCAAATATTTCTGAAAATTATAACAAACTATGTAATAATTTGAATCAATCTATCCAAACTGTTGCGATGTCCGATGATGATACTGATAGTTGTGATGACGAGAAATTTGAATCTTTTGTGAATAGTAGAATAAATGTAGTATCAAAATCAATTGAAAATCATATACCTCAAGAGATTAACAAAACTCTTTCAGAAAAACCTTTTCTATTTAAAAAAATCAATAATTTTCTTAAAAATAACTCATATTCTCAGTTGTGTAGAACATCGAAAAAAAATATATTGCTACCCAATAAGTGTATTCCTTTCAAACATCATACAGAAATACGAAATCAAGCAATTGATTTTAAAACACCTCTGAAATTGAGAACAAAAAAGGTGCCTAATAGCAGCATATCAAACCTTTTGGACAATGCTGCGTCACCAAGTACTGATAGTCCTCCCTTATTAAAGCTCGAAAGTTTGAACTCAAATATTCATTCCGTTGACTATCGGCCTAAAAGAACTCATTCAATAACAGAATCTGATTTCGATCATTTTTCTTTAAGAAAAAAAGCAAAAACATGTATGTCCAAAATTTCAGCTTATGTTCCAGTGGCAAAATTTTTGAAAAGTAGACAATTAAAAACCATAAATCTGTATGTTAGAAATCCAGGAAGCTTAGGTATTATTGTAAGAAATCAAGAGGACGCTAGAAAAAGTTTTATTATCTCAAGTCTTGATAAAGATGGCGAAGCCGCTAAATCTAAAAAGATTCACATTGGTGACGAAATTGTTAAAGTTTGTGGTAGAAGATTGCGAGGTATGACTTTACTAGAAGCACGCAATGCATTAAAAGCTTGTTCTGGCTTAATTGATATTCAGATAGCTGAAGAACCTAAATTTTTTTTTAATGAAGAACTCAGTGATGAATCGAATAACTCTTTAGTGAGAGTGAAAAGTGACTCTGATATTTGGATGCGACAAGAACAATCATTTGAACATAAAATTCCAGACCTTTATACATCTTCTTTTATTGGTAGTCTTCTAACGAAACAAGTAATGAATACTTCAACAAATAGTGTTAGTTCTACTTATATGAATGTAGTAAATAATGATGTCAATTCGGATGCAAATTATCAAAAAATTACTGGCATGAGAAAGTTTCAAGTAATGAAAAAGTATTCTTCGAGTATAGAATATTTTTCTCATCAAATTGATAGTTTTCCTTCTAATTTATTCACCATTACTTTTGAAAAAGGAACTACAAAAAAATTAGGTTTTACCATCGTTGGTGGATCAGACAGTAGCAGAGGTAATATGGGTATTTTTGTAAAGGACATTACTGAAGATGGACAAGCTGCAAAAGAAGGAACATTGAAAGTTGGTGATGAAATTTTAGCTATTAATAATCAAGTTATACAAGGTTTAACACATGCTGAAGCATTAAAAGCATTTAAGTCTGCGAAAGCAGGGAGAATGATTTTATGCATTAGTCGAAAAGGTTCGATTCATAAAACATCGTAATTTGTCAACTTACTTTTCTAAAAAATGAATTAGTTGAATTATTTTTTTATTCGTACCTGATTATGCTATATATCACAAGTTATTTAAATCGTTTTCTATGATGATCAAGACCAATTTCTTATAATATATATTACTTTTATAAATGTTATATATTTCCAACAAGGAATACGCTTTACTTTTATATACTTAAAATATGAAGTAAGTTTATCTTAAATATTTTTTACTTTTGTGATAATATAAAAATATGTTGTAAAAAACATAATAAAATAAAGAAAACACTCTAATAAATTACTTTGTATTATTTAGACCTTTTGCAAAAAAAATAATTAAAGAAAAAAACAATTGACTGAGGGAATTTCATTGTAGATGTCGATTAATATTTCATCTTACTTTTTATAGTTTTCAATATTTATTTTACAACTTTAGTCAGGATATAAAAGATTTTAACAATTTGCGATTATCATTTTTATGAGGTATTATAATAAATTGATTTTTGCCTATAAAAAGTTGTTTGAATGGTGTTTTTTTATTTACTCATGCTAGAGGTTACTTTAAAATCGACGCTGTACCAGATTTTTTTTTTTTTTTTATTATAACTTAAATATTCACTACAATATTTTAAAAATATATGACTTAATTTTTTGATAAGTTTAATTGGTAGATCATTTTTTAAGCTTTTTTAAAAGAGTAAAATTATAGAAAAAGTTTTTCTTACAAAATTAAAAAAAAAAGTATTTGCGGGACTTAATCCCACTTATCACTACTCTAGAGCCGTTAGTAGATTTTTTTTTCACGGTGTTGTTAATAAAAATTTACTTTTAGTTTGTCTGTTAATTCTGAATGATCTTGAGATACTAAAATTCAAGAAACAGCGGCAAATCTTTTATAATTCCACGAAGTCGTTAGGTCGCACATGGAAATCAATCTAGGGCTATTAAGTAACTTAAAAAAAACAATGATATTGTAATCTATACAGAATTGAATATTTTAAATCATAAATTAGGAATTATTTATGAAATATCAAAGAGAACATTAATTAGAAATTAAAGTTATTCAGTTTTAAACCTCACTGCAGTCTTAATTTAGACTTTGAGAAATGATTGAAGGAATGATTTAAAAAAAAAGAAAAAAAGAACCGAGATGTTTTCTATAAAGATATCACATTTTGGCAAGGACATGCTTTAATCATTCTAGCTCTCAAATCCGTTAATAGATTAAAAAATCTCGATATTAAAAAGTAATTTTTTCTGTTACATTTAAACTGAAAATAAAGAATCGCAACTAGGCATCTTTCAATATGCAGTTCTCCTTTTTGAAATTGATCAATTACCTTTGTTTTACTCTTCAATATAATATATTGAATAATTCACAACTTGGATGAATCGAATATACGAATGCATGAATTTGAAGATATCTGATAATGTATGATTATACATTTCTTTATAGACAAGTATCTTTGTTGCTTATAAAATATGATTATTTAATTGCTGAGACCTTTCTAAATTATGTCTACTTTTCCAGAGACAAAATGTTCTTAGCATTTATGTTCCAACTATTGATTGTCGAAATCACATATTGATTAATTATAAGCATTTAAAAATACTGAACTACGTTTAAAATCAGTAAAATTTTTACGATAACCTACAAATGTGAGACAAATAAGGATGGATTGTAGAAAAAAAATTAGGAAACGGTTGACCCTGAAGGCCATCCCTGCAACTTCCCGCTAATTTCGTAATTAAGCGCTCGAAATTGCACTTATTATGTTTTTGAGCTCTTCGAGGGGATAGGAGTTTAATAAATAACTATTTTTTTAATTTCCAAACCGCAATAACTTTTGAATGAATGAACCGATTTTTACGCGGTTAGCGGCATTCGATGCAGTTTTTCAAATTCTATGATATACTTTCAAACACAAATTGCTTAGACCGGAAATTTCGGTGCAATTCGAAAAAAATACTTTTTGTCGATTTTTTTCGTCAACGATAACTCACGAACGAATCAACCGATTTCGACCGGCTTGGTGGCGATCGACGTGGTTTTTCGATTTTAAGAGCTGATTAGTTTTTAGAATTGATCGGTCAAGCCGTTTGAATGTTATTAAAAAAAAAACCACATTTGAAAAAATTTTTTTTTGTAGTTTTTTTGAGATTTCTGAAAATTTACCGGTCCGAATCGGTCTAAACCATATTCAAAACCGCGTCAACCGCGATAGAATCGGTCTAGCCGTTCAAAAGTTATGAAAGGTTCACACACACACACACACACACACACACACACACACACACACACACACACACACACACACACACACACACACACACACACACACACACACACCCACACACACACACACACACACACACACACACACACACACACACACACACACACACACACACACACACACACACACACACACACACACACACATACAGATACAGATACAGGCGGACATCATCGCGAAAACATTCAGGGAAGCTTCCTAGGACCTCAAAACGTCAAAATCTGATGAGAACTCGATTTTCGAAAAACGGGGTAAAACCAATAACTTCCCGTTTTTTGAAAATTTTCAATTTTCTTAGCAGGAAGTTAAAAAAGGTATTTTGATGAAAAGTTTATTTTTCTTGTTCTTTCAAGTTAAAAACAATGTTATAAAAAATAGTGAATAAATACTTAATTTAAATTTCGTTATCAGGTTCAAATTCTACAGTCAATTTGATCAGTTTGATTCTACAACATTAATTCTATCGCGATCTAGTCTTAGAACTCTGAAGAAAGAGTTTAGACTAAATTTTTCACTTTGTGAACTGGTTTAGTTTTATTCTTTTCAGGCACAAATAATATTATTAATCAATGTACATGTCTTTTTAAAGTATTGCCAGTGAAAATTATTTTATCTTGTATAATATCGATGAAATCTTTTAGTAAATATACAATAAACAAATATCTTAATAAATCATTCTTCAACTTCAAGAGCTTTATCATCAAGCCAAGGTCGAAAGATTGGTAAAGTTGAAGGATAATGAGCTCCTCTTTTCGATGGAGCACTGGATATTAAACCTCCCTCTTGTCGAAGTGGGTAAGTCGCTAATACAATAGGTATTTGTAGCTTTATCTCTTTATCCAAACCTTTTGGGCTTATTACAAACTGAAACAATGTAGTAAATACATTTTTATTAAGTTAATTAATATTTGTAAACATGTTAATTTCCTAAACACACAAATTCGCACACTGTATATAGAAATAGCTTTTTCTTCAAAATTTATTGTCATGAATGAGAAAAAAAATTTTTAAACACCAATTTAAAATAAATGTCTAACTTATATTAAACATTTTGCTAAAATTTTTCAAAAATGTTTGTTTCATTGTTATAGTTGAATACAAATTTTTTTCTGCGTCTAAAACATGCAATTGCCTACGCGAAATTGTCTAAGATTATTGATACTCACATAAACATGATAAAGTATATTAATTAAATGACATCCTCGGAGATTAGTTGGCGGTAAAGGCGGCACATACATCTGTTCATTCAACCATTCTTCACCTTCCCCTGGTCGAATTTTTCCTCGCGAAACACTAGCAAGCTCTCTCGTTTCGCTTGCTAAGATTTTGCCTCTACATAAATACTGAATTGTTTCTGTCAGGGATGCTTTGGTAGATTTCATTGTCACCTAAAAGTTTGAAAAATTGACATTTTGAAATATATTGAGTGTGATTCACAAAGTCATCTTTGTGGCCATGTGTAATTTGCTTTTTATGAAAAATTAGTATATATTATATCATAACATTAAAAAAAAATGGATTATCAGGTTTAATTTGACCAAATTAAAGTAGATAAATCTACATCTGCGATTTTTTTTTTATTTTAAGCTAATATTATATATTTTTTATTCGAAAATTATGTCTATTTACACTTAGAATTAATATACTTTTTATGTTTTATAATGTTTTGTGTTCATATAAATACAGAATCCTAGAATTAGCTATACTTTTGGGTTCTTTGCCTTACTAAATAAATAGTTAAATAATTGAAATTTGATTAAATTTAATCTGGGTCAATCTCAAATGAGCATTGCAAATCTCAACAGTTTTGTTCGGATTAAATAATAATTATATCTGGTCAAATCGGATTTGATTTGAGTAGATCATATCAAATCTATCTGGTTCTTTCGACCTAAAGATAATTAGACTTATTTTGATTTGATTTGATTTTACTGATTTGAACAAATTTAACATTTTATTTCCGAGATAAAAACTTTTTCAAAATTAACTTTAGAAAAAACTTTTAGAAGAGGATACACACCTTGCTTCGATTACTCACAGTTGCTGAGATTCCAATTGTTTCCCCTGGTACGTAACCTCCTCGATCAAGACTAACTCTGCAAAATATTGGTCCACTAGATACGCAAGAAACTCCAACCCGTTGTTCTACTTCTAATCGAGCTGGTTGCTATGTATTAATAAAATAAATAAAGCAATTAAAAAGTTATCATAGAATAGTTTAATTGTGACATTTTCGATTAATCAAAAAAATGGATGAACGTGTATAAAATATACTTACTGCTAATATTGGTGGTTCAAGATTTAGATCGATGGGATTCATAACGATAAAAACTTGTTGATTTTTATGTGTTAAGCCTCCAGGTTCACGTAATGCTGCTTTGCAGTAATATTGAACCCATCCATGTTTTCCTAAGAAAGTTGATGGTAGTCCCAGTGGCAAACCCAATTTAAAGGGAAAACTATGTATGCCAGGAGATAAAAAAGACGCATTTTCACCTGCATAAAAAAATTACAATGATCGACAATTTCAAATTTAATAACTTTTTAATTGTTGGTAAATAAATTTATAATCATAAAATTTTTGAATATTGTTATTTCTTATACTACAATTATGAACCCTAGGGTGATTCAAAAAAAAAGAATATTTTTTTTTTCGTTTGGTACTCTGAAAAATAGGTTCCTAGACACCTCCAAGAAAGCCTCTCCAAGCATGAGTTCTTAATTGTAACGGGAAGGTCCTCCTTCTTACAGTTTTCTATTTTTTCTTATTATCAGATAGAAAAATTTATATCTCGCTTCCAACTACTTGAAAAAATATCTTGTTCCTTAGATTTTGTAGGAAATTGAATGCTCTACAAAAAAGGTCTCTTACGATTTTTTCGTAAACCCAACCGTTTAAAAGATATTAACGGTTAAAGTTTGATTATTTTTGGGAAAATTTTTTATTTCTTATGAATTTTATAACTCAATGAAAAAAAATCATTATGAATGATGAAACTCATAGTTTTGTAGGAAATTTACTGCTCTATAAAAATGGTCTCTTATGATTTTTCGATCAAGTTGAGCGTTTACGAGATATTCATCGTCAAACATCAATGCATATCAATTTTTCTAGTTTTTGATCAATAATTCGAAAAATTTCAATTTATTCTGTGAGTTTCAAGGAAATTTAGACAAATTTGAGTTTTTATTATAAAAGCAACTCCTATAGATGTTTTCTGTTCAAAAATTCATTTAAAAGTTTTTATTCTAATAATATTTTTTTAAATTTTATCTTTAATAATTTAAAATCTTAATCGCGTTGTCATTTATTATTATGAAATTTGTTCAGTGCGTATTTTTAATTTGTTTTTCACAAAATATACATAAAATTTTCGTTCGAGGGGATTTTTGTTTTGAATTCCATTTCTTCTTCTGTTTGTCTTCTGAAACTAACGCCATCTATGTTTTTACTCTCAACTATCTTCAGTATCTACCCATTTAATACCGTATTTTCAGTGTTCCTAAAACTGATCATCTTGAATACGTAATAAAATAATTCATTTTAAATAAGTCTTATAATCATCACATAAATTTATTTATCATCAATTAACCTACAATGAATAAAGAAATACGTTTTATCGGAATACCTCTACAAAGAATTTCGGAACGTAAGTTACCAAAAGTGAAAGAGGTTATGCGTGTGTTTTTCTACCAACTTAAAATTTTAAAGTATTCAATCAAACAAAGTGCTAAAAATTCAGTTGACCAAGTTATTGAACTGTGGAGAAAAAATTAGATTCCAACTAGTGGAGCTCCTAATGCAGTCAAAAAATTTCTTCGCTATCACAGTCAATGGTTAAAATTACAAAAAATTTCGATAAAAAGAATTCAGCGCAAAACCAAAAGGAAATGAAATTTCAGACTGATCTTGAACAATTATTCGACATTGTGAGCGAAAAATCCTTAAAAGTGCTTGATGATAATATTAGAAAGTTGTATTTGGATCAAAAATTCGGTACCCATAAAGAGATTCTTTCTAATAATGTACCTGTATCAAACTTAACCACGACTATGATGGGAATAGATGAGAGTAGTAAGTATCTGAGATATTTAATTATTATAAAGTCAGGTAGTAGTGTAACTTTTCATAGATGACTAGATGACATTTGACTAGACAATTTTTGGAGTTCTTTCTTAATTATTTGTCATCAAAATGAATAAATTCTATACATTTTCTTCGTTTAATTTATAAAACAGATCTTATTCCAGACTTAGATCAACCGTCTACCAGTCATGCGATTGTTCCAAGTGAAAAATCAGAGTCGTTCTCTACGTATACATTAAGTGGAGTTACAAATTTTGGATCTGATTCAGAGTATGAACCTCCAATTCCGACAAAACGAGCAAAACTTGATGTCTTAACTCCTGAAGTCATTTTTGGACTCGACCGAGCTAATGTCAGCAGTAGAAATGCGATGTTTATTATTGCTCCGGTTTTACTAGCAGTAGGTATTAAAATTGAAGATACAACGCTCAGTTATAGTTCAATTCAACGAGCTCGTATGCTTCAAAGAGAAGACATTGCTAAAGGACTTAATGACAACTTTAAGACACACGATAAATACGTTGTGCATTGGGACGGAAAAATGCTGAATGACCTTGTTGGATCAAAATCTGTGGAACGGCTACCAGTTATTTTAACTGCATTTGGTACCGAACAATTACTTGGGGTTCCAAAAATGAATTCTGGGACGGCAGACAATCAAACATCAGCCATTTTATCGACATTGAGTGAATGGGGTATTACTAATTATGTTAAGGCGATGTGTTTTGACACGACGGCAGTTAATACAGGTAACTTATCAATGATAATTTAATCTAAAAAATATTTAATTATTAACGTTCTAGTTTAATTTTTATTGCTTACTGAATTTCACTTTTGAAATTATTGAGAATTATTTACTCATTTGGATTTTAAATATAATCTACAATTTGTTGAAAATATTAAATTTAACGATAGTTATCTATTTTCTTTATACAGGAATTCATAACGGTACATGTAAGGCAATTGAAAAGACTTTGGGAAGAGAGTTAATCTAGTTACCATATCGTCACCACATTTTTGAGATCATATTGAGAAGTGCATTTGAAGTATATTGGCCTGTGTCATCTGGGCCAAACGTACCAATGTTCGGAAGATTTAAAAATCATGGGATGAAATAAATAAAACTAATTATAAATCTGGAATTGAAGATACTGTTGTTGCTGATATCATTTTGGATAAAAAAATGAAATATCTAGTTTAATTGCACAATCCTTACAGGTATGATTTAACTGCGATTTTAAGAAAAAAATTTTCTTGTTTCTGACAAATTTTTAATTGTTTTTGATAGTTACTACAACCCCGAGATGACTATAAAGAATTGTTGGAATTGTCGTTGATTTTCCTTGGAGAAATGCCTCAAGAAGAAATTTTTTCAAACGTCCTGGTGCAATTCATCATGCTAGGTGGATGGCAAAGGCAATTTACAGTTTAAAAATGTTTCTATTCAGAAATGAATTTAAACTTTCTAATAAAGAATTGGACGGTCTTCGGCAAATTTGTATATTTATAGTTACACTGTATTTAAAAGCTTGGTTTTCATCAACTTCTGCAACAACTGCTGCTAATCATGACTTGCAGTTTTTGAAAAATTTATTCGAGTACAAAAATATCAATTCATTGATTTCTTCAGCAACTTGTGAAAAATGATTTTGCATTTATGGTATTTAAGTGATGAACTTGCCATTTTATCATTATTTGACGATACCGTTTCATTGGAAGTAAAAAAATATTGTTGGAGCTGTTAATACTCGTAACGGTACAGATTCTAAAGCTAAAAATTTATAATTGATAAAAACGATTTGAATTCATTAACGCAAAAAGTCTGAGTGACTTTGTTTCTAAAAAGTCTTTAAATCTCTTTAAAATCTTTGATTTACCATATGACTTCCTTGATAAAGATATTGAATCGTGGCCTACTAATGACAGTTACATTGAAAATAAAGAATACTTTAACCAATTGAAAGTTGTTAATGATTCAGCAGAACGAGCTGTTGCATTAGTTAGTGAGTATAATCAATGCTTGACAAAAATGAAGAGCAATTCCAATACTTATTGCAAATTATCAAAGAACATCGAAAAAACTACCCAAACTGCAATAGAGGAAATTATTTACAGTAAAAGTGTACCGTTATGTTGAGAATATTGAAAATTATATGGCAGTTGATAATTAAATAAATAAATTCTTCGATAAAAAAGTGAAACACATGTGAAACACACTAAATTGAATTATATATTTAAAAAAATGCACTAATTTTTTGTTTTAATGTAATCAAACATGTCCAAGACTAAAAAAACTAATTAAAAAAATAGTTCATAACATATTTCTATTCATAGAAACTCAAATTTGTCTAAATTTCCTTGAAACTCACAGAATAAATTGAAATTTTTCGAATTATTGATCAAAAACTAGAAAAATTGATATGCATTGATGTTTGACGATGAATATCTCGTAAACGCTCAACTTGATCGAAAAATCATAAGAGACCATTTTTATAGAGCAGTAAATTTCCTACAAAACTATGAGTTTCATCATTCATAATGATTTTTTTCATTGAGTTATAAAATTCATAAGAAATAAAAAATTTTCCCAAAAATAATCAAACTTTAACCGTTAATATCTTTTAAACGGTTGGGTTTACGAAAAAATCGTAAGAGACCTTTTTTGTAGAGCATTCAATTTCCTACAAAATCTAAGGAACAAGATATTTTTTCAAGTAGTTGGAAGCGAGATATAAATTTTTCTATCTGATAATAAGAAAAAATAGAAAACTGTAAGAAGGAGGACCTTCCCGTTACAATTAAGAACTCATGCTTGGAGAGGCTTTCTTAGAGGTGTCTAGGAACCTATTTTTCAGAGTACCAAACGAAAAAAAAAATATTCTTTTTTTTTGAATCACCCTAATGAACCCATAAATGTAATTTTTTACCTGGTTCACCTAAAAGTCGCATTCGAAAATCGATGTAATTTTCTTTATCATAAACCCGCTCAGCTCTTTGACTTCTTACTCGTACAACGCCCTCGCCAATTACATGAAAATGCAGTCCTGAAACACTGACATCGAATTTTTTGTACTAGTTACAATATTTAAATTTCATTCTTCAATTTATGACATAGGGCGTGTAATGAATGTTTTGAGCTCTTCAAACTACTCATCAAAAAAATCTGGAAAACGGTTAACCCTAAGGGCCATTACCTTTAATAAATCATAGTTTAATAAATCAGTATTTTTTGAATTTTCAAACTGCAATAACTTCTGAATGAATGAACCGATTTTCACGCAGTTAACAGCATTCCACCCAGTTTTTTAAATTCTACAATATATTTTTAAACACAAACTGATCAAACCGAAAATCTAAGAAAAATTTGAAAAATGCACTTTTTCTTAATTTTATCGACAACGATAACTCACAAACCAATTTTCAATCAACCGATTTTCACATTCTTGGGAGCGATCGACGTGGTTTTGTGGGCTCTAATAATTGTTTTATTTCATTGAAAACGATCCAAAAAAAAATCTCGAAGTTATGTCAAAAAAACACTTTTTTCAAAATTTTTCAACGTCGATATCTCTCGAACAAATTAACCGATTTTTACGCGGTTTGCAGCAATCTATGCAGTTTTTTAAGTACTATGAACAGTATGTTAACATAAATTGATCAGATGAGAAATTTTAGAGTTTTTCTTGAAAGATTCCATTTTTTTTATTTTTTCGATTTCGTTCGTTCACGATATCTCCCGAACGAATGAACCGATTTCGACGCGGTTGGCAGTGATCGACGACGTTTTTGAAAGTTAAGAGCTAATTAGTTTTTGGAATCGATCGCTAGGACCGTTTAAAAGTTATTCCAAAAAAACCAGTCTAAAAAAAATTTTTTTTTGCAGTTTTTTTGAGATTTCTTGGAATCTACTGGTCCGAATCAGTTCAAATTTGTAGGAAATCTAAGTTTGGTGGAACCTAATCGAATGCCACCTACCGCGTTTCGATCGGTCGAGCCGTTCAAAAGTTATAATAGGGTCACATACTTACACACACATACATATAGACATAGTGACACCCTCTCGGGGACCCTCGAAATGGCTTCCTAGGACCTTAAAACGTCGAGATCTGTTGAAAACTCGATTTTTGCAAAACGGGGTAACACCAATAACTTCCCGATTTTTGAAAATTTTTAATTTTCTTAGCGGGAAGTTAAAAAGTTTTGTACAAAATAATTATCTAATTACAAGTGAGATAGTTTCATCACAGCGATTAAACAAAACATTTTTTTATGGATTATTATAAAATGTAGATGATATTTATTCACCATAAATGAAGTTGGATTTTTATATTGCATAGAAATAATGAACTCTAATAAATAACAATCAATGAATAATAAATAACTATTTCAAACGATGAAATTGTGATTTTAATGATTAATTTGTGACATTTATTATTCGACTACTATGATTCAACACTATGTAGCAGAAATTACCGTTCCAAATAGTAAAAACAGCTATGTAAGTACCAAAAACATTAAAATGATACATCGAAGTCTAAATTACTATTTGAAACAGTAAAAACCATTAACAAGAATATGAGCACATTTCATAAATAATTTTTTTCTGGGTGGCATTTTATTATCCAAATATACGGAAACAAAAATTTTTGACTGGAGGGTAGATTTTGTTGGCTCAAGAAAATGTTAAGGAAGATTGAAAATTTCTTAATTGAAGTCAAAAATTATTGAGCCAAGAAAATTTCTTCTTGCTTCAAAATAACTTTTTTCTTCCTTAAAATTTTCTTGGTGCAAGATGTATTTTTTTTCTGTGTATATTCATATTTTAGATGGATTTTTAACCATGAATTATTATCGAACGTAAATCAAAAAAATTGTGTGTGTCAGCTCCGACGCACGACTGGAGTTTACTCCTTAAGTACGATTGTCTAAACATACCCAAAAAGAGTTTATCCAACTGAAAATAAGATTAATACCATATGAAAGGGTAAATTAATAAATTAATGAAAATAATATACATATATAAATATATATTTATTCATTTTATATACATTTATTATAACTAATCGGCGAAATATTTTATATTAAACTTTTCACAATAGTCAATTTCAGATGTGCACAAATATTTCATTAGGAATGTTGATAAATTATGTAATTATTATTATCTGACAATGATCATTTATTTTTTAAATATTATTTTTCAATATTAATTAGATCAACATTACTTTCATTTTTAATTACAATGACAAGTGGTTTATGGTAACTAAAATAAGACACATGGACGTTGGTAGATACGTGGTTCACGAATCTCGAAAATACCGCATCAATGGTTGTACCATACCTCGTTGTCCCCATTGTTCTATCAGAAACAATTCAGTTCAGATTTTAAAAATTGTATTAATTTCAATCCGTCATCTTTGCTAAGATCGACATTAAAATCGCCGCTTAGTACGAGCGCCAGTAAATGGTATTCTTTTCCAAGTAGTTTTGATCCACCTTCTGTATAAGACAATAATGCCTCAAAAATGAAATCTATTACATCATTAACCTTTTGATTAACAGAAATGTAAATCGAAACTATAACAATGTGATTACCGTTAGGCAAAGTACATCTCGCAGCATATATGTGCTTCCTGCATTAATTTTTTTTTTTCAATCTGTAAGTTCGCTGTTTCTCGGCTGGAGTTTTTGGAGGTGGTTTAGATTTTTTCCTAGTAAAAAAATGTAAAAAAAAAAAAAAATTAGAAAATTTATAAATGCATAATTATAAAAATTTTAACCAACTTTAAGAAAATTGATAAAAAAATGTTTTTATAAACATTTTTTAAAACTATTATAATTAATTTTTTATTTAAAATATAATATTATCTTAATAACTAACAAAATATGGTTATAAAAAGATAATTGTCACTAAATCTTTTACGTACAATAATAAATAGTACATGAAAATTATTTAAGTATGCTAAAAAATAACTTTTCGAAAGAAAATTTTATAAAAACATTATTACATATAATCATCATTATAATAAAGGAATATTATTGATTTTTCAGATAATATTATCGAATTATTGATATTTAAAAATTATTCATAAAATAAATCATAATAACCTGGAGGAATTTATAGACATCGAAAAAAAAAAAAATTAATTTTTGGTTAGGTTAGAAATTGTCTAAATTGGATTAAATATCTAATTTTATGTGTTATTCTCAAATATATATTTATATGAACTACATCGATAATTATTAAATATTTAATAAATACAAATCGCACATGCTCATGCATATAATACATGAATTATAACGTACCTTTTACCCACGTGGTTGTTAGATGTTCCGGCAATATTATCTACACCCCTTTCTGCCATAGTTATTTAAAAATACTTTCAGTTCACTTTAGCGAAATATAATGATAAAAATTATAACTTCACAATAACAATATTAATTATTGATATGTATAACAAAAACAGCAATATAAGCAGATTGACACTGATAGAAACAAACAAGCCGAATAACATATAGGTACAGTCGCCTTGCAGCATACACTATGTACGTCTTAAAACACTCACAACCAAATTAGAAAGTTGCGCACCAAAAAAGTAACGAGGTCATTCATCAGTAGATTTTACCTCATATTTTTCTCATACCGGGCGCCTTATATATGAAAATCGATTCTTAAGGAGTAAACTCCAAAAACCTCTGTTAAATAAACGTTATTAAAATAGTTATTATTATATATCATGTAATGACTCCTGAAACAATACAATCAAAATATTTTTTATCACACGATGTTAATCAAAAAGTTTGATGTTACATAATTTCAATAATTGTAAAAAATAATTGACTACAACTATATTTACAAAATTAGAAACTATTATAAATTTTGTTACCTATTTAGGATGAAAATAATTTTTCTTATTCTCGGGAAAAATTTTTTTATGAAATTTAATGCTTAAAATGGCTTGGTGAAATTTTGTGAGATTTTGCAAAATTAAATGAAATTTTATAAAAATTATCTCGTGGTCGTAGATAAAATTTTATAAGTATTCATAAAGAATATATGCAATTTCATGGAAATATAAAAAATTTCATATCAACAAATCATCTTGATTTCCTTCGGGGAAAAAATTCCCATTTTATAAAGTTTTATAAATTTCTAGGAAATTTAAATCATTTTATAAAATTCCACAAATATTTATAATATTTCATAAAACTTAATTATATTTCAACATAGTGAAATTTTATAAACTTCAATGAAATTTCATAAAACTTCATTAAAAAATCTTCTCCAGGGTTTGAATATTTTAATATCCGTATAAAAAATTGTTTTGATCGCAAGTTTCTCAATTATGTCCCAAAAATAAATCCTATATCAAATTCAGATCTTTCTTTTTTAACTGTATTTTAAAAATTAACTATTACCCAGTAATCTTTGAACAGAAAAAAATATCCACGCATGCGCGGTGGTGCGTACAATAGTTCTTATAAATATGTTAAATTATCTTGATATAATGGACCAATTTTAGTACAGTCTTAAAAAAATTTTTTACCTAAGCATTCAAATATTTTTGAGTATGACTATTTCAAAATAATTTTCTCGATCAAGAACGAACCTCGATTTATAAAAATACATAAATTTATATTTAATTATTATTTGAATGGATACTTATAATTTTTCTACATACTTTTATTATTTCGTGCTCAAATATTTTTTTTTTTTCACTTTATATTTGGTTTTTTTAAGCTAAAAAGTAAGCTATTACGGTATTATAACTATTTTTTTTTTAATTTAATTTTCGAATAAATTTCTGATCACAGTTATATGCCTGAATTTTATATTGTTATTGAAGAGTGCTAATATGGTGAATAACCTTCATTTCTATTTATACCTTTTACCTCATCTATGTTATTTTTTAATGAGTAATGTACTTTTTATAGCACATTAAAACAAAACGTGAATTAAATTTTTGTAATTTATTTTAAAGTAACCTAACTTACCAGGTTTCATCATCTAATTCAATGAGTACTCTTCCAGATAAAAAATGCCCAGGAAAATATAGAAGATTAGTATTGTCGAAAAGGATAATAAATTTGTTTAATTTTCTCGTCATTTTGTTTTAACGTTTTACTTAACTCTATTCTTATGTGCAATAAATATTTGTTTTTATTGGAGTAATTAACTAGGTATTTCGTTGTATAACCTGTTAATAATCACATGTCACTTACACATAATTTTAAGCACTTATAATCAACGAATAACATCACTTTTGGAGTGTACGTTTCAATAGGTTTATTTGTATGTGAAATTTTTATAATCCATAATATTTTTTACTGTGCTTAGAATATTTTGTTATTTTTTATAATTTTATTTGTTAAACAAGAGAATTATGTCAATGCAATACATTTTATGTTTAACTGAAGTACAAAATAATATGATAAATAAAATTACATATTAACAAATGTACTTAGTATTTATCACTTACGACATGCATGAAACTATGTTAACTATAGAGTTAAGGTTGTTCGTCTGGTTCTGTCCATTCTTGGTAGCGATGTCACTTTCGCTTCCTCCTACCTTCAGAGAGCCTTCTCCATCAGAATATCAACTTGTTTTGTAAAACGTTGGTAGGCTGGATTCTATCAGTACAGAATAAGCACATTCCTCAGTTTCAAATTCAAGAACATTTAATTCTTCACATACAGCCGAGTCTTGTTATGAACCCCCTATTAGTTTCTCTCATATTATCGCGAGTCTGATTAAAAAAAAAAAAAACACAAATAGGACTCACAATGAGACTCAACTATACTTCCACAAACAATATATATAAATATATATATATATATATATATTGTGGGAAAACTTTTATAATTATTCTTTTAAATACATTATTTTTAAAATTCATCAATTTATTAAATAAAATTACATATAATTGAATAAGAAGATTATGACAATGCTTCTTTGTAAACCAAATTACGGGTCGTACCGTCTTCTGGAACATAAATAAATAAACTCGAAGAATCACTCACTTTAGAGCAAAATCAAGTAAACTTGCAACTAATTTTGAAAGTTGGATAATTTTTTATTTATTATTTAGTTTAATTATTAGGGAGTATTTTTATAAGCTCTTCATCATGCTTTACTAACGTTTGCACAGTTTCGGAATGTTATGGAGAATGTACTCGCTAAAAAACTGATCAGGCTTAACAAACAGAAGCAGCAATCACTGGATTGGAAAAAAAATACTGATAAAAAATAAGTCGAGTTGATTTTTTATAATATGTACTGTTTTTTTATTCTTCTTTTCTTTTTCATGTGTTGAACTTGATTAATAAATGATGTCGGATCTTAATAATTCACTTCTTTTTATTGAATTTATATTTATATGTTATGATTTGATCTTCAGGAAATTTTTAATTGAATATTTTATTTTTGACAGAAAATAACAAATTAAATTAACTTTAATTGAATTAAAGGTTGTAATTGGATAACATGAATACTTAAACTCTAAAATTTATCAAGTCCGTCTTATTCATCGAAGATGAGAAAATTAAAAATTTTCAAAAATCGGGAAGTTATTGGTTTTACCCCGTTTTTCGAAAATCGAGTTTTCATCAGATCTCAACGTTTTGAGGTCCTAGGAAGCTTCTCTGCTATTCCCGCGAGAGTGTCACTGTGTGTGTGTGTGTGTGTGTGTGTGTGTGTGTGTGTGTGTGTGTGTGTGTGTGTGTGTGTGTGTGTGTGTGTGTGTGTGTGTGTGTGTGAGCCTCTTATAACTTGTGATCGGTTAGACCAATTTCATCGCGGTTGGCGCCATTCAAAATGGCTTGGCCAAACTTAGATTTCGAATACAATTTGGATCGATTCGGATCGATAGATTTCAAGAAATCTAAAAAAAACAGTGAATAAAAATTTTTTTTAAAGTGGTTTTTTTGGAATAATTTTTAAACGGCTTTGTCGGTCAACTCCAAAAACTAATCAGCTCTTAACGTTGGAAAACTACGTCGATCGCCGCTAATTCAGTCAAAATTGTTGAACCGGTCCAGAGCTGAGAAAACTTAACCTTAGGGTAGAGAGAGTGGAGGAAGGTGCTGTTGAATAATAAATAATTAATTAACAATATATCGATATTTATTAACAATAAAAAAAAATTAACAATGGTTGACTTACAATTAGTTAACAAAATGCATTCACTCACACACTAACCACACTTAACAATATCTTAATCTCGACGAGCCCCTCCCGGCGTCTACCCGTCGATTTCTAACACGTGCCCCTCCCGGCGTCTACCCGATTTCTAAACCTACAATCACCCGCACAGAGACGAATCATATACCGGGCTCGTTGACTCGGCTCACAGGAGTAACAGCCCAGCGACGAAACATAGACCTAGATACTCCTGCAGCTTATACACACTTTACTACAGAACAACAGCCCAGCGACGAAACATAGACCTAGATGTTCTGCAGCACACTCTCATAACCCACACTTGTCTCACACTCACACTGCTGACTTGACTTTAATTAATTTTTACTTTATAAATTTTATTTTAACAAAATCGAATGTAATTAATTTTTAGTTAAATAATTTAAATTAAATTATTCAATCATTAGTAATTTACTAAAACGACAAACAATATTCAATTGACAACCAATTTCTAACTAACTATTACCATTCTCAAATTCCAATTGTTAATTTCAATTCTATTAAAAAATTAGATGGATTAAAATTCCTCAGCAACTTATAGTCATCGTCTTAACAATACAACAATAACCATTTAGACAATAGGTCTTAATATCCTGAACCAACGTTTGATAATTAAATGAATCACAATATAACTTTTCCAATCACATTCAAAATTATTAACACAAGTTTAATTAACTAATTCTGACTAAGTTTTTACTGTGACAATTTTTGACTCAATTAACTAATTTCTTGGACTTAATGTCCACGCCGATAATGATCAAATTGGAATAAAAATTAATTTAATTAATCCACGAACTTAATCCCAAAAATTACTAAATTCACACTTGACGAAATAATTTTATAATATAATATTTTCAATAAATAATTCCTAATATAATATTCTTAATAATTTTCCAACCTATATTATTTTCAATAATTAATTCTCAATATAGAATTCTTAATAATTAATTCTTAATACAAAATATTATCAATAATTTTCTACTCGTTTTATCAAATAGGCACAAGTCGGAATATTCAAATTTCAATTGCTAGAATATTCGCTAGCTGTTTTGCTTGGTATTGGAATTTACTGCGACACAAAAACTGACGCTTGACCAAAATTCCACGGATAAAAATTTGTCGATTTTTCTAAATGACAAAAGTTAATCAATTTTTCTAAGTTAATTATTATAACAATAAATTTAACGATTTTCCAGATGTTAATTAATTGATTGAAAATTTTTAGTTATTAAAATTTTCCCGCAAGGTCGATTGAGTGATCCTCGGGTATAAACCCCCATGAAAATCACTAAATCCAAACTAGCAAATGTTCCACAATTAATCTATTAATAAAATTTTATATAAAAGGAAAAGAGGAATGATAGACCGAGTATAAACCGCGGTCTACCTTCCACCCACGGAATGAAATAAAGTACCTGAGTATTTGACTTAAATTCCTGTTCACGATGTCTCTCTGACGTGGTGAATTCTCTGGGTACTCGTTGGTTGGTTTTCTTTCACTCCGGGGATCCGTCTTTACTTCAAACTCCAGTTTTCCTGTAACAGTAAAAATGTTAGAAATGTTGTCTCCAAGATTGAAAAGACAATCTTGATAAATTTTCATCGCACCGTTCCAAAATTCACGTGCGAATATATTAATTACCTGTCTTTCTGTTGAGTAGTAACCGGTGCGGTTGACTATCAAACCTCTTCTGATTTTGTCACACGCTGTCTCCTGAGTACTTACCCATTTTTCCCCCTCTTAATTACTACACGGAAGGCCCCGAAGATCGGGGCGCGCCAGTGCTGAGTCGACTAATTATCGACCTCTGGCGACTTATCGATTTAGGGTAATTTACCCTATTACACGGTTGATTCATTCCAAAGTTACGACAGTTTGAAATTTCAAAAAATAGTGTTTTATTAAACTTTTGATCTCGAAGAGCTCAAAATCACATATAAATTATATTAGTCATTAGTGCAATTTTAAGTGTTTAGATATGGAATTAGCGGGAAGTTGCAGGGATGGCCTTTTTAGGGTCAACCGTTTTCCAGATTTTTTCAATGGCTAAGCTATACGCATTGAAAAGTCTGAAAAAAAAAAAACTTAATTAACTATAGAGATGTAATTAATGAAATTAATAAATAAAAAGACACTCACCAACAGTCCCTTGTGGAAATAATTCTCTAAAAAAACTCTTGAAAAGTCTTTATAACTCTGAATAAGACTTTTCGAAAGTCTTCACATCCCTAAGTAAGTAAAGGAAAGACTTAATAAGTCTTCAAAACTCTGCAATACTCTTCAAAAGTCAAATTTTCCCTACAATTTCGGAATTTCTCAAAGAGTTATTAAGACTTGATAAGACTTGTTCAGTTTTACAGGAAAAGAAGAAAATATTTCTTTTCAAAAAAATTACTTATCAGAATTAAATCCGGAGGCACTGTCGTGCCTCAAGTCCGGAGGCACTGTCGTGCCTCAAGCCAAGTACACGTTCAACGACACACATGAAATGTGTGTGAACGTGTAGGCGCGAGGCTACAGTGCTGCCTTTATTCTCGAGTCAGATGTCAACATAACCTCACTTTATTTTCAACTTGATTTATTTTATTACTATATACATGTCAACACTTGTCACGCGCTTTAAATAGTTTAATTATTAGTTCTTTTTATAAAACAGCAATAATTATATAATTTTTTTCATTTTTTAGCGTTATCTTAATTTATCAAATTTTCGCTCCCCCGTTTTTCGATACTACGAAAGATTTTACTAATTTCGGTCGAATTTTTTATTTCGAAGTTGGTACTTTTCAATTTTCTGCGTATAGTATTGGTAAATGGTAAGAACTGGTATTGCCGTCTGGTGGCTCAAGTTGAAACTACTGAAACCAGGTCAGCTGTCATAATAACATTATAAACTGTAGTAGTAAACAAACGTTATATTTGCAATTAAATCTATTTTTAATTAAAAAAAAATATATGTAATGATGGACAGTGTCGATGATTCATTGGGAGTACGCTTTCCTCCAAAAGAAAATAAACATAAAACATTTTGTAGTGTGTATAGGTGTCACAGTAAGGCTTGCAAGGATTTTGACGTTCGGTTTCATCATTTTCCAAAGGAAAATGAAAATTTCATTAAAATTCAAGACATTTTCGGAACGGATGTGAAAATGGACTGTCGAAAAATTTGGCAAAAAGTTTTGAAAATAGGAAAGAGGATTTCGGATAATATGCAAGTTTGTTCCTTGCACTTTAAGAAATCTGATTATTTCTTCTCAGGTAGGTAATTAAATTTATTTTTTAGCTCATAACATAGTTTTGTTGTTTATAAAATTAATTTAAAAAACTCATCTTCTCTATAGATAATGATTTAAAAGGCAAAGCACGATTAAAAAAAACTGCAGTACCTTCTTGTAATTTACCTTGTACTGAAATAAAAACAGCATCAAGAATTAAAATGAATAATGACAGAGAAAAAAGAAAAATTCAAAGAGACAAGAAGAAAAATATGATAGTTTCAAATACTCAAACTACTAATAATCAAGAACTAGATTTATCTGCAAGTTTAACGACTAATGAATTGACTTTTGATTCTGATGGTCACAAAAATTCAGATATTTTGGATTATACTCCATCGAATCCTACTACTTCAGGTTTAAATGATAATGGATCCGTTGTGGCTATGCTGTCAGTGAAGAATGATGAAAGGTCTGCAAAAAAGTTCATTGATATTGGTATTCAGATTAAAAGTGGTGATTTGATGACTGATTTTTGTGATATGATCAGTAATGAGAAGGAACTGAACACTTTAACCGGGATTGTGAGCTTTGATATCTTAAATACCATCCTTGATGTTTTTAAGGACGGCTTTCCTAAATACGAGTCCGAAAGAATGCATCTGCGTAGCAAAATTATCATGACATTTGTCAAACTAAAACATAATTTGTCGTATGCTGTCTTAACCGTCATATTCAAATACTCTTCAGAGTCACATTGTCGTAAAATTATTCTGCAGATGATCGACATGCTTTACGTTTGTTTAGAACAGGGAATACCTTTTCCAGGCAAAGATGAAATCTCTAGGAATATTCCGATATGTTTTAATGACTTTAGAAATGTTAGAGTAGTGTTGGATTGTACTGAAATCTTCATACAAAAACCAAAGTCACTTTGCTGTCAACAAGCAACATATTCACGATATAAAAGTACATATACCATCAAATTCATGACTGGAGTGACTCCTGGAGGATCGTTGTCTTACATTAGTTCAATGTATGGAGGAGATCTTCGGATGATGCTATATTTGAACAGTCTAAGATTTTAGATTTATTAGAGAAAGGTGAAGCAATAATGGTCGACAAAGGGTTTAGGGTTGATAAATTATGCAAAGACAAAGATATAACTCTCATTCGCCCTCCATTCAAGAAAGAAAAACAGCAATTTTCCCGAGAAGAATCGCGGTTAAATGCGAAAATTGCCAGAGCACGAGTTCATGTAGAAAGATCTAATCAAAGACTTAAAGTATTCAAAGTGTTGGGTTCACGAATGCCAAGTGGCCTTGTTCACAAGGGCAACGAAATATTAACAATTATTGGTGCAATTGTTAATTTAAGTTCTTCAATTTTAAGTAATGATAAATTTATGTCAAATGATGCAGATTAATAATTAAGACACGATAATAAATGTAATTAAGAAAGAATTTATTAAAACTTCATAATAAAAATTATTAATTGAAAACATAAACATGCTTAAATATTTTTGAAGTGTTTAACAAAGTTTTTTTTACAAAAATAGTTGTTTTCGTACAAGTTTTTAATTATGTTGCTTACTTTCGCAAGCATAATGCAACATTTGATTGAAAAATATAAATTTTAAGGATATAAATAAGTCTTTTACAAATTTCTTATCATAATCAACAGATATAATTTTCATACTTTTGTCATGAGAAGAAAATAGTATAAAATCCGTTTTTTCAATATTCAAAATACCCATCCCAAGTTGAACCTGACCATAATATTTATGATTTTTTTCAAAGTTAAATTGTTATTATCTTCCGGAGTTTTTGTATGTACTTTATGTTAGAAATAATATCATCCATACTCAAAGATTTACCTTCATGTGGACATTTGATTTCAATCAACTTGACAGGTTTATCGTTTTCGAATATAACTCCGTCGGGAGAGTAACCAAGCCAAGGGTTATTTTCTGGAACTACGAGACCACATTGAAATACATTTACTCCAGCATATTTTTCATAAGCTTTTCTTGCATCTGATTCAAATTTTAAACCGTGGTTTATAGCTGCATTAGAAATAGTGCTTGGATAAAAATATTTGAGAGATTTTTTTGCCAATCTGGTTTTAGATTTTTTCGGTATGTGTACAATTCATAGCATCGAGAACCCGTGATTCTAAACTTTCGTTCGTTTTGCCATACACTATAAAATTTCTTTGTTTCTTTACAAATATGAAAAGGATCTCCTATTAACTGTTCGTAAGTTTTTGACAACATTCTCGCAGAGGTCGAAAAGTTTGATCGGAAATAGTAGAAAGGATTGATGACGAGGATAAGTGAGATATCAAACATTCAATCTGTCGAAGGTATTCAGGTGGTAGAGTCTCAACAGTGTGAAGTAGTGGAGTATGTCTTCCAGCTCTATTATAAATAAATTTAAAAACAATGTATAAAATACGATGTATAAATAAAAATATGTCCAAAAATTGTAAAATGCGTAATGAAGTAAATATTCTATAAAAATATATAAAAATAAACTTTTAAAAATGAAGCGGTTGACATATAAATTGTAAATAAGCATAAGGAATTCATCGTAAATTTAAAGAAAATAGAATTTTCTTTAACTTTGAAATATATACAAAATTGATTGCGTGAATATTTTTGATTTGTTGATAGCTGAAAAAAAGAATCATATATATATATATATATATATATATATATATATATATATATATATATATATATTTTTAACTATATCTACTTCATCATAATTTTCAATAGAAAAAAAATTAGTTATTAAAATCAATCATTCACGCCCATACGCATGCTCCGATAAAGATGACTTCAAATGTTTCGAATACAATTTTTCCTTAATTAATTTCTTGACATCCTTATCCAACTACAGATGATTCTTTTTGATCTTAAAACAACTATGCTCACTCAAAGGCTTTGCATTATATTGCTCTAAACAAGAATCCCGTGGCGCACTCCAAAGACATTTTCTGTCGGTAGATGTTACTATTTTTAAACTAGTCAAATCATTACTGAAATGATAAAAATATAAATGATTAAACTTTAAATGATAATTACATTGTAGAGAAAATTTTTTAAAATGTAAATTTTACCGAGTACAAAATAATAATACCGCAGCACTATGTTTACACCAAAGAGTATAAGATAGAGGGGAAGGTCGCGTATACTGTTACGAATGCCATCTGATGTTTGTGTCCAAGTACTAAAGTACTGTCATGGCGGTTTAAAGTAATGCGTCATACTGGTAATACCAAAGTTGCTTGTAACGGCTAACAGCACTTGATTTTTATCTTAATATAAAATTTTTTTTAAACTAATTAAAAAAACATGGTTCGGTGTAATGTGAAAAGATGTCTAAGAAGACCAGAAAAAGATAAAGACCATTCTTTTTTTTTATGGCCAAAGGAAGAACGAATGTAAGTAATATAGGCATTAAATTTATAGCGTCTCAAAAGTAAGTTATTGATTATCGATCAACTTTTCTTGCTTGTAAATATTTATATCCTGTAAACTTGGTGTTGTTAAATGTTTTTATTTACATTAAATTACATAATATTAAAAATTTTGCTCGATGAAATTAGTGTTTTGAATTGATTTTTAAATTTTATTGTATAGACGCCAACAATGGAAGGACTTTGCTCAGTATAAAGGGTCTTCCAACAGTTTACGAATTTGTTCCGATCATTTTGAAAGACGTTATATCAAGAAAAATGCACCACCCAAACGACTATTAGTACCAAATGCTGTTCCTACTTTACTTCCGCCTGATAATATTTTGAAGATGCCCAAGAATATGCCAAAACCTCCTTTGACAAATTCAACTGCAAAAATTTATTAGTAAACGTCAATAATGAAGAAGTTATATTTGAACGTCCGGCTTTGAAAGGTATTGTTTTAAAAATAATTTAAAGAAAAAATGAGAATTGTTGCAGTAGTAAAATAGAACAATATCGCTAATATCAATATTGTTGTTACAGATGAATGCTCGCATAATGACAGGGGCATTACTTTTGAAATACGCAAGGCTACTGATAATGAACCAGCTTTAATTAATATTGAAACAAATAGCTTTGTGAAAATTTCATTAAGAGGTAAGAAGTGCTTCTGCTTGCATTAGAAGCTGTGACTTAAATACAGGCAAAAAAAATCAGTAAATTGCATTTAATATTTAAATTCATGATTTTTTTGCGTTTCTGTCGAGTAAAAGAAACTGGTGAAACGATAGAAAATGTAATAAATCCAAAAGTGAGGGGATAAAATGCAGAAGATATACTTCAAAAAAAAATCAAAAAAAAAATTCTGTGATATTCAACTGAGAGATAGCATTTTGAAAATTATAACTATTGTAACAAGCAGCCTTACAATTTTTCCAAATTTTTATTATTTCAATGCCAATGAAAATGTGATATTTTGTTATTAATAATTGTAAATAATTAAAAATTATAGTAACTACTGTTTTAAAAATGTCTGAGCCCGAATTGTAAATATTATTTATTAGAATTTTTGTTACTACTGTTTCAAAAATATCTGAATCAAAATTGTAAATATTTTTAGATTTTTTGTTTAAATAGCTTATTAAAATTTAAACACAAATTTTTAATTTTTGGTAAAAAATAGAAAATATTTTAAATACCTTAAATTAACATTTTCTTATTTTGGAGATGATAAAATTGGAAAATTGTAAGTAACTTAATATTGTTCGAATTGCATTGTAATCAATCCCCGGAAACATGATAGATATTCCAGATTTACCGTAGCAATAGTGAACAGTATATAATAATTGCAACTTATTACAGCCTTATACGCATTAATACCAGTGTAAAATTTAGTGACAACATCAAAATAAAACTCGACAAAATTTACAATTAAGATTATTTGATTGTGAAGCCAATTCCTATCCTACTTAGTTTAATTTTTTTCTGTCCCCACTTTTTCTACTAATCACAAACACAATAAGTTCATGAATCTTACAAAGCATCATCTATTACGTCATCAATTTTTTTTTTTTTCATTACAAGACGAACGAGAAATTGGAAAATCAACGGAACCACTAAATCCAGAAGCAGTAATACGGCCAACTGATAGTCAAGAACCTAAATTTAATGCAGCAGAAAAACTTATCAATACTGTCGAGGCAGCCTCACAAAATGATACTTATATGCCCATATTGCCAACTAATTCTGAAGAACCGAAATCTAACGCAGCATTGGAAGAGTTGCCATTCAACAACAGGGCGGAAACGCTAAACTTGAATATTTCGCCTGAGATTCCTGCGCAATATAGTACACCTAAAAAGAATCATAAATTTATACGTAAGTTTGAACTTTTTCAAAAAAACACCGAGTCAAATAATGAAATCACCGAACGCAGTATCTTCTAAAGTTAAAAAAATTGAAATGTTAACGCCTAAATCTTTAAGGCTGCATAAAGGGGCTAGAACAATAGGTCGATTGCGAAGCCAAATTAACAGGATGGAGAAAAAATTTGCTGTAAAAAAAAATGAAGCAAGACGTTGAATCAATAATAAATGCGTCATCAAATTATTTGAGTAAAAAAGCTTTAGTATTATTTGCAGCCCAATTACGCTTATCTGTGAAGAACAAATATGCTAAACGCTACAGTAACGAGGTGAAAGATATTGCATTGTCTATAAAATATCATTCCCCCAAAAACTTATAAGCTTTTAGCGAAATTTCTACATATACCAACTATAAGGACTTTGAACGAATATCAAAGATTTTCCTACCACTCCAGGTTTAAATTTAACTGTATTAAATCAACTTAAAGATACGTTTGAAAAAAACAATACTGAAGATCGTCTTGTTAGTGTTTTATTCGACGAAATAAGTTTAGCCACTGAAGTTCACTATGATGCAGCCAAAGATATGTTCCACGGTTATGCTGATGATGGGGAAGAGCGTACGAATGAAATAGCGCATTGTGCATTAGTAGCAATGATAACTTGGATTAATAAACCAATGAAGCAAACGATTGGATATTGGTTTCTAGGAAAGAAAGGCAATTCAGCAAAAACTCACAAAATAATGGTTAATACTATTGAAAAATTGAATGAGACTGATCTTATCGTCAAATGTTTAATTTGCGATCAGGGAACTCGAAATACCGGACTGATAAAGAAGTACAAAATAACTAAAGATAAACCTTTCTTCGAGTTTACAGTTGGTGACGAAAAACGCAAGATTTATATCATTTTTGACCCTCCTCATTTAATCAAATCTTTTCGCAACAATCTATTTAACAAAAGATTTAAATACCGAGGTGGATACGTAGATTGGAAACTGATTTACAAAGTTTATTTGTTGAGTAACCAAATGAACATTAATTTTATTCCAAAAATCAATGATCGTCATTTTGGAATGCAACAAAATGCAGCTAAAATGACTGTTTCACTAGCAACTCAAATTTTTTCAAATTCAATGTATTTAGCTTATCAAGCTTACAGAATGATAAAACCGAACGAATTTCCCGACAATGATACAACGGCAGATTTCTTATTGGACATGGATAAATTATTTGATTCACTTAACTCGCATCTTCTTCAACCAACAGTTAAATCAAAATTAAATTTTGCCATAACTGAGACATCTGGACACATAGAATTTTTAAATGAAATGTTGCTTCACTTTGCCGATAGCAAATTTGAAAAAAAAATGATAAACAAAAAGCTATTCCACCGTGCATCACAGGAATTATGCTAACTATTAACAGTGTTTTAAAATTATCTGAAGAGCTAAGAAAAGAATATAATATTCCAGCATTGAAAACTAGGCGTTTGAATCAAGATCCTCTCGAAAATTTGTTTGCAGTTATTCGTCAACAAAATGGATGTTCAGTCAATCCTTCTACCAGATCATTCGAGACAGCTATAAAACAAAATTTTATTACGCAATTAACTAAAGTTTCCGAATCGGCAAACTGTCAAGATGACGGAAACATGATTTTTGCAAAATTAAACAAGCTCAGTGCTGCAATCGCCAAGCCACAAAAAAGTCAACTGTCTTTGCGAGAAGCCTTAATAGAAGCCTCCAATCCAATCAAAGAAATAGAAAAAGATATGTCACTGACAGAAACAGCTTCATTCACCCATGACAATGCGATTTATTACATTTGTGGATATCTAACCCGCAAATTTTTAAAGTTTCACAAAAACTGTCAAAAATGTGTAGATTTCCTAGTACTACCTAAATCTGATAACAATTATCAAGAATACAAACTATTTACTATTATGAAAGACTATGCTGATAAAAATGGGCTCCAATATTCTACAGAAATTGTGTTTACAGCTGTTAAAAATGGAATACCAAGTTTGACGAAGTTATCCGTAGTTGTATTTATGAAAAAATATATCGGCGCATTTATACTCAACACTGAGTTCAGAATTACCAGCTTTTCAATTGTGTTCCTTCGATGCTACAACTTTATTTTTAAATATTTTTATAAAAACACGATGCTTCTGGGAAGCGCGATTCATCAGACGTGATCTAAAAAGACTGATACTGTAACATCCAAAAAAATAAATATAAGGAAACTGTCAAAATTCGTAAAATCAACTACTGAAGAAATTCCAAAGATAAAATCGAACCAAAGTGAAGACCAATAAAAAATAAATTAAGGAAAAGATTGAGTAAAATATATATTTATATATTATTTATCTGTTATAGTCATTTAAGCAAAAAAATTTTTATACATATTATTTAATTGTTATTCTGTTATATACGTTAAAGCATATTTCGTAGATAGATTTTTTCATATTACCAAGTGCAATGACAGAATTTTGGCTGTTGCAGCAGTGATTAGTAAAAAAATATGTTTTATGAAATATTTTATTATTATAATTAATAGGTTGCTTTTAAGAAAACTTTTATTAATATGAGAGAGCTTTATATTTACACCAAGTTTTATATTATGTTTTTAATTAGTTCAATTGAGTAAATTTTATCGTACATCAAATCATTTTGCAAAAGAAAGATTGCTTTTTGCTAATTTTTACAATATAATTATTGTTAAAATAATAGTTTTATCATTTCAGGATTATCATTAATCAATTTTTTATTACTATGTATTTGCAGATATTTATTATTTTAATAAATTTTAATAATTCTTAATTATTTTGTCTTAAATTATTTGTTTTCACATTTTATCTTAGGAAATTTAAATTGAACTGAACCGAATGTCCCGCGCGTTTTACGTTTTCATGACTGGACACAATCACTAGAGGCGTTGAAACTTGTGTACGCTTTTTAACATTGCCACTAATGAGAGCCTTCCCCTCTATCTTATACTCTTTGGTTTACACCGTTCACTTAGTCCAGCTGTACAGCTACATATCGATGAAACAACTTTTCCAGTTTTGGTAATTACGGTATTTATCTCGTGCGGATCATCTCGATTTTTCGAGGATTGTATACAGTAAGACAACAACTTATATTGTTCACTATTTTCATTTAAAATTCCTGTGTAAACTAAGTGGTTAGAATTCACAACTTGTTCACCCTCGATAAAGTTTCGGCTCTTGGGTGTAGAACCCAAGTGATCCAAAATCTCATTTATTGATAAAAACATTCTTCTTATAATTTAAAATAATTTTTTAAACTAATTTTGATCGAAAAAATATTGAAATTATACGTAAATAAATGGATTTGTTTACACGCTGTCTGTACGGTGATTCAACACCTGACCTGGTTACACTAGTTTCAAATTTGATCACCAGTTGGCGTGACCGCAACTCTCACTTACCAATACCACCGAGTATTAGAGTTAATCCGTTTCCATTTAACGCCTGAGATCCTCTCCGGATAGTTACTCTGCTCCAGATTTATTATTTTTAAGTTGGTACATTACATTTTGTGAGAATAGTATACCACTGTATAGTATCGGAGTTGTTCCATTCCCATTGAAAGTTTGATAAAATAGGCGGTTAATTCAAATCTAGTCTATTTAAAATTGTAATTTTATTCTATTTTAACGTTTGATTTTAATTATTACTAGAATTCAAATTTGCGCGCGCAAGCGCGCGCTTCGACTGTAGAGTTTGCATATATTTTCATGCTTATGATATATTCAACCAATCACGTTACGAATAGTTTGCTTACATGATATATTTTCATATTTTTCATCTAAATTATAATATTAGGATAATCAATATTATTGTCATCATTGTTTAACTTAATTATAATAATGAATATTTGTTGTAGACATTTGATGTAAATATATAGTGTGATTTGTTTTCATTACTTTTTCAGCTGTGGACTGGGATACTCCTAAATGTATCCAGCAGGTGTCACTATGTGCCAGAAAGGCGCGAATTTGAATTCATTTTAAATATTATATTAAAATTAATTCAAATTTATTGTACTCATACATAATCCCAATACATGCCCGGCTGTAAGCTGTATTGCTTTTAGATACCTGGCATGTCTGAAAAATTAAGCTTTAATTTTGAATTTAAATTCATTGATTATTTCTTTACATGTATTTGTAAAATAATTAACACAACTTTATTTTAGAAAACTTTTTATTATGTTATTTTTTTTAATACTTGTATATTTCTGTCTTTATCATAATTATTGTTATAGAGATATTATTATTATTATTATTGTTATGAAGATTATTATTTATTTAATTAATCTAACATCCGGTCCTCAGTCGAAGGAATTTTGAGTTAACACATCGCGACGACTAATTTTCAAAAAACGCGGGAAATTTGAAAGTTAAAAATTCATATGAAATTTTATTATTATCATTGCAATAATAATAATAATAGCAAATATAATTCTTCCTGTTTAGAAAAGGATGCTAAATTATTAGTTATTAAGAAAATTATTCATTTTTATTCCAAATAGCGCGCGAAAATTCAATTTTCAAAATTTCAATCAAAATTTTATTATTATATTTATAACCTTATTCCTTGAAGGGGAAGGATGCTATACTAAAATAATAATTATTATTTGTTAATACCGATGTATATACACTATTTGTATGACTTGTATCGTTATAAGTCGACTAAAATTACGTACAGTAAGTCATTTAAGTGTTTCCAGGTACAAATCAAAATTTACTATCAATTTTAAATCACATTATTTTGTTTCGTTTGCTGATAAGGCTATTGATTTCTCGAGTGTTAATTTGAATAATAATATGATTAAGACAATGAATTATGAAAAATTGCCGCAGTTAACAAACGATGGAAATTATCATGCGCAACAATTACTGGCTACCATTAATGATATCGAGTATAGATTATATATATATGATGATCAGTAAGTAATTTTTTTCTCGACTTCTATTTTTTTCCTTTGATGTAATTATTATCATTCTCTCTTTACAGTGAAGTACAACGAGAATAAGAGCGTAAAAGATGTGATTGTAACAAAAAATGCGAGATATTATGTATGTAACAACTATTTGTTAGTAAATTATGAATAGATCCCTCTACTAAGCCTGCCTATGTATATGGTTGATAAATCCATTTTTTCAGTCTCTACAAGGGACAAATTTTAAATACTCTGTGAGAATGTAAAAACGAAAGAACAAATGCAACGTTTTTTTATGAAATATGTAATTTCTGTATTTCTAAATGGCGGAAATTGTAATTAAGAAAAATTTCAATGTAAATATAATTTCTAAAAAAATCTTAAATTTACTTTGATGATTTTTTAACTATCCGTTAAGAAAATCGAAGATTTTCAAAAATCGTGAAGTCATTGGTTTTACCTCGTGTTTCGAAAATCGAGTGCTCATCACGTCAAAAGAAGAAATTTTCACAAAAAGATGTAAAATCCGAACAAAAACAGTTCCACTGTAAAAAATTACGCCAAGTACACGTTCACAACTCTTGATTTACAAAAATGCCAAGGAGAAATTATCATTTTACAAAAAGATGTAAAATAAAAAAAAAAACAGACCAAGTAGCCGTCATGATCTTTCATAATTGAAAAAATTTTGTGATAAATTTAACGAATAAAAACAATTTTTTAGACGTACTTGGCGTGCGTCATTGAGTACCCAAAATTTTTTCATTTCTGATAACTGAGCCAGAGAACTGATATGAAAAGCGATTTTACGGACAATTCTTTCAGCCCTTCCTCACCAAGTCATTAACCCTACTGATGATCATTTTGATGCAACCATATGAATCGATAACAATTGAAATTCATGCTTGTTTTCATTATTTCACGGATAAGATTGATATTTGTACAACTAAATAGCTTCCGAACATTTCATTCAGATCGAGAAAAAATGAATCAGTTTATTAATTTAATGAACTGTTAATTAAATTGACTTCATTAGAAAATATAGCATTAATAAATGTTCAAGAAACATCGGAGCCCTATTTAGCCCTTTAAAGTAAGATTTATTTCTACTATAAATTAAAAAAAAAACAGGATTTTATCACGAAATTTGATCATTAATTTACTAAGCAATTTTTATAATTAATTCAGTAATCATTTTTCTTGCCACCAGTATATTTTTAACTTCTCGCTAAGAAAATTGAAAATATTTTGAAGGTCACAGAAAACTTACATGAGTATCCCCACGAGGGTGTCACTGCGCGCGCGCGCGCGCGCGTGTGTGCGTGTGTGTGTGTGTGTGTGTGTAAACCTCCCATAACTTATGAACGACTTTACCGATTTCATCGTGGTTGGCCCATTTGAAGAAACATGAACGAACTTGGATTTTGAATACAATTTTGACCGATTCCGATAGATGGATTTCAAGATATCTCAAAAAAACCGTGAAAAAATTTGAGAAAAATTTTTGTTTTCAAGTTGCTTTTTTGGAATAACTTTTAAACGGCTCAGTCGATTATCTCCAAAAACTAATCAGCTCTTGATCTTGAAAAATCACGTCAATTACCGCTTGACCAGTCAAAATCGGTTAATTCGTTCAAAAGATATCGTGAACGAAAGAAAACCGAAAAAAGTGTTTTTTTCGGAACTACTCCTAAATTTTAACGTTCGATCAACGCGAACTTAAAAATTCTTTACGGGGCTTAAAAAACGGCGTTGAATGCTGCCAGCCACTTGAAAATCAGTTCATTCATTGGAAAGTTATTATAAGTTGTACATTAAAAACGATGTTTAATCAAGCTTCTATCAGACATGCAGTAATGCTGTGAAGAGGAAAAGAACAGGAGATAACGTGATTATTGAACTACTGATATTTGACATCAATGAGTTACCTGAGGGGTATTATCACGTTATCACGATTCATCTGAAAAAATTTTGGGTACTCAATGACGCACGCCAAGTACGTCTAAAAAATTATTTTTATTTGTTAAATTTATCACAAAATTTTTTCAATTATGAAAGATCATAACGGCTACTTGGTCTGTTTTTTTTTTATTTTACATCTTTTTGTAAAATGATAATTTCTCCTTGGCATTTTTGTAAATCAAGAGTTGTGAACGTGTACTTGGCGTAATTTTTTACAGTGGAACTGTTTTTGTTCGGATAAAACTATAAAAAAGAATTAATGCATGTTTTAAAAAAATTTTTTTTAAATAATATTTTCATCACAAAAATACTTTGATGGGCATCGAATCACTCATAGTTGAGCAAGTCAAAACATCAACAGCAAATGAAGTGCACTTGATGTTGGAAACAGATACTACTCAAAGTGTAAATCCAATCGGTATTTAATTTGGACTATCAAATATTAAAGTCATCTTTCTAGGTAGGAAAGAATTTTCTATCCACACGCTATCTGCTGGAATTAATTGATACCTAACATATTTTAGTTTACGAATTTACAGTTAGAATCTTTGAGTGTTCTTAGTTTCTAATAGGTGGCATGTGGTTAGAAAATTCTTTCCTACCTAGAAAGTTGACTTTAATATTTGATAGTTCAAATTAAATACCGATTGGATTTACTCTTTGAGTAATATCTGTTTCCAACAGCAAGTGCACTTCATTTGCTGTTGATGTTTCGACTTGCTCAACTATGAGTGATTCGATGCCCATCAAAGTATTTTCGTGATGAAAATATTATTTAAAAAAATTTTTTAAAACATGCATTAATTCTTTTTATAGTTTTATTTAATTCTGATAAGTAATTTTTTTGAAAAGAAATATTTTCTTCTTTTCCTGTAAAACTGAACAAGTCTTATCAAGTCTTAATAACTCTTTGAGAAATTCCGAAATTGCAGGAAAAATTTGACTTTTGAAGAGTATTGCAGAGTTTTGAAGACTTATTAAGTCTTTCCTTCACTTAGTTAGGGATGTGAAGAATTTCGAAAAGTCTTATTCAGAGTTATAAAGACTTGTCAAGAATTTTTTCAGAGAATTATTTCCACAAGGGGTTGCATCTTTCGCACGCTGATCCAACGGCTTAACCATTAATTTTTTACTTGTACCTCGTGGGACCTGCCCTGTTAAAGTACAATCTATCAAGGCTTCGTGCTTAAACACACTTTCTAGTAAAATCTTTCAATCATAACCTACAGCAGAAAGTTTTAGGAATAGTCTGCAGAATAAACTGAATTTTCGGATAAAAGCTTAAGGATTAAATACACATTATAAAAAAAAATTCAGGGAGCAACTAGTTTCAACAGAATTCATAAGAACAAGAAAAGGTATTTTTGAAAAATTGAGCCCGTATTGAAGTAATTTATTACAAGTAAATGATTGTTATTTATAAAACTATATTTAGATTCACACTAATAAATCGGATATTGCCGTCATAAATTTCAAGTTTTCTACATACACAAAAAAAAGAAAATCAACTTAATTCAAGAGAAAAATTCTTGAACCAAGAAGGGGTCATCTGAGTGATCCGAACGGACATTTCGCCAATGTAATAATTGTAAAGGAATACAAAAAGTAACTTGCTCTCTAACAAGTTATATACATTTAATACTTCATACATAACACTCAATATAGGTCAAATAATAGTAAATTCAATGTAATAAAATACACACATTAAAACATTTCAATATCATATTTATGAAAGAATTTAAACTGTAACCGATGAAAAATTACAAAAGAACGACAATTGATCTGTCTTCTACCCTGATAGCCACCTTACCTATAACTTACTGTCAATCTACGTCCGCAATTTGAAGCAAACTTGACGGAAAGAGTTGGCAAAGCGAGCGATTACCTATTAGTTACCTATAACCTACTCTGCAAATAGACGTCAAAACTTGCTCTACAAGTATTTCCTTCAAATTGTAGTAAAGTTGAAAGGAAATTTAACTACAAATTTGATTATTAACTTGTATTCAAGTTGCGGCCGTAGATTTCCGTCAATTTGCTTACAACTGTTGTTGAGAGAAGAATTACCGCCAACTTGGTGTATAAATTAACCGTAACTGCTGGAAGTCAACACTTACTGAGAAAGCGCTGGCTATCAGGGTAAGTTTTGTAAATCACAAGTAAGAAATTAGCTGTCGGTAAGGCAAATTTTGTTAGGTAACTGGCGGTGGAGAAAATTTAAATTATACATCTAATTCAAACACAACCTTTTTATACTAAATAAGAATAATTCTTCTTCAAAATATTTATTGTCTTTATTTATTAAAATATGTAAATATTGATTAATAAAATAAAACAAAAAAATCGCTTATTTAATGGGAAATAATTTATTTTTATTTATAAAGTAATTTTTTTTTTAATTATGTAAAATATTCAAATCAAACTGTTTTTTATTTGTTTCAACTTAAACTATTATTTATTTATTTATACACTTTCTCAACATTTATCAATAGTTACGTTCTTGTCATATGAATATTATATATATTAGGCTTCTTGTAGAAATTTAGCTTTTGTCAATAAAGGTTCTGAATCTTTATTATAATATGAAGTTTGAAAATTTGTATACATATCATATATTAAAGCATACTGATTTCGAGTAATATTAAGATTTAAATTACCATACGGATAACTTTGAGAGTTTAAAAATAGTTTAACATCTCTAATATTACAGTGATCAAATTTGCTTGCATCGCTCGTTAAAACATTTTTTCTAGCTGTTTGAAATCCTAAAATTACATATCGTGGTTTCTCCAGCTGAGTAGAAGTCTTGATGGGCCACACATATTTGTTCGTCCTTGGTAGCAGTGGGTATTCGTACAATTGCCATATGCGAAAACTCATTGGGATTGTTGGATCATTGGCTATGAAATTCAATGCTTGAATTTTCTGTTTATCCGACATTGTGATGTATGGAACATTCCACTCCACTTTATTGAGAACAATCTTTACTCTATCAGCGACATCTTGAGCATTTGCAGGTTCATGAATGTATGCATTGGTGTCAGCATTTGATCTTGTAAGTATCAATTCATGTTTGGCATTAATAATAATGCGATTATAATCTTCAGCAAATCCAAGTATAAAACTCAGAGGTATAGATATATCAAAATAACCATTAATATTAGTTAAGGTACTAGCTGCGTGTGTTAGCCAACCAGCGTTCTCCATAATATTACTCCTACCAGGACTCTAAGATATATAATTTTTCATGAGACTTGTAACACCAACATTTTTACATCTATCGATTTCTACTCCATTAATTTCATAACGTATTTCCTCAAACAAATGACAAATAGCCATGTTAACTAATTTCATAGAACCTGATACAGCCGTGCCATCTTCTTTGACAAATTGTCCACAGATGTGCAATGAACTTTTACTTGGTAGAATACATAGATCTTGATGTTGAATGCTGATTCTAATCTCATCACTATTATTGAATGTTGATGAAGTATAAGGTAAGTGTGAGTGAAGTTCATAGTGAGAAACTGATTCATCAAAGATGATTGGTTTTTGAATATCTAAGATTTCCGCCATGGTGATATAATACAACACAAGTTTATCTTCTTTATTTTATCGATTTTCCACGTAATCTTAACCCAAGGCTTTTGAGGAACTGTGCATTCTGAGCTGTCAACACTTGAGACGTTGACCGATGACTGACTGATTTCAGACGTGGTGATGGAGTTATATAGCTACCACCAATCTTCTTATCAAAAACTATACCCATTATTTATCTACAGCCTTAATATGTAGTCTTATTGTTATTGTTTCACCTCGAAAATTAACTAATTTTCCGTCTTGATCAACTATCTTTAGTTGGAGATTATGTATAGACTTGACGGTGACTGGGAGATAAATGATCTGTGATGGTGCTTCCACAATCTTATATCCAGGCTTAACACGGGGGAAAAACTCATGGATTGTGTGAACTTTTTGATTATTCATATATGCACCACCAGTAATATTACACTCAACTCTTAGGGCGTTAATTTTTAGAATTGACACAGGTAAATCAGATTTGTGAAGTACATTTGGCTCTAAACGACGATTTGAAAATCCTAATATTTTAGCGATTGTGTCTTCACGATTAAAATTAACAGGTTTATTATACTTAATTTCACTTCGTAATTCATTATCCGAACAAAAACAGTTTCACTGTTAAAAATTGCGCCAAGTCCACGTTCATAAAACTCATCTTAATAACATCTGCACTTTGCAAAAAAAATAAGACTCGTTACAATAATTTTCATTCTATACAAAAAAAAAAGTTAAATACAAAAAAATACCAAGAAACCGTCATAATGTTGAAAAAATTGAAAAAAATTTGTTGAAAATTTAAAAATTAAGAAAAAATTTTTTTATCGTACTTGGCGCGTGTCATTGAGTACCCCAAATTTTTCGAACGAATTTCAACCCGAGAAAAAACGATTTCGCTTGAATTTATGTAATGTAAATATGTATAATTATATATATATATATATATATATATATATATATATATATATATATATATATATATATATATATATATATATATATATATATATATATATATATATATATTTTTAACTTGTTTTATTTTTTGATTTTATTGATAAATTCCTGAGCTGTTAAAATAATTTAAAAAAATTTTATTGTTTTAAACGAATTTATTTATTATATATATGAATATGGATGTGTTCATTTTATGCTTTTATATACTAGAATTTGAATTTGCGCGCGCAAGTGCGCGCCTAAATATAGAGTTTGCATATATTTTCATGCTTATGATATATTCGACCAATCACATCACGAATAAATTGATGCCATATACATTTCATCTCAATTTTATATCAAGGATTTATATTATTTTTGTACGACACGATAAAATAAAAAGAAGTTTTTTAAAGTTTCAGTATAAAAACAGTTTTATCTTTTTTAGTACTTAGTTTTTATACGAAATTAATCAATTATCAGTAATTGAAACTTTGCAATCGATGATGTAAGGTACAGTTAAAAAAAAAATCCATAAGCAAAAATACTTTGTATGCCAATTTCTTGCTGGTATATCAATCCATTCTTGTATTTCAAGATTAATTTTCTATCAATATTCAATATTCAAGTTTAGTACAGCTATTTTAATTCAAAAGAGCTATAATAGCCCCATCTTTCTTTTCTTTTTCAAATTTGTTGAAAACCTAGATGAGGAATTTTTACTTTATCGATTGACTATAAATTTTTGAGTAGAGATGAACTTGAGTACAGTTGTAATTGATTACAAATTTAAGTGAATAAATTCATTGTTAATATAGATGTAACTGAGTTAAAAATTCAGTGGATAGACTTGAAAATGACTAGAAAATGAATACAATTGAAACTGAGCAAAGTTGTAATTGACTACTGTTGAATTTGAGTAAGGTTGTAACTGATTAAAGTTCTACCTGAGCTAGTAATATTGAGTAAAGTTGAATTAAAGTAAAGATTTGATTGAATAAAGTTGTGACTGAATGAATATGATTTCCAATCAAAATGTAATTGAGTGCAGATGTCGTTGATAGCTGTGAGTAGAGATTTTATGAGTAGACCTGTAACACAGCCATTCGATTAGGTTCCACCATACGTAGATTTCCTGAAAATTAGAACCGATTCGAACAGGTAGATTCCAAGAAATCTCAAAAAAACTGAAAAAAAAAATTTTTTTTAAAGTGGTTTTTTTGGAATAACTTTTAAACGGCTCTACCGATCGATTCCAAAAACTAATCAGCTTTCAACCTTGAAAAATCACGTCGATCATTGCCAACCACGTCAAAATCGGTTCACTCGTTTGGAAGATATTGTGAACGAATGAAATAGAAAAAATCGAAAAAATTGAATTTTTTAACAAAAAACTTTAAAATTTTACATCTGATCAATTTATGTTAACATATTGTTTATAGTACTCAAAAAACTGCATCGATTGCTGCAAACCGCGTGAAAATCGGTTTACTAAATTAAAAGTTATAGCCGTTTGAAAATGAAAAAAATCGTTTTTCATTAAACTTTTATTAGACTTTTGGGCTCAAAGAGCCCAAAAGTATCAAACAGCTTATTTTGAGCTTGAAGAGCTCAAAATATGACAACAAATTTTTGAACTCGAAGAGCTCAAAAACATCGCAAAAGCGACAAAATTGCAAGCGCGTAATAACTGAACTTAGCAGGAAGTTACAGGGATGGCCTTTGGGGTCAACCGTTTTCCAGATTTTTTTTCACCACAGATATAACTGAGTATAATATGAGAGGATATGCAGTGTCATTTTGTTCTTTCCGTGGATGTTCTTAAAAAAATTAAATTAAATCAAAAAAATTTATTTTCTTATGAAATTACAAGACAATGTAATTGTTATTGAATAATAATTATTTTTCATCGAAAATTCAAAACAATATCCTGAAATAAATTAAATGAAATTTATAAGATTGAATAGAGTTGACTGTCAAGTTTTGTATTTTATGCGAATGAATTAATTTTTAACTTTGATAGAAAAGGACAAATGATCTTACATTAATATTTGATCTGAGTTTTACCCGCTGTTTTTCAAATAGTTTCACGCAGTAATTTCTTTTATTTTTACTTCGATGGGTCTTGAATTTTTATAATTGTAGTCATACACACAGCACAGAATACACTAGATTATATGAGTCTATATTTTTGAAGCAGAAAGTAGGAAGAGAATACTAGAAAATATAATCGAAAAGTAATGAAAACTACGCTGTATAGAGATCAATAGAGAAAATAGTGAAGGAGGGAAGAATTTTACACTATAGTTGTTATTTATAGAATATACCATTCCATCAGCTGCGTTAAACATATTCTTCACTCTTCACTCATCTTTTGCACGCACAAGACGCTTAGAATCAATCCGTTCTCAAATATATTTTCACTGTTAATGAGTGTTATTGAATTTATTAATATTATTAGAAATTATCAGTTTAGTTACACGCAATGAAGAGTTTAATTATTTTTTGTTTCTTGTCCGTCTTGATGCGTTTAATTACTGGAGAAAAACTGCTAGGTGACTATAAACTTCAAATTTCTGGGCCAAGTCTGCGTAAGTTCTTATTTTATCATTGTTATTTTACAATATTCAAATCTACCCGGTAAATTTTTCATGAAACAAAACTTTAGTTACTTTTATTAGTTAAAACTACTATTGGTATAATCGTGAAATATCTAGTAAATAATTAAGAATATTGGTTGTAAATCTGCAAAAAAATTTGATAATTTTAATAACATCATCAGTAAGTTATTTAATTCTATCATTCTTAGATTTTCTGTGGGTAGTGCTAATAATAGGATTATGGGTATCTACTCAGTACGGAAGAATTTTGTTGACAAACTTTTTTTTTTTTTTTTTTTTTTTTTTTTATAAGGATTTATTTATTTTTCTATGTAGATATTTCTTGTTAACGAATATGATGATCAATTGATTGATTCTTTCATTATATTTTTTATCATTGTAAAAATTTTATTTTACAACAATAAATTTTTATTTTTTCAAACTGCGTTAGTTGGCAATTTGTTATTGAATTGAAAATTTCGTGATAACGCTGATAATATTTCTCAGACAACGTTTGAAGACTTTATGTTTTATGTAAATTATTTAATTTGAAATTTCATGTAAAAATTATTTAATTTGAAATTTCATGTAAAAATTCTTTATTTTAAATTTTTAGATAAGACTCCATTTATTTTTCCTTATGAAATACACTAATTTCTTATTTTCATAATAATTTTTTTTGACGACAAACTTGTATTTTAAATCTAGAAAAATAAATCCTTAAACTCATTACAATTTAATTGATTTAGACATAGCTAGTTATCAATAATAATGCAATGACTCATAGTCAAAATACCAGAGAGCAATCAATGAATAATAATAAACAAATAACTATTTAAGTAATAACGTAATCCGATAAATAACAGTATAACGCGTCAGCAATAACCCTTGATAAGAAAGCAATTTAAACTGATTTACCCCGAAGAATGAAGTATATCTCTATAGTAATCAACTTAAATCATTTTGAATTGTTTAAAAAATGTAATTCAATGAAAATCAAAATCTTCATCGTTTACATTGCTCAACATACTATACAGCAAATGTCAACGATAAAATTTCTGCGTTTTCGTATTGTTCTTACATTGCCGTACGCTTAAATTTCCTACTGCATTTATTAGATTTATTCTTCACTATCATTTTTTGGGAATTACCAACAATTCCAATCTTATTATCTCAATAAATATTATTATACTTAAATCTTAAGTAATAAAGTTTCGTTAAATTGTAACTATTGCTTTTTATTTAAGAAAATTTTAATAAATTATTCATTTGAAATTTTGATTGCAAAAAGTAGGAATAAATAATTCGTTGATCATTATTTACCGTAACTGATAATTAAATCTGTGTCTTTGAATTCCATTTTGTCATTGAGTAATTGAAAAAAATTCTTATTATTGTAAATTCTTATTATAACGAAATTTTTAATAAACTAACTAATTTTTCGAGTTTACAGAGAACTTAAGCATGGTATGTGCCAATAACGAGCAGTGCAATGCACAATTTAAAGATTCTCTATGTCTGAGTGGAAAGTGTTATTGCCGTAAATCTGACAATTTAGATACAGTTCCGTTCCTCTGTACATTGGATAATGCTATAAATATCACTACTAAGAATTTTGGTAATATTATATATACTTATTTATTTCTTGTGTTAGAAAATTTTAAATAACAAATTTTAGGTTCAAATATAAATAAATTTTTTTATAGATTTGATTTACAATGTTTTAATAAACGTTTAGTTTCTTTTTCTTTTATGATAGGAAGAAGACAGAGATCATATTTAAAATATTTTTTTTAATTTAATTATTCCGGTTATTTAATTATCAACTATTAGCATAATCACTTAAAATCACGTGCTAATTTATTATGAATAATTATAGGTGTAATTGGGCGTAAATGCAAAGACGATGCCGATTGTGGTTTTGAGAATAGTCATTGCAACAAGACACGTCAATGTTACTGCAATTCGGGATTTACCGAGGACACTGGAAAGCATAAATGTTTAAAAGGTAATTTCAAGTAAATAACCACTTGTATATTTAGCTTCATTAACTATTTTAAATGAAAAGTATTCTTAAGGAGAAAAAAAATTTTTAATTAATTTCTTATATAATTCATAACTGTCAGCATCATGTCTTTCATCGAGTTAATTTTTTTGCTAATAATATATTTTTGTTAATTTATTTATTGGCTTAAGAATTAAAAAGTTATTTTTTCGAAAAATTAAGCAAAAATTATCAAGTTTGATTCAAGGGATCATTTTGTTGCGGGAGCTGAAAAAAAAGCAAATATTCATTAATTTTTTACTTTAAAAATAAAAAATAAAAATCTTACAAAGTCAATCAGCTATGCTAGCACCATACAAATTCTCTTCAGTCTCTTTGAAAATTCAATTTTCATTTACTTGAAAATTCACATAAACCTCGTAAAATAATATAGTTACAGTGATCTAATCTCTTAGAAATTTTAACACAATACTTGTAAATTTATGTATTTTCGAAAAATGTAAAAAAAAAAAATGACAATTTTTTCAAAAATTACAAACTAGAATGATCCCTTGAGACAGTTATATGATAATTAATATCTTAGTTGAAATTATCTTTGTTAAGAGAATATTTCAATTTTCCTTATAAATTAAAAACGAGTAAAATAATTCGTTTTCTCTAAGAATTTTTTCAGGAATTCAAAAAACCTTAATCATAATTGAGATTTTTATATTCAAATAATCTTTATTTGATAAATAAATAACATCTTTAATAAAATTGAAAAAAAAAAAAACCAATGAAAGAAAAATTATTTAGTTTCATCAATCTTAATTTGATGAATCAATAATTTTTTATGGTGGATTAAACCAATAAATGGTGTTTTGTAAATTTTTATTTAATTTTTAACTAATGACTTCAAATGAATTTTTCAATTCTTATTCTTGTGTAAAATTATAACTGATCTTTGTTTAACTACTTCAATTGATTTTTTAATTATTTGAAATGAATGACACCCTAACAGTAATAGAGTAATGTTATTAAAAACTTTACTAATAACCACACTTACATAGTAAAACATCTTCTATTAATACATTTCTTAATTATTTTTCAATAACTCACTCAAAGAAAGTTTTTCATATTTTCACTAATTTAGAAAAAAAAAAAAAAAAAAGACAATAATTTTTGAATAAATTTTGTATTAACGTCTGAGTTACCAGAAAATCTCACAACTATGTCATTGCCATTTTACTTTACTGGATCAATCTAAAAAAAAGTTACGTAACTTCCAATTTATATTATTGTCTCGATTACAGTTGTTAAGAACATAAACGGATCGTGTGAAGATAACATGCAGTGTCTCGCTTCATTCCTCCATTCAACCTGCAAAGATAATCGATGTAATTGTGAAAATAGATACTACTTCGATCAAACGTTGAATCAATGTGCTCTGAGTTCAGGTATGTTACTTAATTCATCAAATTAATCAATGAACTTGCATCTAAATATTTTATATCTTGATTTTTATCAAGCATTTTTTAAAATTTTGAAGGATGAATTAGTTTTACCAGATTTTTTTGAGACATTAATTTTATTGGAATTTTTTCTAAGAATAATAAAGGAATGAATTTTCCTAGTCTAAAAAATTTTCTTCATTATAAGAATTTTTTTAAACTCTCTTTTTTTTTTTTTTTCCTAACTATCAAGTTATTCAGTCTTGATTAAGGAAATCCCAATTGAGAAAAGGGTTAACCCTTAATGAAGCTTTAAGTTATTACCAAAAAGTAATTATTAACGTCAGTAACTGAATATTAATAATCGAGATTTATTTTGCAGGTGCTGATTCAACATTCTCCATCTCAGCTATAACAATAATTTTTTTAGTTTTCCCTTTGTTAATCTGTTTTCAATAGAAAATTAATTAATTTATCTTGTCAATCAGATAAAATATTATGATACGAGCTTAATGTATTCATTCACACGTTAGTTTGTCAACATAATACTAGCAATTTGTATTATGCGTAAGTTTATGTTTTTATAAATATTTGTTATCTAGATGAGTTCGGAGTCTTTAAATAAAAAAGTTAAAGTTTGTAGGCATACTCATAGAATAGAAATTCAATTGTTAGATTATCAAGATTATTTGAATTTAAAATTATATTTGTTATAAAAAATATGTAATAACGATTTAGATGAATGTAAATTATCGATTTATTTCTTCTGAGTCAATATGTAAATAAGAATTCATGTTTAAGAAAAATATTTTATATGTTGTGTGCTATTGCTTTGTTTTACTCTGCATTTTTTGGATGACTGCAATGAGCTTCGACGAACGGAAGTTCGAGGGAAACGTTTTAAAATTTGAGTCGTCGAAGGTTTTACTTTTCCGTTTCGCAAACCTCTCTACTACTTCGATTGCCATTAATTTATTAGCATATGTCAACGTATTTCATTTCCACCATTTCATTTTATGCATCGATTCACAAAAACGATAAATTCGAACAAAAACAGTTTCGTTGTAAAAAAAATTGCGCCGAGTTCATGTTCACAAAACTATTAAGAAAAATCAATTTTTTTTTTGTTTACAAAAAGACATAAAATAACAAATTTAAAAATCCAAATAACCAGTATGATTATTGGTATATGATTTTTGGAAATTAAACAAAAAAATTTTTTGTAAATTTAAAAATTAAAAGAAACAATTTGGAATGCATTTACAACGCGTAGTTGCAAGATATTTCACTTTTTATGAAATTCGTAGAATCTATCTACTAGGACTTGAAAAAATTTGAAGTACACAATGACGCACCTACCAAGTATATTTCAAAATCTACCGAGTCTGTCGATGAAGCGACTTCTTGATTAGTTACGTACTTATAATTAGTCACTAACAAATAATTCAAATTATCGAAGTTTTTTGTTCTAAGTTATCGAGATTTTAAGCTCTGAAAAGGAGGGTACGCAATTTCTTCAAGATATAAAGATTTTTAAGGTATCGAGGTTCTACAATGATTAAAATTATATTTTTATAAAATAGAGTTGAATTTAATTTAAATACACTCGAAATTTTCTCTACACTTTCAATTAATTTGTACCCATGCAGGAAACCCCCAGAGTTGACAAAGGGGCCAGGCTTGGGTCAGTACTGGGAAACCTAGCTTTGGCGTACCTATATTGGCCCATGCCTGGGCCAGGATGCTTAATCCAGCCTCGGCCATGCCAATGATCATCAAACCTTGGGCCAAGACTGGCTCACCCAGCCTCGGCCATGCCAATGATTATCCAAGTTTGAGCCAAGACTGGCTAACCTAGTCTTGGCCATTCATTGGTGATCCAAGCTTGGGCCAAGACTTGCTAACCTAGCCTTGGCCATTCATTGGCGACCCAAGCTTGGGCCAAGACTGGGCAACCAAGCCTTGGCCGGCCCAATGATTGCTCGAGCCTGAGTCAGAATTAGATTCCCCAGCCACGGCCATTCAATGGGAAATCCAAAGTTAATTAATCATTAAACAATAGAATTTTAAACAGTAAATATTTATTGCTCAACGAATATTTGTTAGCAAACGTTAAAATTGAAAATTCATTATTCAACCAAAACATTTGCGTACCGTCAAAATTGATATAGTCTTTAGAAAATTAAAATATAAAATTTACAGTTGAATTTTTAATATTGATAATTTTAAACATTAAAATTTATAATAAGATATTAAAAATATACAGAACGATGTACGAAATCTAAAGTAATATAAGAACGTGACGCTTGCATTTTTTTAATAACTAATAAACATTTGTAAAAAAATAGTTAATTTTCATCCAAACACAATATTAAATAACATAAATTATATAAATAATAAACCGTCACACTTGGTCACCATATAGATTTAGCTTATAAGAATGATGAGATGTGCATCAACTCACCGGTCGTATGGTGTAGAGGTTAGTCGTCGGTCTGGGAAGCGCACGGCTCGGGTTCGAATCTCGGTTAGAACGGAGCCCAGTCGCGTTCCGTTCCACGTTCCAAACGTATCGGCGCTATATTTTTAATCACAATCTGATTGAAAAGTTGAATTAAAAATATTGATATTAGTAAAATCTGTTACTTAGTTAACTAATTTACTCACGTAATAATAATTTCTCTGAAAAATTATTATTATAAGTGAATAAATACAATTAGTGCCACACAAAGTACACCTAACCTCACAGTCACTCCACAAATGCTTCAGGCAGGAGACTTAAACTCACTCATTGTCCCAACTCCGAAAACATTCTCAACTGCAAAAAGAAAACGCAGTGGGAATGGTTTAATATCACCAGAAGATAATTCTAAAATTTCTAAAATGATTACTCAAAAAGCTATGGATCATACTGTCCCATTAGCAAACAGATTTGACCCACTTGCTGAGGACAGCATGGAAACTAACGACAATAAAACATCAGATAGTCAACAACAACCACCAGCAGCACGCACACAAAAATTACCACCGAAAAAAGAGAAAAAACCTCCACCAATCACTATACACGGTAAGGTTAATGACCACATAAAAATAATAGAAATCATAAAATGTTTAGTTAAAGAACAATTCTACATAAAATATCACCAACACCACTCCGAGATTTTCACGACATCAATGGTAGATTACACTAACTTAGTAAAGCACTTTAAAGACACAAAAGTTAAGTTCCACACATACTCACTAAAAATGAAAAAAGAAAACCTTTGTCATCAAAGGCCTACATGAAGTAACCAAACCAGAACAAATACAAACTGAACTACAAGAAATTGGCTTCAAAAATACGCAAGTTAGTTTAATGAAAGGAACTAAATACCCAATATTTATGGTCGCAGTCTCAGCTGATACTCACCTTAAGCACATCAAACAAAAGGCACAATTTCTGTGTAATACTAAAATTAATTGGGAAAACTACGAAACCAAAAGAAGAGCCTCACAATGTCATCGATGTCAAGAATGGGGACATGCGACAGTTAATTGCTTCGCTGAACCAGCTTGCTTGAAGTGTGGTGAGGCACATCTGACTAAAGAATGCCAAAAACCGGCAACAACACCAGCCAAATGCGCCAACTGTGGTGGAGATCATCCGGCAAACGCTACGATCTGTGATTCTTATCACAAAAGACTGCAGCAGATAGCAAATAGATCAGCTAACACGAAACAAACGACAAAACAACCAAGCACGAGAGGATACGTCATACCAAACATAAATGATCAGCAACATTTCCCGCCACTCCGAGCTAAGCCAGCGGAATACAGCAACAACTTTTGGCTCAACAGCGGTATACAACACAATAACTCAAGTATGACACCTAACCAAGAAAGACTAAATAATATTAATAATAATTATCAACACGTAAGTAACGAAATGTCAGACTTTTTAGAGCTTACTAAGGTAATTAAAAATATTAATCAACTCGTTGATATAAAAAGATGTTAGAGCTAGCTAAACAACTCAATAAAAATCTACAAGATTGTACAACACAGACTGAAAAATTTAATGCATTTGTAAATTTTACAGCTAATCTAGAAATACCATAGATAACATAAAAGTTTGTAGCTGGAACGCAAACGGTTTAAAAAATAAAATAGGAGAAGTTATCCAATTTTTAAGTAGTTATAAAATAGATATATTTTTAATTAATGAAACTAGATTAAGCGATAAAGATAAATTTAAAGTCAAAAATTATAATTGTATACGTAAAGACAAAGGTTACACAGCAGGCGGAGTTGCAATATTAATAAAAAAAGATTTAGCATATAAAGAACTTAGCATAAACAACAGTATTACTATAGAATGTATCTCTATTAGATTAGCAAGTAACATTTGTATAATTGCAGCATACAATAGCCCTGCTAATAATTTTTCAAGTCAAGATTTAGATTCTGTTCTAGGTATTGGTGATAAAGTATTGTTGGTTGGGGATCTCAACGCCAGACATCTTAGCTGGAACAATCACATTAATAATAACAGAGGACTAACGCTATTCAACTACACTCTTACTAATAATTGTAGCATTATTTTTCCAGACGAACCAACACATTACCCCACTAATAACTCCACTCCCACTATAATAGACATTGCTATAAATAAAAACGTCAGCCAAATATCAGATATGACAGTATTGCATGAACTCAACTCAGATCATACACCGGTTGTACTTGAACTAGGATCACAAGAAAGAAACTACGCTCAGAAAACAGCCTTTAACTACAAAAAAGCGGACTGGGATACCTTTAGAAAACATCTTGACCAGAAAACAATCCTTACATCAACAATTAAAACAAATGATGAATTAGATAACACAATACTAAAATTTACCTCAGACATCTGCAGCAGCATGGATAAAAATATTCCAAAAACAACTTTTAAAAATCTGCAAGATAAATTAGCATATTGCATATTGCGAATGATCAAGCAAAGAAATCATCTCAGGAAAATCTGGCAGCGGTCTAGGCAAAACAAAGATAAAGCTGAAGTAACAAGACTCACTCATCAAATAAGAACAGCTATAATTAATCACAGAAATGAAGAATGGTCTGACAAACTAAAAAAGCTGAATCCTAGTGACAACTCACTGTGGAGAATGACTAAAGTGTTAAAAATGAAAGACAATAACATTCCATCGCTGGTAAAAAATGGAGCTGAAGCGTTCACTGACTACGATAAAGCTAATATGTAAGCAGATCAATTTGAACAAGTTCACAACATAGATCTAGTTAATAATACAACTGAGCAAGAAGGAATGATAAAACAGGTACAGGAGTACCTAGAAAAAACCAACAATGAAAACTGGGACAAATTTATAACATCACCACGAGAACTGTCGACTATAATCAGGAAATTGCCTTCTAAAAAAGCACCAGGGCAAGATACAATACAGAACATAGTCCTCAAAAACTTATCTCGTAAAGCACTTGTACAACTCACATATATAATAAATAACTCCATTAAACTATTCTACTTTCCACAGCAGTGGAAAACTGGACAAATTGTGCCAATTAAAAAACCTGGCAAAGTAAGCACTGACCCAAGCAGCCATCGCCCAATCAGCCTTCTCCCAACGATGAGTAAAGTATACGAAAAAGTCATTCTTCAGAGACTCATTCAACATGATAAAACCAATAATATCCTTGCAGATCATCAGTTTGGATTCAGAAGTAAACACAGCACAGTACAGCAAGTTACGAGAATAGTGAACGATATCTCAGTTAACTTCAACAAAAACCTAGTAACAACCTTGTTACTACTTGACATTGAAAAAGCATTTGATAGAGTGTGGATAGATGGACTAATTTATAAACTGATAAAGTACGATTACCCACCGACAATCATTAAACTTATTCATTCATATCTATCAGAGGCACTTTGCTGTCTCTGTTAATGGTACAATATCAACCAAAAGGAAAATCAAAGCTGGTGTACCGCAAGGCTCTGTTATTGGTCCTATACTATTCAATATTTATCTCAATGACATACCTACCTTTCCTAAAACAAGCACAGCACTATTTGCTGATGACACAGCCATTTATGCACACTCATTCAGTGCCATCACCGCTGCCAAACAACTGCAGGTGCACATTAACATACTAGAAAAATTCTATACCAAATGGAAAATTTCCCTAAATGCATCCAAGACTGAAGTGATAACCTTTGCCAAGAAGGCAAATAACACGAGAATAATACAGCCAATAAAAGTATACAGCCACAGCATAGAACCAACAAATACTGTCAAATACCTAGGCGTTCATCTAGATCCCAAACTGACGTATCAGACTCACATCAAGCAAGCAATTAAAAAAGCCTTCACTGTACAGAAAAAAGTGTATCCTCTCATGGTTAAGGGCTCTACACTATCAATTAAAATTAAAAAGCTAATTTACACAATGATTCTTAGACCTATCCTAACTTATGCAGCTCCAGTGTGGTGTGGTGCATCTCCAACCAACTTATCACTACTCCAAAGATACCAAAATAAGTGCCTTAGACTCATTCTCTCAGAAAATAGATATGCTAGAATAAGTAATATGCACAACACTGCTGATATGATGTTAATAAAAGATTATATCTTCAAACTAGCTAACACCTTTTATGAAAAACATTTAAATAACAACTTGACTAAAAATATCACTAAAATCAGAAAATATAATATACCTCATACGTTTAAGCATAAACTACCATACCAAAAATTAGATATATTTAATAATACAGATACCTAAACAACAGATATAAATGGTAACCGCCAAACAGCATGCAGACATATGTCTGGAGAAATTCCCAACCACAGATTGGCTGACAAGCTTGGGACAGCCTTGGTTAGCAAGAATGGCCCAGATTTGGCTACCACGCATGGACCAGCCTAGGCGATCATACCTGGGCCAATGATAACAACCAAGCCTGGCACCCTGTTATCATCCCAGACTTTTACCAAAGCTGGGCCAAAGCGGGTTTACGAGCATGGGCCAGAGATTGACAGCATTGCGCCAAGCGAGGCTCATACCTGGCCCTGTCGTATTTTCCTGTATGGGTATTTAACGCACGACTTATGATACGAAGTTATATATATCATCAGATAGACTTTAATGAAGAATAATTATTGTAGTTTTGAAGGCTGTCCCAGTAAACACATGACTGTAATATGACGTCATTTATAAGTCATAGGAATGTCACAATATTTTTCGTAAATATAACGTAAAATTGACCTGTCTTGTGATCCAATTGTGATATAAAAACTTGTGATACAATTTTGACATCATACTGATGTAAATCTATTACTTCTCTATGATATCACGGAAATTACTCAGATATTACGTATAACCAACATAATATATTGTAACGGGTTTGAACCGTCCCTTGGTCACCCCTTTATTTAGAATTTATAATTAAGGGCGCCACTGGAATTTTTATCACGGTTTCCAGAACCGGTCCAAGCAAGAGAGATATCACAGGGTCGAAAGAAATTATAAAATTTGACATAAATAAAGACAATTAAAATTGGCATCAATTATAAATTTATTTTGACAATCTGACAACAATTAAATCTTAATTTAATACTCACACACACACTCATACTTATAAAAGTTACTTATTCCTACGATACCCTCATATGGAGCGTCTATACCGCAGTTTCTATCATAGTTTCTTATTCCTGACATTACCCTCATAAAGAGCGTCTATACCGCAGTTTCTATAAAAGTTTCCTATTCCTGCGATACCCTTATATGGAGCGTCTATACCGCAGTTTCTAACTAAGTCGCGCTGTCTACAGGACCCTCATGCTCTAAGACTCTAGATATGACCCTGGGTGGTCGCCCGGACCCCTGCCCAAGGTTCATACCGTCCTTAGCCCTTTCGCTGTCCACAGGACCCTCACTACGGGCCTAAGGAACCTGAAGTCGACTAGGACAGAGGAGGATACCATGACACTAGTCGACAACTTGCTAATTCTAACCTCCTCGACAGCCCGTGAACGAGGAGTATATACTGTAAAATGCCCCCCCCCCCCACACACACACAATTCCAATAAAACAATTTATCTAAATACATACTTGACTCTAATTTACAATTATTTTAAAATCCAAGATACTTTTTATAACATAACTTCCTGGGAATCAAATCTCCTGGTCCCTAACTTGACTGCGATAAATAATTTTATTTAAATCCTGGTTGCTTAATTATTAGTATCACAGTAGCGTTTTATTCAACCAAAATGTTAGATTAATTATTATTTACTCGAATTTAAACTGCCTGAATAATCGGCTTATGTCTATTTTGAATTCCAGTCAAGATTTGAGACTTAGCCTTCAACTTGGTAAAAATTTCCCAAGGCTAAATTTTATGTTAATTATTTTTGAAATCATCGTACTGGAATTTAACAAATTTATTTATCGAAGTTTATTGGACAAATTTTCTTTTGTTGATAATTTTACTCTTGTAATTTTGTTCTATAAATTAATTTACTGCTTAACAATTTTAATATTCTAATTTAAGGGATTTGTGTCTATGGTAATTTTATTTTATAATTTTTGATAATTTTCCAAAAGTAAATTTCAATTATTAATTTTAATTTTAAATTTTACTTTATTTTTACTTGTTGATTTTATTGGTTAATTTTAATCTAACTTGGACAAATTTCTAATTTTAATTTCCTTTAGTTTTATTTTAATTTCTAATTTGTAATAAATTTAATCGACAGAATATCGCTTATATAAATAACGCAGTTAACTCAAAATTGTCGATATCAAAATTTCTGATTTGTAAATTTTAATCTAAATTTATTTGACCAATTTTATAATAATTTTATTTCTAAATTTAACCTCTTTTATTTTTAAATTTGAATTTTTCCAACTTATTGAATTTTCTATTTGTTCAAATTTTATTTTAACTAATTTTAACCTCGACTTATAATTTAGATGTTTTAATTAAATTCGAATAATTAATTAACTAATCAAGTAGAGTGATCGGAAGACGGAACCTGACCGGTGCCTAGAGTTTCCGGGGACGACGCAATAATTTGCCGAGGTTATACTTTTGTACCTGAGAATTTTTTGACGACTTCTTTTCTTTATTCGGGTCTCTTGTCGTTCTCGTGGACTTCTAATAGAGGCAACTTTGTCAGCCAAATCTCACGATGTTCTCGGTACTAGGTTCGCTTGCGTCGCAGCTCGGGATTTTCAACAATAATTTATCTGGAAATTCAGGCTAGTTAGAATTGTTATTATTGGATAATTAGGCTGGCTAAATGCCTAGCAGTAATTATCAAATTTATAAGTTAAAATAATCGCTCTGAAGGTTCCACAGGAATTTCAGAGGAATATTAATATTTATCTGGTATTTCCAAAATCTCGTGTTGGTTGCTCGGGCTCCGGCTTCACAATCTCGTTTTTCCCTTCGGCAACTTCACTTGTCCCTCGTGTGGGATTATCCCCACCCGCGGAACACTTATTTCCTAGGCCCCGGAACTTGTGTAAATTTTACCCCGATAGCCAGCGCTTTCTTAGTAAGTGTTGACTTCCAGCAGTTACGGTTAATTTATACATCAAGTTGGCGGTAATTCTTCTCTCAACAATAGTTGTAAGCAAATTGACGGAAATTTACGGCCGCAACTTGAATACAAGTTAACAATCAAACTTGTAGTTAAATTTCCTTTCAACTTTACTACAATTTAAAGGAAATACTTGTACAGCAAGTTTTGACGTCTATTTGCAGAGTAAGTTATAGGTAACTAATAGGTAATCGCTCGCTTTTTCAACTCTTTCCGTCAAGTTTGCTTCAAATTGCGGACGTAGATTGACAGTAAGTTATAGGTAAGGTGGCTATCAGGGATTATTTCTACTGCGTGAGCATCCTAGACCACAGCGCCCTGTGATCCGTCGATAACTAACCGCGGCTAGGGTGAGGACCTTCAACGGGTAATGAAGGAGCCCCGTGATAACACGACTTTACAAAAAAAATTTTCGTTCTTTGTCTTAAAGTTTATATTATCCGAACAAAAACAGTTCCACTGTAAAAAATTACGCCAAGTACACGTTCACAACTCTTGATTTACAAAAATGCCAAGGAGAAATTATCATTTTACAAAAAGATGTAAAATAAAAAAAAAAACAGACCAAGTAGCCGTCATGATCTTTCATAATTGAAAAAATTTTGTGATAAATTTAACAAATAAAAACAATTTTTTAGACGTACTTGGCGTGCGTCATTGAGTACCCAAAATTTTTTCAGATGAATCGTGATAACGTGATAATACCCCTCAGGTAACTCATCGATGTCAAATATCAGTAGTTCAATAATCACCTTATCTCCTGTTCTTTCCCTCTTGACAGCATTACTGCATGTCTGATAGAAGCTTGATTAAACATCGTTTTTAATGTACAACTTATAATAACTTTCCAATGAATGAACTGATTTTCAAGTGGCTGGCAGCATTCAACGCCGTTTTTTAAGCCCCGTAAAGAATTTTTAAGTTCGCGTTGATCGAACGTTAAAATTTCGGAGTAGTTCCGAAAAAAACACTTTTTTCGGTTTTCTTTCGTTCACGATATCTTTTGAACGAATTAACCGATTTTGACTGGTCAAGCGGCAATTGACGTGATTTTTCAAGATCAAGAGCTGATTAGTTTTTGGAGATAATCGACTGAGCCGTTTAAAAGTTATTCCAAAAAAGCAACTTGAAAACAAAAATTTTTCTCAAATATTTTCACGGTTTTTTTGAGATATCTTGAAATCCATCTATCGGAATCGGTCAAAATTGTATTCAAAATCCAAGTTCGTTCATGTTTTTTCAAATGGGCCAACCACGATGAAATCGGTAAAGTCGTTCATAAGTTATGGGAGGTTTACACACACACACACACACACACACACACACACACACACACACACGCGCGCGCGCGCGCGCGCGCAGTGACACCCTCGTGGGGATACTCATGTAAGTTTTCTGTGACCTTCAAAATATTTTCAATTTTCTTAGCGAGAAGTTAAAAATATACTGGTGGCAAGAAAAATGATTACTGAATTAATTATAAAAATTGCTTAGTAAATTAATGATCAAATTTCGTGATAAAATCCTGTTTTTTTTTTATTTATAGTAGAAATAAATCTTACTTTAAAGGGCTAAATAGGGCTCCGATGTTTCTTGAACATTTATTAATGCTATATTTTCTAATGAAGTCAATTTAATTAACAGTTCATTAAATTAATAAACTGATTCATTTTTTCTCGATCTGAATGAAATGTTCGGAAGCTATTTAGTTGTACAAATATCAATCTTATCCGTGAAATAATGAAAACAAGCATGAATTTCAATTGTTATCGATTCATATGGTTGCATCAAAATGATCATCAGTAGGGTTAATGACTTGGTGAGGAAGGGCTGAAAGAATTGTCCGTAAAATCGCTTTTCATATCAGTTCTCTGGCTCAGTTATCAGAAATGAAAAAATTTTGGGTACTCAATGACGCACGCCAAGTACGTCTAAAAAATTGTTTTTATTCGTTAAATTTATCACAAAATTTTTTCAATTATGAAAGATCATGACGGCTACTTGGTCTGTTTTTTTTTTTATTTTACACCCTTGCGACTTTCAAATCATTCTGAAATCAGTCTGAAAAAATTCTGGAAACATTATGGAATCATGATGGTTCCAGAATGTTTCCAGAGTGGTTTTGTGCCTATTTTCCAGCATGAAACCAGAGTGCACCCAGACTAAAGCCAGAGTGGAATCAGATTGGACTCAGAATGAAACTATAGTGGAACCAGAGTGGACCCAGACTAGAACTAGAGTGGAATCAAATTGGACTCAGAATGTAATTAAAGTGGAACCAGAGTGGAATCAAAGTGAATCCAGAATGAAACCGAAGTGGAACCAGAGTGATACCAGAATGGAACCAGATTAGAATCAAAGTGAATTTTACATAAAATCAAGATGGCTTCAAAGTGGAATCAACATGAAATTAAAATGAAATCAGAGTAAAATAATAATCAAATCAGAATTCATTCAGATTTAAACTAGCGTGAAGTCAACGTGAAATTTGCATGAGTCACAATGGAGTTATTAAAAATTAGATTAAACTGTCAGTAAATTTAGAATAAGTTCGGATAAAATCGAAATTAATTAAGATAAAACTACAGCAAAACTAAAGTCAGATCCGATAAAACTTCATAGGGATCTGAATGTGTAAATAATTTAATATAAATAATAAATTACCTTCATTGGAAAAAATTAATCAATTATTAATATACTTCTTAAAGTTTTTTCCATCTTTATTATATAAATGTACATAATAAGATGTTACATAGTGGAAAACGTATCCTTTTATAATTTCAATGATATATATTAATATATTAATCAACATTAACAGTTTGTTTATTTAGTCACATCTCTATTTAAAAATGTTGATTAAAGAGTATTAAAAATTAATTCTTCTCAATCAGTTTTTATAATCAAAGTTATTATTCATCTCATCTTTGACAAATTTAAAGATTTCTCCCAATCTTACGTACACTAAAACTATTTTAATAAAAACTTTATTATATCAATTATGAGTTGATCAGCATCGAAAATTGTATTTAAAATCAAAAATAGAAAATATAAAATTCCTATCATATAGAACGTAAGTTTCAGAAAATTGTAAATGTCTATATATAATATATCTGGTGAAGAAAATAAAGTCATGCGTAATATATGTCGGTAAAAATGTATGCTTCAATTTTTCTCCTAAAATCTCTTAAAAAAATTACATATCAATCATGACATAGTTTTTACTACAGCTGTTTTTTAAAATGCTTTTCGTACATGAACCTATTCACTATATGTATACAGTCTATAATTGTGCATTAAAAAACACAGGAAAAAAATATACAACTTGAAAAAAATTAATTTTCCAATGACTTTTATTTAAAGTAAAAAATAAATTTGTCGTAATACTTCAAAGTTCACTTTCATTGTTACTTTACTTTCAAATTTTATGGTTTAAAGAAGTCAAAAATTAATGATGACCAACGTAGTAGCATTTCGTTCGTCGGTTTCCAGTGAAAAAATGAAATTCAAGAATTAGTAGGTCCAATAATTATAAACAAAATGAAACGATCAGAATATTATAACGATATTACACAATTTTATTTAGTTACCAAACTTGACAATGTTTCGATTTAGATATCCAAATTAATTATCACGTCAATTTCTATGAACTTGTACGTCAAGTAGTATCGTATACACGATGAAAAAAATTTTTGTCTGATCATATATGATTATACATGAGGTTTGGAATGATCAAACATATATGATCAAAACATCTTGCGATAATACTCTTGGGACCTTAAAAGTTTTTTTTTTTTTTAGACTGGCAATACGATTGTTTTGACACTGACATACAGCCTGTCAATAATTACCGAAAAATTTATTGGACAGTGACTATTTTCTAATTTTTTTTAATAATGACATAATTTTTTTGTAATTTTATTGTACTTTGATCAAATTTAATAAGTTCTTAAACTTTACAAAAATCTATTGAATTCCGGAATTTGATGAAATTGCAAAAATTTTTATAAAAACCAGTACTTTCTGTTGTTAAAAGTCTAATAAATTTATGTCTTTCAATATTAATGCTGGTGACTTGGACGAGTGAGCAGCGTTCCAGACGGCTTCCAGCTAAAAAGATTTGAGTTCGAGCCCTCCATACGCCTGCGATTTTTTTATTTAATATTGTTATGAATTGATTATCCTAATATTGTAACGAACCATTACCGTACTATTCCATTTCTCTGTGTATTTATGAAATGAATTTGTTATTCTCGAAAGCATTTTTTTATCAGACATATATGAGTAAAAATAATTATATATGATCATATATAATAATGCATAAGTAAATCTGATTATATATGATTAGACGTGGCTAATATATATATATATATATATATATATTAGGGTGGTCCTTATGTTGGGTTTTTTGAAATTTTTTTTCACGATAGTTCAAAATCGGTTCAAAATCTATAAAAAAAAAATCATGCCAAGTTATAGCTCTTAATCTTAATATTAACCCGCGCCCCCCGACGGTCAAAGTTTTTAAGGAAAATAACATGGGAAAAGTTATATTTTTACTTTAGAATTTTTTACGTCATAAACTAACCAACAAATCACATCAAAAAATATTTTTTCTAATGCAAAATTTAACGGTCTACAAAAAAGGTCTCTTATCATTTTTTGATAATTCTAACGGTTTTGAAGTTATTCGAGGTCTAAATTGAAACTATAATCTTTTTCATAGTTTTTTCTGGTCATATAATAATTCAACAATCATAGACGGGTTATTATTCATATTAGATTACTTTTTTTACTTATGCATATAATTTTGAACTATAATTTACGTGAAAAGTATTAATCAATTAAAGAAGTGTATTATTAATATTTTAATGAATCGAAAATGTACAAACATTACCATTTTTATTTTTAATTACAGATACTTTCATGAAATTTTTTTATTAGTTTTTTTAAGTGCGTCAGGAAACATTTGACGATGATCTTTAACCAATTGTAACACATATTGCATTTGTTTTTCATCCTTAGTATAACGATTACAAAAATCTTGCACTAGTTTAACTCCTCTTTCAGGACAGTCATTCACAACCGATAGTTTTTTAGCGAATCGTAATGCAGTTTTATAGTGTTCATTATGAGCCCATTCAGAAGGATGAATCTTTAAAAATTCTGTTTGTAACTCGAATCTATTGAAAAAATTGATCGATTCTGCAGTTACGAAAAAGTCAATATCATTATATAATAATTCAGTTATGCTCTTAGTTTGAAAGCGTTTAACACTACATTTTTCACTAGTATAATCCAAGTCTTCTTCCGGAATATCATCAATCACAATTGTTTCTTCTTCTTTACGCAGCTTAGCGACAATTTTTAATTTTGTTTCTTGTGAAACTTCCTCATCAAAAATAGCCATGATTGCTAATTCTGGTGATAAATACCACAAGTGATTCATAAATCTACTAATTGCCACAGTAGCAAGATTACTGTTGATTGCCTTAAAGTTGTTGAGTTCTTTTATAAACTGTAGATCATGGTACGGAGCTTTGACACTATTTGACGACGAAAACCAAGCTTTAACATAAACCATTGTCACAAAAACACATATTTGCCGTAGTTTATTATCTTCACCTTTTTTCAATGACAATTGCTCCCGAAGCATGTACATTTTCAATATATAAATAGCTTTTGCCATCCATCGTGCATGGTGACAAGCTCCTGGCTTACGAAAACTAAATTTTTCGGGGATGACACCGATAAAAACTAAAGTAAGCTCTAATAACTCTTTGTAATCATCACGAGGCAGTTGTGATGCAAGAGTATCAGTCGCAAAAGTTCTAATAGATTCAATTTTTTCATTTGTCAAGATATTATCATTTTTCGGATCATCTAAACCTGTTTTGTAACTGAGTTTATTTAAATCTCCCCATTGCTTTTGGAATCGGATAAAAAGTGGAACATTAGGACCAACAGTATTTGGAAAAACAGCTTCGAAGACATATCTTAGGACTATTTCAAATATATGATGCCTACATGGAAGATACAACAAATCTCTTTCTAACAATTTTTCCAGTAATGCAGCAGCACCATTACGAAGGCCTAAATTTGAAGGAGTAGTGTCACAGCATATTGCTTTTACAGATATGTCGAATCCCCAGTCACATAATGTCTTATGAACTACAGAAGCTTGTGCCATTCCAGTTCCATCTTCACTCGTTGGTACACCTAACATAATTTCTTTACTTTCTGAAGTAATTATTACAGGCAATCGATAAACAGTTTCTGTATTTAACAAATTAGGTAATAATTTTCCATCCCAATGTACAACAATAGATGATAACTTTAAGTCTTGGAAATGTTTTTTTATTTCTATTGATTTTGACTCTCGCATAGTAAGCCGACATCGGCGAATAGATGATCGATTGACAATAATGGAATTAATATCTACTTCTAATAATTTTAAATCGATAAGCGACTGACAAATAGCTGTAGTTATAAACACAGCATCTCTGTCGCTTACTTTACAACGGTCAAAAGTAGCTACAACTCTTTCGTTGAGAATATTGTGAGTTCCTCTTATATTTCTTGATTTAAATTGGCCGGCAGTAGTTGGAATGTATACTTCTCCACTAGAGACTGATTGAGCACTTCCTTGGCTTGATAAGAATTCAACGTTTTTGTCTACAAAAAAGGATAATGATAAGACAAAAAATATCTTCACTATAAAATAATAAAATATCAATGAGTAAGTTGATTATTATAATTTACCAAATAAATATTTTTCTTTTTCACTTTCCAATTTTCGTTTTTCGAAATCCAATTGTTTCTCTAATTTTTTAACACCAATTTCATCGTCATCGTATTTCGTCTTAATATTTGCAATAAAACCAATTCGTTCATCTGATATCTGATTATTCAAGAATTCTTTGGAATTTTCATCAACCATTTCAAATACATTTGACGGTGCGATGTCAAATAATTTTTTTAATAAACAGGAAAATTCATTTTGTTTTTTCACAGCAACTTCACTCCGATTTCTATGTTTAAGAAGTATGCGCCACTCATCATACAGTTTTTTCAACTTATCTCGACATCTTTGCACATCTTGAACGGGAATTCGAGCTTTCTTCCAAAACACAATAATTTCATCAATCACTGCAGCAACACTATCTGTGATAGTATTATTTAAAATACGTGTATAAAAAAATAACACTTTCAAAGCTTGCAATTTCGATGGTAATTTGTTACCTACGATTTGAACGTCAACATCACCAATCAAAAAAATGTTTTGACGTAAACGTGATAACTCCATATTTAACTGATTACTTAAATATCGGATAAATGAACTCAAAAAATTTATTTATATATCAAAAAGGCATCAGTACTAGTAATTGAACGATTTTGATCAAGCTGAGAAATAAATGTAGGTTATGAGTAATCTGAGAATTAATTTTAGTGTTAGAGATTGAAGTAAAATCTAATAGATGGCGGCATGATCGGTTTCTAAAATGTTTTTAACCAGAAATCAAAATTTGAAATTGGAGTTTGTTGATATTTGTATCAATAACAATAAAAATCGAGACAATAGGTCCCGAATTTCCTTTGTATCCAAAAAAAGTTAAAAATCTTTAAAATGTTCGACAGTTCAGGCTAAAAAAATGAATTGGTGTTACTATTATTCCAAAGTTACAGCTACTTTGAAAATTTTCTAAACAAAAAAATCCAATGAGATTATAAAGAATAACCGGTTCATGATTTATGAACTATTAAATGACCAAAAAAACAGAAAAAACTATGAAAAAGATTATAGTTTCAATTTAGACCTCGAATAACTTCAAAACCGTTAGAATTATCAAAAATGATAAGAGACCTTTTTGTAGACCGTTAAATTTTGCATTAGAAAAAATATTTTTTGATGTGATTTGTTGGTTAGTTTATGACGTAAAAAATTCCAAAGTAAAAATATAACTTTTCCCATGTTATTTTCCTTTAAAACTTTGACCGTCGGGGGGCGCGGGTTAATATTAAAATTAAGAGCTATAACTTGGCATGATTTTTTTTTTATAGATTTTGAACCGATTTTGAACTATCGTGAAAAAAAATTTCAAAAAACCCAACATAAGGACCACCCTAATATATATATATATATAAACTTTTGAACAAACTACATTTTCTGAATCAGCTCGAAAAACTGAGTCAGAAAATGGCTAAATTTTTTAAAAGTTTCGCCATGAGGACGGCTGCAATAGTTAGATTTTTATGAAATCTACTAAAAATTATGTAGCAATACGAACGTTTTGAACCATATGTATTTTGATCAGACGAAACAAGATCGATATAAATTCACAGTAGGTATACTAAAGTGTAAACATGACAGGTCCGTTCTAAAAATTCTTTGGATTTAATCTAAAAATACTTTGGAGTAACTCAAAATTCATAAAGGATTTGCTAAGAAAATAATTAAAGTTCACTCTGCAACAATTTGTATTCACTTTGGTTCTACTCTGGTTTTATTCTTTATCTACTCTCATTCCATTTTGATTCCAATCGAATTTTATTCAGGTTGCATTCTGATTCAACTCCGACGCCACTTTGGTTTTATTCTGGCTCCACTCCGCAACCACTCTGGTCTCACTCGATAACCAATCTGGACCCGCTTCGGGTCCACTATGAATTCATTCTGTATCGATCGTGAATCCACTGTGTATCCACTTTGGTTTCATTCTGGCTCCACTATAGTTTCACTGAATAACCAATCTGGCTCCGCTTTGGCTTCACGTTGATTCCATTCTGTATCGATCTTGAATTTTCTATGTGTTCACTATGGGTCCACTATGTATTCAATTTGTATTCACTCTGTATTCACTATGTATTCACTCTGTATTCACTTTGAATACAGTCTGGTTTCAATCTGTATCCAATCTGGTTTCACTCTGAAAAAAAGGCACAGAACCACTCTGGAAACACTCTGGATCTAGTATGATTCCACTCTGACTCTGGAAACAGAGTGGTTCCAGAGTGGACTCGCAGTCGCAAGGGCATCTTTTTGTAAAATGATAATTTCTCCTTGGCATTTTTGTAAATCAAGAGTTGTGAACGTGTACTTGGCGTAATTTTTTACAGTGGAACTGTTTTTGTTCGGATTTTACATCTTTTTGTGAAAATTTCTTCTTTTGACGTGATGAGCACTCGATTTTCGAAACACGAGGTAAAACCAATGACTTCACGATTTTTGAAAATCTTCGATTTTCTTAACGGATAGTTAAAAAAATCATCAAAGTAAATTTAAGATTTTTTTTAGAAATTATATTTACATTGAAATTTTTTCTTAATTACAATTTCCGCCATTTAGAAATACAGAAATTACATATTTCATAAAAAAACGTTGCATTTGTTCTTTCGTTTTTTACATTCTCACAGAGTATTTAAAATTTGTCCCTTGTAGAGACTGAAAAAAATGGATTTATCAACCATATACATAGGCAGGCTTAGTAGAGGGATCTATTCATAATTTACTAACAAATAGTTGTTACATACATAATATCTCGCATTTTTTGTTACAATCACATCTTTTACGCTCTTATTCTCGTTGTACTTCACTGTAAAGAGAGAATGATAATAATTACATCAAAGGAAAAAAATAGAAGTCGAGAAAAAAATTACTTACTGATCATCATATATATATAATCTATACTCGATATCATTAATGGTAGCCAGTAATTGTTGCGCATGATAATTTCCATCGTTTGTTAACTGCGGCAATTTTTCATAATTCATTGTCTTAATCATATTATTATTCAAATTAATACTCGAGAAATCAATAGCCTTATCAGCAAACGAAACAAAATAATGTGATTTAAAATTGATAGTAAATTTTGATTTGTACCTGGAAACACTTAAATGACTTACTGTACGTAATTTTAGTCGACTTATAACGATACAAGTCATACAAATAGTGTATGTACATCGGTATTAACAAATAACAAGTAGAGGATATTGTTAATATTTTTTTATGTACATTTGTTAATAATAATTATCAAATATACCAGTACATTATTTATAAAAGTGATTTTTTTTTAGGATATCCAGAGATGCCACGGGTAGCAAAAGTCACTGTTCAAGAAGCTGTTCAAGTAATAAAAGAATTTATCAAGAAAGGAAATTTCCAAGATGATAATTTTCCGATAAAGAGTTCAGAGATATGGAAACAAATAAGTGAGCAACTTGAAAATAAATGGAATGCATGAGATGTTTATCGTGAAGTGCGTGAAGATCGTAGACAAATATTGAGTAAAGCTCGAGAAGAAGTTGGTGTTTCTAGTAGCAAGAGTATTTTAAAAAACTCGTCTGAAGATGAATTTTCGTCCGATATAGAGAGTGACAATTTAGCTGACTCTGGTGATAATGATTGGGAAGCTCCAGGATTGGAAACAGTTCTAGTGCCTATTACTGAAGAGCTTTTCAATCTTTTGCATGAATCAGAACCAGTGACTTATAACAAACGAAAGTATAATGTTTTACAACGATTCCAATGGACAAGTATTTTAGCAGATCAAATTTACTTACTTACTTACTTACCTTGTTCGTTTGTTTTCAAAAACTCAAAAATTTATCAAGATGAAGGGAGCATTCATTACTTGACGATGCAAGGAAAATGCCAAAGCAAAATTTGTTCTAATAAAATTTTCGGGTTTATTGACAAAAAGCCGACAGATTTTCCGTGCTATCTCAGAATAAGAACAAAAGATACGTTCGGTCAACCCCATGAAGACGTACGTAGACCTGTTCGTAAATTTGAGAGGATAAAAATTGGTGAGCAGGCGTACAATGAAGGTGTTGGTAATTACACAAAACGTCAGGCTGCTATGTATGCTAAAACAAATAAACGTCTACCTCCTATTCATCCAAAACAAAATATCATTAGACAGTGCAAAAACGAATTTATTCATCACAAATTAGGTGTGAAGCTGGGAGATGGACGCGGTGTTGTGAATGCAATAGAAAATATGAGATATGACCCATCTTATCCTACATTTATTCAAGATTCGAAAAGAGACAAGTTTTATACTATTTACAATACCAAAAATCAGTTGCTTGCATATAAGCACTATTGTATGTGGAATAAAACGTCTAAAATTGCAGTTGATGGTACTGGTAGCATCATTAAACCAATAACTCATCCAAATGGACAAAAGACGGGTCACATATTTTTATATGCAATCGTAATTAATTATAAAAAAAAAACGCATCCAGTGTTTCAAATGTTAACAGAGTCGCAGAGCACTAGGACATTACTTTGGTGGCTAAAAACTTGGCTTTCACTCGGAGCACCTAAGCCCAAAGAAGCTAACTGTGATAACTCTAGGGCCCTGATAAACGCTCTTTCATTCGCTTTTAATGATCAATCGATCAAGACTTACATCAAAACCATGTATTTACGAGGTATCGGTGATGCTTCTTGGAAATCACGACCTAAAATTTTCACTTATATTCGTCTAGATGTTGCTCATTTTGTCCATATGATAAGCGAATGGACATGCTTGAAAAACCAAAAAAATTCTCTTGTAAAAAAATTTTATCTTTATTGCGTAGCTCTTATGATAGATTGTCAGAGCATTGAAGAATTTAAAAAAATCTTTAAATTAATTTGTATTGTTGCTTTAAATGAACGTGACGACTCAATAATTAAAAGCACAGGACAAACAGTAGCGCAGGCCCGTCATGAGTTAAAAAAAATTATTGCTACACGAGATCTTTCTCAGATTTTAAGCAAGTTGGACTCTAGTGAAATAGATGAAAGTAAAATAAATAACTGGCTTGATAAAAAAAACACTGAATGCGATATTGACCCAAGTGAACCTAGTCCTATCAAAATATTTATTGAAAATATTTTTAATTCGGCCAAAAATTGAAATTATTAGGAAAAATTGCTAATGCATACTACGCTGATGATTTTATTCAAGTTTTCTTACCGAAAGCTCGTGAATTTCCATTGTGGACTTCTGCATGTTTTTCAGAAGAAGTTGAGCATGCAACGACTAGCTATGTTGAACAATTTTTTGATGATAAAAAGAAAGAAATTTAAGTAAGTGGAAGAGCTTAGTACGTGCAGATGTGTTTTTAAAACATGAATATGAAGAATACAGTGGAAGTTCAGCTGAGTTAGCATCAGATTTAATAGTTGATATGGAACGTGAAAAATTAAATATTGATAGACAAAAAAAAGAGAGTAAACTAACTAAAAATTCAGATAAAAGTGAACCAAATAAAAACAATGATACTACTGATGATTTAATACCAAATAATTCTGATCAAACGTTTGAAAAAAATGATACTACTACTATAAATCACTCAGACACAGACATTCCATTCACTTCTACACCAGAAAAAAATTCGAAAGCAGATCTAGATAATAGTATTATCATTAATGACTCCCAGGAAAACATCGCACTTGCTTCTACACCTGATATGAATGTTAGTATCGAATTCGATAATTACTTATGTGGTTCTATAGATGGAATTCCCCAAAATAGTAGCAGCTTTGCTTTCAGTGAAATTGACAAATTTACAACCAATGACAATAAATCAAGCAATACTTCTAATGAAATCCTTTTAAGTGATAAAAATAAAGATGTGACTAAAAACAAGCTAACGGGCATTATAAAATATAAAAATTATGAAGAAAGTATAATTGAAAAAGCAGAAGAACTATTAGAAGACTCTGATTTGGTTGCAGTTGATAATTGGCGAAATAAAGGTCGGCTTTCCCATCGGGATTATTATAACTCTCTAAACAATGATACAGAAAATAATGAATCGCCAGTTAAAGTGTTCAAAAAAAGATGTTTAGCATCACCTGACAAATTAAAATCGAAACCTCAGAAGAACGTATTAATGGAATCGTTTACTGATAATAAAAATATAACTATAATTTCGTCATCAACATCTACACAATCAGACTTACGGAATGAACTGAAAAAAATTGAAGGCAAAGAAGATCATAAAATTAACAATAATGACGAGCCAAGGCAGAAAGGCTTCCACTTTAGACCGACACCTGATATTTTATATCAAACTATTAGTCCAATTAACACAACTAAGACAACTACAAAAGAAAATAATAAAAAAAAAAATAAGAAATTAGGAATTTTGGAAAACGGCAACAACCGAAATGCTACTTCTGTAAATGGAGTAAATAGTTTACTATTTAATACTTGTGCAATTGATGCGCTTATACATATTTTAGCTTTAGCTGGAAGGGATGATGAAAAATTCTTGAAGTACATGCAAGAGAATTCTAATCCAATGATGCAATTTATTTGTAAGTTTATTGATAAAGGAGCTGTAAACTTGATTTACAAAGAAAGAACGATTTTATTGTATGAATTATTTAAAGACAAGGTTGTTGATAGAAGAAAAGAATCTGTCTTGTATGGAAATGAATTAGACATGTGGTCAAGCATTTGCGATATGTGGATAAGATGCTTTCCACGAAGTGCATGCTTTAATCATGTTTGTAAAATATGTGGTGAATACAAAGTTCCCGTTCCAACGATAACGGTAAACCATGAAATATTATGGGAAGGTGGATTTGATCAACTTCAAAAATCTATCAGTACGATTGATTCTAATATACGATGCTCTAAGTGTAAATTATGTATGATAAATCGAACTCTTCTGTTCAACCGATGTATTTGCATTGAGCTCAATATCCAAAATCTGAGACGTGGACAGTTATCGTGCAAACTAAAAGATATGCCTGCAATCATATAATTAAATAATCTGAATTATCGGTGAGTATTATTTATTTTTATCAACAACACGATGTATTTAAATGCAAAAATTATTGTTTTTTTTTTTTTTTATATTTCAGGTTACGAGGAATAATTGAATGTAACGAAGGTCATTTTAAAGCATTTTGTAGAAGAGGTCAGGATAATTGGGCTTTGTATGACGATAATGCAACGAAAGCAACAAGGGTTTTAGCTTCAAAAGAAATTGTCCCTGATGCTGCCATATTCACTAGAATTGACTAAAAATTACGCCTTTAATATACTTGGCTTATTAAATACTTTAATTTTATTTTCTGACTGTTATTAATATTTTCATCTCACGTATACATTATAATTACATGCGTGTGTGTAAAGAAAATATTACTGTGGTTAGAAATCTTCAATAAGTATCAAGATCGTTGAACAGAGGAACTTAATTTTATTTAAAAATGCCAAAAACATGAAGAAAGTACATTTTTAACGATAAAAGTTAATCTAGTCATTCCGAAGATGAGAAAGCCAAAAAAAAAAAAAAAGCCAAAACATGAAGAAAAAAAGTATAAAAGAGGATTGGCAACAAGAATCAGCGTACGTTCATTCAACGTAAAATTTTACATTGATAAAGTACGAGGATTCAAGTGATGAACTTAAGCCTGATCACGAAGGAATTGCATTGACTCCTGAGAATTAATTGCTCGTCATGAATAACTTTATTTGAATTGTTCACCTATTTCTTATAAATTTTTAATTCTTAATTATAATTAGTATCACTATTTTCATAAGTTATTTAGTATTGATAATTAATAATCTGAATGATAGTTTTCTGAATAGAAAACAAGAATGGAATATATTAAAAATGATTCTAGAGGCAGGTTTAAACTCGGCACTGTGTTTTATAATTCAGTTTTATTACTCAAATTATTTATATTCATTGTGCATCTATAATGGTCACTATTATATATCAGTTGATATAAAGGATCTCAAAAGCTTTTTATCGTCAACTTTTATAATTTATAAAATATTTACTTTAGATTAAGTTTTAGTATTTGTTACACATAACTGAATATTGTTACCAATGCTCATCAAAAGTAATTATACATGAAAAATTCGTTAATTACATCTAAAAGTTATATAAGATTTATTATAAAAATTAAATCAAATGAAAATATTTTTGTGCAATTCGATAAAAATGAGATGAGATTAAAACAGTTGATGACAAATAGCATTTAGTATTATATATACAACAAGACGACAGACACGAAAACGTTTTTTAAAACTAACTACCGTCAACATTTAATAATAAATATTGAAAGAAAAATTAATCACTTAATAATAAAATTAATACTTTTTATTATTAATGTAAATTTTTAATTTCTTCTTTTTTTTTTTTAAAAAAACAAAAATTTTAACTAGAAACATACAATTCATAATAAATATAACAAGCACGTAATGAAACAACAATAATAACTGTATATTCGTGTTTGTGTTTGTTGATACATTCCTTGTAATAAAAATTCAAAATAAATAATTTAATAAATGATACTATAAGCCCAACATTAATTTCCTTTTTTTTAATCGAAATAATTTAGGGTATTTTTAATGTAAAAAAAAAAGTAATATATGTACTATTATCATTAATTACTATTAATTATTATATTAAATATATATATATATATATATATATAATAAAAAAAATGACGTAACAATTGTTTTTAACAGTCTTTTTTGAGATTGATTTGTATTTTATCGTTTTTTTTTATTAAAAATTCAACGCATTTCCAATATAGTGACATATTTCTTTTGCACATTACTAACCAACTCTTTATTTAATTATTAAAAGTTTTGTTTCTGTTTTCTTTTTTAATTGATTTAAATTAAAAATATCAAACTATAATTGAGTCAATACGCTTACACCAATAAAAATATTTGCATTAATATTATCATTAATTAATATTAATATTACAATATAAACGAACTTTTGTTTTACATTTAATTAAATTGTAAAACAATAAAAACATCTGTTTAATTATCTTCGATCCATTAGTTTTTTGTTACGACGATTTGCAGGAAGTATCACATCAATTCAGGCCTCTTGTGATCTTTATTTTTAAAATTAACTTTAATTACTTTATTTATTTATTTTTTTTAAATTACTTTATTATTAAATATTAAAAATTTAAAAACACAGTTTTGTTAAACTGTCATCTAATTGTTGACAACAATAATTCGTCATACTCCACAAAATTTAATAATGGGCGCATCGGGTCAATTTGACCCTTGCGCCTGATATATGTTGGGGTCATAGTTACCCCATGCGACGAATCACGGTTGATACATAGTGATTAATAATATTTATTTATTAAATATAGACTATCAATATTACGGTCACATACATATGTAACAGTTTATTATTCGGCGTATTCGGCTTACAAAACCTGCTCCGGGTTAGACCAAACAGATGAAGTCGATTAGATCTAAAAATAAATTTAAAAACTTCTGCTCCAATCAGATGTCTTTATTTTGTTCTACCCCGGGGTAGGTTTTGTAAACCGAACACGACAATTGATAAGTGTATAATAGAAATCATATATTGAAATTGAATCGCGCTTAATTATTTTTAAAGGTATCAGCACTGCTGCTTTGATATTCAATACCGAAAACCAGAAGCAATTTAAATTTCGCGTCACACTTATACGTAGTATACGCATGTGCAAGCCTCAATTAATTTATAATTACTAATAAAAAAAATAATATAATTAATATAAAAATCAAAAGGATAGACCAATAAGGACCTTACGATAAAGAATGTAATTTTTATTTAATTTTTAATTTTTTAATTGGATGAGGTGCTAAAATGCATGCAAAAATTTGAAAAATTATTTAAAAAAAAACCAAAAAGGACCTAACAAAAAAATTGTAGGACCTTATTGGTGTAGGACAAGAATATTGTCGAAGCTGTTAAGACTCGCGAAGGTACAGATTCTAAAGCAAGAAGATTTATTATTGATAGAAAAAATTTACATTTAATTCTGCAAAAAAATATAAGTGACTTTGTTTCTAAGAAGTCATTAAAACTTTTTGAGATCTTTGATCTGCCGTATGATTTTCTTGACAAAAATATTGATTTATGGTCTACTGATGAGAGTTATAATGAAAATAAAGAATTTTTCGCACAATTGAAAGTTGTTAATGATGTGGCAGAGCGAGGTGTCGCATTAGTAAGTGAATATAACCAATGCTTAACGAAAGACGAAGAGCAATTTCAATTTTTATTGCAAGTTGTGAAAAAATTGTTTGAAAATAAATAGCTCAGTTGAAAATTGAAATAAAAAACTTTCTTATAACTAATTGGACATTTTCTTCTCTAAAACTGAAATCATAATATATTTATAATGAAAACTTTGCTTTTTTTATTGATAAATGATTAACTAAGCGATAAATAATGTACAATTTATTTTTTTAAATGTAGATAAAAATACTTACACATAAAAAAAGCTTGAAAAACATTTTGAAGTTTCTCAGTTGATGAAAAAAAATTTTTTTCGTGTAAATTTTCTCAAAACTGATAGATTAAATTGAAATTTTTCGATTATTTAATCAAAAACTCTTAAAATCGATATACATGAAAGTTTGATGATGAATATCTTTTGAACGATTAATTTAATCGCCAAAACATAAGATACCATTTTTATAGAGCAGTTAATTTGCTACAAAAATTTCTATTGCCCATTCAATAATAGCCATTTCTTGTCGAGTTATAAAATTCATAAACAAAAGTGACATTTGACTTAAAATAATCAATCTTAAATCTTCAATATTAGTGAAATGGTGAGGTTTACGGAAAAAACATAAGATACCTTTTTGTAGAGCATTAAATTTCCTACAAAATTCTTAAAAAAAATTTTTCTGTACGACCAATTAATGATGAGGAATGAATTTTTTTCTATTGGACTGAGAAAAAAATGAAAAACTGCGACGCGGAGGATCTTCCTATTAAAATTAAGAGTTCATATTTGGTGAGAATTTTTTTAAGGTGCCTAGTAACCCATTTTTCCGTATTAATTGTAAAAAAAAAATAGTTGATTTTTTTGACCCACCCTAATATCTAATTATATGTTTTAGTCTAGTTTGTAATATTTGAGATGAGCGATAGTGACATCTGCGAATGAAGGTGAGGACGTAACACTTACGAAACCAAATTAAACTAAAGAAATCCAATTTATGATGAAAATAAATCCGATACAAAACTTAGAGTCTTTATTATATATATGAATTTATTTTTGACATATAACCGCATTTACATTTACAGAACAAAATATATAAATAAATAAACAAATAACGTTTATCGCGAAATTCGAAACTATTAATGACTACTCCGAAGACTTATTATAATAAATTAACTATTACTACAAAACATAAAACATTGAAAAATACATAAATTCGGATCAAGACCTTCCTAATGATATAAATTAATGTAAAATAACTCAATTTATTCTATAAATATGCTGAAAAGTAAATTTTTCTTATATTCTTTCAATTACATAGATTACATATAATTATTTGTCAACAGAAGAATGTATTGATTTTTTACCTATTTCTAATTCTTTAAAAAACTATTTATTTAAAAAAAAGATGAATGAAAATAATTCATTGAAACATTTGAAAGTATTGAATCAATTTTAATGATAAAAATATAATTAAAAATAATTAAGAATTATCAATCATTTCAAATCATTTCGTTTTATCAGGGGTGGCGTAAAATACTCGCCGAGTGACTGAAATATTAAATTTTGTTATCTAGCTGTTGCAGTATAAAAAAAATAACCAATTTTAACTTAATAAATTAAATAAATCTATATATATATATATATATATATATGGAAAGTGGGTTTCGTAGACTGTAAATCGGGGGTGGGTGTTAAAATCTAAAATTTTAATTTTCGACCTGTGACTTCTACAAACTTCAAATTTGGTGGGAATTTTCGTGTATTTCCGTAATAAAAAATAAAAAAATCAATAAAAAAATCAATAAAAATAATGATAAATTAAATTTTTTTATAGAATTGAGATAAAAAAAATAAATAAAATAAATGTAAAAAAAATTATTGGGTAGAATTCAATAAAAAATTTTGTAAATATAAAAATAATTGCGCGAGATTTTAAATTTGGATTACTTCTACATATACATGTAAAGTTAATCAATAAACAAAAATTGTATAAGACTTTCAAGTGTTAATGAGCTTTTTTTTTAAAAACATATCAATAAATAAATAAATAAATAAACTAACATTTGAATCATTCATATCTTATCAACGGAAGGAAAAACATCATGAATGTCAACGCTCGACCATTTTTCCGGCAAGGCCGACTTTATGAGTAAGTCTTTTTTATCATTTAAAATTTAAGTTCTTTTTCTAATTATTAAAATTAATTAATTTTTTTTTTAGATTTATCGGATGTGTGCGCGAAATATTCGGCTACTGTGAATATTTATTCACAGATCACTTTTCTTTCGGCATCTATGATGACGTGGGTCATTATCACGTCATTATGGTTGTTGACGTCAACCATGACCTGCGTCATTCAATTGATCTTTATGAGGTAAATATAAAAAAAAAGGGCAATGACTTGATGTACGGTGACGTACGTTTCAATTAATAAAATCTAACACGAAAAGATTAGAACCCGACTGGTTCGTGTTCTGCACCAGACTCAGTCGTGTACGGGTTACTTTGCACGAATACTGGTGCATCACCCGACTGAGTCGTGTATATATATATCCGAACAAAAACTGTTTCACTGTTAAAAATTGCACCAAGTCCACGTTCATAAAACTCATCTCAATAACATCTACACTTTGCAAAAAAAATAAGACTCGTTATAATAATTTTCATTCTATACAAAAAAAAAGTTAAATACAAAAAAATACCAAGAAACCGTCATAATGTTGAAAAAATTGAAAAAAATTTGTTGAAAATTTAAAAATTAAGAAAAAATTTTTTTATCGTACTTGGCGTGCGTCATTGAGTACCCCAAATTTTTTTAGGATACATGAACATCCTTTTAATGTTTCAACATTTATAAGTAAGTCAACCTATAAAATGCATAAATGTAATTAATGAAATATTATTTTATGATACGTTTAACAAAAGTTAGGTAAAATAAACATGACATACGTATTTTATTTGAAATTTTTAAATTCTCCGCACATCGTTTATGATTTCAATAAAGCGCCCTCTCCTGTTCGGTTATGCAATTTGCTTACAAGTGAATACGCCTGCATACGTTGACTCTGTAGTGGAATCACTGCGAAAATTGAGTTGACTAAAAAATAAAACATATGGCTGACTAAATTGAGAAAATGCGGTGTGATTGCCAATCAAAATGTGTTAATTACAATTAAACAAAGCACGATCAAGTTTCTTCATGAAAGCTTAATGACGGAACTGAAAAAAATTGAATTAAAAAATTTTGTGTTATTTCAGATATCTTCACCAGACTACCATATTAACAGTTATTTTCACTAAAAATCTGAAAAAAACTTTCGAAACGGATTTTTTCACTGAAACTGATATTAATCCAGTAAGCAGTGTTTTTAATTCGTTGAGTATACTTCACTGATGTGAATCTATAAACATAAGAATGTATGAAATCATATATTCTATAATTAGAGCTGATAAGATATAATATATATATATATATATATATATATATATATATATATATATATATATATATATATATATATATATATATATATATATATATATATATATATATATATTAGAGCTGATAAGATATAATGCATTTATGCATTTTATAGGTTGACTTACTTATAAATGTTGAAACATTAAAAGGATGTTCATGTATCCTAAAAAAATTTGGGGTACTCAATGACGCACGCCAAGTACGATAAAAAAATTTTTTCTTAATTTTTAAATTTTCAACAAATTTTTTTCAATTTTTTCAACATTATGACGGTTTCTTGGTATTTTTTTGTATTTAATTTTTTTTTTGTATAGAATGAAAATTATTATAACGAGTCTTATTTTTTTTGCAAAGTGTAGATGTTATTGAGATGAGTTTTATGAACGTGGACTTGGTGCAATTTTTAACAGTGAAACTGTTTTTGTTCGGATATATATATATATACACGACTCAGTCGGGTGATGCACCAGAATCCGTGCAAAGTAACCCGTACACAACTGAGTCTGGTGCAGAACACGAACCAGTCGGGTTCTAATCTTTTCGTGTTAGATTTTATTAATTGAAACGTACGTCACCGTATATATATATATATATATATATTAGAGCTGATAAGATATAATATATATATATTATATCTTATCAGCTCTAATTATATAATATATGATTTCATACATTCTTATGTTTATAGATTCACATCAGTGAAGTATACTCAACGAATTAAAAACACTGCTTACTGGATTAATATCAGTTTCAGTGAAAAAATCCGTTTCGAAAGTTTTTTTCAGATTTTTAGTGAAAATAACTGTCAATATGGTAGTCTGGTGAAGATATCTGAAATAACACAAAATTTTTTAATTCAATTTTTTTCAGTTACGTCATTAAGCTTTCATGAAGAAACTTGATCGTGCTTCGTTTAATTGTAATTAACACATTTTGATTGGCAATCACACCGCATTTTCTCAATTTAGTCAGCCATATGTTTTATTTTTTAGTCAACTCAATTTTCGCAGTGATTCCACTACAGAGTCAACGTATGCAAGCGTATTCACTTGTAAGCAAATTACATAACCGAACAGGAGAGGGCGTTTCATTGAAATCATAAACGATGTGCGGAGAATTTAAAAATTTCAAATAAAATACGTATGCCATGTTGATTTTACCTAACTTTTGTTAAACGTATCATAAAATAATATTTCATTAATTACATTTATGCATTTTATAGGTTGACTTACTTATAAATGTTGAAACATTAAAAGGATGTTCATGTATCCTGAAAAAATTTGGGGTACTCAATGACGCGCGCCAAGTACGATAAAAAAATTTTTTCTTAATTTTTAAATTTTCAACAAATTTTTTCAACATTATGACGGTTTCTTGGTATTTTTTTGTATTTAACTTTTTAAAGTGAAACTTTTATTGGATCGTCTCAGATTTTTTGGGCTGTGTGTCGCATGTCGCGTTACGGTCGGCCGCGGAGTAGGGATAAAGTGAAAGGCGCTCGTCAGAGCAGCCAAGGCCAATATGGCGGTGCCTACAGTTTACAGCAGCTGAGCGTGTAGTGTATAGACTAACACTTATATATTATTGTGCCAGTGATCCACGCTATTTTGTTCGTTTTAAATTGAAACATTTATTTTGTCAGTGTTTAATGTTAATATTGTTATTAAAAAAACTGATCAACGAGGAAAAAACTGATCAACGAGGAAAGAGCAAAGAATAGTGCAAAAATGAATGGTGATAAATTATAATGAAGATGAAATTGATAATATAATGGTTGAAAATAATTGAAAAACGGATCAAAATAACTCAACTATAATGAAATATAATTTTCAGTTTTTTAATAAGTGGATATTATCTAAATAATTGTTATGTATTATGTATGTCGTACTCTAGAATCTTAGCTAACACACAGAATTTAATAAAAATATTAGTTGGAGACTTAGTCTACTTTCATTATTTCCCATTATCATTCCAATTTTCCAAGTATAAAATTAAGATTGATAAAGCGATTTTTATACCCTTAATGGAATATTATTCCAAAAATTTTTAGTCAAATGTTTAGTTAAAAGTTTCACTTTTACCGTGGTTTCATAAAACCACACAATTTTTTTTTGTATAGAATGAAAATTATTATAACGAGTCTTATTTTTTTTGCAAAGTGCAGATGTTATTGAGATGAGTTTTATGAACGTGGACTTGGCGCAATTTTTAACAGTGAAACTGTTTTTGTTCGGATTTATTATTCAGTAGCACCTTCCTCCACTCTCTCTACCCTAAGATAAGGAATTCTCAGCTCTGGACCGGTTCCAGGAACCGTGATAAAAAATTCTGGTGGCGCCCTTATAATTATTGTTGTTTGTTAATTTATTTATAAAATTGATTAGGGGCTAACCTGAGCAGGTAAAACTGTTACAAAGTTAAGAATATTAAATAAGGAATCTCACTTTGAAAAAATTTGGAAGAAATTGAGTTTAAAGGTGGTCGATTTAGCGTAGAATGATCACTATACATTATACAAATTTTTTGTCTTTCATGTCTAGATATATTTTTATTTGTTTATAAATTTCAAAACATTAAATTACCACTTGAAACGTTGGAATCACGTTAGAGATGTTGGAAACGTTGAAATAACGTTGGAGATTCAGACTCGAGTATGTCTGATGTACTATCGCTATCATTAATGCCTGAGCACGAAACAAGAAAGTTGTAACCAATTCCCACCCAGGCATTAATAATGGCGATTGTATGTATCGAAACTGGTGTAGTCACGATAACTGTCGAAAAACTCAACTGATCAAGTCCATTTCTATATACGCTTTAGTATTATCCAAAACTGTCCTTTCGAAGATCACCGTCCAATCCAATCTAGTTTAATTAAAATTAGTAATAGACTAAAATCCACTTATCGTTTGTATATTTATGTAAATAAGCTTTGTTTACAACGGTGTCACGCCTAAATAACCGCAGACAAAATGACCGCGACAAAATAACCGACGATAAAATAACCGAATAAAAAAATAACAAAATGACAAAATAACCATTTAAAGAAATATTTGTAAAAAATTCAAATGTTTAGTATGAAATTTCTGCATTTTATTAGAGCAGCACTATAATAAGCTTAAGTGTTGGTCTATTTTTAATTAAACACAAAATTCGTGAAAAAAGGGCACAATATGCTAATAAGCTTATATGTTGGTCTCTTTGTAATGAATTTTAACCATTTTAATCAATTTTATCATGGAAAATGTAATTATAAGGCGGGTACTTTTAGATTTTCCAAACTTTTTCAAATTTCATTGTTTTTTTTTTTTTTTTTTTTTTCGTATACTTTACCAAAGCTATAAGGGAAAGCAGTAATTTATGTCGTAAGGTGCTAAAGGGGAGTGACTATCCCGACAGCGTCGATGTAAGTCTCAGGTTTGTGGCGCGAATTTACGAAAATTAATGTGGATTTTACGTCCAAGGCGAATAGAAAAAGCGGTCTGATCAGTTTCAATTCAAGTTCATGATTATTTTTCAGAGGATTCTTTGGTTTTAAATAAACTTCAAAAGTTCAACCTAGATCAAAATTGAGCAAACTAAAAAATATGTCGATTTGATTAAGTTTCAAATTCAGGTTTATTCGATTTGAACCGAATGTCTTTAGTAGGCTACTTTGTGTTAATCCAGCCTAGTCAGCCGAACCAAAAGTTCAATTCACTTTCAAAAGTTTAATCTAAGAATCAAATAACTCTTGTAAGTTTTAATTCAACCTTTAAATTTTCGTTTCGGATAATTTAATAAGCTTTCAGAGACAATTTATAGAAATTCGGTACGTGCCCAAGAGTAATAACTAGTCACTATAACATAGAACTATTTGATAAAAAATGAATTAGATAAATCTGCTAGAGCAGAAAGATTTAAAAGAAATTACTTTGTTCTATATTTTGACCTAAACTATGTGATTAATAAATTCTTCATAAATTTTTTTATTCAAACTTTTTTGTTGTTTTGTAATCACCTACAAAAAAGCATATTTCTTAACGAAATCGTTGTTTTAGACTTTGAATAAAACATTGGACAAATTAATTTTTAAATTTATCTAAAATTATGACTTGTTATGGAATGAAGTCATAAACTACACTTTGTGATAATAGTTAAGACTAGTAACTTTGAATTAAAACATGCAACAAGTGGAGTTAAAGTGAAAGAAAATGTGTGTGAGCAAGTTAGTATAGTGGTAGGGATAAAAATGAGTAGAGATTGTATACGTTGCCACTATAGTATCACTTAGTCACTATTCTACTCGCTAATGTCTACCTGAGTGTGTTTATATTGTCAAATGTTATTTTATCATGTGCAAAATATTTTTGATTTAACATTTTTCAATATAGTATAAAGTACTTCGTATTAGAACGTTATTCATAATATGAAAACAAAAAATCTTTTGTAATTAGAGTGATATTAAACAGTGAATAAATATATGACCATCTGCAGGTGAATCAGTGATTCTCATATCCACCGAGATTATTTACTATAAGAGTTTGCCAAATCCTTCAGTATTCACGCGCGGAACATAAATTAACTTACTAATTTCCTGCGGAGGTCGCGTAATTAGCAAAATTTTGGAAATATACGACATCCTAATTTGTTAAGATATATTGCTTAAAACAAGTAAATAAAGAAGTGAGTAATGAGTATTTTTCATTTTACGTTTATATAATTTATTATCGATTAATAATGATTTTGATAATGTTTTATTTATATTCTATCAACCTTTTCTTAATAATAAAAACAATATCATCAATTATTCAAAGTTCCAACGTGGGTAAAATTAAAATAAAATTTTTACTGATTAGAACGTAAATAAATTAACCAGAAATCCATTATTTTTTATACTTGTTTATTTATAGATTTGTACATTATATAGATCTGAATTAATCATTGTTAAGATCGATTAAAATTAAATTTCTTGTAGGTAAATCAATTTTAAATTAATTAAAAGAATGATATTCAATTAAATAGAAATTAAATTTTGTGTACAACTAATTTGCCTTGATAAATTCAAAAACTTTTTGCAATTCACTTATACAAGCCAAGCAAATGTCAGCAAGTATTCGTTCAAACTTTTTTTTTATATACATTTGTATATTTTTGAATTTACATTTATATAATTTTCTAATTCCGATCATCTTAATAATTCAAATCTAAAATTATGTTCATTATTTAGTAAATTATGAATTCAACCTCGAATTATTATATTAACTATTAAAATATTATATGTCACACCTCAAAGTGAAGTATATATAAATCTGTGGTCGGTACCAATTCTGCGACCCTACATAATATCCCTCGCGCTATCACACTATATAATCAAGAGTCGTAATATTAAATAGGTTATTAAAATAATAAATAACTTAATAGAGGTTTAACTAGACTTCCATCCAAATTCATGTAAACCTCAATTCATATACGATAATTAAAAAATTAAAAAATGTTAAAGAAAATTAAATTGAATAAATCTAAAAAAACGGTCTTGATACAAAAATGAATGCATTTATTAAGCTTTATCGAATCAAAAGGTGTGATAGCTTATAGAAAAATTAAAAAAAAATTAAATCTTTCTTTATAAGCTTTTGGATACATTTGAGAAATATTTCATAGACTTAAAAAAAAAGTTTGATTCAAGTTCACTTTTGTTTCAAACAATTCCGCTCTTTTGATGAAAAAACATCACTCTTAAATCAACCCTTTAGTAGTTGAGAGTCTTGAATAGTTTACGTGTGTAACTAGTGAAAAAGAATGCCAATGGTAGAACGTCGTGAATTTATGTGAGTAAACGCGAAAATAAGTAATAGTGTTCATATGAGTACCCTTTCCTCTAATTTTAACTTCATTAGACGTATACTGGCAGTACCGTAGTTAAGAAATGTACCTGTGTCAAATTTCTGTGAATTCTTATATTATTGTGATACGCCCCTAGCGCACGTGCTGCGGAAAAGTGTAGGACATCAAGGCCAAACTCTAGAGGGTCTTTATAAATTAATTTAAGAGTAAATTAATTTATTTAATAAACTCAGAAATACCCTAAGTATTAATACTTATGTAGCAAAACTGCTTATTTAATAATTAATTATTGATGATTTATTCGATATTCAATATTCACTATGGATAAGTAATTTTGTAATTTCTAAAGATTTTTATCATCATTTTGTTGAAACTGACTAACTAAATTTCCAATCGTGTTGAAATTTTTCGTACTCACAAAAAACTCTCTAAACAAAATGACAGGCTAAGTTTTAGATCAAAGTTCATTATTCACGAAAATTAGATTAAAAAAACACCATTCGGCTACACCCGATATGGATAGATAGATTTCACTTTTTATAATTTTTTTAATTTTAATATTTAACATTTATATAATAGATAAAAGCTATCTTTTACGGCTAAGAAATTATTTGAACATAAAGACTCGAAATACATGTGTTGGAAAATTTTTTCAAAAGTAGCAGTATGAATTCGAAAAATAATCAAAATTAAATTACTAATAGCATAAATTACAGGTAATTACGGGAAATTTAAGATAAATTTTATACATTTCAATTATCTTCTACGGTTTGAAAATTGTTTCCATAAAAATGACAGAATTCTAATTTTTTTGAAAATAAAAAAAAATTTTTAAACACCCATAAACTTGTAAGCTAACCGGCTGATTTTGCTCATCTTTGAACTCGATCTTGGTATTGATCAACAGAATGAGCCTCCATGACGAATTTCATGACGATCATGACGCGCATTATATCACATGTATATCTATATTAAGGTGTCTGTTATTTCTCAAGTTGATTTTTTTTTCGCTATTGTCCCCTAGATTTTTAGTTCTTGATCTAAAAAAAAAATATTTTACAATAAGCTATTTCTTACCGCATTAAACCATGCCGAAATCGAGTTACATTTCTCATTTGAATAACATAAGAATTTCGAACTTTTTGCAACTAATTTTTTTTCTTCAAAAAAATTGTCACTACGACTGTGATCAATGCATCCCATATAAGAAAGAACAACGGGCCCATGCTTGGCCCAACTCTATAATATATTATGTTTCATAAACACTGGTCCAAGCTTGTTAGCCAGAGTTGGCCCAGCCTTGGTGGAAGTCTGGAATGTGAAACGGAGGGAAACTGAATGAACTGTTCTACTCGTTCTCTTTGGTCACCCCTTTATTTATTTAGGGTGCCACTGGATTTTTAGACACAGTATCCAGAAACTGGACCAGAGCATGGAGTAATTCTACAGGGTTGCCAGAGATTGCTAGAAAGGAACAAAAATTATCAAAGAAATTCATTTTACAAGAAATTTTATTTAACCAATCCCATTTACAATAATAATCCCCTTACAATTAATTAACACTTAATCCTAGGTCCTATTCCTTTTTATACGACAGTTTTCTATCATAGTTTCTATTTCCGACGATACCCTCATATGGAACAACCATATCGCGGTTTCTAACTTATTCCCGTGTACCCCTCTGGGCGTCTATACACGGTTTCCTATCATAGTGCCTATTCCCGACGATACCCGCATATGGAGCGACCATATCGCAATTTCTAAGTGTAATTATTTTTCTCATACGCATACACAATATCATTTTTTTCCAAATTTTATTATTAAATTTTCCAATTTAAGATCCGATTAACTAATTTGCTAAAATCCATTTTCCATTGATTCCTAATCCCAATTCTTAATTAAATTAATTTCCTATTTAAAATTCTTAACTAATTTATTGCCGTGGTCTTAATAATACAACAATAAATATTTAATACTAAGAGGTCTTCGTATCTTGTATTAATAGATTAAAATCTGACGACAAAGGTCTTAATAATCTGCCGACAAAATATTCGTTACACCCAAGCATTTTACAAATTTATTTTTTTTTTGTTGATTTTAATTTCGCCAAATTTTATAACATGATTTTACTTAATTATTCTAATTAAAATTGATTTAGTTTCGTTTTATTAATTGTTTTATCTGAATTTAATTTTGCCGAAATTTGTAAATTTATTTTACTCAAATTGTTTGAATTTTGCCGCAATTATATAGTCAGAGCTAACGCATTAATTTATTTGATTTTAATCTCCGCATTAAGAATTTGTCAATTGATTTTATTTTATTTAAGTTTTGACTAAAATATATTACTTGTCTCCGAATAACTGAGTTTATTTTATTTCGACTAAATGACCTTATTTTACTTTCTTTTGTGTTGCTTAAAACTTAGAGTTTATTTTATTTTTGAGGAATATATTTTATTTTAAAACGCATTGAGATTTTAGTCTCGGCCTTGTGTGTCCTTTCCTCAGAGTTTTAGCGCTAGACAAAATGGCTGACCCTCTCCCAAACTTTTGTCGATTTTTCTTCGGACGAAATTTACAAGCATTTTGTTTTCTACTCTTAACTAAATGATTTTAACAATTATTTTCTGATTCTAATTTGATTTTTGTTTTATTTCACACAATCGAAATTTGTTTAAAATTATTCCCTTGTGGAAAAATTTCTCTGAAATAACTGAAAAAAAATTTTAATAAGTACGAATAATAGTTCATAAAGTTTTTTGTTTTCTTAAAAAGTTCGAAAAAGTCTTATTAAATCAGAAAAACTCTTTATTCGACTTAGAAAGTCAGATTTTTACCAAGATTTCGGATTCTGCCAGAAGAGTTATTCAGAGTTATTAACACTTCTTGTAGGAATCCTTGTGGAAATAATTCTCTGAAAAATCTCTTAAAAAGTCAAATTTCCCCTGCAAGTTGGGACTTTCTTAAAGGGTTATTAGAGATTTGATAAGACTTATTCAGTTTTCCAGTAAAAAGAAGAGAAAGTTTCGTTTCAAAAAATTTACTGGTCAGAATTGGAGAAAATTGAAAATTAAACTATTGAAAGAATTAATGCATGTTTTGTAAAGAATTTTTTTTTCGAATAATATTTTCATCACAAAAATATTTCGATAAACATATAATCGCTCATAGTTGAGCATGTCAAAACATCAACAGCAAATAAAGTGCATTTGCTGGTAAAGACAGATACTACTCAGAGAGTAAATCAAATCAATATTTAATTTGGACTATAACATATATAACTTAACTTTCTAGGTAGGAAAGAATTTTCTAACCATACGCCATCTATGAAAAACTGATACTTCTTTTTTCACTCAACTTTTTTCAGCAAGCTTTTTTCATTTATTTATAAATGATGTCATTTTTCAAAAAATTTTCTGAAAAAAAATTAGTATCGTCATTATTTAAAAAGCTAGAAGTTACGAAAATTTGAAAAACATCGAAAAAAAAATTACTTTTTATAAACAAATGCGCATAACAATAGATTAGCAATAATTAAAATGTTTGATAATAACTCATTTAAAAGATCGTTTAATCTTTTATATATTGACTAGAATGTTTATTTTCGTATCTCTAATAGTTTAAGAATTATATTTGATTTTTAGTAGACAGATGAAGCAGCCGCTGCAACAACTCTTGTAGCACGTATTTTTTAAAAGAACAATAAAACGACATACCTTTTTTTTTCATCTTTAATTATTTATAACTTTTGCAATTTTTTATGTGCTAATAAACACTTTTAGAACATTTTTCTAGGCGTCATTCCGGATCCAATGAGCTATCGCACATAATTTTAAGAGCAGTATCTCTATTTTAGACCATTTTGAACTTGTCGACTAGACAAGCTTGCTGAAGAAAGTTGACTGAAAAAAGAAGTATTTTCAGTTTCTCATAGATGGTGTATGGTTAGAAAATTCTTTCCTACCTAGAAAGTTAAGTTATATATGTTATAGTCCAAATTAAATATTGATTTGATTTACTCTCTGAGTAGTATCTGTCTTTACCAGCAAATGCACTTTATTTGCTGTTGATGTTTTGACATGCTCAACTATGAGCAATTATATGTTTATCGAAATATTTTTGTGATGAAAATATTATTCGAAAAAAAAATTCTTTACAAAACATGCATTAATTCTTTCAATAGTTTAATTTTCAATTTTCTCCAATTCTGACCAGTAAATTTTTTGAAACGAAACTTTCTCTTCTTTTTACTGGAAAACTGAATAAGTCTTATCAAATCTTTAATAACCCTTTAGGAAAGTCCCAACTTGCAGGGAAAATTTGACTTTTTAAGAGATTTTTCAGAGAATTATTTCCACAAGGATTTCTATAAGAAGTTTTAATAACTCTGAATGACTTTTCTGGCAGAGTCCGAAATCTTGGTAAAAACCGGACTTTCTAAGTCGAATAAAGAGTTTTTCTGATTTAATAAGACTTTTTCGAACTTTTTAAGAAAACAAAAAACTTTATGAACTATTATTCGTACTTATTAAAATTTTTTTATAGTTATTTCAGAGAAATTTTTCCTCAAGGGTTTATGTTGATTTTAACTAATTTTTACTTCTGATGATTTTTCTAAAACTTTTTACTGAACTATCTCAATGATTTTAATTGACACAAAATTAACTGATTTTACTTAAACTCAATTACCAGAGATCAATTTTCCACGTGACACCGAAATCATGAATTAACATACTGAAATAATTCCTAGTAAATTTAATCCAGACTCTGCCTACGTGTTTAATTAATAACCCAAAATAATTCCTGGTATTATTAATTAAATATTTAGCATTTTATTTCTGACTTGTTCTTAAATTTATTCGTAATTTTAATCTGACTTTTATTCGGACTTTTCTCTCAATGTTTTACGAAATTTGTTCTTAAACATTTTGTTAATTAATTCTTAATATTCGGTTAAATTAAGTCTTAAACCTTGTTAAATTAATTACTTAAATTTTGGTTAAACTAACAATTTTTAAATTTTGTTAAAATTAATGATTGTGACCGAACGCGAAAAGGCGATGACCTTCAGCCGACATAAGGCCTGGCTGATGCCGCTTCACCGAGAAATTATTTAGACATGATAATTATACCTGGAGTTTCTTTCTAAATTTTATTCGCAATTCCTCGACGCTGCGACTCTTAAGTTTTAGTCACCGTATGGAATATCTCCTCGGTGAGGTGTTAACTTGGCGGCAAAGTCCTAGATCACCACATCACGTCACGTTCTCCTCAGATAATATTTTCCTGTAACAGTAAGTTGGCATTAAAATATGTTACGAATTAAACCAAACTGACGCGAGCCGACACCTAGGCCTAGCAAGCATTAAATTTGTCAAGTTTCATCGCTTCATTCCACTTAGATCGAGCGAATAAAAAATAATTACCTGGTTAGGGAACTTTTCACAAGGTTTTTGGTTCGACTGTTCAGTCACAATAATTCTTCCAAAATTTCTTGGTGCGTTTCTTTCTTCCTCTGCTCTCCCCACTCTCACTACACTGACACCTCCACCTTGAGGACTGACTTACTAGTCGAAAACTATGCCTACGAAGGCTTAAAATCACAGCGCTCTGTGATCCGTCGATTATTAAACGAGTGCGAGTAAAAGGGCTTTTAACGGGTAACGATCACTCCGTTACAAATGATAACATGGGGCCACGGTTGGTCGCCATGACTGGGCCAAGCTTGGTTGCCATAACTGGGCCAAGCTTGGTTGCCAGGACTGAGCCATAGTTAATTTTCAAGACTGGTATGCTATTTGATAACAAATGATGAAAAAATAATTTTTGTTAATTTTATTTCTGATGTTGAGTTATCACAAATTCAGACTGTTTCACTCTTGATGTAGATCGAATTTTCGCATGCCTCAGAAATTTTTTTATCAGTCTTTCTATATTGATACATAATTTTTATACAATTTAAATTTTGGTATGGAGGTGATGCTGCAAAATATACCATAAACCAAAATGATACATGAATAAATATTATGAATGAACAAATATCCAAAAGATTTTGTTGCGTTCCAAGATCTAACTCGAAAGTGTCCCAAAAAATACATATTATCAACGAATAAATCACACACACACACACACACACACACACACACACACACACACACACACACACACACACACACACACACACACACACACACACACACACACACCGTGATAACCTCGCGAGGATAGTCAGGAAAGCTTCCTGTGACCTTCAAAGTCGAGATCTGATGAAAACTCGATTTTTGTAAAACGGGATAAAACCAATAATTTCCTGATTTTTTGAAAATCATTGATTTTCTTAGCGGGAGGTTAAAAAGTAGGATTCTATAAAATTTCTATTAGACTTTTGAGCTCTAAGAGCTCAATAGCACCGAACGGCTATCTCTTCCAGCTTGAATTGCTCAAAATGACACGAAAATTGTATTTTTGAGTTCAAAGAGCTCAACACATTTTTTAAAAATGTGACAATCAATTAAAGTTCTTGTAAACTGTATCTTCAAACTCATAAAGAGACTATAATTTGAATATGTTTATGTTTTTCTGTATTCAGTAGTATTTATTCATTCAATAAAATCTATCTAGTGTGATAATTTCTTTTATTTTTCAAGCCTTAGGTAACGATAAAAATTTTACCTCAATTGCGATTGTTAGACAGCTTGCTTCTATTACACTAGCAAGATCCATCTCTAATCTCATGTAAAACAAATTGTATTTTTTCTAGTAATTAACACCTTTATGACCATTATAAATAATCTTCTTAATTCGTTAAGACATTTCAATGCAATAGCTATTTTTATTTATTAATTATGTAAAGCAAATTACTTATGGATACCTAAGTTGATCTTAGTTATTATAAGAATTATAAAATCTATTCTATTCCAGTATGAACATGTACTACAATAACGTATCGTATTTGAAAAGTATAATAAATGAACTCATTTTATTACATATCATGAAATATGTAAGTGGATACGTACAATACAAAGAGGATTCATACAGATGCACGTGTATTGTGCCAATGATCTCAAGGACGTTCACGCAAAAAGATTAAATGTATAGCTACAAGTAACTTCGAGCAATGGGCCTATTTTATCGTCGACTTTAAACACTTACTCCCACTATTAAAATTAAATACTATAACATATATTAGTATAATAGCATGTCATTGATGTGAATTCTAACAGTCGTGGAAACTAGTCTTCTTTGAAAAGTCAATGATGAAAGATTTAAAATGAATAGTTGAAAAACTACTTCACACTTTGAGTAAATAAGTATAATTACCTAAACCTTACAATTTTTTTTTTAATTTTGTATCGTAAACTTTTATCAATCCATTTACGTTCAAGCATCAGTTAATACTCAGGACACTCTGCTACTTTTTCGCATTTTAGATTGTTATTTATTTATTAACTAGTTGTGAATACCCATTTCACTGGGTCATTTTTAATAGTACTGTAACAGGAAAAATCAATCTTCCCAGGGTCATTATCGACCATGGAATTGGCGTTACGGTTAGTAAGGGCTTTCCCTTACCTTTCGATTTTGACAAGTAGTTTCGGCTTGTCACCGGGCGTGCAAATTGAAAATCCCCACTGCTATCCTCGGAAAATGAAGCGGAGATAACAATAAGAAAGTTCATAAAAATTACCGTAAGGACAGGCGAAAAATTGAAACAAACAGCACTTAACACAGGCGCTCATTAACAGGTGTATTTGTGTATTCAATTGTTTATTTATGAATTATTGTATGTAATTATTTATAAATAACTTTATGTAATTATTTATGAATAATTTCATGATATTGTTTATGCATAATTTTTAGTAATAATTTACGAATTACTTCAATTGCATGTTAACATATCGATTCCATTATTTTTCTACGTTTTTAAATGTTAACATTTCTGAGAGAGCAAGCAAAAGTTTAAAATTAATGACACTCAACACTGGCGCTCATTAACAGGTGTTTTTGTGTGTTTGTTTTTTAATTTATGAAAAATTCGATGTAATTATTTATGAATAACTTCAAGTGCATGTTAATATATAACATGTTAACATAATTCTCCAAGGAGAATTAAAAGAGATGCATTCAATTTTTAGATTTTTTTAACTTCCCGCTAAGAAAATTAATGATTTTCGAAAAGTCGGGAAGTTATTGTTTTTACCCCGTTTTGCAAAAATCGAGGTTTCATCAATCTCGACGTTTTAAGGTCTCAGGAAGCTTCCCTGACTACTCCCGCGATGCTGTCTGTATGTCTGTATGTGCATGGGTCACCCGACTAGAAATTACTTCGGGAATACCCAGAGTATATATCTGGACCCTATTGGGTTCCAAGGAGGCATTCCCAATAGGGAAATTTCTATGAGGGCCCAATCAGTTCCCAATTAGGAAATCCTCAGAAATAATTCATTAATTTGTAATTAGTTTTTCCCATTCAGGCTCTGTGTGGGACCTAATTGGGAATTCCCAAAACAACAGTACAAAATTTTAACCAGTTTTTCCCAATTGGGATCTGCATTGGGCCTCAATGGGTAAACCCAAGATAAAAAGTAAAAGTTTTGGTCAGTTATTCCCAATTGGGCTCTGCATTGGACCTCAATGGGAAAGCCCAAGATAAAAAAAATAGTTTTGGTTAGTTATTCCCAATTGGGATCTGCATTGGACCTCAATGGGAAAACCCAAGACGAAAAGAAAAAGTTTTGTTCAGTTCCCGACTAGAAATTACTTTGGGATTACCCAGGGTATACATCTGGATCTGATTGGGTCCCGAAGAGGCATGTCCAATGGGGAAATCCCTATAAGGGCCTAATTAGCCCCCAGTTGGGAAATCCCAACGTAAAATCAAGAATTTTTATTGTATTTCCCAATAAGGTCCTGGGTGGAACTTAAGAGGGATAACCTAACGAAAAATAAAAATAAAATTGCTAAGTTTTCCCAAGTGAGACCTGTATGGGACCGAAGATGATTTTCTCAACGTAATATAAATATTGCATCGATGGGCTTTCCTAACTGGGCTCGTAGTAGAACCCAATTAGGTTAACCCAAACTGTGAGTAGATACATGAAGAAATAATCTTTAAATTTAGGCAGTCGTTTATTTATATAAAAAATTAATCGCCCAAAGATGTGTGAGCTTATATTATTAGAATATATTTGTCATAAATTAATTAGAAATAAAAATAAAAATTATTTGTTGAGAATAAAAAAGAATTAGAAAAAAATTCATCCAACATTGGAAAAAAAAATTTTTTTTTTTTTTGACACAAGAATTTTCACTTATTCCAACAAAATTAATTCCCTTGCTTCAAGAAATACATATCTAGATCCAAAAAAGTTTATTTAAGTCAAGAAAATCTTGTTTTAAGAAAATTCTGCCTCTTGCTACAAAAAATTTAGTTCTTGATAGAAGTAAATTTTCATTAATATTTTTATTGATTAACATGTCAAATGGGAAGATTTTTTTCTCAGCTGAATTAGGTGGCGCTGTTTCCCTAAGGTATCTAAAAATCTTGATCAACGATAAAAATTTTTTGTATCAAGTATTTATGATGATTTGAATTAATAAAAAATTACTTCCACCAAGAATAGAATTTCGAGAAAAAATTTTACTTCGAGCAACAAGCTTCGGTCTTCTTTCCGGTACCCAAAAATTTTCTTGAGCCAAGAATTTTGTTCTCCAGTCAAGAAATTTTTCTTTCTGTGCTGATGAAATCCAAATATTGAGTTTTTAGACTGAAATACATTTTAATGTTGCTGAAACAAAATTCATACTCCAAATTTTTTTTCTCAGTATGAAAAGAAATTTTAATTGAAAAAAAATTTTCATTATCGGTATTTTTCATAATTAAATTTTTATCCAAATAAAAAATTTTTTTAAATAATATGCATTTCAACAAAATTTTAATCTTGAAAATAACAGTTCTTTATGTTAGCATAAAGAGGATCCCAAATCAAATCGGACAGTTTTAAGGAATTTTATTTTTAATTCTTTCAATTTTTTTGGATTTTTCAGTTGTTTTTTTTTTATTTTAAAATTTTCTATTTAATTTATACAAAAATTGTATTTTCACGCCAGAAAAGTGAATAAATAAAAAAAACAATTTGTAAAAGCTTGAGCATAGCATGAATAAAGTGTCAGTTAACCGATTGAATTGATCAGCATTCCTGCTTGGACCAGCGGTAACGTGAACGACTAAGGACCCTAAGGACGCAAGTTCGAGCCCAACTCTCGACAAGGATTTTTCCGACCAATGATTTCGTTTCAATTCAAATTAAATAATTACTAATGAGTAATGTAACATGAGTATCTAATTCTATATTATTTTTAATCTTTTCGAAGATCATAATATTTTTTCTTTAAAAATTTGGATTAGGTTTTGATGGGGTTTTCCCCACTGGGACCTGAGAGGAATTTCCCAATGAGGGCCACATAGGACTTTGCGTGACATCCCTATTTGGGGTCCCTATTAGGCAGCCCAATGAGGACTCAATAGGTCTTACATTAACATTTCTAGTCGGGTGAGGACCCAATAGGTCTTACATTAACATTTCTAGTCGGGTTAACACTATTCTTAATTTAAATTTATTAAAACTTATTTTCTATTTTTTTAGTTCGGTTTTCTATAAAAAGCGTGTTTTTTAGTTTTTCTAAACTATTATTTATTAGAGATATATTTTGAGAGATTTACATATTTACTGTTTCTCTTTTTATTGATAGCAATTTATGTGAATTTCAATTTTCTTAAGTTTTTAAAAATTTTTAATTCCATTTCTGCGAAATTCCATAAAATCGTTTAGGCATTCATTTATAGGTTTATTAATAAACGATTATTTTTCTATTAATTACCCTAAATACTATAGTACAAACCCAAGCTTTTCCGAAAATTATATTATCCATAAGATGAGAATTATTTTTATTTAACAGGAATATTGAAAAGATATCCATTTATATGAATTACTTTCGCAATTAATAAGTTTTTATTTACACAAAATTTTATTTATTTATTTAGATTTTCTTAATTTCTAACAAATAATAATATTTCCAGTAAAAGAAATTTTCAAAAATAGAGATTTATTTTTCTTTAGTTAGTCAAACTTACAGATTTACTAATAAGCCATTTTCTTTATTTACGTGTCTCTATTAATAGTTTCTCACTATTAAAGGGAGGTTCTTTCATAATTTTTTCCTTTAACATTAAAGTACATTTCTATTAAATTCCAAGTTTATTTTTAGAGATTTCTATAAATTCATTTTTTCATTCCTACAAAAGCAGCACTGACCGGGAAGAATTGATGTCTCGCATAGTACACCATTCCATAAACACAGACACACAAACGTCAAGAATAGATTATTTTTAATGTTACTATCTATTATGTTAAAGAAAATAATTGTTATTAAAACATATTTCATATCCCTGACAAATTATTTGATTTGATATTATTACACTCATATTAACCCGTAACCGCGATATAAATAAAAAAAATTTGGACAACTGTTGACCCTAAAGATCATCCCTGCAACTTCCCGCTAAGTTCAGTTATCACACGCTTGCAATTTTGCCGCTTTTGCGATGTTTTTGAACTCTTCGAGTTCAAAGATTAGTTGTCATATTTCGAGCTCTCCAAGCTCAAAAATAAGCTGTTTGATTCTGTTGAGCTCTTCGAGCCCAAAAGTCTAATAAAAGTTTGATGAAAAACGATTTTTTTCATTTTCAAACTGCTATAACTTTTAATTTTAACTGGTGAGGTTAGCCGAGTGGTCTAAGACGCATGGTCTTCAGAGCACTCGGACTGGAGTAGTTAAACAGGGGGGTGCTACTCAGTCGGTAAAACAGATTTGTGGGTCCATGTCAATGCTAAGCTGGGGTCTACCTTACTAGCAGTGGATATGGTGGGTCTGTTTTACCGGCACCTTAAGGGAGTTGGCAGCTCTGTTTTACCCACATATTGGGGATATGGTGGCGCTGGTGGTTAATTCTTCCGCTATTTTTTAAATTTTGCTATCCGCCATTTTTTTAAATCTTTCTATCCGCCATTTTGAATTTTACTATCTGCCATCTCGTGGCTGCTATCCGCCATTTAGTGGCTGCTATCCGCCATTTAGAGTCTGCTATCTGAAATCTGCCATTTTGAATCTGACTTCAGCCATTTTATGTTATGAATCCGCCATTTTGAATCTGATTTCCACCATTTTTATATCGAGCCGTAATTTTAAGTATAATATCCGCCATTTTGAGTCTGATTTCCGCCATTTCAAATTTTGATTCTGATTTCCTGCATTTTTGTTAAAAAATGCACCTGTGATCTCAGCATCAATAATAGTTGCTTAGATCACACGTGCATTTCATTGTTTATATTCTGAAAAGATTAATATATTCAAACTGTACGTATGAGGAGTACAAGCGAGAAGATACGCCATCTGTCGAGGTTTCTGTCTACTTCTAAACAGGTCTGAACCTGTTCAAGGTCACGGTAACGGCGTAGTTCTCTTTGCTTTATTCCTAATTGCGTAGTAGATGACGTCATCATACAGGTCTGAGCCTGTTCAAGGTTGCGTAACTGCGCAGTTTTGGTGATATACATCTTCTACCTATCAGTATTACTAATTGTAAGTATCCATTTACTGTCTAATCAAAATATGAATTAAATGAAGAATCATTTAATGAACCATTACAATTAATAATATATAATATATAACCAATACAATTAATTAAAAAAGTTCTACAGCAATCAATCATGGATCTTACCAAGATAAATGAGGTTAATTGTCTTACTGGGATTCTTCCTGTTAAGAAAATGAATGAGTTGGAGTTTAATCGAGAATATAAGATTAACGGTATCAAAGCTATTACAACTCAGTATGGAACTAGGATTGTTGCTAATATAAACGATGAATTTAACATTTATCTACCATCAAGAACTATTCAACATCTAAAAGATGATAACTTCATGAAGAGTTTGAATGAATTAATAGATTCAAACTATCTGTTTCTGCGTTATCATGGTGGAAAATATAATAAATTTGAATTTATTAATTCTAGTCTTGATGTAAAAATGACCAGTGGAATTATTTAATCAATAAAATATTGGATTTCAATATAAATAATTCATTGTTTTTATTTATAATTCCTCACATTTTTAATTTAAGATTAATATTTATAATTCAAATTCAATAAGTTATACTTAATCATAATTTTTTAAGTTACTTATCATAATGATAGTTTGAATTTCGCGCTTCTTGTACTATAGCCATCTACTATCAGTTTATTCTTAGAGCGTGAAAGCTGTCAATTCAAAAATATTAAAAAATTTTCTAGTTATATATACATATATAGAATAATACATGACTTTTAATTTAAATAAAAGATAAATAATTATTATTAGTTTATAATATTTTGTTATTAATATTATTAATATTTATTTAAATTAAAAGTTATGTATTATTTGATAAATTAATATGGGTTTGATGTGCTCTCTATCGTCAAATCCAAAAATCTGCTAGCGATATATTTTGAAAATCAATACTCACTTTTTATTTTCAAATTACTTTATAAAATAGCATACAACTTTTAATTTAAACAAAGTTAATAATAGTAATAACAAAATATTAGAAAATAATTATTATTTATCTTTATTTCAAAAATTATTATTATTATTATTATTATTTGATAAACTAATATGGGGTTGATGTGCTCTCTATCGTCAAATCCAAAAATCTTCTAGCGATATATTTTGAAAATCAATACTCAGTTTTTATTTTTAAATGGTTATATAAAATAATGCATGACTTTTAATTTAAACAAATATTAATTATAAAATTTTAGAAAAAAAAACTGATTATTGATTATCATAATTAAAAAATCAAAAACCATTACGCCATCTACAGGTGTTGATAAGTATTAATATCAGTAGTAGTGTTGGAAAATTATTTGAATTTAATAACTAACAATAATTAATTCTATTCTTAATTAAATGTGTTAGGATGAAATAATAATAAAAATTATAATTCATTTACTTTAGATTTATTGAGTGCTTACAAACCAATCTTTAAAATTTTTTACATTTTCCAAGGCACATAAATCAGATAAACGATCATGATAATTACAAAAATGATTGTTATAAATTTTCATACTTTTTAGAGAGGGACATTTGAAATTATCGAGATCGATTACAATTTTATTATTACAATCAATTAAATTTTGAACCCATAACTTTTTCTCGATACCTTTGACATAAATAATTTTTTTATTACAACTTAAATAATTGACAACTTCTTTGAGCTTGTAATATGAAGTTATTCCAGCATTCCAACCGATTCCATGATAATTTCGGATCAGCCAGGTATTCAGACGTTGATAGTTGACTGGTAACACCTTCCAGTGATATGGCGGTTGAAATAGTGTGCATGATAACTCTTCAATATTATCAATATCATGTTGAATTGTTATTGAGGCCAACTCCTTAACAATGAAGCGATTATCAGCTCCTCTGAATCCTTGAATGTCGAGAATGATCTCCATTTTTACTGCTCTTGACAACGAAGAGTGACTGAATGATGACTCTTACAATCAATTCAACCTTTTATAACGCGATCTGTGGATTTTACTCCCACCATTCGATAATCTTATTGGTTAATTATTTTTCTTGATTAATTAATAATAATTTGATTGGTTATTCAAACTATACGGTAGATTTTTGAACTGCGTAGTAGATGACATCATCAGACAGGTTTGAGTCTGTTCAAGGTTATGTAGTTCTCTTTGTTCTATTTCTGCTGCGTAGAAGATGACGTCATCGGACAGGTTTGAACCTGTTCAAGATCGCGTAACTGCGCAATTTTCTTTGTTTTACTTCTAACTGCGCAGTAGATGATGTCATCAAACCGTTTTTGAGGTAGAAGAGTGAGGGGTAACTGCGCAGTATCCTCTGGCTATAAAAGCAGCTCGCTGAGAGCGTGCTTCACAACAGTGAAGTACAAGTTTACAGTGTGAAGTACGAGTTTACAGTGAAATATTGTGAAGTACCATAGTAAAATAATGTAGTGACTCTGCTACCCTGGAAGCTGCTACCTGCTACTGAAATCTGCTGTTGGAGTCTGCTATCTGGTCCTGGAATCTGCTATCATCACCAGGATGTACGGGTGCCGTCTACCATTCAGGCGAATGCATGAATTGGAAACTGGGCATAATTATGAGATCACAAACATCAGAATAGTTAGAACACAATTTGGATTCACCGTTGATATATGCTTGGACAACACTTGTTCAACGTTTCTCCCTGCTGCATGCAACCAGAAGTTTTGAATAAGCCGCATCTACTTGCAAAGATGAAGAATATTATCAATAATGGTGAAAAGATTTATTTGTATTACATCGGTACATCATACAATAAATTTAAATTCATTTACACACCATCTATACCAACTGTGCAATTAATGAAAAAGTTTAAATCTATGTAATGTTACTAATATATTTCGTATTTATTATAGTAAGGTTTATAATTAAAAACCCAAAATTATAAAAAAGTTTTTCTTTATTTACTATTTTTAATTACATCATGTTTATTTACTATTTTTAATTACATTAAGTTTATTGATTAGTACAGGATCAATAATTTTATTTATTTGTTGTATTCGTCGGTGAAATCGTTCTCCGTCTCTTGCTGCTTGTTCCCATGATCCTTTCCTCGCTTGTCTGGATGCAAAGTCCCATACATACATGTAATGTATGGTGGTGGGTTTGGGATCAAACTGCACCATTAAGTAAGTTTTCTCACAGTGCTGCTGATGGGATTGTACTCAATTATTCGATCGTGAATTATCAAGCAGTAAGCAGCAGTTTGATTTGGAAACTGTGCTGATGATTCAAATTCCAGGCGTATATCCACAGGTCCAGACTTGATTGACTCGTTCTGCTTGGAACAGTCAATTATATACAGAGGTGCTTTATTCAGAAAAATTTTTTTAGCCAATAGCGGTTCAGCTTCTTTTCCATAGTAAGTACTTTGAAAATTTGTGTACATATCATAGATCAAGGCATACTGATTATGCACAATGTTGAGGTTCAAATTTCCATATGGATAACTCTGAGAGTTCAAGAACAGCTTAATGTCTCTTATACTGCAGTGATCAAACTCGCTTGCGTTTTGATTCGATTGATTCTTTCTTGCTGTTTGGAATCCAAGGATAACAAAACGAGGTTTCTCAAGCTGATTTGTTGTTTTGATTACCCAAATATGCTTGTTGGTAGCTGGTAGCAGTGGATACTCATACAATTCCCAAGTCCAGAAACTGATTGGGATAGCTGGATCGGAGGTTATGTAATTCAACACCTCGATTTTTGCTTGTCAGACATTGTTATATACGGTACAATCCACTCAATTTTTGAATCGTAATTGAAACATTTTCATTCTCAACGGTAACAACATAAGCATTTTGATCAGTATTTGATCTGATCAGTATCATTTCATGCTTGGCATTCACGATAATTCGTTGATAATCTTCAGCAAATCCAAGAATGAAACTCAGCGGTACTGAGACATCAAAGTAACCGCTATTATCAGTCAGCTTGTTGTCATCTTCATTAACAATCCAACCAGCATTTTCCAGAATATTTTGTTGTCCCGGACTCAGAGAAGCGTATCCTTTCATAACACTGGTGATACCAACATTCTTACATCTATCGATTTCTACGCCATTGAGCTCATAACGTATCTCTTTAAACATATGACAAACAGCCATGTTGACCATCTTCGTAGTAGCACTTACAGCAGTACCATCAGATTTCCTCATTCTTCCATAAAAATGTAATGTGCTCTTGCTCGGGAGCAAGCACAGATCTTGATGTTGAACAGCAATCCTGATTTCATCACTGTTGTTGAATGTTGATGATGCATATGGCAAGTGTGAATGAGCTTCACAGTGTGCAATAGACTCATCGAAAATAATTGATTTTTTTATATCTAAGATTTCCGCCATGGTATCACACAAGCTAGACAACAAAAATTTATTTTTATCTTGTGAATTTTCCACGTAATTTTAGTCCTAGACTTTTTAGGAACTCTGCGTTTTGACGTGTCAACACTTTCAGAGCTCGATGATGATCTTTGGGCATCCTGCAATCCTTTTATACCCGTTACCAGTCTTTGTCTCATATACGATACCCATTACAGGCTTTTTATATGCAGTCTTATCGTGATAGTCTCGCCACGGAAATTTGCTATTCCCCCGTCCTGATCAACAATGCGGAGCCTCAAGTTGTGTATTGCTCGTACGGCGACTGGTAGGTAAATGATGTTTGTTGGCACTTTCACTATCTTATATCCTGCTGGAACCGTCGGGAAAAATTCATGGATTGTGTGATTCTTCTCACCATTGATGTACGATCCAGTAGTTATATTGCACTCGACTCTCAGAGCATTGATTATCAATATTTTGACTGGTAAATCAGATTTATGTGGTGTGTTAGGTTCAAGCACGCGGTTGGTAAATCCAAGTAATGATCCAATGGAATGTTTAGGTTCAAAATTTATAAGCTGATCACATTTTATTTCACTCTTCAACTCATTGTTGTTTGCTTTTAAAGTGAAACTCAGTTCAGGTAATGTCTTGTTTATATAAGTTTCAATATCTTTAATTTCATAACTCCCTGTTGGTATAGTTATTTCTTGAAATCTCTTCATTGTACTTCTTTTGGATCTTTTTGATGACACATAAAATTTATTAGCACCAACATCAATATTTGTTATTGAATTAAATGTTAGGAGCTTAACAAGCCCAAGAACATAATTTTTTGTTGGTGATAGCTCAATCGGTGGAAAATAATTTGCCTCCAGTATGGAGGAGTTTCCGGATAGTGTCAAGGTGAATGACTCTGCCATGACTGATGCTTGTATTCCCGAGTCACTTTAATTTATAGTTATCCAGCCAGGAATTTTAAGCACAAATGTCCACATATGATTGTATCAAAGTCTTGATATCTTTTATGATTGTACTTTACGCTACCTACATCGAGATATTTCATCAAGTCTTGTGGGGGTTGTAGATTACCAAAACTGTCAAAGTAAATTACTTGATTATGATTCTTCTTGTATGCAACCCAGTGAGTTCCAGGTCCAAGTTTATCATCTAAATTTATTATTGCTGATTCGTTTGTCTTTGGTCCAGATTTTGGTAAATCATTTCTCATGAAAACTCCTCGAAAATTTGGAATTTTAAGCAGCTTGACATATTTTAATAAGTCGATGTTAGTCAATGCTCGATGTGGTAGCTCTACTGGTTTTTTGACTTCTTGCAGCCAGCTCCTTCTGGGTATTGTTTCAGATAAAGTCCCATACCACTGCGGTAAGGTTTGATGTATAATCCTCTACCTACAGCTATTTCCTCCATCTTCAAGTTGTGACGCTTCTTTCCAGCTAATTGATTTTTGGCTGCGCTGGCATCGTTCACAGCTTTTGCAACACCTGCAGCTCCACCTGTTAGAGCACCAACCGCTGATAACCCTGCAAACAGGGGAATCAAGAATGGAAGTACTCCACCAATCTTTGATGGAACTGGTAGAATACGAGGCAATCGAACGTTTTTCTTCCCACCAACTTTCTTGACAGCTTTGCGGGCACCTCCAAGAGCTGTTTTAACTGGATCTCCACCAGGCTGCATGGACATTTTAGCTTCATCGACAATCTGTCTCAGAGCAACATCCTTCTTCTTGGAAGTCTTTCTTTTGACTGTCTTACGCTTCATTGTTTTTCTTTTAATTGTCTTACGCTTGGTAATAGGTTTTTCTTTTTTAAGACCCATACCGAAACGTCTTTCAACTTCATGATTTTATTCACACTCCAAGCAGCAGCTTTTTCACCAATAGCAGCGTCTCTTGCTTGAAATCGTTGCCACGCTTTCTTAGCAAGGATTTTATCAGCCTCGTGACGGGCTTCTAAATTTTCACGATTTTTCGAGTAAGCTATATCGTGTTCCTTACACGCAGCGTCCAGAGGATTTATACCTGGATCACCTCGAGCTAACCTCTTAGCTAACTTTGTACCTGGACCGCAGTACTGGTACCTGGTGAAATAAATCCTACTGAGAGAATTGGATTTTCAAAATTCGCTTCTTTGCGACCAAAACATTGTGTGTTAGCAGGGGCAAGTGGAACACACACCATCTGCGTGTGTACGATTCATCAAAACGTGAAGTTAATGATGCTTGGTAATTATTAAATTAATTAATAATTATAAATGCGTGAATTTTAAGTTTACTAAATTACTGTTATTTTAGGTGCAAATATTTATTCTTTGACAAGGAACACAGAAAAGCCCATTAAACACTACAGCGATTACTTGAGCATGATTATATGTGAAAATCCATCTTTTCAGTGTTATTTAGGTGGATTTAAAAACTGTCCTGGGGTCGATGAGTTGAGTAAAATTTTACTAAAATATTTTGAGGACCGGGAAATCGAGAATATTACATATAAATATTGGATATCAAAACCGAGAAGTAGTTTAGAAACTATTATTAAGCCTACAGAAGAATTTGTGGAAAAATTTTGTAGTGAGTTAGAAATTCTTCTACCTCATTCGTTCATTGCTAAGGAGCAAGCCCAATTCTTGAAGACATTGAAAGAAACATTGAAACCAAATAAATACGTTATTATTTGTGATTTTGCAGAAAATTGTGCCTTCGTAGTACAAAATGCGGCAGCTGGTTTTCACTGGAATAATAATCAGGCAACAGTTTTTCCAGTCGTTATTTATTATACAGTAAATAACAAACTTGAACACAAAAGTTTAGTAATTATCTCAGATTCTAACAAACATGATGCCGTTGCTGTTCATGTTTTCATCGAAATAATAACTGATTACGTGAAAAGTCTTCCTGATCGTTGTAACAAGATTTATTATTTTTCTGATGGAGCTCCTCAACAATTTAAAAACTTTAAAAACTTTGTAAATTTATATTACCACGAAGATGATTTTGATATTCCTGCTGAATGGCATTTTTTTGCGACTGCCCATGGGAAAGGTCCGTGTGATGGAATCGGTGGTATTCTCAAACGACTTGCAGCGAGAGCAAGTCTCCAACTCGCGGTAGACAAACAAATAACGACACCAGAAGAACTTTTTGAATGGGCTTCTGCACCGGATAACTTGCCGAATATTATAGTGAAGTTTTCCCCAGAAGAAGATTATGACACAGCAGTAAATGATTTAAATGATCGATTTTTTGAAAACGAAACCGATTACAGGAACTCAACAACTACATTGTATAATTCCGGACAAAAATGGTTGTTTACTAGTTAAATACTTTTCGAATTCGAATGAACACAGAATTTGTAAAATATTTAAACGACAGAGAGAAAAGTAATTAATTTTAGCTGCATCAATTATTGATCTTACTAATTACAGTCATCGATGAAGCCTCTAAATTGTGAATGTAATGCCGTAAAATCGTTGAATTGTATTTATCTCATTATATAAATAAAATTTATGAAAAAAAATTTTTTTTCCATGTTTGAAAATTTAACAATATTTTTTCAATTGAATAAAAAAAATAGAAAGAGAAATCGGCCCAATCTGGGTTCTACAGGGATAACTGTGGAATTGATTAATGTTTATTTTAGAAAAAAAAAATTAAAAAAAAAAAATGTCGAACTTCGAAAAATCATTGATTTTTGTCAAAAAACTGAAAAATTCCATATGTATTGACTTACAAAAATTTTTTAATATTTTTTATCGGAAAGTACATCTAAAAACAAAAGTTTAAAAAAAAAAAAGGTACCTAAATGTTTAGTTTTGAAAAAGTTATGGCTATTTGAAAATAAAAAAGCCATTTTTTTGAAAAATTCATAACTTTTTTGGAGTTAGGTAAAAAAATTCAAAAAAATTCTGAGAACCGTTTTTTATAGGCTAGAAAAGGATGGAAAACTTTCGGCCAAATCGAAAAGGGTCGGGGTCAAAAGTGGTCGATTTGGCATGGAATACCCCATATATATATATTGTGACGTTATTTTAACGACCGGGGCCGATTTAAAGTGAACATCACTAGCGCCAACGAATTTTTGTATTTTCAAGCTGATATTTCAAGGCCAAATATCATAGAAAATAAATTTTACGGTTTTAAGATAGATGTTTTGTCAGTAAGTGAGTGTTGGTGCCGAGTAACGAAGTGCTATTGTTTTAGAGTGAATTCAGAAAGTAATTTTACATTTGAGATTTTGGAATTTTTAAGAATAGACTCAGTTTTAGAGTCAAGTTTTGAAAAATATTAAGGTCAAGTTCTTTAAGGGTTTTATTGAGTTTGAGACTTCCAGGTGGAATACCTAAGTCTGGTTGAGATGCCAGCGCTCTGACGTAGAAGAACATGACGAAAGCATATGGGATCAGTTTAAGTTTTCGATGAAGTTTACGTTTTGACTAGTTTTGATCACTTCTAGCGAATAAAAATTATCTACTTTCGTTTATGATGTTACGATTACGTTTTGAGTTTTTGGTTACGATCCCAGCCGTAATCAGTTCCTGGAGAGCATCCACCAAAGGAATATCCGTACTCAGAGCCTCAATATGTTAATTAGAGATTAAAATGTTTGGGAATTAATTGATTATAGAAGTTTAGTTTATGAGTGAGTAACGTTTAAGAGTTGAGTTTTGGATTTCATAGAGTTCAGTCGCAACAGTCGTGTCTGAGAGTTGCCGCTGATCAATTCAGGTGATCGGACGTGCGTACTGTTTCAGTTCCAGGTTAAGAATTTAGTTTTTTGGGTTTTATTTTGGTCTCCAGAAGTGAATACAGAGTTTATGAAGTTGTTTAAAATAAAATAAAAAAGTTACTCAGCATCGACATTGTTTATATTAGGTATGAGATCGCTTTATTTATTGTAATTTGAGTGTTAATAATTAAGTTCTTGCGCTATTAGATAGCCATTCTATAGACTAATTTTGTGTTGTAAATAATTTAGAGTCCGTCGACAGATTTATTTGAGATTATTATTCGAGTTGTTACAATTTATTTATTTATTTGAGATTATTATTCAAATTGTTAAGATTTATTTATTTATTTGTTTAATTTTTTAAGAGTAAGAGTCTGTAAAACGACTATAGCGTTACCTATTGTTAGCTGTACCGTTCCGATAATTTTGTCGTGAGTTATGATCTAGTTTGTTATTTAAGATAAAGTTTGTTGAATAAATAAGGATTTTGTTGAGCATAAATTTTTGGCGAAGACCATGCAATTCTTTCTGAGAGAGTTTGAATTCATCTCTGAATAGATACATTTTCAAACTATAAATGGCCTTAGCCATCCATCTAGCATGATGAACAGCACCAGGACGTTTGAAAGAAATCTTTTCTTGAGGCATTTCTCCAAGGAAAATCAATGATAATTCCAATAATTCTTTATCTAACTTATTATAACATTTCTTTATCGATTGAAACTCAAATTTATGTAAATTTTCCTGAAACTCATAGTTTAAATTAAAATTTATCGAATTATTGATCAAAAACTGGAAATATTGATATTCGTTAATGTTTGACGATGAATATCTCGTAACGGCTTCACTTAATCAAAAATCATAAGAGACCATTTTTGTAGAGCAGTAAATTTCCTACAAAATCATGAGTTCCGCAATCCGAAATAATTTTTTTCATCGACTTATAAAATTCATAATAAAAACGAATATTTTCCTTAAAATAGCCAAACTTCAACTATGAATATCTTTTAATCGGTTGAGTTTTTGAAAAAGTCATAAAAGACCTTTTTTGTAAAGCATTCAATTTCTCACAAAATCTATGCCACGGAATATTTTTCCAAGCAGTTGGAAGCGAGATATAAATTTTTTTATCTGATTATTCGAAAAAAATAGAAACCCGCAAAGCGGAGGACCTTCCCGTTATAATTAAGAGCTTATACTTGGAGAGAATTCTTTTTAGGTGTCTACGAACCTATTTTTCAGAGTATAAAGTCAAAAATAAATTATTCGATTGTTTTGACCCACCCTAATACATACATACATACATACATACATACATACATACATACATACATACATACATACATACATACATACAGACATAGTGACAACCTTGCGGGGATAGTCAGGGAAGCTTTCAGTGACCTTCAAACGTCGAGATCTGATGAAAACTCGATTTTCGAAAAACGGGTTAAAACCAATACTTCCCCATTTTTGAAAATTTTCAATTATCTTAGTAGGAAGTTAAAAATCAATTTTAGTTTCGAGAAAACTGCATTTTTAGAAATGTCGAGAGTAAACGCTTCACTTATGAGGCGTGCAATATTCAGCCAAATCGGGGTCTAATGTGTTTAACTCAGCTTGGACGTCTCATATTTAAAAATGTCGTTGATATTTCATATTTAATTGATGAAATAAATTCATTATTTAAGACAATCAGTATTTTATTATTTTTCTTGATATGCAATTATACTCTAATAATTTATAATATAATGTTTAAAATGTAATTTCACTAGTTGTAATAATGATGACCATAATTTTTAATTGATTATAAAAAAAAATGTTGCTTCTTACAGGTTTTCTGACTTTGTCATTGAAAACTCAACCAATCAGTTATGAAGATGAGCAATTTTATAATGTATAAAAATGGTATTTTTTATGACACAAGCAAGTAAATTATTATGAAGAGCAACTATTGTAGAAAAAACCAACAATTTAAAAATTACTGAGTTTTAAATTATTCGCTCCGTACTTGAAGTATTTTTCACAATGGAAGAACCTCAAAAACTATTCAGGTTACCAGGAAACATCGAAGAGGAAGAGGAATGTGAAAATGATAATAATTCAAAACAGAATAATAATCCATCCCGTGCAGAATCTCCTTTGCTGTCACAGAAAAGTCACAATGCTTCATTAATAGTGCCACGCAATGTAACTTTAGTCCGAGAAAATACACAAAATAGCAGTATTGGAAATATGGGCCGCCAAGATTCAAATAGGTACTTAGTTATTACTTTTCTCAATGACTGTATCATAAAAAAATTTCAACGAGTTGTCATTTTTAGGCGATCAAAATTTAACAAAATTGAAGTAACATCGATGTCATTAACAAAAAATAATTAAATCATGCCTGTTGTTAAAATAAATAAGCGAATTCGCGTAATTCCATATTTATTCAACAATAATATCTAATAACGAATATACAAATTTATTAAGAATAAATTGACGTCTTCGATACAAAGACTCATGCCAGACTGACTCATCATAGTCAATAATGATTATAATAATACCTTAAGGTGTTTCTATGACTCATAAATGAGTTCGTGTCCTTCGTACATCTCAACACCTTCCCTCGAAGATATGAGTAACCATACAGTATAAGCCTACATTTATCACACCTAGATTTCACAATCAATCGCCATATTTTGCATCACTCAACTATTTCGTCCAGACATTGGCTTGCATTTTCTCAATGCATAAATATTTTAAATGTACCACATCTCTTTCACATAATTTCAATTATCGCAGTTCTTTTATGTTTTAGATTAAACTCACTTTTTTCAGACGTTTTTATAAATTAAATTAAATTATTCAACATATAAAAAATTAACAATTAGGTTTTTGAAATCCAAACATTTTTCGTAGTTGATCTCAAAAATAGTAACATGTTTAAATGTTCAACTGATAATCGACTACCTAACTGATTATCAATTTGACCTGTATGTGAAAATAAACGCTCGCAAGGTGTCGATGTAGTAACGATGGATAAATATTTCGTAGCAATTGTTCACGGAAAAAAAACTAAATGAAAAATGACAAAATTAATGTCGTAATCCAGGATTATACTTTTAGTATCTTGATTTTTACGATGCTGCCGTCTGCAGAATACAATTTGAATTATTAAAAATTACGATGTTATTTAGTAAATTTTTTTTCTGTAAGAGCAAGTGAATAAGGACGCATACTATATGTTTTAATAAAAGAAAGACAGAGTCCAGTAGTTTGCGGCGCCACCACCAAAAGATGACCAACTCTCCAACTATTGTATGGAGAGAGTCTTATTATGTGACTGAACATAATATTTAGATATGCCTCTGATAGCGTGAGGGAATAAACCTTGGGCTTGTGGCGGAGAGGACTCCGGGTTCGATTCCTCGGTGATGCAGAATTATTTTTTTCGGTGACCTAAGCTTTTTTTTAATTTGAGTGATAGAAATTAACGATGCTGCATCGTATAAATTACGATGTTTGAGTTTAGGTCCGGCACTACAATATTCTATACTAAAAATTACGATGTTTTTACCGTAATTTTTCATACAGTTTTCTTTCTGTGACAATAAATGTGAATATTCATTCTCGACAGTCTTCTACCCTGGCAATATGTCAAAATTCAGATTTCTGTCCACGAGTAGCCGATTAAGTTAAGAAACTGTCGTAATTCAATCAGTACCTCTCTTGCTTTGTCATTGTTATGTCTTGCCCGAGTCCAAAAAATGAAATTAGATTAGCTTAAGTCAATTGTTTTAGTATAGCAGTTAAGTTAATTTAAGCTAATTTTTTCAACTCGGATGGTTACTTAGTTGCACGTCCTTATCCAAGAAACCTCAAAATCCTTTATTTTTTAAAGATTGCTGATGATCTAAATTTTCACTTAAGCATTCAATCATAACATTTGTAACAGTTATTTATACTGCACAGTTGACCCCTAATTAATTGATTAATAAATTACAAATTACAAAAATGAACAACTAAAATAATTAATAAGGCGCCACCAGGTTTATTATCACAGTTCCTGGAACTGGTCCAGAGCTGAGAGCTTATCTTAGGGTTAGAGAGAGTGGAGGAAGGTGCTATTGAATAATAAATGATTAATTAATAAATCGATCGATATTTATTGACCATAAAAAATAACAAAGTAATCACTCACACACTCACACTATAAATAACTTAAGACTACAGCCTAACTGGCAGCTAACCAGAACCGTAAAAATTACTCTGCACAGAGACTGTCGTATGCAGAGATGGTCTTGCCTAACTGGCGGCTAACCAGAACAACTTAACATCCGAATATCACTTCGCACAGAGATTATCGTATGCTAAGGATCCTTATTAACACCTATCCAACTTATCCCTTAACTAAATATACAACGAAACACCTCATACAGAGACTGGCGTAAGCGAGGGAACGCTGTTAACACACACCGAGATATCCTCGTAACGCACTCATTTCCAGTACATATTCACACACGTAACACACATGACTAATTTGACTTTATTTTTATAATTCAAAATTTTTTGCAAATTAAATCCAACGTTAAAAATTCAACTAAAAATATTCAGTCATCAGTATGTTAATTAAACAACCCCGACTAGAAATTTTAGTGAGGCAGTGATTCGGCGCAAGGAAAGCATGCCGAATTCCAAACTTGCAGTAAGTGAGGCATCCAAACCAGACCGAAGTTTGGGATGTAACGCAGTTGCGAGGCTCAGCCTAACTTGGCTCCCTTCTTAGGTTGCAGTTTGGAAATCACACTTGCTGGTAACTATCTTGTAACCGGGGGGTTTAGCCCAGGTCCAGTTAGCTACCCCTTTCCTCTTTAGAAAAAGCGCCACTGGGATTTTAGACACGATGTCCCAGAAACCGGGGAAGCATGAGAGGGAAAAGACAGGGTCGTGAGAAGTCCGAGAAAGGCTGTAAATAAAACTGAGAAAAAATTATTTATAACAATTAAAGTGATTTATTCAATCAATCTACAAACTTAACAATTTCCTTATAACTAACTTAATTGTAAGAACCTCTCACCTACGTTGGCCCTTGCCAATTTATTCTTACAACTTAAACTAACTTAATCGTGAGAACCTCTCACCTACGTTGGCCCTTGCCAATTCTTCTTACAACTAAATAACCAATTTTCTTAACCTCGTTACTCCGACGGAATATCTCAATATCTTAATTTCCTCGTTAACCTGACGGAATACCATAAAATACCGATTAATTACCTCGTCAACCTGACGGAATACCAATTAACATTATTTACCTCGTCAACCTGACGGAATACCAATTAAAACCTATTCCCGACTGCGCCCCCGACTCGGGCGTCTATACAACGTTTCTAAATAACTCCCTAATTCCATACAAAATCGTCCACCGGACGCTAACTCAATACATACTTTATCCGAATTACTAATTCTCTAAATTCCTGAAATTTTACGCTTAACATTTCTTTAATACAAAATACCAAATTCACTAATTTAATTCATTACCAAAATTTCTCAACTAAATTCATTAACAGTTTTCTCAAAAAATTAATTCACTAAATTTACTAAATTAATTGAATTTAGCCCAACGGCCTAGACTTAATTTTACAAAATTACAAATTTCAAATTCTACAAATTTAACAAGCCTCATTAAATATTCAACTTACATATATTTCAAAGTGACCTTGACTATCTAAATTACACAAATGCTTCTACTATTTCAACTTAATCAAATAATTTTAACTAAATAATTTCCCATAACTAAAAGGCTTGTAACAAACTAATTAATTGACAATTATGAATAATTTACTTATAAAAGAATCTACTAAATTAAAAGTGACATCTGAGACAATAGCGATCATTAATTGACAAATTTTATTACAGGTAATTCGGCCTCTCAATTTTCAAATTCAAGCTTGGCCTGAAATAATTGTAATAATAATACCTGACTTAACTTTTACAACTCTCCAAACGTTGAGTGAAGTCCTGGTGGAAACGGGCGAAATCAGCGGCTGGTTGGTCTCTCTCTCTCTCTCGTCTCGGATAAACTTTCCGGCTCCACGTAATGGGTTCCCAATTCCGGATCGTAGATTGACTTCCTTCTTGATGGTCCTGAATCTCGATGACAGAATTTATTACACAGCACTACACTGACTCACTGTTTTGCCAAAAGCCTCACTGTCTCAAAGCGTCACTGGCTCAAAAGCCTGGCTCAAAAGGTGTTACTTGTTCCAAGGGCTGGCTCAAAAAGCGTTACTTGTTCCAGGGCCTGACTCAAAAAGCCTCTATGTTTCTTTTGTCGGCTTTTTTATAACCCTTGACTCCGAGTTCTCGAACTTTCCTATTGTCAACCCCGCTTCGTTTTTGGGGACAGCAGTGGGGACTTTCGATTTGCACGCCCGGTGACAAGTCTGAACTACTTGTCAAAAATCGAACGGTAAGGGAAAACCCTCATTTATCGTGGCGTCAATAAAGTGGTCGATAACGACCATGGGAAGTTCAGTTTTTCCTGTCACAATCTAAACCTCATTCGGTCCGAATTGGGCTACCTAACTAGGCAGCATTTTGGAAACCAAATTCGCAAAAAAGGATCCAAATTTAATTTTTTTAATAGCTTTTTTTATTATAAAGCGAAAATTGATAACAACAAATGCTTATTTTTTTATCTACTTTTACTATTTTAAGTATAAATATTGAATTTAGGACTAAATTTTTCAAATATTAAGTGAATAAAAAAAAAAAAAAAAAAAAAAAAAAAAAACAATTTTTTTCGTTTATTTAATATTATTTTTCATTTTTTCGGTAATTTTTTTTCTATTTTTTGGAGCTTTTTTTAATATGAAGAAGTTTTTTTTTATTGGTACATTCTATAAGTCAAGGGGGAAGGAAATAATGGAGGAGGTAGATACATTAGTCACACTCAACACGTAACTTTACTTCACACTCACCTTAATAGTAATCATAAATAATAATGATTAATTATTAAAATTGTACATGTCGAACGCGAGACTCGAACACCGTACCCCACGCACGAGAGCCCCATACCATAGCGCGACATTACACCGATGGTGAGCGACCTCTTGCCTCAAGATACTTATAAGCCTGACATTTTCGGTAAACATTCGGTTGCCGTTGCAACGGTCGAGTTAAGAATTACGATATTATACTTAAGTGAGGACTTGCCACAGACTTATTTAATCAAGTTCGATTTTGATAAACCAAGCTTCGGAATGCCTTTAGTTACCGTTCGGTAAGTTTTTGGTTAATATCTCGAACCAGTTTTGCAACTGATGGCAGTCATGGCATACCGAACTTAGGCATTACCATAGTTTTGCCTAAATGAGATCGAGCTTGGAAAACCAAACTTCGGTAATCCTTTGGTTACTGTTATTTCATACCAGTTGGGCAATCCATGACATACCGAACTTAGGCCTTGCCATAGGTTCGCTGAAATGAGTCCGAGCTTGGTGAATCGAACTTTGGTAAGCCTTTTTGGTTACCGTTAATTCATAACAGTTTGGCAATCCATGACATACCGAACTTAGGTATTTCTACAATTTTGCCTAAAGAAGGTCGATCGTGGTGTACCAAGCTTCGGTAAACCTTTGGTTAACGTTATTTTATACTAATTAGGCAATCTGTAGCATGCCAAACTTAGGTATTGCCACAGGATTGCCTAAGAGAGCCCAAGCTTGATGAACCAAACTTCGGTAAGCCTTTGGTTTACAATATAACAAAATTATTTAATGAGAATTAAATTGTCCGAATTTTTATAACGCAAATTAAGTAATAATTTAGTGCATGGGTTATGTGTGAGAGAGAGAAAGAGAAAGTATTAGAGTGAAGTAAAGTATTAGAGTAACGTAAAATATTAGAGTAAAGAAAAGCATTAGAGAAAAAAAAGTAGCAGAACAAAGTAAAGAAATAAGAGTAAAGTAAAGAAAAATTTAGATAGTAATTAAGTGACTTAAGGTGTATGCGTCTCACGCTATGGTTCCTCTGTTTCGTATATATTTGCTTTCATTCAAATGGTGGTTTTGGAAAGAAAGAAATGGTTAGTTGGAAATATCATAATGAAAGTTTTTAATGACTTACGATATACGTGACTCATGCTATAGATCCTCTGTTTCACTTATATATAACACTCAAATGGCAGTTTATAAAACATTGTAATTTATAATGGTAATTTTAGAAATGTTAAAGAAAAAAATTAGGAAAACGGTTCACCCTAAAGGCCATCCTTGCAACTTCCCGCTAATTCCATACCTGAGCGCTTAAAATTGTACTTATGACATTTTTGAGATTTTTGAGCTCAAAATATAATTTTTGAGATTTTTGAGCTCAAAATATAATTTATGTGATATTTTGAGCTCACTAAGTTCGGAGAGATAATATTTTGATGCATTTGAGCTCTCCCAGCTCAAAAGTCTGATAGAAGTTTTATAGAACACTATTTTTGGATTTTTCAAATCGCAATAACTTTTGAATGGATCAACCGATTTTCACGCGGTTGGCGGCGTTCGACGCAATTTTATTATCCTCATAAGTGATTTTCAGGTTTTAATTGATCAAATCGAAAATTTCAGAGTAATCCCGAAAAAACACTTTTTTCGGTTTTCTTTCGTTTACGATAACTCACGAACGAATCAACCGATATTGACCGCACTGGCGGCGTTCAACGCGGTTTCTTGTAAAGTCTTGTAAAGCGATTAACATCAAGATGTTAAGAGCTGATTAGTTTTTGGAAATGATCGGTGGAACCATTTAAAAGTTATTCCAAGAAAACCACTTTTCTAAAAATTTTTTTTGTAGTTTTCTTACAATTTCTCAAAATCTACTGGTCCGAATCGGTTTAAACTTCGAGGAAATCTAAGTTTGGTCAAGCCCTTTCGAATGGCGCCAACCGCGATCAAATCGGTCAAGCCGTTCAAAAGTTATAAAAGGGTTACACACACACACGCACACACACACATATACACACACACACACACACACACACACACACACACATGCGCGCGCGCAGACACACACAGACGGACATCATCGCGGGAATAGTCAGGGAAGCTTCCTAGGACCTCAAAACGTCAAGATCTGATGAGAACTCGATTTTCGAAAAACGGGGTGAAACCAATAACTTCCCGATTTTTGAAAATCTTCGTTTTCCTTAGCGGGAAGTTAAAAATTATATGGTGTGAGTGTGTGTAAATCTATTGAATCAATAAACTCGATATATTAATTGATTATTTTTATTATTTAGCAACGATCCTTTTACTCTCTCTAGCCCTCAGATATCTTTTATGTTTCCTATATGTATCCCGCATGGAGTAATATACATGTCAAAAATATATGTCACATATACAATATATTTATTTATTTAATAATATTTCTTTTAAAGCATAGCTTACAGCAAATAATGTCATATAAAATAAAGTCTGTATGTCATAAGTATCCTTCATAAAAAACATTGCACAATCAAGGGTAACAGTCAAAGAAACAAAATAAATAATTATAAGCTAATAACACCGTAAGACCGCTTGTATATATGTAGAATTTAAGAAAAAAAATTAACAATTTACTAGCTAATAATAAATAAGTATACATATAAGAATGTTTCAAAATTTATATCAGATTGCAAAGCGAATATCAAGTGTATTTATCCGTTGAGACAAAAGGCACGCAGTCTCATCGAGCGTGAGAGAAATAGGTAGATTGCTTTGCAAGTTGAGGGTTGCTAGTCATTGAGAAAAAAGGGTAATACTTCGCAAAAAAAGAAAAATATGTCAACAAATATTTTTCACATAGATACTGACATATATGTAGAGATACATGCCAAAATAAATGGTGACATGTGAGAGGTAAAAAACTTTATTTGACAAATTTAACAAATATTTCTTTGTGAGCGGAAAACTTCCTCACTCTCTTCAATAAACAATCCCGCACACACTCAAATTCTCTCGCCTTTTGAGACGCCATAGCTGTGGCGTGATTTTATATTATTATTTGTCACGGGGCTCCTTTATTACAGTACAACCTGGTTATAAGTTACATCGGACGTTCTACTCACTCTCACGGCAGTTATATCTACATATAAAATATTTCATGTAAGTGGAAGAGAGAAAGAAATATAACTTTTAACCAGGTTGTAATGTATCTATTGAAGGCCCTTACCCCGACGATGGTTAATTATCGACAGATCATAGGGCGCTGTGATCTGAGATGCTCGCGGAGTGAAAATTTGACAAAATGAGTTCTGGGACCTAGAGTGGAAGTGCTCCGAGAGTGAAAATAATTTGACACCGGGCAAGAGTGAAGCGGTCGCAACGAAAGGAAGACATTGTGAAGCCGGAGCCCGAATAAAGAACCACAGATTTCTGCAATTATAGGTAACTATTTATTTTTCTCTGGATTTTCTGTGGAACCTTCAGAGCGATTATTTTAATATTAAAAATAGATATTTATTGCTAGGCATTTAGCCAGCCTAAATATTCGTTGATAGTTATTCTAATAATCCTGCAATTACAGATTTATTGTATCGCTGATCCAATCCCGAGCCGCAACGCAAAGTAAGCAGATCCGAGTACCTGATTGAAGCAGTGGAATTGTCGGAGAAAAATTGCCTAGACACAAGGCCACAAGGGACGACAACGAGAGTTAATAAAAATCGTCAAAAATCTCTGGTACAGAAAAAAATCAACCTCGATGAAGTTGCATTGCTCCAGGAAACTCTAGGCACAGGCCAGGTTCCATCTTCCGATCACCTAACTGATTAATTAATTAATTACCCGAATTTAATTAAGCATCAAATTTACAAGTCGACTTTTATCTCAAAAACTCTGAAGAAGACTTTAGAAGTCTTTTAGAACTTAAGAAGTCTTTATTAGAGTTTTTCAGAGAAAAGTCCGAAAAATTTTTACAAGGGTAGTCTAAATAAAAAAATAATTTGAGTGTAATGGTAAAATTTAGAAAATCGAAACAATTCAAAATTAAAATGAAAGAGGTTAAAATCATAATTAATATTACAATTAAAAATGTTAAATAAAATTAAGATAAAATTTATAAAATCAAAAACTTCGGCGTCGTTAAAATTGAGCCAATGGCCAAAAGAAAATTTTGTCAATTAAATTTAGGACGATTTAGAAATTAAAAATAAAACGACATTAAATATCATTCAAGTTAGATTAAAATTAAGAAATGAAATCAACTTCTAAATTAATTCCAAAATTTAAAATAGTAATAATTAAAATTAACCTTTGGAAAATTTTCAAAATTTTAAAATAAAAGTTACAATTGAAATAAATCTCCGAAAAATTAAAATTTCCAATCAGTAAATTAAACTATAAAAATTACAAAAGTAAAATTATCAGTATATGAAAAATTGTTCAACAACTTCGATAAATAAATTTGTCAAATTCCAGTAGATAATTTCAGAAATATTTAACATAAAATTTTAGCCTTACCCATAGAGGAAGGTACCACGGGGCCAAGCTTGGCCCAACTATGTAGAACTCTGGGCCAAGCTTGTAAGCCAGGCTTGGCCCAGTCTTGGTAGAAGTCTGGGATGATAACGACTGGCCCATGCCTGGTTACCAGGACTGAATCATAGTTAATTTTCAAGTCTGGCTCATGCCATTTGATAAAAAATGATAAAAAAAGAATTTTGTATGTGTTATTTTTTTATTTTATTTTTGATGTAGAGCTAACGCAAATTCAGACCGTGACTCTTAATTTAAATCTAACTTTTGCTAATTATAGAAAACCGCATCCGTTCTAACCGAGATTCGAACCTGAGCTGCGCACTTGCCAGACCGACAACTAACCTCTACACCGTACGACTGGTGAGTTGATGCACATCTCATCATTCTCATAAGCTAAATCTATATGGTGACGAAGTGTGACAGTTTATTATTTATATAATTTATGTTATTTAATATTGTGTTTTGATGAAAATTAACTATTTTTTTACAAATAATTATTAGTTATTAAAAAATGCAAGAGTCACGTTCTTATATTACTTTAGATTTCGTACATCGTTCTGTATATTTTTAATATCTTATTATAAATTTTAATGTTTAAAATTATCAATATTAAAAATTCAACTGTAAATTTTATATTTTAATTTTTTAAAGACTATATCAATATCGACGGTAAGCAATTGTTTTGGTTAAATAATAAATTTTCAATTTTAGCATTTGCTAACAAATATTCGTTGTACAATAAATATTTACTGTTTAAAATTCTATTATTTAATGATTAATTAACTTTGAATTTCCCATTGAATGGCCAAGGCTAGGTTACCCAGCTCTGGCCCAAGTCTGGGCCGCTATTAAATGGCCGTGGCTGGGGGATCTAATTCTGACTCAGGCTCGGATAATCATTGGCATGGCCGAGACTGGGTTAAGCAGCTTGGCCCAGGCATGGGCCAATACAGGTACGCCGAAGCTAGGTTTCCCAGTACTGACCCAAGCCTGGTCCCTTTGTCAACTCTGAGGGTTTCCTGCATGGGTTCGAAAAATTTATCCAAGCTAATAACTAAGTCTCAAATCCTTACTGGAATTCAAAATAGACATAAGCCGATTACTCAGGCAGTTTGAATTCGAGTAAATTTTAATTAATCTAAAATTTTGGTTGAATAAAAAGCTGCTGTGATATTAAAAATTAAGCAACCAAAATTAAATTAAATTATTTATCAAAGTCAAGTTAGAGACCGAGAAATTTGATTCCCTGGAAGTCATGTTGTAAAAGGTATTTCGACTTTTAAAATGATTGTAAACTAGAGTCAAGAGTATATTTGGATAAAATTGTTTTATTGAGAATTGTGTGTGTGTGTGTGTGTGTGGGTGTGGAAATAAATTTACATTATATGCTCCTCGTTAACAGGCTGTCGAGGAGGTTAGTATTAGCAGGTTGTCGACTAGTGTCATAGTATCCTTCTCTGTCATAGTCGACTTCAGGTTGCTTAGTCCCGTAGGGAGGGTCCGGACAACAGCGAAAGGGCTAAGGACGGTTTGAACCTTGGGCAGGGATCCGGGCGACCACCCAGGGTCAAATCCAGAGTCTTAGAGCGTGAGGGTTCTGTGGACAGCGCAACTTAGGTAGAAACTGCGGTATAGACGCTCCTTATGAGGGTACCATCAGGAATAAAAAACCATGATAGAAACTACAATATAGACGCTCCATATGAGGATATTGTTAGAAATAGGAAACTTTGATAGAAACTACAGTATAGACGCTCCTTCAGAGGGTACTGTTAGGAATAAGTAAACTTCTATATGGTATGTGAATGTATGTGAGAATTAAAGTAAAATTGAATTGTTGTAAAATTAAGAGAATAAATTTATAATTCATGTTAAATTTAATTGTTGTTATTTGTGTGAATCTTGTTATAATTTCTCTCGACCCTGTGATATCTCTCTTGCTTGGACCGGTTCTGGAAACCGTGATAAAAATTTCAATGGCGCCCTTAAATTTTAAACTTAAATAAAGGGGTGACCAAGGGACGGAATCAACTCGTTACATATTACACTAGTCACAAAAATTAAGGGATATAAAAAAAATTCCAAATTTTTTGGTGATTTTCAGCGAGCTGTAACTCCGAGGAAAATGATCGCACAGAAAAAAAAAAAGCAAATTGTAGCTCCAAGTGTCTAGTTTTTAGATATGACCATGAAAATTTTTTGTCATCGTCAGGTCTGGAGAAATCCTAAAAAAACTACTGAAAAAAAATTTTTCGAAATTTTTTTTCGTCTTAAAAAAGGTCTACGGGCTTCAAAAAAATTTTTTTGATTGTTTCGTTTAAAAGCTCTTTTAGTAAATTTAATATCCTTTAATTTGACGTAATCAAAAAGCCTGTACGATAATTTGCCGCGGAGTTATCGTCAATCAAAGCAAAAAGTTTTTTTGACTTTGGAAATCAATAACTCTGGAAATAATGACCGTATAGGAAATCGAAGGAGGGTTTTGAAATCTACACAATATTCTCTATAAGAGAACGTAAACCGCTTTTGAAGAAAAATTTTTTTGAATTGAAAACTCGGACTGAAAAAAGACAAAAATTCGCATAATTAAGGATATTTGGATAACTTGGTATAACTTTGGATAAAATGGATGAACGAAGGATATCGTTGGTAATTTTTAACTTCAAAATGTCCCCTAAAATCCCTAAGAAATTCAAAGCGCTGCGATTTTTTGTTCATAGTGCCCAGAAGCTTCAAATTCTGTGTTTTCGCAAAAATCACCATTATGAGCAATTTTGTGATTTTTATTCATTTTTCCATTGAAAAAAATTTTTTTTTTCAAAATTCTTTATTTTTTCGATCAAAGAGATTGATTTTTCAAGAAATTTGAAAAAAAAAAAATTTCAATTTTTTTCGAAAATTTTTTTCGAAATTTTCTCAATTTTTTTCGACTGTTGTTTTACCGCCGGCATTAGCGTTACCCAAAGCGTACCACGTGGAGGTTGCTCGCTCGGATTTACGCTTCTCACACACACACACACGTGTGTGTGTGTGTGTGTGTGTGTGTGTGTGTGTGTGTGTGTGTGTGTCTTTGTCCGCGTGTTTGTCTGTTTGCAGCTGCCGAATGACCTCTGTACGCACGGCAGTAACTGCTCAGTACCGTGTATTGCCACCTCTGTTCCGAATCACAGCTCGTAAACGCTCTTGCATGTTGATGCATCGTCGAATATCACGTTGCGAAATTCCTTGCCAACAACGTAACAACGCTTGAGTCAACTGATGAAGATTGTGCAGTTGCGGATAGTCTCGCCGCAATCGACGCCCAAGCATGTCCCAAACATGCTCAATTGGGTTCAAATCAGGACTCATCGCTGGATGATTAAGCGTTGTTACGTTGTTGGCGCGGAGAAAAGTTCGCGTACGAACTGCAGTGTGAGGACGAGCATTATCCTGCATCAAAATGAACCGTCTTGCCCCCATGCGTGTGCGCATAGGCAGGACGTGTGGCTCCAGAATTTCGTCGACGTACCTATCGGCAGTCAACGTCCCACGAACGATGACCAACGGGGTTCTGGTATTGAAGAACACGCCTGCCCACACCATGACTGATCCACCATTGAAAGCTGTAACTGGTCTCGTAAAACCATCCCGATCTCGTTCTCCACGACGGCGCCAAACGAGAGATCGTCTATCGCTGCCATGAAGACAAAATCGAGATTCGTCAGTCCATAATACACTGGTCCACTGTCTACGACCCCAATGGTGATGATCATGAGCATAGGCCAATCGGGCTCGGCGATGTCGTGGAGTGAGCATAGGCACGCGATTTGCGCGTCTAGCGCGTAGTCCTTGCTCTCGAAAGCGATTTCGAACCGTCGATGCCGATATGTGTTGTTGGGGAGGACGTTGTCGACGATTGCGAAATTGATGAGCGATCGTGTGGGCATGCGCAATAGGGTTTCGACGAGCTTCTCGAATGATAGCTCGATCATCACGCTCGGTAGTGATTCGTAGTCTACCTTGACCCGGACGACGATCGTAACTTTGAGTCGCGTTAAATCGGGCATAGGCCCGACTGATAACGGACTGGCTCATTCCCATAGAAGCTGCTATTTCCACCTGACTGTAGCCCTCTTGAAGGAGGGTAACAATGCGAGCCACATCTGTGGCAGCTAAATGTCGACGAGGCATATCAAAAGGTGCTTATCAAAGAAAAGCTTACATAAAATTCACGTAAGGAATTTAGGCTAAAAAGAAAACGTAAAATTCAAGTTTTGTGTGAGGAAAAGCCGAACTCCGCGGGGGTATATCAATTTGTTTTTATTGAATTTTTAAAATGAGATTTAAAACTAAGGCAGTTGTAGCGGACAGAAAAAATTGAGTTAATTTTTTTGACAATAGTGAAGCATTCTGAAGACGATAAAAAAATTTTTGATAAAAAAATTTCGAAAAAAATTTTCGAAAAAATTGAAAATTTTTTTTTTTTTTTTTCAAATTTCTTGAAAAATCAATCTCTTTGATCGAAAAAATAAAGAATTTTGAAAAAAAAAATTTTTTTCAATGGAAAAATGAATAAACATCACAAAATTGCTCATAATGGTGATTTTTGCAAAAACAAAGAATTTGAAGCTTCGGGGCACAATGAAAAAAAAATCGCAGCGCTTTGAATTTTTGAGGAAATTTAGGGGACACTTTGAGTTTGAAAAATTACCGACGATATCGTTCGTTTATCCATTTTATCCAAAGTTATACCAAGTTATCCAAATATCCTTAATTATGCGAATTTTTGTCTTTTTTTCAGTCCGAGTTTTCAATTCAAAAAAAATTTTTTCTTCAAAGGCGGTTTACGTTTTCTTATAGAGAATATTGTGTAGTTTTCAAAACCCTCCTTCGATTTCCTATACGGTCATTATTTCCAGAGTTATTGATTTCCAAAGTCAAAAAAACTTTTTGCTTTGATTGACGATAACTCCGCGGCAAATTATCGTACAGGCTTTTGATTAAGTCAAATTAAAGGGTATTAAATTTACTAAAAGAGCTTTTAAACGAAACAATCGAAAAAATTTTTTTGAAGCCCGTAGACCTTTTTTAAGACGAAAAAAAATTTCGAAAAATTTTTTTTCAGTAGTTTTCTTAGGATTTCTCCAGACCTGACGATGACAAAAAATTTTCATGGTCATATCTAAAAACTAGACACTTGGAGCTACAATTTGCTTTTTTTTTTTTCTGTGCGATCATTTTCCTCGGAGTTACAGCTCGCTGAAAATCACCAAAAAATGTGGAATTTTTTTTATATCCCTTAATTTTTGTGACTAGTGTATTATAAAGATTACTACTATTATATATATCGATGATGACCTGACTAAATATAACGAGAGACGCCAACTAATTTATGTAATAAATAAGTGAATAATTACTATTACTTTTTAATTAATCTTGCAAATATTATTTTCATTATTAATATATAGTGTAGTATCTTTTAACAACTACATATTGGTGATCCCAACATAATTTATTTTTGCGAATTAATTAGTGCGATAACATCAAGTGACGCCGGTAACCTATAAATGCATGTTTCCAACTCCTGCGAAAAAAGACACGATGTTTCCAAACGACAAAGGCAACTCAGCAGACGATCTTAGTCGGTCCTTACTTGATCTTGAAATACCACCAAGTAATCCACCGAGTAGCACATCCAACCCAGACATTGTCACGCAGAATCGAGGCAACAGTGGTAACAATGATGGTAACAACAACGGTCACAACGCGAACATCCAACAACAACGCCCATTACAAGTTGCACCAACTGATGATTCACAACCTCAACCTCAACCTGCCACAGTTCACCACGGACAGACCTAAAATGTAGTTTACCATTACCGAAGCAGACTTCCTAGCGAACCGCATGACTAGTGACAATCAGAGATCCAGTCAGACCTTGAAAGCTCTCACACCCAACATCCAAAATCAGCTATGCGACATTATTAGGAACCCACCGCCACAAAATAAGTATCTTACAATAAAAAAACGAAGACAAGAGACCCTCACAGCTCCTCCGAGAAATGCGTGAACTGGCAAGAGGATCAATCCACGACGACGCGTTACATCAGCTCTGGAAAGAGCGTCTTCTAGCCTGGATACGTCCATACCTCCTAGTCTCACCTCACTTCAATGACCTCAATGGCCTGGCGGATTTGGCAGATGGCTTCGTGCTCAACATGGGAAACAACTCGGTCTACGCTGTTCACAACAAAGACCATTCACTCTCTACTGACCAGTCCCATCTCGAACAACAATTGTTAGAGCTTAAACTAACTATGAAAAACTGTCAACAAGATATCAGCAACATGAAACTTCAATTACAGCAGCAGCTTCTGCTGATCAACAATCTCAGCCAACGCAAATCCAGATCTGACCAAGGCCACGGCAGATCTCAGTCCAGGAGCAGGTCTTCGACATCCAACCCCGATAGGTACTGCTTCTATCACAACCGCTGGAGGAATGACTCGAGAAAATTCGTCCAGCCATACACGTTTGTCGCACCTAACCCCACAAACTCGGGAAACTAGTTTTACTGTCAACAGTTGAGACAGTTGGTGACAGCGAAACCAAACTACCGCCTCAAGAACTACGTCTTCACCTGTACGATAGAAACACTCACAAAAAATTCTTAATCGACTCTGGATCTATCGTCTCCATCATTCCAACCAGTCACGTGAACGACAAACTAAACAAGCATCCACTTACACTATATGCAGCAAACGCTTTAGCCATCAGTCCCGGTGGAACCAAAACTATTCCACTGGATCTCAACCTGAGCAAAAAAGCTCGTCTGGTCTTTTATCATCGCGGATGTCCAGACAGCCATCCTTGGGGCAGATTTCTTGATTCACTACAATCCACTGATCGACCTCAAGAATCAGCAGCTAATCGACCCACTTACGTCCATCTCAACAAAAGAAGAGACTTTAAGCTCGCAAACATACAACATCTTAACTATAAATGCTAAACTACCGCAAATTTATACAGACTTGCTTCAAAAATACATTGAGATCACGAAGCCAGTCAGCAGGAAAAGTTCTGGGAACACACAGTATGCTCACCGCATCATAACAGAAGGACAGCCTACCACAGCTTGGAGGCGAGAAAGCAGAATCAGCAAAAATTAAATTGCTAACATGCTTTACCAAAGTATGCTGAGACCATCAAACAGCCCGTACGCCAGCCCCATATACATGACAAAGAAGAAAAGCGGCTCTTGGAGACTCTGCGGTGATTATCGCAACTTAAACGCTAGCACTGTGTAGGACAGGTATCCACCACCTCTCATACAGGACCTATTCCAACGATTAACTGACACACAAATCTATACCAAGCTCGATCTGGACAAAGCATACTACCAAGTGCCTATGCAAACAACATGCAAAAAACGGCAATAATAACTCCTTGGGAATTATTCGAGTACGTGGTTATGCCATTCAGGCTCAAAAACGCCACACAAACCTTCCAGCGATACATGAACTCAATCTTCCGCGACCTCGACTTCGTTTTTGTTTACATAGATGACATTCTCATCATATCAAAGGACGAAGAAGAGCACCTCAAATACCTCGAGATTGTCTTTGAACGCCTAAAAGATCAGTCACTTAGCATCAACAACGACAAGTGCGTATTTGGAAAACCTGAAGTCAACTTCCTCAGATATGACATCTGCGCAGAAGGTTGCACACCAATCAACGAACGCGTTTCAGCAATACTTGAGTGCAAAAAACCCGAAACAATCGAAAAACTTAGACGCTTCCTCGGCATGGTAAATTACTACAGACGATGTGTTCCACAAACTGCCCAAGCTCAAATACCGCTCGACAACTATCTAAAACGCTCCATTTAAAAAGACAAGTCTAAAATTCCTTGGACACCGGAGGCTGAAAAAGCATTCGAAGATTGTAAAAAGAAACGGGCAGACATCACTCTGTTCTCATATCCATCCCCAAACGTGCGCCTCGCACTCACCACTGATGCGTCATCAACAGCCATTGGTGCTAAATTAGAGCAGCAGATCAACAACAACTGGGAACCTCTCGGATTCCTCTCGCGGAAACTCACTCCAACAGAACAACCGTACAGCACCTATGACCGCGAACTACTCGCCATTTTTGCTGCCGTGAAATATTTCCAACAGTTGCTAGACTGTCGACACTTCGTCATCAAGACGGACCACAAACCGCTCACGTATGTCCTCAGGCAAAAGCACGACAAGGCCTCAGAGCGCCAGCTGAGACAGCTAGATTACATTTCTCAATATTCAACGGACATCGAGTACGTGAAAGGCGATGAAAACATAGTTGCTGACGGACTTTCACGTATCTACTCAATAAACATGCCCACGGTGCTCAGCCCTGAGAGGATCACCAATGAGCAACTCCATGATGCAGAATTGCAGGATATGATCCAACATCCTACGTTACTGCTGCTGCAGGAAATCGAAGTCGAAAACGGCGTCAAAACTTACTGCAATATCTCCACAGGACAAGTGAAGCCTCACATCCCAGTTTCACTACGCAGAGTCGCGTTCAGCAAGGTCCACGAACCAGCTCATTCCAGTGGCAGAACAACATCAAGATTGCTCCGAAAAAAATTCGTCTGGTCCGGGATTCGGAAAGAAACTACCCAATGGTTACGTGAATGCACGCCTTGCCAGCAATCGAAAGTTCACCGGCACATTCGCTTCAAACTAAACCACATCGACGTACCTGACTCGAGGTTCAACCACGTGCACATCGACATCATCGTGCTACCCAACGTCGAAGACTACCAGTATTGCCTCACCATGATCGATCGCTTCTCAAGATAGGACATGACTCATAAAGGACATGACAGCTGACACGGTGGTAACCGAACTCTTCAACCACTGAATAGCTCGTTTCGGATCTCCAATCACGATCACATCAGACCAAGGAACTCAGTTCGAATCCGCACTGTTCAAGGCCTTGGCCAATCTTGTCGATGCAGAAAAAAACCGAACGACAGCATACCATCCTCAGTCGAATGGCATCGTCGAACGCATGCATCGCACAGTTAAAGCAGCGCTCATGTGCTCGCCATAACCCTGGATTGAAATATATATATATATATATATATATATATATATATATATATATATATATATATATATATATATATCGATGGTGATCTGAATAAATATAAAGAAAGACGCCAACTAATTTATGAAATAAATAAGTGAATAAATACTATTAATTGTTAATTAATCTTGCAAATACTATTATCATTATTAATATATAGTGTAGTATCTTTCAACAACTTCAGTAAGTAACTCAAACCGCCACGAATTTTCATACTAGGGAAAGACGTAAAAGACACTACCCCCAAAATATCAAGCACGGGAATCAAAAAGGACGCAATTACAATTAAACAAAACAAAGGAAACCACGCAATACTAGCGGCAAATCGGAGCACATACTACGTAATCAAAAACAAATTTTCGGAGCTAAAAGTACAATTCTATACTTACACGCCCAAAGACTGCAAGCCTCAAACTATTGTTTTACAAAACATTTACGGTAATTACTCGGCGGACGATATCAAAGCGGAAATACTCGAAGCGAACAACAATATAAATATAATAAAAATTATCCCAATTGAATGTAAAAATCATGTATATAAAAATCAACATTTTATCATACCAATATCAGCTAGCAGTAAAAAAAAAAAAAAGATCTTACCAGCTTAAAATAAATAGGATCTCAAGTAGCACAATGAGAGAATTTAATCAAAAATAAGGTGACACAGTGCCAAAATTGTCAAAGAGTGGGGCATATAAGCTCACAATGCAATGTGGAATACCACAATGCAATATGGAATACCACAAAAGAGGCAAATGTACTATTCATCAGGTCAATAATAGATTTATATTGGCAGGAGATTTTAATGCCAGGCGAATGGAGTGGGGTGATCATACCGACAATCAGCGTGTACACTACCTTCGCAGATGGGAATACACAACAGAAGATCAGTATAATGTAAAAATCTATCCTCCAAAATCTCCAACACATATACCTTGTAACAGGGTAAAATTACCCTTAATCGATAAGTCACCGGATATCGATAATTATTCGACATAGCACTGGCGCGTCTCGATCTTCGGGCCTAAAGGGAGAATAGGAGGGGGTGAGTTTGGGTTAAAATAGGTGAGCCGTGCAGTGGAAGAGGGAGAAGTAGTGTGATCGCCAGACTGAGTGCCACGGAAATCAAGAAGGACCGATCCCCGGAGTAGTGACGAGACGAAGGAAGCCAACTACAACTAGGATTCATCCTCAACGAGTGAGTTAGATCATCGTTTTGTTCGTCAAGGTGTCAATTATTGCTCTGTGGGAAGGAAGTGGACCGCGGTTTATCCAATGCCCAGTTACTTCTCCTAATTGTTTATCAATTGGATCGTTAATCGACGAAAATTTTAATTCAATAAATAAATCATAGAACATTTGCTAGTTTTTGGATTTAGTGATTTTCATGGGGGTTTATACCCGGGGATCGCTCAATCGACCTTGCGGGAAAGTTTTAATATCTAAAAGTTTTCAATCAATTAACTAACATCTAAGAAAATTCATTAAATTAATTTTTCAATAATTAACTGAGTAAAATTGATTAATTTTTGTCATTTAGAAAAATCGATAGATTTTATTCGTGGAATTTTCGTCAAGCGTCAGTTGTGTGTCGCATAAATTCCAATACCCAAGGTCAAGCAAGCCTCGACTGGCGAATGTTCTAGCAAGTAAAATTTGACTATTTCGACTCGTGTCGAATTTTTATAATTGATAAAACGATCAGAAAATTGTTGACAATGTTTTATATTAAGAATTAATTACTGGGATTGTTATATTTAGAATTTATTATTGAAAATAAGATAGATCGGAAAATTATTAAGTATTAATTGTTAAGAATATTATAGTAAGAATTTATTATTGAAAAACAATACCGATCGAAAAATTTATTAAGATGGTTATATTAGGAATTTTTATCGAAATTATTATATTATAAAATTATTTTTTTGACACGTGTGAATTAAGTAAATTTTGGGGATTGGGTCCGTGAAGGAGTTAAATTAGAATTGATGACACTTGATAATTGTCGGCGTGGATGTTAAGTCCAAGTAATCAGTTAATCGAGTTAGAATTGTCATAGTAAAAATTTAATCAGAATTAGTTAATTAAACTTATGTTAATAATTTTGAAGTGATTGTAAAGGTTTATATCGTGATTAAATTAATTCTAGGCATTAAGCCTTTGGTTCTATAGAGATTAGTTCAAAGCTATTTGGAAATTGATTGTAAATTGAAAATTGTCGTTAAAAAAAAATTACCAATGATTGAATGATTGGAATATTGTAATTAAATTAAATTCATTCATTCTATTAAAATTATAAAATTCAATTAAGCGAAGTGTGGATTATGTGTGTGAAGAATTGTATGGGTTATGCGTGATAGAGAGTGTTAATAGTGTTAAGTTTGGTAGTCCGGTGGACTTAATTTTAAGTTATAAGTGTGTAAAGTGAGTTCGTTTTGGTAGTCCGGTAGACTTGTAATTTTAAGCTTAGTTTTAGGTCAGGTATGGGAGACCGTTCGTTAGAAAAAGCCCATTAGTTTTAGGTCAGGTGTGGGAGACCGTTCGTTCAAAAAAGCCCATTAGTTTTACGCAGGTGTGGGAGACCGTTCGTTCAAAAAAGCCCGTCTAGTCATCATATCGTCGTTGGGAGGTTCGTTTGTAAATATCGTTTATTTCGCAGTTATTCTCCGCTTCGTTAGATTATAAGTGTGTGAGTGAGTGAAATTTGTTAACTAATTTTAAGCTAACTCTGTTAAGTTTTTTTTCTTTTATTGTTAATAAATATTGATCAATCTTGTTAATTAAATTTTTATTATTCAACAGCACCTTCCTCCACTCTCTCTACCCTATGATAAGTTTTCTCAGCTCTGGACCGGTTCCAGGAACCGTGATTAATAATCCTGGTGGCGCCCTGATAATTTTTATTGTTGTTAGTTTTGTTTAGTTATTTATAGAATTGATTAGGGGCTAACCTGAGCAGGTAAAACTGTTACAACCTTCATGAACTGATAGCAACACATACTCAGACATATGTATCACAGATCTTCAGATAACCGACTTGATCACCAACAAATTAAGGACCTGTGTGTACGACAACGATCACCTAGCACTTACCACCATTGTGAAGCTGCCAAATAGGATGAAGTATATCGATAGACAACAAACCCTTCATAGATTTAATTTTAAAGTCCCAAAATGGGGTAAGTTCCAACACAAACTACCGTCTAATTATAATACAATCATTCCAGATGACAAAAACCTGACCATCAACGAATTTGAAGAGTACATTGAAGATATAAATAAGTCAATACTAAACACCATCGAGAAAGTGGTTCCAAAATTTAAGTCTCACAATAACTTACACAAATATATCAACTCCAGAATCAAGAAACTTCAAAAAGAAAAATCAAGCCTAATAACCGAATTCCATATGCTACAGACAAACAATCCATCAAAATACAGAAAAGAAATCATCAGACTCAAAGAACTCATCAAATTCACCAAAGCCGAAATGAGAAAAGAATTTGCGAAATCATCAACAACTGATTACGCGAATTTTCTAAAGGAAATTAATCACCGAGATGCTTCATCATTTTTTCCTAAAATTAACCGCTACCTGAGGAGAAAAAATCCTATTAGTATTGGAGATCAAGTTTGCTACCAGAATGATCCAATATTAATAGACATACCACGAGAGAAAATAAATAGATCAGAAAACAATTCAGTAATTATCTCTGACCCAACTAGCAAGTTAGAAGTCATCGGAACATTTCCTCAATCCATCAACTCCCCTAGGTACCTCAATAATGGGACTATAAGAAAAGAAATAGTAGATAAAGAAGCTAACAAGATTAAAAAAAAATTAAATGATATTCACAACAACAACGTCTCGGGAAAAAATGATCAGACCTGGCCATACCTATTCATGTATGATCAGGCCTGAAATTGGACCTGATCAGGCCTGTTCATGTATGACCAGACCTGAAATTAGACATGGGCATGCCTGATCAGATCTGTCTATGCCTGTTCATGTCTGAAGTGTTAAATACGCTCAAGCCTGTCCATGTCTGTTCATGTCTGAGGCGGTAAATACGCTCAGGCCTGATCAGGCCTGTTCATGTCTTTATCTCCCTGGGAAAAAATTATCAGACCTGACCATGCCTGTTCATGTCTGAAGCGTTAAATACGCTTAGGCCAGATCATACCTGTCAATGTTTGATCACGTCTGATTTTGTCTAGAAAAAGATTAAAACTTTAATGTTATTTTCAGTCTGGAAAAAAAATTTTATAGAACTATAGACTGCAGTTCTATTTTTAAAATTAATTTGTTCCGTATGACGTATCAATTTCTATCCCCTTATTAATTTTAAATGTACAACTATCATCGAAAATATCGGCTTAAGCATAAAGTTTTTGATTTTCCATGCCAAAACGACAATTTTTAACTATGATTTTAAACGTAATGACACAAAATTTTTTACTTTGTTCCAGGGAATACGCAAAAAACAAAATTTTTAATAGAAGTTTGAGTTTGATTGCGTGCAAATACCAAAATATATCAGTTGATATCGATCGGTGATAAGTCCTTTCAAGGTGTCTATTATTATCTTAAGCTACGCCTTGGTTCATTGCAGTAGTATCAAAGATTACTAAATTGTATAACACACAGATAATTCTTAATTTCCAATACGTTTTAAATAAAAAAAAAACTTCAAAATTAAAAGAAAACAATAAAATTATAATTCTGGAATAAACCTTAAAGAAATTTTTTTTTATTACTGTGCATAGAGCCATATATTAATGGAGCGAAAAAAATACATAGCCGTTCCAAATAAATCACTCTAATATATAATTAATTACACCGGCCGACAAAAGAGGACTTTTTGAAAGTTGTTTTGATATGAGTGATAAATATCACTAATTTATAGTGTTATAAACATAAAATTACCTACATAATTACTCTATCACATCAGATTTTTTTACAAACAAGAAAAATGGTTTTTTCTTAATTTAAAAAAAATAATCAATTATTATATTATAAATACATATATTTGAAAACTTCTACAGAAAATGTCATATAAAATAGTCGCTATGAATCTATTTTGAGTGAGATCTTTTGCGTTTATCTGTAAAATTACGTCTGGGAGTAATTTTTTTATGGGAATCGTCAATAATATCACGTTTTATCGACCAGCAGTAATCAGCCATCATATTCACATTCCATCGCCCTTGGTACCTTGTTTCCATAGTTTTGATGTCTTGGTGAAACCTTTCACCCTGTTCTTCACTATAATCACCAAGATTATCAGGAAAAAATCCAAATGTGAATCTAAAAATGGAGTTTTATGCTCATATTACACCCCAATTTTTGATACTTATTTAATAAATTTGCCACAATATTTTTATAGTCAGGATGCTTGTGATTTCCTAGAAAATTGTTGACAACATCTTTGAACGCCAGCCAAGCTTCTGATTCAGTTGTATTTAATGTCTTGTCAAATTTTTCATCGGTCATTAAAGATCTTATTTGTGGCCCATCGAATACTCCTTCTTTTATTTTTGCATCTGATAACCTTGAAAATTTTTTACTTAAGTATTTAAAACTATCATTTTCTTTATCCAATGCCTTAACGAATTGTTTCATCATACCGAGTTTAATATGAAGCGGAGGTAATAAAAATTTCTTAGGATCAATTAAATTTTCTCGTATCACATTTTTGGTTCCCGGTTTCAGATTTGTACGAGGATTCCATTGTTTTTGAACGTAATGCTTTGCTCGTGCCCTACTGTCCCACTCGCATAAAAAACAAGGATATTTCGTGTATCCTGACTGCTGACCTAACAGCATAGTTATAATTTTTAGATCTCCACAAAGCTGCCAACCATGTTCTTCATATTTAATTATATTAAGTACTGTTTCTAAGTTTTCATAAGTTTCTTTTAAATGAACAGAATGAGCGACTGGAACAGAAGCATACTGATTCGTGTTGTGTAATAGAACACCTTTTAAACTCCTTTTCGAGGAATCTATAAAAGTCTCCATTCTCTAGGAACATATTCGGCTCCTAACTTCCTAATGAGATCAGGAATATTATGACAATAAACTAATGATTCTTCTTGATTGAAAAACGGAAGAAATTCCTCTTCACGTTTCCTGTACCAAGCAAAATGTGTATTAGGAGCTAACAAATTTTTTACACATTAAGTCTAGATCCCAGAAGTTGAGCAGATTCTTTAGTAAGATTTAAATCTCTAACTAAATCATTTAATTCACCCTGTGTGAATTTCTGAGGCTGATTTAAAATTGGTTCAAAAACTTCATTAGATTCTTGACGCTGCATATTTTGTTCTGATGATGTTGAGCTAAGATCAGATATTGAACTTGAAAGAGGCACTGGAATATCTGGGCCGTGCGGAAGAGAACGTGTTACTGAGGTTACATTTGCGTAGACTATTTTGTTTTTATTTTTAGCATTGAAACCTTTTACATTGGTACAGCAAAAATAACAGTCATCAAAATGATTGACTTGCTCTCTCCATATCATCGGTCTACCAAAAGGTAGAGATGCTTTTTGCCGTATGTCCACTGCCGTAATAGTTCAACACAAATAGTACACACAAAGTTCGGAGTCCACGATCTGAGTTGAATTTTAAAGCCAAAATAAGAATTATAAGTCTTTTCCACAAATTCAGTAATTTTCAATTTCTGTTTCAAAGTCATAAAATTTCCACAAATGTAACAAAATGTATCTGGACTATTACGACACTTTCTTGAAAACATTATATTTTTCCGACAGTTTTAAATCACAAAACAACAATTGAATATTTTAAACACCAATAATGAAATGTAAACAATTTTTTTAAATAAACAAACTGACTTTAGCAAACCGTTTGTAAACAAAGTAACTATAAAGGCTTCTTTCCATGTAACACGTTTCGAATGGTCGCGCCGAGGTTCTAACTAATATATTTTCTCACAAGATGTCACTTAATTCGATAAAAAAAGCGCCATGACTTATTAATTTAATTCATTTTTACTGAGCAATCAAAAATTGCGAATATATTCGTTTTATCAAAAATCTGATGTGATACGATAAAATAAGGTCTGATTTCGGTATCAGCACTATAAAATTAGTGAAAAAAATTTATTATATCTCAGAAAAAAAAAATCATGTCGGCCGGTGTTATAGTCGTAGTGGCATTTTTTTCGAAGGAAAAAAATTAATTCCAAAAAGTTCCAAATTCCAATATTATTTAAATGGTAATTAAGAGCTTATTTATGTCAGATATTTTTTTTTAGATCAAGAACTAAAAATCTAAGGGGCGACAGCGAAAAAAAAAATCAACTTGGAAAATAACGGACACCCTAGTAGGCATATAGTCTATTATCTATTACGGAATATAAGTTTGTATATATTTAGCGCAGAAAAATTAAATGTTTAGCTTCTGCTAAAAAATTCTATGAAAATCAAAAAAATCCTCTCCTCTCAAAATATCGCAGAAAATGCCCAAATACAGCCCCTGTTAAAAGCGGAACTCAAAATTCCAATTTTAAGAGGTCCTCCAAGGAAATTACATTTTGGCACACCCTAATATATATATATATATATATATATATATATATATATATATATATATATATATATATATATATATAACGGTAGAAAAACTCCTCGTTACACTCTTATTTCAGCGTCTTTCTTGGTTTTGACGGCAATTTCTGTGCAAATAACGAGGCATTTTTCTGTCCAAAAGCTGACGAGTGTTCATTCTTAGACTCGATTACTGTAAAAAATATGGTAAATGATTTAAGTAAACTGCACAGAAATATCATCGTCAATCACTCATCATTTGCATTCCCCGAGTCGAAATTTGAGTTCCGTTTTAACCGTAATTTTTTCCCATCTTAATTTTACGGTCAAAACAGACTTGGCGCTGTATTGATAGTTCATTTAAACTGAAGTCTGGTTTCACCGTTACTGGTGGAGTTTTGTCCCATTTTACCACGATTACGGTCAAACCAAACTTGAAATAATAATAATATGAAAGATAATAATAATAATAATAATAATAATAATAATAATAATAAATAACAAATTAAATTTTGAAATTCTTAGGGATCCAGGTTCAAATCCAACTGAACTCCGATTTATTTATTTATTTTTTTTTTGTTTTAATCACTGCAATAATAATTATTATTATCAATAATAATTATTATTGTTATAAAAAATAAGTAGTAATAATTAATAATAATTGTCATTAATACACTAGTCACAAAAATTAAGGGATATAAAAAAAATTCCAAATTTTTGGGTCATTTTCAATAAGCTGTAACTCCGAGGAAAATGGTCGTACAGAAAAAATAAGAAAAAGGAAATTGTAGCTCCAAGTGTCTAAATTTCAGATATGACCATGAAAAATTATTGTCATGTCCAGTTCTGGAGAAATCCAAAGAAAACTACCGAAAAAAAATGTTTCCAAATTTTTTCCTGTCTAAAAAAAGGTCCACGGGCTTCAAAAAAAATTTTTTGATTGTTTCGTTCAAAAGCTCTTTCAGAAAATTTAGTACTCTTCAATTTTGCGTATTTAAAAAGCCTGTACAACGATTTGCTGCGGAGTTATCGTCAATCAAAGCAAAAAAGTTCTTTTTGACTTTGATATTCAATAACTCCGGAAATAATGATCGTACAGGAAATCGAAGGAGGGTTTTGAAAACTGCACGATATTTTCTCTAAGAAAACGTAAACATCTTTTGGAAAAAAAATTTTTTTTGAATTAAAAACTCGGACTGAAAAAAAGACAAAAATTTGCATGATTAAGGATATTTGGATAACTTGGTATAACTTTGGATAAAATGGATAAACGAACGATATCGTCGGTAATTTTTCAAACTCAAAGTGTCCCCTAAATTTCCTCAAAAATTCAAAGCGCTGCGATTTTTTTTTCATTGTGCCCCGAAGCTTCAAATTCTTTGTTTTTGCAAAAATCACCATTATGAGCAATTTTGTGATGTTTATTCATTTTTTAATGAAAAAAAATTTTTTCTCTCTAAAATCTTTGTTTTTTCGATTAAAGAGATTGATTTTTTGAAAAATTTGAAAAAAAAAATTCAATTTTTTCGAAATTTTTTTTTTTTAATTTTTTTTTAACGTTTTCAGAATGTTCCACTATTGTCAAAAAAAAATTAATTCAATTTTTTCTGACCGCTATAACTGCCTTAGTTTCAAATCTCATTTTAAAAATTCAATAAAAACAAATTGATATACCCCCCGCGAGTTTCGGCTTTTCTTCACACAAAATTTAAATTTTTTGTATTCTTTCTAGCTTAAATTTCTTTCGTGAATTTTCTGTAAGCTTTTCTTTGATAATCACCTTTGGCATTTTGATATGCCTCGCCGACATTTAGCTGCCACAGATGTGGCTCGCATTGTTACCCTCCTTCAAGAGGGCTACAGTCAGGTGGAAGTAGCAGCTTCTATGAGAGTGAGTCAGTCTGTTGTCAGTCGTGCCTATGCCCGATTTAACGCGACTCAAAGTTACGATCGTCGTCCAGGTCAAGGTACACGACGGATCACTACCGAACGTGATGATCGAGCTATCATTCGCGAAGCTCGTCGAAACCCTACTGCCCCTTTTTTTTCGGTAGTTTTCTTAGGATTTCTCCAGACCTGGACATGACAATAATTTTTCATGGTCATATCTGAAATTTAGACACTTGGAGCGACAATTTGCTTTTTTTATTTTTTCTGTACGCCCATTTTCCTCGGAGTTACAGCTTGTTGAAAATCACCCAAAAATTTGGAATTTTTTTTATATCCCTCAATTTTTGTGACTAGTGTATAAAAATTTGTCTTTAACAATTATTACTACTATAAATATCGTTTATGAACAGAGAAAAAATATATAAATTAATTTTTTAACAAAAAAAAAAAAAAATGAACAATCTCCCAATTTCGGGAGAGTAATTTTCCTCGAACAAGTAATATTTACTGTCCAGTTCTTACAGATTAAGGAGAAGGGAGATAGGAGGAAAGAATTACTACGTCAAATTACCCTAATACGCTTCGTAAAGACGAAATAAGTAAAAATCGCTTTGCCCTAACCAAGAACCGAACGCGGGACCTATCGCTCCGCAGACTTATGCGCTACCCGCATCGCTACACGGCCGACTGGCAAAGGCTGAATCTCAGTAGCATTATAAACTTTTTAAATGACGCGTCTTCAAATAATTAAGTTCTGAGTGGAATCTGAAAAAGAACTTCACGAAGAAATTAAATGAATAATAATAATCATATCTATAGACATTCAAAATTCCCATTATCCTTAATAATATATAAAATTTTGAATTCGGGACAAAAAATATTTTAACTTATTTTACATATTATCACTCTAAAAATGTTTAAGATCTACATATACAGGATCTCGAAATTAAAAAAAAAAATAAATTATTAAGAAAAAAGCCGTGAACTTAAAAAAAATATGTAACGTAATCCAGTTGTAAATTCAAATATTTATAAATGTTCAAAAGCTTATAGTTTGGTCACAAGTGGACCAAATGACACCTTTTTTTCTTCAATTTCTTTTCTTTTTCTACTTTTTTTTGTGCCTTTTATAAACAAAAATTGAAATTTAATTTCTTATTCTCAATTATTCATCTTATACTTCTATTTTCAATTTTAAGATTTGGTGATTGTTTATTTCGACGGTCACTATAACTCGGGGTGTGAAATCATCATTAGATTATTTTCTACTTAGTGGATATTTTTTTTTTTCTTAGAGTAAATCGAAAGTAGAAAAATTTTTCAAAATTTTTGGATAAAAAAAATTATGAAAAACGTCAAATGTCGAATAAAAAAAAATTTTTAGAAAAAATCTCAAAAAATGAATATTATCAAAAAAATTTTTTTTAATTATTTATTTTTATCCATAGAATACGAAACAAATGACCAAGAATTGATAGGCTAAGTGGATGAATTTTATTGCCGATTTTCTATCAGAATAAAAATTTAAGTTAACATTTAAGTTGCGACAACTAGATTACTTTTAAAAACGTGAAACTAAACAATTACCTACGATTCTTATATATTTTAAAACTTTGTGCAGTGAAAATATGTGAACTAAGCTGAATCTAGAATAGAATAATTTTTTTTTTCGAAATTCAAATGTTTGACAAAAAAAGAAACATTTTTCTGAGGTTAACATCCCTGGTTAAAAATATTGATTGAAAAGGATTGAAAATGATGAAATTAGAATACTTTTGAATAATTTCAATTCTTTTTCATGTATATATAGATATACAGTTCACATAGGGTGACTGATTCCCAATACTTTTCAATCAATATTTTTAATCAGGGATTATTATTATTTTTATTATTATTTACTTTTAATTTTTAAATGTCAACTTTTCATAAAAATTTGTTTTTTATCAATTTGAATTTTCGCGCCTAAGAACTACAAGATAGCAAGAAAAATAATAATAATCAACAAGATGACAAGTATAATGTAATGTAATGTAATGTAATGTAATGCTTTATTTAATTGATCGTAGGACTATGTCCCCTGACGACCATAAGGATACAAAATAATAGTACAAGTGCACTCAAAGGTGCTTTTTATAGCAGTAATAGTGGTAATACAATAGTAGCAAAAAAGTATAAGAAAAAAAAAAAAGAAAAAATAATATAATAGTGGTTAAAAGTAGTCTTAGGTCTCTTAGCTATCATTGCACAACTTATTTAATAGTTTTTAAGTTATAGTTTTACTTTATACAATTTAAACTGAAGAATAGTGTTTTATTTAAAATTGCCATATACACTTAATTTAATGAGAGAATTACAGCTTCCAAATATTGATCATTAAGAATTAGAAGTTTTATGAAAAATTTTTAAGCATTGAGGATTTTAATTGCACTTTGATTTTAAACTAAAAGGAAGATTTACTAATTCACAATTCACTCATTGGGCCTGAACCCAAGTTCTTCTCTCTCCAGGTCTTGAAGGTATTTGAAGCACTGTGTCTTGAATTCAGCTAACGTTGATAATGTGGTGATCTGCGGTGGCAATGAATTCCAGAAGGCAGTCCCGTAGATAAGGAAAGAGTTCTGATACATAGCAGTTCTGGGTATTGGCGCTATTAGCGAATCAGTTCTGTCACCTCGACGGGGTCTGGCTATAATGTGGTTAGGCCTTATGTTGTTGCCTAGAAGTTGGTTCGTATTGAGCATCAGGACTCCATAAAAGATACAGCCCATAAGGTATAGTCTTCGATTTTTCGAAGAGAGCCAGCCCAGATCTAGTCGTGATTCATTAATGTGCGCACCCAGCCGAAGTCGCAGGACGAATCTGGCACAATTGTTGAGGGCAACAGTTAGCTTTTTTTCAAGGTTCTGGTTTAAGTTGGTCAATGCGACTGCACCATAGTCAAAAACTGGCAACACAAGACAGACAACTAGTTGACGCTTGATCGCCGCGTTCATGGCACCAGCAGATTGACGCAATCTATAAAGTATCCTTGATGAAGTACTACAGGTTTTTGCAACTTGATTTGTCCACGAGAGCGTTGGGTTTAATAAGACGCCTAGATATTTGAATTCTTCGACATATTCCTACATTTCATTATTAAACATGATATTTGGAATAATATTTCTGCCCAGGACATTTACATTGTAGGCACTTCCAAAGATCATGGCTTTTGTCTTCGTTGTGTTAATATTTAGCTTGTTATTCCGACACCATGAAGCTATTGTAGCGAGATCATCATTAACCTTGTTAACGCCATTGATAATATCGTTCGGTTTACACCTCAAATAGATTGTTCCATCATCAGCAAAGAAACGGTGGTGGCTGTGCAGCAAACATTTCGGGAGATCATTAATGAACAATGAGAATAGTAGTGGCCCCAGCACACTCCCTTGCGGAACACCAGACAGGGATTCCCTCCAGGTGGAAATTTTATCGCCATCGCGCTCAGCGTGCTTTCGTTCAGCCAGGTATGAATGAACCCAACAGATGGCGTCGTGCATTAGGCCAAGGTCAAAGAGCTTATACAGTAGTAGCCTATGATCAACTGAATCAAATGCTTTGGTAAAGTCTAGAAATACTGCGATTGTGATCATCTGCTCATCAATTCCAGATCTAACGTCGTCGACAAATCATTATAGCAGTCTGAATGCCCATACCTGCCCGGAAGCCTGTCTGGTGTGAGTCCAAGATGCTGTAGTCATTAATAAAACTGATAAGCTGATCTAGCATAATTCTCTCCTGGATTTTAGACATAGCACACAGTATTGAGATGGGCCGCATGTCCGATGGGGATTGAGGGTTGCGTACCTTCGGTATTGGAGTGATGAGCGAGGATTTCCAGAGAGTGGGGAAGGTGCTATGGCTTATCGAGTTGTTAATAAGTTCCGTAAGAGCCGGTGCTAGCAAGTGTTTGAATGTCTTCAGGGCTGGAGTTGGTAAGCCACCAATACCCGTGGCGTTTGATGAGAGATTACTCAGGTGTTTCACCACTTGTGGGACAGTTGCCTGAATAAATCTAAACGCTGGCCCATTCTGCGCCTGATTTAGTGTCCTAAATATCACCTCAAGGGCCGGGAGCTTTGTACCATGCGCCTAGTAATCATTGAGTACGGAGAGGTCGAATTTGACTGGATCCTTCGACTTTGTTGATGATACTGTGAGTCCAAGTCTATCCATTTGGCTCCAGAATTGCTTAGGTGTAGATGTTTTGTTGAAAACTCTTCCCAGGTAATCCACTTGTTCTTTTTTCCACAGTAGCTGGGCTTGTCTACGTAAGCTTATGTAACTTTGCCATGCTAGGTAGTGCCCACCTCTTTTAAATCTTCTGTAGGCTTTGTTTCTCTCTCTCCTGATGTCTCTTAATTGCTGCGTAATCCACGGCGCGGGGCTGTGCTTTGCGTAGAATTCCCGAGTGGGAACACACCGTTCAACAAGCTCTTCGATGAGTCTATTTAGCTTGTGTAAGTGCACATCAGGTGTATCAACCTCGTCAGGGTCACCACTATGTTCTTCCATCCACGAATTCACAATCTCTGCTGCTAAATCATTGTCAGCCTCATTCCATGCCATGTAACGAACATATCGCCTCATCGGTTTAGGAGGTTTATACTTTAGGCTGATGTATATAAGGTCATGAGATGACAGGAACGGCTGCTGTGATTGGCCCCACGCATCAAGCTGCAGCATTTGGCTGACCGCGCATAAATCGATCCACGTATTGGCCTCTGCTGTGTAGTTGGTGGGCTGCATCGGAACAACATAAAGTCCGGTTCGTGTGAAGAAGTCTTTCAATCTGGTGACTTTGTCATTGTTAGCCTGTAAATCAATATGAAAGTCCCTTAGAACACAGGCAAATTTGTAATTAACTAGTCTAACTGAAAAATTATCTTCAAAAATATTCATAAAACCTGATTTAGGTGGACGATAGACTACAGCAACTAGGACTTTATATTGTGATGGGCCCCAGACCTCAGCGATAAGGTATTCAGAAAGTATGGTGTCTCCAGCACCCACAGATGAGCTGATTAATTGTGCACAAAGTTCTTTTTTGAAGTAGAGCGCAACACCTCCACCACGTTTGTTGTGACGATCAACCCCGAGGAAAGAGTATCCAGGTAGTTCAATTTGTTGATCTTCAATTGGATTGGTTAGCCAGGTTTCAACCACGCCAATGACGTGATATGGGTTCAGCCTAAAGTATTCTCTGAATTCACATAAGTGAGCCATTAGCGATTGAGCGTTAAGAGAGCATATATTTAATGTATCTAAGTGTGTTCTTGTGTTAGCAATTGGAGTAAGAGACCTAGGTAATTATAATGAGAGTTGCTGCAAATCAGTTGAGGGTAGTATCCGGATCGGTCGATCTGCTTGCGATTTCCGGATGTATACTGCTGAGTTTGCGATCCACACATGCCTACGATCAATACGAGGGAATGTCTTTAGGACTTTATCTCTGAGCTGATGTAGTTGTGCTGGCTGGCGCCGGTTTATGTAGAGTTTAGAGTCTGGGAATAAAGAATTAACTTGCTTAGCAGTGATGTTGGGTTTATTCTTCTTTGCATCAATGACCTTTGAGCAAGTGTCAGGTGTCTTCAGTCCAACAACAATCGAACGTGACCCGCTTGACGTGTTGCCTTGACGTACAGGACCACTCGATGGCTGAGCTCTACCGATTCTTCGTGCAAAGACAATTTCAGTGTTTCTATGCCGAGTTCCTAGTACATTGAGAGTAGAGCTTACTAGAGCTTTAGTGTTCTCATTATCATTTTCCGGCAATCCATTTATTATTAACTGGTTAGCCATCTGGTCACATGCTGCGCGGAGTAACACAAGTTCATCAGCTGATGATAGATGCGATCGTGCTTCATGCATCCTTGCTTCAACATCAGTGAGGCGGTCGTGGAAACCAGTGAGCTTCGTGTCTGTAACGGACTGTGCAGCTTTCAGTTCTGCACACTCGGTACGGACGGTTGCAAGATCTTCAGCAATTCGGTCTATTTTGTCGGTAGCACTCTTCATTCCATCGAGTTTGTTGTTCATTTTCACCAGCAGATTTATTACATTTGAGTCTGTGACCTCGCAGGTTACGCATTTGGTACGAATGGCATTCTCAATCTCATTGTCTGTATCCAGCAATAAACGCGTTGCTGCACAGCAATAGTGATACGAGTGTTTACATTTGGCTCCTGTGGTAACCATCTCTTCTGCACTCTTGAATTTGGTAAAACAGAGTGCGCATAATGTTTCTGACATTTTAAGACTAGGGAGATTCTCAAAGTTAGCAAAAGATGTCAGCGGGTACTGATATGATAATTCAGGTCCCGTAAAATTTGATATGCTGTGGAATTAGGGTTAGAAATAACCCTATCAAAACAGCACAATAAAATGCAATTTTCCTGAACTAAATGATTTCGCCCAATTGAAATTAATTGTTCAGAATGTGCAGTAGCTCTTAACACGTAATTGAGCTAATTATTGTACACTAAACGTCTATATTTCACCACTAAAACCGTACGAGAGTAAGCGATCAAAAAACGCGTGCACTTTGTACTAGAGTAATAATAATAATCATAATAATAATATTAATAATGATAATATTATACTTTTGGAAATTTTTACGGTCAAAACAGACCTGCGTACGTCTGGTTTAACCGTACTTATTCTCCGATACTGTCTTGTACGGTCAAAACAGACTTGATTTTTAGCGGGATATTAGACTTCAAAGAGTTTGGACATTTTTACGGTTAAAACGGAACTCGAATTTTGACTCGGGTCACTCTAATTTTTTTAAGTTTCATCATTGGATCAAAGAAATCATTTATCTGTTTTTAAAGTTCATCTGTCTCTTGTAAACGTGATAATACCCAATGATTTAACAATAATGCCTTTCACGCAGGTTTCCTTGATTCGTACGTCGACTTGAACTTGTACCATATCGCCTTGGAGCTTTCTAAACCGTCCAGTGCTATTCATTAATTTGAATTCACTGCTGATAAAATTTCTAATTCACCCTTTCCGTCCATTTTGATCCAATTGGCTACCCTATTTTCCAGTTCCGTTGGTTTCGGATTTTCTCCAGATACGTATCCCCTAGGGTGGGCCAAAAAAATTGACTAATTTGTAACTTCCCGCTGTGAAAATTAAAAATTTTCAAAAATCGGGAAGTTATTGGTTTCACCCCGTTTTTCGAAAATCGAGTTCTGATCAGATCTTGACGTTTTGAGGTCCTAGAAAGCTTCCCTGACTATTCCCGTGATGATGCCTGTATGCATGTGTGTGCGTGTGTGTGTGTGTGTGTGTGTGTGTGTGTGTGTGTGTGTGTGTGTGTGTGTGTGTGTGTGTGTGTGTGTGTGTGTGTGTGTGTGTGTGTGTGTGTGTGTGTGTGTGTGTGTGTGTGTGTGTGTGTGTGTGTGTGTGTGTGTGTGTGTGTGTGTGTGTGTGTGTGTGTGTGTGTGTGTGTGTGTGTGTGTGTGTGTGTGTGTGTGTGTGTGTGTGTGTGTGTGTAAACCCTTTTATAACTTTTAAACGGCTTTACCGATCAATTTCAAAAACTAATCAGCTCTTAACGTCAAAAAACTGCGTCAAACGCCGCCAGTCCAGTCAAAATCGGTTGATTCGTTCGTGAGTTATCGTAAACGAAAGAAAACCAAAAAAAGTGTTTTTTCGGGATTACTCTGAAATTTTCGGTTCGATCAATTAAAACCTGAAAATTACTTATCAGGATGATAAAACTGCGTCGAATACCGCCAACCGCGTAAAAATCGGTTGATCCATTCAAAAGTTATTGCGATTTGAAAATTCCAAAAATAGAGTTCTATGAAACTTCTATCAGACTTTTAAGCTGGGTGAGTTCAAATGCATCAAAATATCATCTCTTCGAACTCAGTGAGCTCAAAATATCACATAAATTATATTTTGAGCTCAAAAATCTCAAAAATATTATAAATACAATTTTAAGCGCTCAGGTATGGAATTACCGGGAAGTTGCAGGGATTGCCTTTAGGGTGAACCGTATTACTAATTTTTTTTTTTCTTTAGTTACAGTAAAAATATTGTTTGAGATGACGAAAAAAAAATTCTGTTAAAATTTGAGCTCTTAATATTAATATTAAACAACATAGCAACATAAGCAACATATCATAGCATAGTGCACTTAATATTACATCTCTTGTTATATCTTATACTGTTTCGATCACGTTAATTGGTCAAACTTTAATTAATTGAAATGAATAAAAAATCAGCTAACAACAGAAATAAATAATTCTGTTGACAACCCAAATAGTTTCATGTCCGCCATCTTAGTCACTGACTAATATTTATAAATGATAAAGTTTCTTAGCGTTTATATTATGATTCTACATCCTTTCATCTTCAATATATTACAAGGATCTCAAAGTACAAGATTACAAGTATCTCAAAGCATGAGGATAAACAACATAGCCAAAAAGTTTTTTTATGTATAAAATTTTATTACTCAGCATCTAATCAATGAATCGCAAAGACTACCCTATCGAAAAAATCCACATGAATTCAAAGGGAATACCGCATTCAGATTTATATCAATTGCAATAAATATTTTTGAAATTTCAAAATACGCTAAGATTATTCATAAAATGTGACGTCAAAGTTTTCGAAGTTTTCGATGTTTAGCAGCTCCGAAATGCCTCAGCAATGATACGCTTTCGCTTATATTGAACTTCAATACAACAAAAAATTTTATTTTCAAATTTAAAAATATCCAGTTTTTAGACTTCTTTGAATGTTTTACTACAAACAATTTTGATTATCAAATGATTGTTTCTGAAAGAATGGCAATCTTATGAAGGTGAGATCACATTTTTGTAATTTAAAATATAAAGATAATTTGATAATTGTAATCTGCGTCTCTAGAAAGATTTGCAAGAAAGCTGATAAGAAACGTGATACACCACTGCGTTGATTGATAACAATAATATATCATTACACCAACACTGAAAATATGCTGTTGAGATAAAGATTTTGACTTATTTCAAATAAGCTTTGTAATGAACTGTGTACTTATGTGTTATGTTCGTTTGCATACTATTGATACAAAACATGCATTGAAATGAGTGAAGTCAAGTTTTAAAAGTTTTTTTCCATTCAATTTTGTTCAAGTCAGTATTTGCAATTATATTAAGAAAAATAAAGAGCTACTTCAACGATTTCATGTGATTTTACGAAATTGCTTAAAACACTGGATGAAATACAGAAAGTTTAAAAGTAAATTTTGTTTAACACGTTTTTAAATCCTTGCAAATGACAAAAACAAACTCAAGTTTTAGTGACTGACACGTAACATTGCAAATCAGTAGCACTAGATCTTCATGTGAAAATACTTTCTTGCAATATCCAATTGCATTACTAAATCAAGATGTGATTTTTTAGTGTTGTGTATAATTCAATGACTATAAATTTTAATGTTTAACAGTGAATAAAATTTATCGAAACGTTTAATGAATATCAAGACTGATAATAATTAATTAGTTTGTTCTATGTACTAACAGACACCTATTAAAACTTTTAAATCTGCCTAATTTAATAAGTTCATCGTATTTAATTTTAAATCAAATAATAATGCAAGTTCTATTGAAACTTCATCAAATATTTGAATTAAACGCATCTACGTGACATTTTTGTTAAATTCAATTTTTCGATAAATGAATCAACCTCTGCGAACTTCCGCTTTGAGATGTCTTTGTAGACCTTGGTTAGAGAAAAAAATTCAAAATAATTGACAACTTTAATTCTTCATAAGAAAAAAAACGCAAAAGTATTAGAAATATTCAAAAGTATTGAAAAAAAAATTTAATTTTGTTATTTCCTATACTTTTTAACTCTTTTTTTTTTTTTTAATCCCAGAGAAATTATTTTAAGATTTTGATTGTATTATTGGTGGTAATCTAACAAAAAAAAAAAAAACATTGTTCAAAACCCATTTTATTGATATAACCATACCCTGAGTAATATTTTCAGATTATTTGTTAAAAAAAAATCACTGTTTTTTTATTCGGCCAATGTTTAGAAGTCGTGAACTGAATTTTTCTATTTTTCATTTAATTAACACGGAAAAAAATTTCTAGAAAATTTGGATTTTTATTTCTCTTGATTGAATCAACTCCATCGAACCAACAATCGATATTCTTACAGGATTCCCTGGGAAAAAGATTTAGATCTGACCAGATATAATTATATCTGGTCAGATCTATTTATGTCTGGTCAAATCTATTTATATCTGATCAGATCTAATTATGCCTAGTCAAATCTATTTATATCTGATCAGATATGGGATTGGAGACCTAATCAGATCTAGTCATATCTGATCAGATCTAAACAGATATAACTATATCTGAGTTGAAAAATTCATCAGACATAAAAAGATTTTATTATATTTGGCCAGATATGACTATATTCGTTAACTATTAATGAATACTTATAAACTATTTTACTAAATATACTTTCCCCCTAAATAAATATTTTATGAATGTTAAGAAATATTTATAAGAATTTAATAAATTAAATAATTGTTTTCGAATAAATTAATTTGTTAATAGTTGATAAATCTTTCTATGAGCGTATATTGATAATTAATAATTTGCAAATTTGATAAAAAACTTTGTTCATTACCCATCGATTATGGACACGATTCACATTACTTGTAGTTATTACAAACTCTATCAACTTATTTTCTTAGTAAGCCTCGTAGGTAAACAGGTAATGAATTAATCTCTCAAGCTTTTGGGTCCCAAGTTCGGTTCCCGCACGCACCGAGGATTTTTTTTTTTATGGAAAAAATTCTATATAATTATATAGGGCCATTTTTCGTATATAATTATGTATGAGTATATATAATTATATATCATCTTTTTTACCTGGGTAATTTAAAGATCTGACCAGATCTAGTCAGATCTGATTATATCTGGCCAGATCTCGTCAGATAGTAACAATTTAAAGATCTGACCAGATCTGATTATTTATAACTAGATCTAATTTGTTTTTCCCGGGTAAATTGAGCGCTGAATAAAAAAAGTCTCTTATCATTTTTCGATAAATTCAATCCTCCGAAAACCATTCGAGGTTGAAGTTAAGCAGATTGCAAATTTGTGGATTATTTCACTTTTACAGTAAATTTATTACACCGGCACACAAAAAAAAATTTGTTTGTACTTTTGACCGGATTCACCTACCGACATGTTTTTCAACCCACTGAATCCAAATTTCGAGTTTGTTTGGCCCGATCACCCTCTCAATTTAAGTAAAATTCGAAATACCAAAAAAAAAAAAAAACGCAAAAAATTGCAGACACAGCGATGAAAAAATTCTTGTGGACCCGGATCAAGTATGATTTTTATGTATTTCAATTCACTGAATCTTAATCTGAACCTTAATCAGCCTGTATTATTACGAATAGAAATTATTTCTTGTAATAGTATACTCTCCAGTAGGAGGTGCCCTGGTTGCAGACACAAGCGATCGAGATGTGAATGAACGAGATGGAGAGAGCAGTTTGGTTTAGTTTCAAGAATATGTCTCAAAACTTTTTAGGAAATAAAAAAAGCGAAAACTGCAAGCCGTCAGTAGAAGAATTGATGACAAATTACGATAATTTAGGTCGCTTAATGAACCTCAAACTACACTTCATGGATTCTTACGTCCACCACTGACAGATTTTCGCTGAATGCTAATAAGAGAAGTACCAGAAGAATGCAGAAAACTTAAAAAGAACCCATTGCGTAGGTCATTAGAAGATAAAAGAATTCAATATAAACGAACGACTGTCTGAAATTCAAAAATATGGTTTTGTAATTTCTCCCTCCATGCTACTTTCTAGAGATTTTAAAACTTTGTCAATTTTTTAATTCTAAGCATTTAAAAAAAAAGCGTGGGGTGCTTTTTAAGATATTATCAAAATGATAATAATTCTACTCATATCTGTCAATAAAATATTTATAACTATTTACACCATGCACCTCACGCTTTTTTTTAAATGAAATAATTTTTTTTTATTCACACTATTTTTAATTTATATTTATTGAAATTTTTAACACTATTCTTAATTTAAATTTATTTTCTATTTTTTAGTTTGGTTTTTTATAAAAAACGTGTTTTTTAGTTTTTTAAAAATATTATTTATTTTTTTTTTAATTTTGAAACGTTACTGGGATAAAAAAAAACTTCAGATTCAAATTTATACTCAATTTGAATCCAAAAACTTTTTTCATCGATAAATTCGATTTTTCATGAACCATTGAAATTCTTTTCGGTTATTCGCAATTTTTTTTTAATTTTAATGGATCAACGGGCTAATTAACTTTTAAATTCAGATTCAGTGAATTGAAATACATAAAAATTATACTTAATCCGGGTCCACAAAAATTTTTTCATCGCTGTGACTATAATAGCTTGCCTTTTTTTGGGCTTTTTGAATTTCGATCAAATCTATACGGTAACCGGGTCAAACGGACTCCAAATTTGGATTTAGTGGGTTGAAAAACATGTCAGTAGGTGAATCCGGTTAAAAGTACAAACAAATTTTTTTTTTCGTGTGCCGGTGTAATAAATTTACCGTAAAAGTGAAATAATAAACCAAAAATTTGCAATAAGCTCAACTTCAACCTTGAATAACTTTTGGAGGATTGAATTTGTTAAAAAATGATGAGACCTTTTTTATTCAGCGTTTCTTGTAAGAATATTGATTGTTTGTTCGATGGAGTTGGTTCAATCAAGAGCCATAAAAATCCAAACTTTCTAGAAATTTTTTTCCGTTTTAATTAAATGAAAAATCGAAAAATTTAGTTTGTGACTTGTAAACATTTATATTAAGGGGTCAAATTTTGACTGAATTTTTATTTTGGTATCTTCTAACGAAATTTCAATAACTTTTTAAAAAAAACAATAGTTTATTTTTTTGGAACACCCTAATATATTTATATATTAATATATATATATATATATATATATATATATATTAAAAACAATTCAAAATGAATGAAAACACTACAATATCTTACGATGAGAATGGACATTACTTTTATCCGGAAAGCACAGACGATGGTAGACTCTTACAATCTCAGTGGCAATCACCAATTATTCTCACAGTACCTAAATATTCAAATTCTCTTAGAAGCAGGTAAACATCTTAATCAAGTAAGATTTTTTTGTTAGCCCAGACAGACTTATCGAAAATAATCATTATCAAATTGCGTGTCATGTCAATACTAAAATATATAGATAGAAGTTTTTGCTTCTTCATTCGATTGTGTACATTATTTAAGCAACTTTAAAAAAATTCAAACTGCGACCCATTGAAAACATTTGTATTCTTATATACAACACGGAAAATCAGCATTTTTTATCACTTTGATTTATTGAATACTAAATTTTGAAATAGTGTTTTTTAATCCTTAAAAATCTCTGACAATTGTCGTGTTTGAAACTTTGTTAGCGCCCAGTACTGTAAATCTGTATTACTATCGAACTCAATACTTCGTTACCCGGGAAAAAATGAATTTTCCTAATCATATATATTTATATATCAAATACATAAAATTATATATGATTATATGTAAATTTTTATATAAAATATATATTAGTTATTTATATATTACATATGATTATTTTCGTCCTAGGCGGACGTATGGGGGTTTTTACGTGCAGACGGCACTCAATCTGTAAATAATACAGGCCAGTATCTACTGGGCTGTATAGAACTTTATACAGTCGAGGACAATGTCACGCAAGCGTCACCCATCTCTATACAGCCGAATAACTTAGGTTTCAACTGACATTTTAAATTAAAAAGCGCACATTTGACTAACTTCAAAACTAACATTCTTTTTAACTTCCCGCTAAGAAAATTGAAAATTTTCAAAAATCGGGAAGTTATTGGTTTCACCCCGTTTTTCGAAAATCGAGTTCTCATCAGATCTTGATGTTTTGAGGTCCTAGGAAGCTCCCCTGACTATTCCCCCGATGATGTCGGTGTGTGTGTGTGTAACCCTTTTGAACGGCTTGACTGGTTTCATCGCGGGTGGTGCCATTCGAAAGGGCTTGACCAAACTTAGATTTCCTGAAAATTTAAACCGATTCAGACCAGTAGATTTTGAAAAATTGTAAAAAAACTACAAAAAAAAATGTTTTGAAAAGTGGTTTTTTTGGAATAACTTTCAAACGGCTTTACCGATCAATTCCAAAAACTAATCAGCTCTTAACATAAAAAAACTGCGTCGATCGCCGCCAGTCCGGTCAAAATCGATTGATTCGTTCGTGAGTTATCGTGAACGAAAGAAAACCGAAAAAAGTGTTTTTTCGGGGTTACTCTGAAGTTTTCGGTTCGATCAATTAAAACCTGAAAATAACTTATGAGGATAATAAAACTGCGTAGAATGCCGCCAACTGTGTGAAAATCGGTAGATCCATTCAAAAGTTATTGCGATTTGAATATTCCAAAATGATTTATTAAACTCCCATCAAACTTTTGAGCTCGGAGAGATCAAAACGACACGAAAATTAGATTTTTGAGCTCGAAGAGCTCAAAAACATAATGAGTGCAATATCGAGCGCTTAATTACGAATGTAGCGGGAAGTTGCAGGGATGGCCGTCCGGGTCAACCGTTTTCCTAATTTTTTATTTGGAGGATTAGAGAAGTGTGGCGTCGTACGCTATTTATTTATAAATTGAGTATTCCCTGCACGTAAAGACCCGCATACGTCCGCCATAGGACGAAAAATTGTTTGAGCACCATGGGCAAGCCCCGCGCAAATACAGTCGAGATGATAATTATTTGCAGCAAGGATATAAAGTCTCGGCCCTATCGGGCCTCAGCCCTGCTGAAAATGTTTATCACCTCGATTGTATTTGCGCGTGGCTCACCCAAGGAACATAAATAACTAATATAAATCTATATATGATTATATCTGATCAGATCTATTTAATATAGGACCACATATATAATTAAACATAAAGCTATGTACATAATTATATCGAATCAAATGTCAATTATAAACTAACATTTATTAACATATAATGATACATTATTAAATTCAGCATTTTTTAATAATTATATATAAAAATATTTTGTTGAGTGAATTTGTTTCACTTGCCATGTCATATGATATATGAAGATTGCTTATGAATAAAAATCATCTTTATAAATTATTTTCATTAATTATATTACATTATAATAACGTTAATTGTAACATACCGAATCGTATCACAGCTCATATAATTATCTTTTATATTTTCAAATATTAAAAACGCTAATTTATTTAGTGATTTGAATTATTATCATGTATGACAGTTATGTATTCCAGCTATCGTATTAAAAAAAATTGCTATTTTTGCTTTTGATTTTAAATAAATACTAGCTGTTACCCGCCCGCTCCGCTGGGCACTTAAAATTGTATTTAGAATTGAATAAAATTGTATTTTTAGATCTAGACTTGAAATTTAATTGGAGTATTGTTTTGACTTTCACAGATTCTAAGTTCCATCCGATTGGCCTGTACCTTTTATTCATGCGATTATTCTAGCTAATAATTATTGTAACTTTCAATGTGCAATCTCTCTAACATCCCCGTGGCCATGTTCCAAAAATGAATAATAATTGACATGAAGAAAAAAATATTTAAATCAGTTGACATCGAAGGCCATCCCTGTAATTTCCTATTTCTCTTAAGATTCTATCAAATTTTATAGCTATAGGAACTGTATTTGAAGAATATGAATTTTTTGACAATTATTACTCCCGCACTCTTATGTTGGAGAAGAATTTCGTAAGATCCTATTCGAGATGATTTCTACATTATAAATAAAAGCTTCCAACAAAACTTCGAGTCCATAGAAACTATTATTTCAAAATGAGAGATTTTCATTGTAACCCTTGCGACTTTCAAATCATTCTGAAATCAGTCTGAAAAAATTCTGGAAACATTATGGAATCATGATGGTTCCAGAGTGTTTCCAGAGTGGTTTTGTGCCTATTTTCCAGCATGAAACCAGAGTGCACCCAGACTAAAGCCAGAGTGGAATCAAAGTGAACTCAGAATAAAATTAAAGTGGAACCAGAGTGAACACAGACTAAAGCCAGAGTAGAATCAAATTGAACTCAGAATGAAACTAAAGTGAAACCAAAGTGAACCCGGACTAAAGCCAGAGTGGAATCAGATTGGACTCAGAATGAAACTATAGTGGAACCAGAGTGGACCCAGACTAGAACTAGAGTGGAATCAAATTGGACTCAGAATGTAATTAAAGTGGAACCAGAGTGGAATCAAAGTGAATCCAGAATGAAACCGAAGTGGAACCAGAGTGATACCAGAATGGAACCAGATTAGAATCAAAGTGAATTTTACATAAAATCAAGATGGCTTCAAAGTGGAATCAACATGAAATTAAAATGAAATCAGAGTAAAATAATAATCAAATCAGAATTCATTCAGATTTAAACTAGCGTGAAGTCAACGTGAAATTTGCATGAGTCACAATGGAGTTATTAAAAATTAGATTAAACTGTCAGTAAATTTAGAATAAGTTCGGATAAAATCGAAATTAATTAAGATAAAACTACAGCAAAACTAAAGTCAGATCCGATAAAACTTCATAGGGATCTGAATGTGTAAATAATTTAATATAAATAATAAATTACCTTAATTGGAAAAAATTAATCAATTATTAATATACTTCTTAAAGTTTTTTCCATCTTTATTATATAAATGTACATAATAAGATGTTACATAGTGGAAAACGTATCCTTTTATAATTTCAATGATATATATTAATATATTAATCAACATTAACAGTTTGTTTATTTAGTCACATCTCTATTTAAAAATGTTGATTAAAGAGTATTAAAAATTAATTCTTCTCAATCAGTTTTTATAATCAAAGTTGTTATTCATCTCATCTTTGACAAATTTAAAGATTTCTCCTAATCTTACGTACACTAAAACTATTTTAATAAAAACTTTATTATATCAATTATGAGTTGATCAGCATCGAAAATTGTATTTAAAATCAAAAATAGAAAATATAAAATTCCTATCATATAGAACGTAAGTTTCAGAAAATTGTAAATGTCTATATATAATATATCTGGTGAAGAAAATAAAGTCATGCGTAATATATGTCGGTAAAAATGTATGCTTCAATTTTTCTCCTAAATTCTCTTAAAAAAATTACATATCAATCATGACATAGTTTTTACTACAGCTGTTTTTTAAAATGCTTTTCGTACATGAACCTATTCACTATATGTATACAGTCTATAATTGTGCATTAAAAATCACAGGAAAAAAATATACAACTTGAAAAAAATTAATTTTCCAATGACTTTTATTTAAAGTAAAAAATAAATTTGTCGTAATACTTCAAAGTTCACTTTCATTGTTACTTTACTTTCAAATTTTATGGTTTAAAGAAGTCAAAAATTAATGATGACCAACGTAGTAGCATTTCGTTCGTCGGTTTCCAGTGAAAAAAATGAAATTCAAGTATTAGTAGGTCCAATAATTATAAACAAAATGAAACGATCAGAATATTATAACGATATTACACAATTTTATTTAGTTACCAAACTTGACAATGTTTCGATTTAGATATCCAAATTAATTATTACGTCAATTTCTATGAATTTGTACGTCAAGTAGTATCGTATACACGATGAAAAAAAATTTTTGTCTGATCATATATGATTATACATGAGGTTTGGAATGATCAAACATATATGACCAAAACATCTTGCGATAATACTCTTGGGACCTTAAAAAGTTTTTTAGACTGGCAATACGATTGTTTTGACACTGACATATAGCCTGTCAATAATTACCGAAAAATTTATTGGACAGTGACTATTTTCTAATTTTTTTTAATAATGACATAATTTTTTTGTAATTTTATTGTACTTTGATCAAATTTAATAAGTTCTTAAACTTTACAAAAATCTATTGAATTCCGGAATTTGATGAAATTGCAAAAATTTTTATAAAAACCAGTACTTTCTGTTGTTAAAAGTCTAATAAATTTATGTCTTTCAATATTAATGCTGGTGACTTGGACGAGTGAGCAGCGTTCCAGACGGCTTCCAGCTAAAAAGATTTGAGTTCGAGCCCTCCATACGCCTGCGATTTTTTTATTTAATATTGTCATGAATTGATTATCCTAATATTGTAACGAACCATTACCGTACTATTCCATTTCTCTATGTATTTATGAAATGAATTTGTTATTCTCGAAAGCATTTTTTTATCAGACATATATGAGTAAAAATAATTATATATGATCATATATAATAATGCATAAGTAAATCTGATTATATATGATTAGACGTGGCCAATATATATATATATATATATATATATATATATATATATATATATATATATAAACTTTTGAACAAACTACATTTTCGGAATCAGCTCGAAAAACTGAGTCAGAAAATGGCTAAATTTTTTAAAAGTTGCGCCATGAGGACGGCTGCAACCCTTGTGGAAATAATTCTCTGAAAAAACTCTTGAAAAGTCTTTATAACTCTGAATAAGACTTTTCGAAAGTCTTCACATCCCTAACTAAGTAAAGGAAAGACTTAATAAGTCTTCAAAACTCTGCAATACTCTTCAAAAGTCAAATTTTCCCTGCAATTTCGGAATTTCTCAAAGAGTTATTAAGACTTGATAAGACTTGTTCAGTTTTACAGGAAAAGAAGAAAATATTTCTTTTCAAAAAAATTACTTATCAGAATTAAATAAAACTTTAAAAAAGAAGTAATGCATGTTTTAAAAAAATTTTTTTTAAATAATATTTTCATCACGAAAATACTTTGATGGGCATCGAATCACTCATAGTTGAGCAAGTCAAAACATCAACAGCAAATGAAGTGCACTTGATGTTGGAAACAGATACTACTCAAAGAGTACATCCAATCGGTATTTAATTTGGACTATCAAATATTAAAGTCAACTTTCTAGGTAGGAAAGAATTTTCTATCCACACGCTATCTGCTGGAATTAATTGATACCTAACATATTTTAGTTTACGAATTTACAGTTAGAATCTTTGAGTGTTCTTAGTTTCTAATAGGTGGCATGTGGTTAGAAAATTCTTCTAAAATTCTTCTTCAGTCCGATGGATTTGGCTAAAAATGTAGTATTATTTTCTACCCTACCAACAACATTTTTCTGAATTTTTTTACCCAACCCAAAAAAAGTTACAAATTTGAAAAAAAAAATGCTCTTTTTTTTTTCAAATTGCTATAACTTTGACACAAATTAACCTTTTGGCCCTTTTTTGTTTTTTGTTTATTCTTGTTTTTAAATGTAGTTTTTAGAAAAAAATTCAAAAAAATTTTCGGAAGTAAAGAACAATAAAATATTTTAGTTTTTTCAAGAAAACCGTCATTTTTTCGAAGTTCGACACTTTGGATTTTCAATTTTTGTGTCTCAAAAAAAACTTCAACTAAAACCGTATTCAACCCCACTATTCCCATTTTGTGCCCACTTATTCTTCTAATTTTTTTTCGATTGAAAAAAAAAAAGTTTTTTCAAATTTTGCTTATTTTCTTAAATTTCGCACTAAAACGATTTTGGTTGGCTTTTATAACCTCAAAAGTAAAAAAAACATAAACTGTATTGATAAGAGTAAAATTATTTTATTTAAATATAGTGTTTTATAATTTATACAATCTCAATATTCTAATTATTCGCGTTGATTCAGCGATTGTTTCCTCGGTGTTGTTTGGACTCTTGTGATGAAGAAAAGGACTTTACCTCCATAACAGAATTCAATAACGGTGTGATTTGATGAATTCTTTGTGTTGTTAGTATCGGTTGAGCCCTTTTGAAACGTTCTTCCAATTGTTCTTTCATTGAATTATACTCTTCAATTTTTGAGAACTTAATATTTATATTTGGTAAGTTAATTAAGCACCACTCAAATAATTGTATCGGTGTTAATATCTGTAGATGAGGTGGCAACTGTAGACTAGCGCGTGCGGTCATTCGTTTTAAGGTTCCACCTATCCCATCACATGGCCCTTTGCCGTGTGCCGTAGCGAAGAAATTCCACTCGACTGTTATTGCAAAATCTTTCTTATAATGAGATAAATTAATACCAAATTTTTAGCCAAATCGAAAGGGGTCGAAAAATAAACTCGGTGATTTGGCATGGAATGCCCCACATAGATTACCGACATAAATTATCATCAAATGATGTAATTATTATCAACGGTAAATAAAAAATCTGGAAAACGGTTGACCCTAAAGGCCATCACTGCAACTTCCCGCTAATTCCATATCTAAGCGCTTAAATTGAACTTATGACGTTTTTTAGCTCTTCGAGCTCGCAAATATCATTTATATGTTACTCCGACTCCTCCGAGCTCAAAGAGTTAGCTGTTCTAAGCTTTTGAGCTTTTCAAGCTCAAAAGTCTGATAGAAGTTTAAAAAAAAGCCATTCGACAGCCGAAATGGAAGTAGATTTCATAAACTATATAAATTCACATGTGAAGTATAAAAAAAATAAAATAATTATCATAATCATTATGTTTATAATTAATTTAATGTTCCCCTCCTGTTTCACAATGATTAAAATACACGCGTACATTACTCAGGCGGCAATGTAACTTTTTCATCCTTAAAAATAGAGTGGAAAATAAACCATTCAGCATCAGAATGATAGAAAAAATTTAGAATTTTCTGGGACAATGCGATTCTCTGCGACAACTACCTTACGATGAAATTTAATGTAGAAAGTATTCATTATGTTTAGAGCTGTATTTTTGCTTCCTTTCCTCCTCTCTACGTGGTAAAGGCCTACAGGGGACCCGCCACGTTAAAGAAAGGGAACGCATCTTATTACACAGTACCTCTTGGGTGATGTGGAAATCTGCGTAATAACTGAACGAATTATTGACTAACTAACATCAGTATGGCAGAATGACAAGGGGTGTTATTTAACATCCAAAACGACTACAAGAGTAAAATTTCATTGAAATAATCCCAGAACAGATACATTTTTTCGGGCTAAAAATACGCGTAAACATGTAAATTAAAGCTTATTTTCTCAGCTTTAAGATGCATTTGACCAGGATCGAATATCTCAATGTGTTCGAAAGTTACACGAGGGAGAAATAGCAGAAATACTCAATTTTCGAATTTTCAAAATTTTAAAATGCTGTAATTTCTAAACTAATCGACCGATTAGGCTCAAATTTGAACTCGACCTTCGTAATTAGTCATAAACTAAGTATGTTGAGTTTCATTATGATCCGTTAAGAATTGTAGACGGTATCGTGCTGACAAGCCCGCGTTATATCCCATATATATATATATATATATATATATATATATATATATATATATATATATATATATATATATATATATATATATATATATATATAGGGTGATTAAAAAAAAAAAAGAATATTTTTTTTTCGTTTGGTACTCTGAAAAATAGGTTCCTAGACACCTCTAAGAAAGCCTCTCCAAGCATGAGTTCTTAATTGTAACGGGAAGGTCCTCCTTCTTACAGTTTTCTATTTTTTCTTATTATCAGATAGAAAAATTTATACCTCGCTTCCAACTACTTGAAAAAATATCTTGTTCCTTAGATTTTGTAGGAAATTGAATGCTCTACAAAAAGGTCTCTTACGATTTTTTTCGTAAACCCAACCGTTTAAAAGATATTAACGGTTAAAGTTTGATTATTTTTGGGAAAATTTTTTATTTCTTATGAATTTTATAACTCAATGAAAAAAATCATTATGAATGATGAAACTCATAGTTTTGTAGGAAATTTACTGCTCTATAAAAATGGTCTCTTATGATTTTTCGATCAAGTTGAGCGTTTACGAGATATTCATCGTCAAACATCAATGCATATCAATTTTTCTAGTTTTTGATCAATAATTCGAAAAATTTCAATTTATTCTGTGAGTTTCAAGGAAATTTAGACAAATTTGAGTTTCTATGAATAGAAATATGTTATGAACTATTTTTTTAATTAGTTTTTTTAGTCTTGGACATGTTTGATTACATTAAAACAAAAATTAGTGCATTTTTTTAAATATATAATTCAATTTAGTGTGTTTCACATGTGTTTCACTTTTTTATAGATAAATTTTTTATTGAATTATCAATTGCAATATAATTGTCTATATTTTTAACATAACAGTACGCTATTACTATAAATAATTTCTTTTATTACAATTTGGGAATGTTTTTTGATGTTCTTTGACAACTTGCAATAAGTACTGGAATTGTTCTTCATTTTTTGTCAAGCATTGATTATATTCACTGACTAATGCAACAGCTCGCTCTGCTGAATCATTGACAACTTTTAGTTGTTGAAAGTATTCTTTATTTTCGAGATAACTCTCATTAGTAGGCCATAATTCAACATCGACATCAAGAAAGTCATACGGTAGATCGAAGATTTTGAAAAGATTTAATGACTTTTTAGACACAAAGTCACTCAGAGTTCTCTGCGCCAATGAATTCAATCTTTTTTAGCAATTACAAATCTTTTAGCTTTAGAATCTGTACCTTCACGAGTATTAACAGCTTCAACAATACTTTTTTTACTTCTAATGGAACGCCATCGTCAAACAGTGATAAAATGGCAAGTTCATCGCTCAAATACCATAAGTGCGAAATCATTTTTTCACACGTAGCTGAAGAAATCAAAGGATTGATATGTTTGTACTCCAATAAATTTTTCATAAACTGCAAGTCATGATAAGCAGCAGTTGTTGCAGAAGTTGATGAAAACCAAGCTTTTAAATACAATGTGACTATAAAAATACAGAAATGACGAAGACCATGCAATTCTTTCTGAGAGAGTTTGAATTCATCTCTGAATAGATACATTTTCAAACTATAAATGGCCTTAGCCATCCATCTAGCATGATGAACAGCACCAGGACGTTTGAAAGAAATCTTTTCTTGAGGCATTTCTCCAAGGAAAATCAATGATAATTCCAATAATTCTTTATCTAACTTATTATAACATTTCTTTATCGATCGAAACTCAAATTTATGTAAATTTTCCTGAAACTCATAGTTTAAATTAAAATTTATCGAATTATTGATCAAAAACTGGAAATATTGATATTCGTTAATGTTTGACGATGAATATCTCGTAACGGCTTCACTTAATCAAAAAATCATAAGAGACCATTTTTGTAGAGCAGTAAATTTCCTACAAAATCATGAGTTCCGCAATCCGAAATAATTTTTTTCATCGACTTATAAAATTCATAATAAAAACGAATATTTTCCTTAAAATAGCCAAACTTCAACTATGAATATCTTTTAATCGGTTGAGTTTTTGAAAAAGTCATAAGAGACCTTTTTGTAAAGCATTCAATTTCTCACAAAATCTATGCCACGGAATATTTGTCCAAGCAGTTGGAAGCGAGATATAAATTTTTTTATCTGATTATTCGAAAAAATAGAAACCCGCAAAGCGGAGGACCTTCCCGTTATAATTAAGAGCTTATACTTGGAGAGAATTCTTTTTCGGTGTCTACGAACCTATTTTTCAGAGTATAAAATCAAAAATAAATTATTCGATTTTTTTGACCCACCCTAATATATATATATATATATATATATATATATATATATATATATATATATATATATATATATATATATATAAATACATACATATATAAACATTTGAACCATATGTATTTTCTGATTCAGCTCGTCGAGCTGAATCAGGATATAGCAAAATTTTTCAAAAATTCCGACATGAGGACAAATACAATAGTTAGATTTCTATGAAATCTACTAATAAATCAGTATTTTTTTAATTTTTAAACTGCAATAACTTTTGAATAAATGAACCGATTTTCACGCAGTTAATAGCATTCCACTCAATTTTTTAAATTCTACAATATACTTTTGAACACAAACTGATCAAACCGAAAATCTAAGAAAAATTTGAAAAATGCTCTTTTTCCTAATTTTATTGACAACGATAACTCACGAACCAATCAACCAATTTTCACGTTCTTGGCAGTGATAGACGTGGTTTTCTAGGCTCTAATAATAGTTTTATTTCATCGAAAACGATACAAAATGAAATCTCGAAGTTATGTAAAAAAATACTTTTTTCAAAAATTTTCAACAACGACATCTCTCGAACAAATTAACCGAATTTCACGCGGTTTGCAGCGATCCATGAAGTTTTTCAAGTACTATGAACAGTATGTTAACATAAATTGATCAGATAAGAAATTTTAGAGTTTTTCTTAAAAAATTCCATTTTTTCGATTTCTTTCGTTCACGATATTTCTCGAACAAATGAACCGATTTTAAAACGGTTGGCGGTGTTCGGCTCCGTTTCTAAAGGTTGAGAGCTGACTAGTTTTTGAAATCGATCGGTAAAGCCGTTAGAAAGTTATTCCAAAAAAACCACTTTTAAAAAAATGTTTTTTCGCAGATTTTTGGAGATTTCTTGGAATCTACCTGTCCGAATCAGTTCAAATTTTTAAGAAATCTAAGCGTGGTGGAACCTAATCGAATGTCACCAACCGCGTTTCGATCGGTCGAGCCGTTCAAAAGTTATAAAAGGGTTACACACACACACGCGCACACACACACACACGCACACGCGCGCGCGAGCGCACACACGCTAACGTGGTGACACCCTCTCAGGAACCCTCGAAATAGCTTCCTAGGATCTTAAAACGTCGAGATCTGTTGAAAACTCAAATTATGCAAAACGGGGTAAAACCAATAACTTCCCGATTTTTGAAAATTTTCAATTTTCTTAGCGAGAAGTTAAAAAATATCTAACATTACCATAATTTATCATTAAATGATGTAATTATTATCAGCGACAGATAAAAAAAATGCCCTACGTTACCGACATAAATTATTATTAATTGTTGTACTTATTATCAACGGCAGATAAGAATCCTAGATTACCTACAGACATAGACTACAGTCGGTTAATCGGTAGGTAAAACAGATTAATAAGATAATCCACAGAAATTGACATCAGTTGGTACAGCAGTAGATAGGGTACATCGCGAAACTCGGCCTGTATTGCAGGATGTGAAATTTTCGGGCGTCTTATCCCCCTAGATTATCTTCTAACATCATCTATCAATTTTGAAACTAAACAATCAAGATTGAAAAATTTACATAAATTTTTCAAACATAAAAAAGGTAGTGTAATCATGAACAAATGACTATAGTTGTTTCTAAAATGGAGGTTATGTTAAATCATGTTCTTCTTCTATGAGCTAGAAAACATGTGAACCACGGATAAATGCCTGTCTTTTGTTTTATGGGAGCAAATAAATTAATAAACAAACAAACATGGCAAAGGGCTCATAGATAGCCTATTACCATCTTCGATTAATTCTGCGTCGAATGGTTGTGGTTTCATGCTGATCGGTCTAGTAGTTTTCGAGTTGACCTCGTACAAAGAAAACAAACTTTGCTTATATATATATATATATATATATATATATATATATATATATATATATATATATATATATATATATATATATATATATATATATTTATATATATATATATATATAGATTATACATAATTGTATATGATCATATCTAATTATATATGATTATAGCCGGCCAATTTTTACGTATAATTTATATATACGTGATTATATATAAGTGCTTACATATAAATATATATGATTAGGCAAATTCCTTTTTTTTCCGACTAATTATATTGATATTTTATCTGTGAATAAGTGCGTACATTTCATGTAAAATATATATAACTGAACTTATAATTTTTATGTACTGATAAATATCATAATTTGATTTCAGAAGTCGGTACAGAGCAGGACCAATAAGAAGATCACGGAGAAGAGCGGTATTCAAAAATGGTGATTGCAATGTTTTACAATCCCGGATATCTCGACGATCATTACGTTTTCTTCAAGATATTTTTACAACTCTTGTCGACACGCAATGGCGGTGGACATTACTTTGTTTCACTCTAAGTTTTGTCTTATCATGGCTAGGATTTGCAGTTATTTGGTGGCTTATTGCATTTACTCATGGAGATTTCGATAAAAATCATTTACCTCCATTTCAGGCTACAAATAATTGGACACCATGCATTTACAATATATTTTCATTTACCAGTTGCTTTTTATTCTCGGTTGAAACGCAACACACTATCGGGTATGGTAGTAGATCGACAACCGAAGAATGTCCAGAGGCTATATTTGTGATGTGTATTCAAAGCATCGCTGGGGTCATGATTCAATCATTCATGGTTGGTATTGTATTTGCGAAAATGAGCCGACCAAAACAACGTACCCAAACATTATTATTCTCACGCAATGCAGTCATTTGTCAACGAGATGGTGAACTTTGTTTCATGTTTCGTGTGGCTGATATGAGAAAATCTCATATAATCGGTGCCACGGTAAGAGCTCAAGTAATCCGATCTATTACAACTAAAGAAGGAGAAATCCTTACTTTGAATCAAAAACAACTCACCGTAGGAACAGATGATAATAATAATGGCAATATATTCTTCATTTGGCCTATGACAATTATTCATAAAATTAATGCAGAATCACCATTTTATGATATGTCAGCTGAAGATATGTTGACGGAGCGGTTTGAAGTAGTGGTTATTCTCGAAGGAACGATTGAATCTACTGGGCAGACTACACAAGCGAGATCAAGTTATCTACCCCACGAAATTTTATGGGGTCATCGCTTCGAGCCAATGGTCGATTATTCCAAAGAACGACAAGGATATGAAGTAGACCATTCCCTTTTTAATTCTACTACACAAGTCGATACACCATTGTGCTCTGGACGAGAACTTACCGATTTTTATAAAGTTCAAGACGATTCACGTTACAGCACAGGTTTGTTTCCCTTATGAGTTATTATTTTTCTATTGATAAGATTTAGTATTTACGTGTGAGATTTTGATAACTCAAAGTGCACGGAAAATATAAAAAATTTCTAGTTAATTAGTTTTTTATTAACAAAAATTTTGATCTAGTAAGGATTTGATTGCTAATAGCAATGTGCTAAAATTTTGACTCAAGAAGGCACCACTACTAAGTATATTTTTGGTTTATAATCCTTCAATAAGCACTGCGATTCAACTATACATATATCCAGTATCTCGCTATTTTCACTTGGCACTTTAACTTTAAACATGTTTAAATATTGCACGCCTTATAAGCGAAACAGATGTGCTCTACAATTGCCTTACAAAAATCAAGCGATTTCTTGAACTAAAATTGCCTCTATTATTTTCTATCGCACTTGTAGGACAATATTTACCCATAAATGTCATGGAAAAATACTAGTTTCAACACTGATGACATTTTTAGAAGACATTCTGCTTTTTAAATAAATAAAAGAAATATTTACAAAAATTATTTCATGGACGTCCGACTGTCAAATGTATGTATGAAAACTGGTGTGATCACGATAACTACCGAAATCAAGTCGATTTTTTTTATACGCTTCAGTATGATCTAAAAATAAGTCCTTTTGAAGATCAACATCTAATTAAATGTAGTTTGTTTACAATTAACAATAAACTAAAAATCCACTTATCGTTTATATATCTATATCTTTGTAAATAAGGTTCATTTACAATACTTGCGCAGTATTTTTCGTATTTTATTTTAATCAATTTTATTATAGAAAATGCGATTATGAGGCGTGCACTTTTGGATTTTCCGAAATTTTTAAGTTAATTACACTTAAAATTTATCAACTAATTATGTATTTTTTGGCTTAAAAAAAATGAGATTCAGTGACTTTGAAAAATTTTCGGCAGGGTATAACGCGTATTTTCAGATTCAGTGGTAGAGAATCACAATTTTCTTTATCATACTGAAGATTACCACAACGAGATTCTATTGTATACATGAAAAAAAATAAATAGGTTCTGCAACTTGATAGATTTCTATGGTAGCAACTTGAAAAAATCATGTTGTAGCACCATGATTTTCATGTTGCAGCAACAAGACATTCCTGAGGTAGGAACATGAAAATTCTGTAATAGCATCATGGAAAAATCGTGTTGTAGTAATATTATTTTCATTTTGCGGCAACAGGAAAATCCTGTGGCAGGCAATAACAACAATAAAAATTAGGAAAACGGTTAACCCTCAAGGTTATTCAAGCAACTTCCCGCTAAATTCATACCTAGGTGCTTAAAATTGCGCTAATAGTGTTTTTGAGCTCTTCAAGCTCAAAGAGATAGCTTTTCTATGCTTTTGAGCTCAAAAGTCTGATAGAAGTTTCATATAACACTATTTTTTGAATTTTCAAACCGCAATAACTTTTGAATGAATGAACCGATTTTCACGCAGTTGGCGGCATTCAAGGCAGTTTTTTCAGCCTCATAATAGATCTTTAAGTTTAAATTGATTAAACTAGGAATTTAAGAGTAACTCCAAAAAAACAACTTTTTCGGTTATCTTTAGTTTACGATATCTCTCGTACGAATCGACTGATTTTGACCGGCTTGGCGGCGATAAACGTGGTTTTTTAATGGTAAAAGCTGATTAGTTTAAGAAATTCATCAGTAGAGCCGTTTAAAAGTTAGTCAAAAATAATCAGTAGGGTATCAGGGGGTCTGGCTCCATCGGTAAAACAGATTTGTGGGTTCGTGCACATGCTAAGTACCATCTGTCGATATATGTGACCTGTTTTACCGACAGTTTGAGGATATGGTCGAGGTTTTGCAGGTGGCGCTGGTGGTGAATTCCGCTGCCATCTTACTGTCCGCCATATTCCCGCCATTTCTAAAATGTATCCACCATTGTGAATTCGCTATCCGTCATCTGGTGGCTGCTATCCGCCATCTGGTGGCTGCTATCCGCCATCTGGTGGTTGCTATCTACCATCTGATGGCTGCTATCCGTCATTTTGATTTGTGAATCCGCCATTTTAATCCGCCATTTTGAATCTGATTTCCGTCATTTTAAATTCATATTAATTCATTTTAATTCAATTCGTTAGAAAAAAGCATCCTCAACTATTAACCCGCCTTCGGCTCGGCCATAACAGATCAGTAGTTCAGGATTACGCATTTGTAGTATGATATATCCATGTTTTATATATTTAAAATGAAGTTATGATAACTGCTTGCGAGAAGGATTTTACGCAGCGCCATCTGGTGGCAGCTTGCATTACTTCTAACTGTGGAATAGATGACGTCATCAGACAGGTTTGAACCTGTTCAAGGTCGCGTAACTGCGTAGTTTTCTTTGTTCTATTTCTAACTGCGTAGTAGATGACGTCATCAAACAGGTTTAGACTTGTTTTTGTGAAAATTTCTATGAATCAGATAACTCATTCTGTTCTAGAATTTTTTAACTGCGTAGTAGATGACGTCATCAGACAGGTCTGAACCTGTTCAAAGTCATGGAAACTGCGTAGTTTTCTTTGTTCTATTCCTTACTGCGCAGTAGATGACTCATTTTGTTCTAGAATATTCTTACTGCGCAGTAGATGACTCATTCTGTTCTAGAATTTTCTTACTGCGCAGTAGATGACGTCATCAAACAGGTTTTTAGGTAGAGGAGTGGGGGTAACTGCGCAGTATTTTCTGCCTATATAAGCAGCTCGCCGAGAGCGTACTTCACAAAAACGAAGTACATCTCTCATGATTAAACAGTATTCAGTGTTATATAAAATATAGTGAAGTTCACTGTTGTGAAGTACGCGAGTATAGTCCAGTGTGCAAAAACTATTGTGTAGTGTACATAACCTATAAACAGTCACATAACCTTTAAAAGTGTACATAACCTATAAACAGTCTACATAACCGATAAACAGTGTATATAACCTACAAACAGTGTATATAACCTATAAAAGTGTACATAACCTATAAACAGTGTATATAACCTATAAACAGTGTGCATGACCTTCAATATTGTGTAAACAGACAGTAGTGAAGTGTGCGTCTTCCCAAGATGGCTCAACCTAACTTCATTGAGGCTCTCAAAAACTTGGTGGACACTATTGCTGTCTCATATGCTGATCTGTTGGGAGAGCAGCTCACTGATAATCATCGTCAAAGGTGTTTAAGGGTGTGCAATGAAACTATCCAGTACTTCAACACTATATTACTCGATCCTGGAACATCAATTCAAGTGAGACGAAGTGTTCAAGCACACATCAACCAACTCAACTGGTTTACCGATCAGTTCTCCAGACTCGGTAACCAAGTTGTTGGTGGAGATCTCAACCAAGGAGTCAAATGGCGGGACTTGGAAAACGCTTTCGCTGGTAACATCCAGACTGGATGTGTTGTCAACCAACATCACAAAGATCCAGCATCATTTCTCCAAGCCTCACGGGATATCATCATCAACAAGGTACAGAGTGTCTTGAGAGATCTGGCAGGGTTGAAAGTGAATGTTGAACTCTTTTGCACATTCCGGAAACAAGAAGATGTAGAAGAGGGAAAGTCTTTCATCACCAAAAGTCGTGAGATTCTCCCTGCTAGATCTCTCCAGGATTGGTACAGTGAACATGTATACGACAAATTACTTCAAAGAATTGAAGAATTTGAACATGAGGGTTCCGGATGGAGTCTGCTTGGACCGAACAGCTTGATGGTGACTATGTCAAGATTCGCACCAACCCAAGTTGGAAACTCCACCTTCGTCAAATTACCGAGGGATATTATCAGGAAGAGTGCGGTTACGAACATCCAGAACAATGATGAGTTCTGCTTCCTGTGGTGTGTCAACGCTGCCTTGCATCCACCAGTATTGGTTCCAGCTGACCCTTCAAGTTATCGTCACTTCAGCGTCAGATTGAACTATGAAGGTATTCAATTTCCAATTAAACTTAATGATGTGCCGAAATTTGAAAAAATGAATAACCTTAGCATTAATGTATATGGTATAGAGTCAGAATTCACGGGTAAAAAGTCTGAAAAAAGCACTATTATCCCATTATATTTAAGCAACTTCGAGTCAGAAATACCGACAATACATTTATTAATGATTAAAAAAGTGTAAATTATACCGATAATTTAGATAATATTGAGTCAGTCTATCACTTTGCATGGATACATAATCTTTCTGCATTAATTAGAAGTCAAATATCTCTAGGTAAACATAAATTGTACTTTTGTGATCGTTGTTTGAATCATTTCAAATTAGAAAAATGTTATTTAGAGCACCGAGTAGACTGTTTTAAATCTAACAAAGTCCGCATGGAATTTCCCAGTGAAAAAAATAAAATTTTGAAATTCAAAGATTTTAAGTCTAAAGATACTGTGCCGTTTGTAGTTTACGCGGATCTAGAATGCACACTCGAACCCCCGGGAGATGATGAAAAGACAATTAATAAACATGTTCCACACAGTATTGGTTACTATGTACATTGCAGCTATGATAACACACTCTCCAAATTTGAATTAAACCGTTCTCCTGATTGCATTAACTGGTTTGTTAAACAATTAGAGTCATTAGCTCTGAACTTTGAAAAAATTCTAAAGAATCCTATTAAAATGAAACCATTAACGAAAGAGCAACAAGATAGACACAACCAGGCAACTATGTGTCACATCTGTGAAAAACCAATCACTTCTGCTTCAGATAAAGTTTATGATCATTGTCACTTCACAGGTAATTACAGAGATGCTGCACATAAATCATGTAACGTTAATTATCAAAAATCTACCATTATCCCAGTTGTCTTTCATAATTTATCCGGCTACGACTCACACTTCATAATTAAGTCCTTAGCTACAGTATTTGAGGGTGAAATTTCATTATTATCAATCAATAAAGAGCGTTACATTTCTTTCACAAAATCAGTTAAAAATACTTCAGTCTCTATAAGATTTATTGACTCTTTTAGATTCATGGCCTCCAGTTTAGAGAATTAGCTTCATACCTTGATGACAAAGACAAATAGATTACGCGACTACACTACCCTGACCCTGACAAATTTAAACTAGCAATACGTAAGGGTGTATTCCCATATGAGTACATTGACAGTATTGACAGACTAGACGAGACACAGTTACCTAACCAGGAATCATTTTATTCAAAATTAACAAACTCAACTATTTCTGATGATGACTATGCTTTTGCTCAAGTAGTTTGGAGTGAATTTAAAATCAACACGCTGGGAGCGTACTCAGACTTGTATTTGAAGACTGACGTACTTCTCTTGGCTGATGTCTTTGAAAACTTTAGACTTAGTTGTTTCAAGACGTACAATCTCGATGCACTTCATTTCTATACTGCTCCCGGTCTATCAAACGCTGCAATGTTAAAGCATACTGAAGTAGAACTTGAACTGCTAACTGATCCTGAGATGCTACTTTTCATTGAGAAGAGTGTTCGCGGTGGGGTATCGATGTGTGCTAATAGACACGCTGAAGCTAACAATCGGTACATGGGTAAAGATTTTGATTCAAACAACCCCGAAACATACCTGATGTACTATGATGTAAATAATTTGTATGGAGCAGCAATGAGTATGTCTTTACCCAAGGGTAAATTTGAATGGGTTGAAAATGTAGATAATGTAGATCAGTTTTTCAATGATGATGAGAGTGTAGGCTACATCCTTGAAGTGGACCTACACTATCCTGAGAAATTACATGATCTACACAAAGATCTACCTTTATGCCCAGAACATTTTGTACCACCTGGCAGCAAACAACAAAAATTAACAACAACTCTGTATGATAAGTCTAATTATGTAATACATTATAAGAATTTAAAACAATGTTTAGATTTAGGCTTAGAACTTAAGAAACTAAATCGAGTCTTGAAATTTGAGCAATCAGACTGGCTCAAGTCATACATTGATAAAAATACTGATTGCCGAAAATTAGCGAAAAATTAGTTTGAAAAAAATTATTATAAATTAATGAATAACGCAGTTTTCGGAAAGACGATGGAAAATGTAAGAAAATATAAAGATGTATATTTGAGAACGAAGTGGCAAGGTCGATACAATGTATCCGATTTAGTATGTAGACCTAACTTCCACAGCCTTACAATTTTCGATGAAGACATGGTTATAGTAGAACTTAAAAAAGCTAGAGTCTGCTTCAACAAACCAATATATGTAGGCTTTAGTATATTAGATTTATCCAAGACTTTTATTTATGACTTCCACTATAATTATGTGCTTGAAAATTATGCAAAAACCTCTAAATTATTGTACACCGATACAGACAGTTTCATTTACCAATTCAATGTACCCAACATCTATGAAGACATCAAACGTGATATCTCAAGGTTTGATACTTCCGATTACCCACCTAACAACGTCTTCAACATGCCCCTTGTTAACAAAAAGGTTCTGGGACTCATGAAGGATGAGAACAATGGAAAAATCATGTCCGAGTTCGTGGGTCTCAGAGCCAAATTGTATGCCTTCGAAATCCATGATCCTGAGAAGGAAAAGGATAGGATTAAGAAACGGGCAAAGGGTATCGGAGGATCAGCCTTGAAGACTATCATGTTTGATGACTTCAAAAGATGCCTTTTTGAAAATGTGCTGTTAAAGAAAGAACAGTACATGATCAAAAGCAAAAAACATCAAGTGCACACAGTAAAACAGGAGAAACTTGCTGTCAGTTGGGCTGATGACAAACGTCAACTCATTGAGGCAAGCACTGATACTGTGCCTTGGGGTTATAAAGGCTCCTTAGATTTTAAGAAAAGAAAACTTGTAGAATCTACAATGTAGATGATGAAAATAATAATAAGAGACAAAAAGTTTTGTAATAGTAAAAATAATGTAAATATATTTTCAAGGATTTATGTATTAAGGTTTTGTAAATAAAAACAATGTAAATATAATTTGTGTTTTACATATCTGATTTATTGATCCAACTATTATGTTCAGTATCAAAGCCTAACCATTTAACATAGTATTTATTTCCACGTTTTCTAATTACTTTTTCAACAAGATATACATCTGGATATTTGACTTTGCTGAGTTCTTCGTTGTAAAATCCGCCTTCAATTGGTTGATCCTGATAGTCCACGAGCTTGTACGTCGTTGGATTCGTATTCGGCACCGATTTGATTGTGAAGATTTCTGTTGTCCAGTTTGGCGTGTATCCTTTGTCAAAAACATGCTTGTACTAGCTGATTCGGACTTTGTCTCCAACTTTGAACTTATGCTTCGATTTGGTTTTCAGTGGTTGATATATATTTTCCAATAGTTGTTTCTCCTGAGCAGCGGTAACATCAACAGGTTTCATTTTGATGGTACTATGTTTGGTGTTGTTGTATGTATTCACCAAGTCATCAAGTACATCAGTCCACTTGTAGCTGCTGCGAGCTGTAAACTCTCGCCACATTTTAGTCATGAGTGTTCTATTGAAACGTTCACATATGGATGCTTTGAGATTGCTGAATGTTGAATACAGATTTATCTTATGCTGCTTCATCAGATCTTTGAATTCTTTGTTGTAAAACTCTTTACCCTGATCAACATGGAGATTCTTAGGAACACGACCTTGCTGGAGTACAGACTTCATAGCACTAGTGACATCTCCACCACTTTTTGATTTAATAGGAACTGCCCAGGCATATTTAGAAAATATGTCTATGATTGTAAGCAGATACTTGTATCCTTTATTGACTGTTGCATATGGAATCATCTCAACCAAGTCGGCTTGCCAAGTCTCATCGAGACCTCGGATATCAACATGACAACGTTTATAGTTCCTGCGAGCTGGTTTGTGAAGCTCTTCAGCTATCACCAGCTTTTTCTCTTCCATTGAAATTATTAACGAGATATTTGATATTATTTTGATGAGAGGAAAGTACTGCTTTAACTTCCTCAATAGCTGTCTGCAAATTTCTCACAGCAGCTTTCAGTATTACTATTTTAGAGTATAAATGTGAAATAATCTCTTTCTGTTCGCTGTCTATACTTTTATTCAGTTCAGACATCTGTCTCAGTACAAACTGCACTGTCGCCGCATCATGTTCATTTGAAGGATTACCGAGATTGCACAGACTTTTATTCTCAATGTTATAGTTTCCATCAGAAGTTACATTGAAATCTCTACCAGCAGGGCCTCGTTGACCTGACTTATCATTGTCCAGTGGACGTCCAAATATATCGATGCTCATGGTTATGAACACTTTGACTGTCAGCGTGCGAATGATTTAATTTTTCAGAAGCTTTTAATATATAACTCCAGCCTCCCTAAGCACTTCAATAGTTGATATGATTTCATTCGTGTGACTTGGATTTCCAGCAGCTTGAGATGCCATAAGTAGTCGCAAACGATCAACTAGTTCATTTGGATCATCCCAGTAAACATAGTCCATTGGTAATCTCTGTTTTCTTGCAATCATATATTTAGGTAACCCATTACCGAACTTGGTGATAAAATCAGCAATGTATTTATTGAACTTGATTGTTGTATCTTCACGAATAATACGATTTGGATCATAATATTTCCTATGAGCGTTGGTATGTTGAATTATGTCCAAGTACTTTTTCTTATCATCTGGGGTGATGAGTGCATCCTCTGGTGATTTTCTAAATTATAATTCCAACAACCCAGGAGTTATTGGATAATTTTTTTCTTTGACAGTTATTGTATCATTTGCAAATGAAATAGGTGAATCACCCATATGCATTTCACCACGTTTTCTGCGTACACCATATCTCATATCATTATCTTTATGTTTTTTACTTAAACGTTGTAGATAATTAGTGAGAAGAGGATTTCTACGAGCTGGAGTACTTGTTGATGGTGGTGGCTGAGTAATAGCAAGTGCTGTATTATCAAATGAACTTTCATCATCTGTTATTAAACTGTTGTATACTTCTGGATCATCATACAAAGATTTTTCAACCTCTTGTTTTTGAACCTGTGGTTTTTCTTCTTTTTTAATATTTTCCCCTTTCAACTTTGAAGATTCAACTATACTCTGGAGTGGTGTCACAATAGGCTTGAATATTTCCTCCATAGCTTTCTCAGCTGTATCTTTACCCAACTTCATCATCTTGTGCTTCCGTCGGATGGCATCACTGGCTTGAGATATCTGATGCAGAATATCTTTCTGCTTTGATATTTCTTCAGGCTTCATGTTTACAGGTTAACGTCTACAGCATGTATGACTATCACACTCTAAAGTACCTCAATTTATACTAATGAAGCAGTCGAATCCTCTGCGATACCTACCACTGTTCAATTCACTGTCTTTATCTATTACCACAAACCCATATTTATTCCAACATGCCGAGCATAACTCTCTGAATGAGTTGTACGACATGTCTGTATTGACATGATCATTATAAATATGCTTCAGATTCATTTCATCTTGACGGAATAGCACGAGAAAGTTTGCGTTATCTCTAATCAGATGCTTAGGTATTCGTGTATAAGTTTGACAGAGATAAAAGCTATCAATATCTTTGTGTCGACCCATGCAGAAAAAAGCCTTGATGTGATCCTGTTTTTCACAAGCAACATCATCAAATATCATCAGGGAGTTAGGTTTTGCATCTTCAGGCTTGATTATAGTCTCATGATCGCTGAATATGAAGAATTCAATACCATCAATCTGTTTAAGTAGTGTTTCGAGAAACTGATACTTTGGTTGGTTAAGAGACTTTGAGTAAAGATATATATTCTCAAACCTCAAGCCGTTTGAATGTACAATAAGAGATAGTAGAGCGTTGGTCTTTCCACAGTTTGATGGTCCGCAAAACACTGCACGGATACTGTTGGGAAGTAATGCACCGTGTCGTTTGAGTTTCACACCGGTCCCTTGAACAATTTGATCAAAATTCATAACAGGCAACTGAGCTCTTGATTTGCTGCCCATGACTGCTGATTAGATTCTGAGCTCAAGGGGTATATATACCAGCTTATATAGATTAGCATGTTAGTCTTTGATGTGACATGTCTGAGAGCAGACGTGGTAAAGGTTTGTTCAACAACATAATCAATAAGCTCCCACTTGAACTCCATATCCCTGGGTACCAGTACTGCGGTCCAGGTACAAAGTTAGCTAAGAGGTTCGCTCGAGGTGATCCAGGTATAAATCCTCTGGACGCTGCGTGTAAGGAACACGATATAGCTTACTCGAAAAATCGTGAAAATTTAGAAGCCCGTCACGAGGCTGATAAAATCCTTGCTAAGAAAGCGTGGCAACGATTTCAAGCAAGAGACGCTGCTATTGGTGAAAAAGCTGCTGCTTGGAGTGTGAATAAAATCATGAAGCTGAAAAGACGTTTCGGTATGGGTCTTAAAAAAGAAAAACCTATTACCAAGCGTAAGACAATTAAAAGAAAAACAATGAAGCGTAAGACAGTCAAAAGAAAGACTTCCAAGAAGAAGGATGTTGCTCTGAGACAGATTGTTGATGAAGCTAAAAAGTCCATGCAGCCTGGTGGAGATCCAGTTAAAACAGCTCTTGGAGGTGCCCGCAAAGCTGTCAAGAAAGTTGGTGGGAAGAAAAACGTTCGATTGCCTCGTATTCTACCAGTTCCATCAAAGATTGGTGGAGTACTTCCATTCTTGATTCCCCTGTTTGCAGGATTATCAGCGGTTGGTGCTCTAACAGGTGGAGCTGCAGGTATTGCAAAAGCTGTGAACGATGCCAGCGCAGCCAAAAATCAATTAGCTGAAAAGAAACGTCACAACTTGAAGATGGAGGAAATAGCTGTAGGTAGCGGATTATACCTCAAACCTTACCGCAGTGGTATGCGACTTTATCTGAAACCATACCCAGAAGGAGCTGGCTGCAAGAAGTCAAAAAACCAGTAGAGCTACCACATCGAGCACTGACTAACATCGACTTATTAAAATATGTCAAGCTGCTTAAAATTCCAAATTTTCGAGGAGTTTTCATGAGAAATCATTTACCAAAATCTGGACCAAAGACAAACGAATCAGCAATAATAAATTTAGATGATAAACTTGGACCTGGAACTCACTGGGTTGCATACAAGAAGAATCATAATCAAGTAATTTACTTTGACAGTTTTGGTAATCTACAACCCCCACAAGACTTGATGAAATGTCTCGATATAGGTAGCGTAAAGTACAATCATAAAAGATATCAAGACTTTGATACAATCATATGTGGACATTTGTCCTTAAAATTCCTGGCTGGACAACTATAAATTGAAGTGACTCGGGAATACAAGCGTCAGTCATGGCAGAGTCATTCACCTTGACACTATCCGGAAACTCCTCCATACTGGAGGCAAATTATTTTCCACCGATTGAGCTATCACCAACAAAAAATTATGTACTTGGACTCGTTAAGCTTCTAACATTCAATTCAATACCAAATATTGATGTTGGTGCTAATAAATTTTATGTGTCATCAAAAAGATCCAAAAGAAGTATAATCAAGAGATTTCAAGAAATAACTATACCAACAGGGAGTTATGAAACTAAAGATATTGAAACTTATATAAACAAGACATTACCTGAACTAAGTTTCACTTTAAAAGCAAACAACAATGAGTTCAGAAGTGAAATAAAATGTGATCAATATATAAATTTTGAACCTGAAGATTCCATTGGATCATTACTTGGATTTACCAATCGGGTTCTTGAACCTAACATAACTCATAAATCTGATTTACCAGTGAAAATATTAAAAATCAATGCTCTGAGAATCGAGTGCAATATAACTACTGGATCGTACATCAATGGTGAGAAGAATCATACAATCCATGAATTTTTTCCAAGGGTTCCAGCCGGATATAAAATAGTGGAAGTGCCAACAAACATCATTTACCTGCCAGTCGCCGTACGAGCAATACACTACTTGAGACTACGCATTGTTGACCAAGACGGGAGAATAGCAAATTTCCGTGGCGAGACGATAACGATAAGACTGCATATAAAAAGTCTGTAATGGGTATCGCATACGAGACAAAGACTGGTAGTGGGTATAAAAGGATTGCAGCATGCCCAAAGATTATCAGTCACCATCAAGCTCTGAAAGTGTTAACACATCAGAACAGAGAGTTCCTAAAAAGTCTAGGACTAAAATTACGTGGAAAATTCATAAGATAAAAATAAATTTTTGTTGTCTAGCTTGTGTGATCCCTTGTGGAAATAATTCTCTGAAAAAACTCTTGACAAGTCTTTATAACTCTGAATAAGACTTTTCGAAATTCTTCACATCCCTAACTAAGTGAAGGAAAGACTTAATAAGTCTTCAAAACTCTGCAATACTCTTCAAAAATCAAATTTTCCCTGCAATTTCGGAATTTCTCAAAGAGTTAATAAGACTTGATAAGACTTGTTCAGTTTTACAGGAAAAGAAGAAAATATTTCTTTTCAAAAAAATTACTTATCAGAATTAAATAAAACTATAAAAAAGAATTAATGAATGTTTTAAAAAAATTTTTTTTAAATAATATTTTCATCACGAAAATACTTTGATGGGCATCGAATCACTCATAGTTGAGCAAGTCAAAACATCAACAGCAAATGAAGTGCACTTGCTGTTGTAAACAGATATTACTCAAAGAGTAAATCCAATCGGTATTTAATTTGGACTATCAAATATTAAAGTCAACTTTCTAGGTAGGAAAGAATTTTCTAACCACATGCCACCTATTAGAAACTAAGAACACTCAAAGATTCTAACTGTAAATTCGTAAACTAAAATATGTTAGGTATCAATTAATTCCAGCAGATAGCGTGTGGATAGAAAATTCTTTCCTACCTAGAAAGTTGACTTTAATATTTGATAGTCCAAATTAAATACCAATTGGATTTACTCTTTGAGTAGTATCTGTTTCCAACATCAAGTGCACTTCATTTGCTGTTGATGTTTTGACTTGCTCAACTATGAGTGATTCGATGCCCATCAAAGTATTTTCGTGATGAAAATATTATTTAAAAAAAATTTTTTTAAAACATGCATTAATTCTTTTTTATAGTTTTATTTAATTCTGATAAGCAATTTTTTTGAAAAGAAATATTTTCTTCTTTTCCTGTAAAACTGAACAAGTCTTATCAAGTCTTAATAACTCTTTGAGAAATTCCGAAATTGCAGGGAAAATTTGACTTTTGAAGAGTATTGCAGAGTTTTGAAGACTTATTAAGTCTTTCCTTTACTTAGTTAGGGATGTGAAGACTTTCGAAAAGTCTTATTCAGAGTTATAAAGACTTTTGAAGAGTTTTTTCAGAGAATTATTTCCACAAGGGATACCATGGCGGAAATCTTAGATATAAAAAAATCGATTATTTTCGATGAATCTATTGCACACTGTGAAGCTCATTCACACTTGCCATATGCATCATCAGCATTCAACAACAGTGATGAAATCAGGATTGCTGTTCAACATCAAGATCTGTGCTTGCTCCCAAGCAAGAGCACAGTACATTTTTATGGAAGAATGAGGAAATCTGATGGTACTGCTGTAAGTGCTACTACGAAGATGGTCAACATGGCTGTTTGTCATATGTTTGAAGAGATACGTTATGAGCTCAATGGCGTAGAAATCGAAAGATGGAAGAATGTTGGTATCACCAGTGTTATGAAAGGATACGCTTCTCTGAGTCCGGGACAACAAAATATTCTGGAAAATGCTGGTTGGATTGTTAATGAAGATGACAACAAGCTGACTGATAATAGCGGTTACTTTGATGTCTCAGTACCGCTGAGTTTCATTCTTGGATTTGCTGAAGATTATCAACGAATTATCGTGAATGCCAAGCATGAATTGATACTGATCAGATCAAAATGCTTATGTTGTTACCGTTGAGAATGAAAATGTTTCAATTACGATTCAAAAAATTAAGTGGATTGTACCGTATATAACAATGTCTGAGAAGCAAAAAATCGAGGTGTTGAATTACATAACCTCCGATCCAGCTATCCCAATCAGTTTCCGGACTTGGGAATTGTATGAGTATCCACTGCTACCAGCTACCAACAAGCATATTTGGGTAATCAAAACAACAAATCAGCTTGAGAAACCTCGTTTTGTTATCCTTGGATTCCAAACAGCAAGAAAGAATCAATCGAATCAAAACGCAAGCGAGTTTGATCACTGCAACATTAGAGACATTAAGCTGTTCTTGAACTCTCAGAGTTATCCATATGGAAATTTGAACCTCAACATTGTGCATAATCAGTATGCCTTGATGTATGATATGTACACAAATTTTCAAAGTGCTTACTATGGAAAAGAAGCTGAACCGCTATTGGCTAAAAAAAATTTTCTGAATAAAGCACCTCTATATACAGGGTGTCTCAGAAGTCGTGAGCCACCGGACAGGGTGTGGTAGAAAATTGGATTCTGAATAGAAAAGTCCTTTACCATTTTTCAATCAGACCCATAGAAAAATTACTACAAATTTATGAAAATAGACCAATGAGGAGCGCGGTTTAGCGGCAGAACGGTAGGCGCAAGAGCGAGCGAGTGGAAGCGCGACAGGCAATGAGTGCGCGCTCGCTTGCACACGTGTGATATCATTGCTCAGTTATAGCGGGATGCCCGCATGCAATAATAATGATCAATGATACTCCTGTAAATAAAAAAAAATTAATATTAGAAAAATCATCCCATAGACAGCCCCATAAAATAAAAAATGTGCGATTTTTTGATAATTAAAACTCAAATTTTCGGTGTCACCGAAAAATGAAAAAAAAAAGCCAACAGTCATATTCGATGATACCCCTGTAATTAAAAAAAAAAAGAAAAGTTATAAAAGTACCCCATACACTCTGAGATACAGCCCCATAAAGTCAAAAATTTGCGATTATTTAATGATGAAATTCAAATGATCAATGTGCACTTGAAGTTAAAAAAAAAAGCAATAAAAATAATCAGTGACACTACTGTAGACCAAAAAAATTGAAAAAAAATAAAAAACTACCTCATAGACACTGAGATACACCCCCATAAAGCTGCGATTTCTCCATTATTTGTGAAGTTAAGTTGAAATTCTCGGTGTCAACTCGGAATAACTCAAAGAAAATTATCTTTCTTTCCAGTTTAACCTTTTTTATGAATTAAAAATCAAAATTTTGGAATCCACCCCATAAACACCGAGAGGCAACCCCACAATGCCACAATTGTTCGATTTTTATTGATTTAAATTGAAATTCTCGGTGTCTACTCAAAATAAGTAAAAGAAAATTATTGTACTTTTTAATGTTATCTCTGTTATAAAATAATAAATCAAAATTTTAGAATCCACCCCACAGACACCGAGATACATCCCCATACAGTCGCTATTTGTCGATTTTTAATTGACTTAAATTGAAATTCTCGGTGTCCACTTAAAATAAAGAGCATAAACTCATTCCACTTTCCAATTTACTCTTTTTAATAAATGAAAATATCAAAATTCAAGAATTCACCCCATAGACCCCAAGATACGCCTCCATAAAGCCGCGATTTATCGATTTTTTGTGGATTGATATCGAAATTTTCGGTGTCATATAAAATTTGAATTTTAATTATTGAAAAATCGCGAATTGTTGGCTTTATTTGGATGTTTGTTAGTGTCTATGCGGTGGATTTTCAAGAGTTAAGTTTTTTTATGTTTTTAAGGGTGTAATTTAAAAGTACAATAGGTTTCTCTTGTTGTTGTTAAATGGACACCAAGAATTTCAATTTCAATTACTAACAAATCACAAATAAGCGGATTTATGGGGTCCTATCTCGCCGTTAATGGGGTGTTTTTTTCAAATCTTATTTTTTTTTTTTTGCTTACAAAAGTATATCTGAAAATGAGTTTTCATACTTTTCATTTATTTTCAACGGACACCGAGAAGTAGCATTTTAATTACTAAAAATCAGAAATTTTCAGCTTAATGGGATCATAATTCGGAGTTTGCGGGGTGGTTTTTAAATAATAATTTTTTTCGATACACAGGAGTTTAATCGATAAGTACAAAAGGTTTCTTTTGTTGATTTTCAATGGGCACCAATAATTTGAATTTTAATTTCTAAGCAATCCCGATTTTTGTGCGTTATCAAGTCATCTTTCGGTATCTATGGGGTGTTTTTACAATTTTTTAAATTTGTCTGATGGTCAAAAGTACCACTGATAATTTTGATTGGTATTTTTTTTTCTATTTCGAATGCACTGTGAATATTTTAATTTTTATGTTAAATAATCCCGAAATACTCGGCTTTATTAGGCTGTATCTTAGTGTCTATGGGGTGGTTTTTGTAATTTTTAATTTTTTTCTGATTGTTATGGGTATAGTTAACTATTAGTCCTAGATTTTTATTTGAAATTTTGAGTAGTCGTCGAAAATTTCTATTTTAATTATTGAAATATCGCACAATTTTTGGCTTTATGGGACTGTATCTCCCTGTCTATAGGGTAAATTTTTATTTTTAAAAATTTTCTTCACCTACTGTAGTGTCACTGATTATTTTTATTGCTTTTTTTTTTTCACTTCAAGTGCACTCTGATCATTTGAATTTCATTATTAAATAATCGCGAATTTTCGGCTTTACGGGGCTGTATCTCCCTGTCTATGAGGTAGTTTTTATTTTTTTCAATTTTTTTGGTCTACAGTAGTGTCACTGATTATTTTTATTGCTTTTTTTTTTTTAACTTCAAGTGCACACTGATCATTTGAATTTCATCATTAAATAATCGCAAATTTTTGGCTTTATGGGGCTGTATCTCAGAGTGTATGGGGTACTTTTATAACTTTTCTTTTTTTTTTTTAATTACAGGGGTATCATTGAATATGACTGTTGGCTTTTTTTTTTTTTTTTTTTTTTTCATTTTTCGGTGACACCGAAAATTTGAGTTTTAATTATCAAAAAATCGCACATTTTTTATTTTATGGGGCTGTCTATGGGATGATTTTTCTAATATTAATTTTTTTATTTACAGGAGTATCATTGATCATTATTATTGCATGCGGGCATCCCGCTATAACTGAGCAATGATATCACACGTGTGCAAGCGAGCGCGCACTCATTGCCTGTCGCGCTTCCACTCGCTCGCTCTTGCGCCTACCGTTCTGCCGCTAAACCGCGCTCCTCATTGGTCTATTTTCATAAATTTGTAGTAATTTTTCTGTGGGTCTGATCGAAAAATGGTAAAGGACTTTTCTATTCAGAATCCAATTTTCTACCACACCCTGTCCGGTGGCTCACGACTTCTGAGACACCCTGTATAATTGACTGTTCCAAGCAGAACGAGTCAATCAAGTCTGGACCTGTGGATATACGCCTGGAATTTAAATCATCAGCACAGTTTCCAAATCAAACTGCTGCTTACTGCTTGATAATTCACGATCGAATAATTGAGTACAATTCCATCAGCAGTACTGGGAGAAAACTTACTTAACGGTGCAGTTTGATCCCAAACCCACCATACATTACATGTATGTATGGGACTTTGCATCCAGACAAGCGAGGAAAGGACCATGGGAACAAGCAGCAAGAGACGGAGAACAATTTCGCCGACGAATACAACAAATAAATAAAATTATTGATCCTGTACTAATCAATAAACTTAATGTAATTAAAAATAGTAAATAAACATGATGTAATTAAAAATAGTAAATAAAGAAATACTTTTTTATAATTTTGGATTTTTAATTATAAACCTTACTATAATAAATACGAAATTTATTAGTAACATTACATAGATTTAAACTTTTTCATTAATTGCACAGTTGGTATAGATGGTGTGTAAATGAATTTAAATTTATTGTATGATGTACCGCTGTCATACAAATAAATCTTTTCACCATTATTGATAATATTCTTCATCTTTGCAAGTAGATGCGGCTTATTCAAAAACTTCTGGTTGCATGCAGCAGGGAGAAACGTTGAACAAGTGTTGTCCAAGCATATTTCAACGTTGAATCCAAATTGTGTTCTAACTATTTTGATGTTTGTGATCTCATAATTATGCCCAGTTTCCAATTCATGCATTCGCCTGAATGGTAGACGGCACCCGTACATCCTGGTGATGATAGCAGATTCCAGCAGCAGATTCCAGCAGCGGGTAGCAGATTCCAGGACCAGATAGCAGATTCCAACAGCAGATTTCGGCAGCAGGTAGCAGCTTCCAGGGTAGCAGAGTCACTACAGTATTTTACTATGGTACTTCACAATATTTCACTGTAAACTCGTACTTCACACTGTAAACTTTTACTTCACTGTTGCGAAGTACGCTCTCAGCGAGCTGCTTTTATAGCCAGAGGATACTACGCAGTTACCCCTCACTCTTCTACCTCAAAAACGGTTTGATGACGTCATCTACTACGCAGTTAGAAATAGAACAAAGAAAAACTGCGCAGTTACGCAACCTTGAACAGGCTCAGACCTGTATGATGACGTCATCTACTACGCAGTTAGAAATAGAACAAAGAGAACTACATAACCTTGAACAGACTCAAACCTGTCTGATGATGTCATCTACTACGCAGTTCAAAACTCTACCGTATAGTATGAATAACCAATCAAATTATTATTAATTAATCAAGAAAAATAATTAACCAATAAGATTATCGAGTGGTGGGGGTAAAATCCACAGATCGGGTTATAAAAGGTTGAATTGATTGTAAGAGTCATCATTCAGTTACTCTTCGTTGTCAAGAGCAGTAAAAATGGAGATCATTCTAGACATTCAAGGATTCAGAGGAGCTGATAATCGCTTCATTGTTAAGGAGTTGGCCTCAATAACAATTCAACATGATATTGATAATATTGAAGAGTTATCATGCACACTATTTCAACCGCCATATCACTGGAAGGTGTTACCAGTCAACTATCAACATCTGAATACCTGGCTGATCCGAAATTATCATGGAATCGGTTGGAATGCTGGAACAACTTCATATTACAAGCTCAAAGACGTTCTCAATTATTTAACTTGTAATAAAAAAATTATTTATGTCAAAGGTATCGAGAAAAAGTTATGGGTTCAAAATTTAATTGATTGTAATAATAAAATTGTAATCGATCTCGATAATTTCAAATGTCCCTCTCTAAAAAGTATGAAAATTTGTAACAATCATTTTTGTAATTATCATGATCGTTTATCTGATTTATGTGCCTTGGAAAATGTAAAAAATTTAAAAGATTGGTTTGTAAGCACTCAATAAATCTAAAATAAATGAATTATAATTGTTATTATTATTTCATCCTAACACATTTAATTGAGAATAGAATTAATTATTGTTAGTTATTAAATTCAAATAATTTTCCAACACTACTACTGATATTAATACTTATCAACAGATGGCGTAATGGTTTTTGATTTTTTAATTATGATAATCAATAATCAGTTTTTGTTTTTCAAAAATTTTATAATTAATATTTGTTTAAATTAAAAGTCATGCATTATTTTATATAACCATTTAAAAATAAAAACTGAGTATTGATTTTCAAAATATATCGCTAGAAGATTTTTGGATTTGACGATAGAGAGCACATCAACCCCATATTAGTTTATCAAATAATACATAACTTTTAATTTAAATAAATATTAATAATATTAATAACAAAATATTATAAACTAATAATAATTATTTATCTTTTATTTAAATTAAAAGTCATGTATTATTCTATATATGTATATATAACTAGAAAATTTTTTAATATTTTTGAATTGACAGCTTTCACGCTCTAAGAATAAACTGATAGTAGATGGCTCTAGTACAAGAAGCGCGAAATTCAAACTATCATTATGATAAGTAACTTAAAAAATTATGATTAAGTATAACTTATTGAATTTGAATTATAAATATTAATCTTAAATTAAAAATGTGAGGAATTATAAATAAAAACAATGAATTATTTATATTGAAATCCAATATTTTATTGATTAAATAATTCCACTGGTCATTTTTACATCAAGACTAGAATTAATAAATTCAAATTTATTATATTTTCCACCATGATAACGCAGAAACAGATAGTTTGAATCTATTAATTCATTCAAACTCTTCATGAAGTTATCATCTTTTAGATGTTGAATAGTTCTTGATGGTAGATAAATGTTAAATTCATCGTTTATATTAGCAACAATCCTAGTTCCATACTGAGTTGTAATAGCTTTGATACCGTTAATCTTATATTCTCGATTAAACTCCAACTCATTCATTGTCTTAACAGGAAGAATCCCAGTAAGACAATTAACCTCATTTATCTTGGTGAGATCCATGATTGATTGCTGTAAAAATTTTTTAATTAATTGTAATGGTTGATTACATGATTCTTCATTTAATTCATATTTTGATTAGACAGTAAATGAATACTTATAATTAGTAATACTGATAGGTAGAAGATGTATATCACCAAGAACTTGTACTTCAACTTGTAGTCACCACCAGCTCGTACTTTACTGGAGACGTGTACTTCGTTGTTGTGAAGAACGGCTTGAGCGCGCTGCTTTTATAGCCAGAGGATACTACGCAGTTACCCCCCACTCCTTTACCTCAAAAACGGTTTGGTGACGTCATCTACTACGCAGTTAGAAATAGAACAAAGAAAACTGCGCAATTACGCAACCTTGAACAGGCTCACACCTGTATGATGACGTCATCTACTACGCAGTTAGAAAATTCTAGAACAGAATGAGTCATCTACTACGCAGTTAGGAATAAAGCAAAGAGAACTACGCAGTTACCGTGACCTTGAACACGTTCAGACCTGTTTAGAAGTAGACAGAAACCTCGATAGATGGCGTATCTTCTCACATGTACTCCTCATATGTACAGTTTGAATATATTAATCTTTTCAGAATATAAACAATGAAATGCACCTGTGATCTAAGCAACTATTATTGATGCTGAGATCACAGGTGCATTTTTTAACAAAAATGCAGGAAATCAGAATCAAAATTTGAAATGGCGGAAATCAGACTCAAAATGGCGGATATTATACTTAAAATGACGGCTCGATATAAAAATGGTGGAAATCAGATTCAAAATGGCAGATTTCAGATGGCAGCCACCAAAATGGCGGATAGCAGCCACCAGATGGCGGATTCAAAATGGTAGGAAAATAGCGGATAAATTTTTAAAAATGGCGGATAGTAAGATGGCGGCAGAATTCCCCACCAGCGCCACCTATAACCTCGATAAAAACCTCATCCATAACCTCAAAATGACATACATATCTACCGCCGGCAACACCTACTATCGGTAAAAACAGGTCGCCCATATCCACAGATGATACTTGTCACGAACCTACACTCGGTAGTGCAGATCCCAGCTTAGTGCGGGCACGAACCCACAAATCTGTTTTACCGATTGGGCATGCACTCCCCTGTTTAACTATAATCACTTTCATAATAAATTAGGAAAACGGTTGACCCTGAAGGCCATCCCGGCAACTTCCCGTTACTTTCATAATTAAGCGCTCGAAATTGCACTTATTATTATTTGAGCTCTTCGAACTCAAAAATATAATTTTCGTGTAGTATTGAACTCTCCGAGCTCAATAGAGAGAGAGAGAGAGAGAGAGAGAGAGAGAGAGAGAGAGAGAGAGAGAGAGAGAGAGAGAGAGAGAGAGAGAGAGAGAGAGAGAGAGAGAGAGAGAGAGAGAGAGAGAGAGAGAGAGAGAGAGAGAGTAGTCAGGGATGCTTCCTGAGACCTTAAAACAGAGTGAATTTCACTGCTGGTTGGACTAAATGAATTAGAAATTATACAGTGACATTTACTTCTAAATCAGTTTGCATTCACTACGAAAAATTTTTACAATGTGATAATAAAATTTGAATGATGATTATTGTAATTATTATTCTTGCCTTCCACAGGATTTTCCTATTGCTACCTCGCCATTGTCTTGTTGCTGCAACATGAAAATCACGAGGCTGCAACATGATTTTTTTCATGCTGCTACCACAGGATTTTCAATACCTGATTGGTCAATGTCGATGTAAATTTACTGTAGAATATATCATATCATTCCTACCATATTGATCACTTATCATTTGATTAAAAATGATTTTCTCAATTAAATTTTTACATAATTCAAAACATTAATAAATGGTTCATTATATTTATTTGTTCCACAGATGGTACGAGTTTGAGAAAAAATCCTGGTGACTCAACAATGCCATTGCTACTGACCACTTATAATCAAAACGATAATGACTCTGGTTACTTGAGTCCTCAAAGTTATATTTATCACAGATCGCCAAAACTCCACGTTAATGTTCCACTAATCGATGAAGCACAAGGATTGTAAACATCTATGAGAAGATCTTATTGAGAATCGAAATAATTATAGTTTGCATAATTGATAACTCTTATTTAATTTTTCTATTAATTTAATCGTAGTAAACTGCACCCAAAGAAAAAAAATGCCATTTGGTCTCACCCGAAATGAAGAGTAGATTTCATTTGATATAAAATTCTCTTTATTTTGCTATTATAATTTTTTGACAACCAAATTTTTAAATTAATCACAATAAAGAAGTTCAGCAAAAGTTTTTTGGATATATTTATTATTTGGATAATTATCTTGGACTAATTCAAAGATGAGCGAAATCCTTCTAAAAATTTAATATTTAATATTATTTATGATATCGAAGATAAAGAAAAAAAAGTCAGTGTTATCTACATCAAATCAAAGAAAATTTCATGAGCTTTCACATGAATTTTTCGAAAATCAGCTATCTCTTTTAAATTAAAATTTATAAATCAATGAAGTGACCGAAAACGTGATTTTCACTATTTTGAAAATTTTAAATGGCCGCCGTTCCTATTTTGCTCATCTTCGAACTCGTTCAAGGTAATTACCCACAGAATATGTGTACCAAGTTTCATCAAGATCATTAGAAAACTTTTGCAGATATCCTCATGACACGATTGCTTATATATATATATATATATATATATATATATATATATATATATATATATATATATATATATATATATATATATATATATATATATATATATATATATATATATATATAAGGTGGGTCAAAAAAATCGAATAATTTATTTTTGACTTTATACTCTGAAAAATAGGTTCGTAGACACCTAAAAGAATTCTCTCCAAGTATAAGCTCTTAATTATAACGGGAAGGTCCTCCGCTTTGCGGTTTCTATTTTTTTCGAATAATCAGATAAAAAAATTTATATCTCGCTTCCAACTGCTTGGAAAAATATTCCGTGGCATAGATTTTGTGAGAAATTGAATGCTTTACAAAAAAGGTCTCTTATGACTTTTTCAAAAACTCAACCGATTAAAAGATATTCATAGTTGAAGTTTGGCTATTTTAAGGAAAATATTCGTTTTTATTATGAATTTTATAAGTCGATGAAAAAAAATTATTTCGGATTGCGGAACTCATGATTTTGTAGGAAATTTACTGCTCTACAAAAATGGTCTCTTATGATTTTTTGATTAAGTGAAGCCGTTACGAGATATTCATCGTCAAACATTAACGAATATCAATATTTCCAGTTTTTGATCAATAATTCGATAAATTTTAATTTAAACTATGAGTTTCAGGAAAATTTACATAAATTTGAGTTTCGATCGATAAAGAAATGTTATAAACAATTTTTTTAATATTGTTTTCAGTCTTGAGCTTGTTTGATTGCCTTAAAACAAGAAATTAGAGCATTTTTTTCGACATATAGCCAATGATTAGTTTAATTTGAAGTGAATGACATATTTCTTTGTCAAATTTAATATGAAAAGTATTGAATCAAGTGAGAAACAACCAGTATTTAACTTTTTTATAGATAAATTTTTTATTGAATTATCAATTGCAATATAATTGTCTATATTTTTAACATAACAGTACGCTATTACTATAAATAATTTCTTTTATTACAATTTGGGAATGTTTTTGATGTTCTTTGACAACTTGCAATAAGTACTGGAATTGTTCTTCATTTTTGTCAAGCATTGATTATATTCACTGACTAATGCAACAGCTCGCTCTGCTGAATCATTGACAACTTTTAGTTGTTGAAAGTATTCTTTATTTTCGAGATAACTCTCATTAGTAGGCCATAATTCAACATCGATATCAAGAAAGTCATACGGTAGATCGAAGATTTTGAAAAGATTTAATGACTTTTTAGACACAACGTCACTCAGAGTTCTCTGCGCCAATGAATTCAAATCTTTTTAGCAATTACAAATCTTTTAGCTTTAGAATCTGTACCTTCACGAGTATTAACAGCTTCAACAATACTTTTTTTTACTTCTAATGGAACGCCATCGTCAAACAGTGATAAAATGGCAAGTTCATCGCTCAAATACCATAAGTGCGAAATCATTTTTTCACACGTAGCTGAAGAAATCAAAGGATTGATATGTTTGTACTCCAATAAATTTTTCATAAACTGCAAGTCATGATAAGCAGCAGTTGTTGCAGAAGTTGATGAAAACCAAGCTTTTAAATACAATGTGACTATAAAAATACAGAAATGACGAAGACCATGCAATTCTTTCTGAGAGAGTTTGAATTCATCTCTGAATAGATACATTTTCAAACTATAAATGGCCTTAGCCATCCATCTAGCATGATGAACAGCACCAGGACGTTTGAAAGAAATCTTTTCTTGAGGCATTTCTCCAAGGAAAATCAATGATAATTCCAATAATTCTTTATCTAACTTATTATAACATTTCTTTATCGATCGAAACTCAAATTTATGTAAATTTTCCTGAAACTCATAGTTTAAATTAAAATTTATCGAATTATTGATCAAAAACTGGAAATATTGATATTCGTTAATATTTGACGATGAATATCTCGTAACGGCTTCACTTAATCAAAAATCATAAGAGACCATTTTTGTAGAGCAGTAAATTTCCTACAAAATCATGAGTTCCGCAATCCGAAATAATTTTTTTCATCGACTTATAAAATTCATAATAAAAACGAATATTTTCCTTAAAATAGCCAAACTTCAACTATGAATATCTTTTAATCGGTTGAGTTTTTGAAAAAGTCATAAGAGACCTTTTTGTAAAGCATTCAATTTCTCACAAAATCTATGCCACGGAATATTTTTCCAAGCAGTTGGAAGCGAGATATAAATTTTTTTATCTGATTATTCGAAAAAAATAGAAACCCGCAAAGCGGAGGACCTTCCCGTTATAATTAAGAGCTTATACTTGGACAGAATTCTTTTTAGGTGTCTACGAACCTATTTTTCAGAGTATAAAATCAAAAATAAATTATTCGATTTTTTTGACCCACCCTAATATATATATATATTAGGGTGGTCCTTATGTTGGGTTTTTTGAAATTTTTTTTCACGATAGTTCAAAATCGGTTCAAAATCTATAAAAAAAAAATCATGCCAAGTTATAGCTCTTAATTTTAATATTAACCCGCGCCCCCCGACGGTCAAAGTTTTAAAGGAAAATAACATGGGAAAAGTTATATTTTTACTTTGGAATTTTTTACGTCATAAACTAACCAACAAATCACATCAAAAAATATTTTTTCTAATGCAAAATTTAACGGTCTACAAAAAAGGTCTCTTATCATTTTTTGATAATTCTAACGATTTTGAAGTTATTCGAGGTCTAAATTGAAACTATAATCTTTTTCATAGTTTTTTCTGGTCATTTAATAATTCAACAATCATAGACGGGTTATTATTCATATTAGATTACTTTTTTTACTTATGCATATAATTTTGAACTATAATTTTCGTGAAAAATATTAATCAATTAAAGAAGTGTATTATTAATATTTTAATGAATCGAAAATGTACAAACATTACCATTTTTATTTTTAATTACAGATACTTTCATGAAGTTTTTACATTAGTTTTTTTAAGTGCGTCAGGAAACATTTGACGATGATCTTTAACCAATTGTAACAAGTATTGCATTTGTTTTTCATCCTTAGTATAACGATTACAAAAATCTTGCACTAGTTTAACTCCTCTTTCAGCACAGTCATTCACAACCGATAGTTTTTTAGCGAATCATAATGCAGTTTTATAGTGTTCATTATGAGCCCATTCAGAAGGATGAATCTTTAAAAATTCTGTTTGTAACTCGAATCTATTGAAAAAATTGATCGATTCTGCAGTTACGAAAAAGTCAATATCATTATATAATAATTCAGTTATGCTCTTAGTTTGAAAGCGTTTAACACTACATTTTTCACTAGTATAATCCAAGTCTTCTTCCGGAATATCATCAATCACAATTGTTTCTTCTTCTTTACGCAGCTTAGCGATAATTTTTAATTTTGTTTCTTGTGAAACTTCCTCATTAAAAATAGCCATGATTGCTAATTCTGGTGATAAATACCACAAGTGATTCATAAATCTACTAATTGCCACAGTAGCAAGATTACTGTTGATTGCCTTAAATTTGTTGAGTTCTTTTATAAACTGTAGATCATGGTACGGAGCTTTGACACTATTTGACGACGAAAACCAAGCTTTAACATAAACCATTGTCACAAAAACACATATTTGCCGTAGTTTATTATCTTCACCTTTTTTCAATGACAATTGCTCCCGAAGCATGTACATTTTCAATATATAAATAGCTTTTGCCATCCATCGTGCATGGTGACAAGCTCCTGGCTTACGAAAACTAAATTTTTCGGGGATGACACCGATAAAAACTAATGTAAGCTCTAATAACTCTTTGTAATCATTACGAGGCAGTTGTGATGCAAGAGTTTCAGTCGCAAAAGTTCTAGTAGATTCAATTTTTTCATTTGTCAAGTTATTATCATTTTTCGGATCATCTAAACCTGTTTTGTAACTGAGTTTATTTAAATCTCCCCATTGCTTTTGGAATCGGATAAAAAGTGGAACATTAGGACCAACAGTATTTGGAAAAACAGCTTCGAAGACATATCTTAGGACTATTTCAAATATATGATGCTTACATGGAAGATACAACAAATCTCTTTCTAACAATTTTTCCAGTAATACAGCAGCACCATTACGAAGGCCTAAATTTGAAGGAGTAGTGTCACAGCATATTGCTTTTACAGATATGTCGAATTCCGAGTCACATAATGTCTTATGAACTACAGAAGCTTGTGCCATTCCAGTTCCATCTTCACTCGTTGGTACACCTAACATAATTTCTTTACTTTCTGAAGTAATTATTACAGGCAATCGATGAACAGTTTCTGTATTTAACAAATTAGGTAATAATTTTCCATCCCAATGTACAACAATAGATGATAACTTTAAAAGTCTTGGAAATGTTTTTTTATTTCTATTGATTTTGACTCTCGCATAGTAAGCCGACATCGGCGAATAGATGATCGATTGACAATAATGGAATTAATATCCACTTCTAATAATTTTAAATCGATAAACGACTGACAAATAGCTGTAGTTATAAACACAGCATCTCTGTCGCTTACTTTACAACGGTCAAAAGTAGCTACAACTCTTTCGTTGAGAATATTGTGAGTTCCTCTTATATTTCTTGATTTAAATTGGCCGGCAGTAGTTGGAATGTATACTTCTCCACTAGAGACTGATTGAGCACTTCCTTGGCTTGATAAGAGTTCAACGTTTTTGTCTACAAAAAGGATAATGATAAGACAAAAATATCTTCACTATAAAATAATAAAATATCAATGAGTAAGTTGATTATTATAATTTACCAAATAATGATTTTTCTTTTTCACTTTCCAATTTAGGTTTTTCGAAATCCAATTGTTTCTCTAATTTTTAACACCAATTTCATCGTCATCGCATTTCGTCTTAATATTTGCAATAAAACCAATTCGTTCATCTGATCTCTGATTATTCAAGAATTCTTTGGAATTTTCATCAACCATTTCAAATACATTTGACGGTGCGATGTCAAATAATTTTTTAATGAACAGTAAAATTAATTTTGTTTTTTCACAGCAACTTCACTCCGATTTCTATGTTTAAGAAGTATGCGCCACTCATCATACAGTTTTTTCAACTTATCTCGACATCTTTGCACATCTTGAACGGGAATTCGAGCTTTCTTCCAAAACACAATAATTTCATCAATCACTGCAGCAACACGATCTGTGATAGTATTATTTAAAATACGTGTATAAAAAAATAACACTTTCAAAGCTTGCAATTTCGATGGTAATTTGTTACCTACGATTTGAACGTCAACATCACCAATCAAAAAAATGTTTTGACGTAAACGTGATAACTCCATATTTAACTGATTACTTAAATATCGGATAAATGAACTCAAAAATTTATTTATATATCAAAAAGGCATCAGTACTAGTAATTGAACGATTTTGATCAAGCTGAGAAATAAATGTAGGTTATGAGTAATCTGAGAATTAATTTTAGTGTTAGAGATTGAAGTAAAATCTAATAGATGGCGGCATGATCGGTTTCTAAAATGTTTTTAACCAGAAATCAAAATTTGAAATTGGAGTTTGTTGATATTTATACCAATAACAATAAAAATCGAGACAATAGGTCCCGAATTTCTTTTGTATCCAAAAAAGTTAAAAATCTTTAAAATGTTCGACAGTTCAGGCTAAAAATGAATTGGTGTTACTATTATTCCAAAGTTACAGTTACTTTGAAAATTTTCTAAACAAAAAAATCCAATGAGATTATAAAGAATAACCGGTTCATGATTTATGAACTATTAAATGACCAAAAAAACAGAAAAAACTATGAAAAAGATTATAGTTTCAATTTAGACCTCGAATAACTTCAAAACCGTTAGAATTATCAATTTTTTGTAGACCGTTAAATTTTGCATTAGAAAAAATATTTTTTGATGTGATTTGTTGGTTAGTTTATGACGTAAAAAATTCCAAAGTAAAAATATAACTTTTCCCATGTTATTTTCCTTTAAAACTTAGACCGTCGGGGGCGCGGGTTAATATTAAAATTAAGAGCTATAACTTGGCATGATTTTTTTTTTTATAGATTTTGAACCGATTTTGAACTATCGTGAAAAAAAATTTCAAAAAACCCAACATAAGGACCACCCTAATATATATATATATATTTAAATAGATAAATTTTTAACCAATGGTATTTTTGGAATTTACTTGACTAATAATGACATATAAAAAATGAAGACATCCGAATCCGTGTGAAAATTCCGTACACTCCGTTTTCATATCTGCTACTATTTGGAGGAAGACTATGATACTGATTATACTAACCAACAGTAAGAAAATTTGAAGTTTTAATGCAGCTGTAGGGGAACTTTGTATTTCAACCGTAATGATGATTATGTTAAAAATGAAAAAACCTTTCATTCACCAACATGTATTTATTGTATTCAATAATTTACTCAGAGTAGAAAAAGTAAAAATTTTTACATAATAGAAAAAAAAAAATTAGTATGAGTAAAACATAATTACATGAAATATCATAATATTTATAGGAAAGAATTGCGAGTAGGTTTAAATTCTACAGTAGGTTTAAATTTTAATGTCAAAAATATAACTGTGGTTTCAAATTTTTCTATTACCATCATTAGTTTTTAAATAATGATTAACTAACAACCTGTAGTATTTATACGGCTGTCAAGAATTAAGAATTATGATTAAAAAACTTTGGCTCAATAATTTTTTGATATTTTTGATCACAATATAGATAATTTGTGAAATTTTTGAAATAATAGCGCTGTGATGATTAATAATTTAAAAAAGATAAGGCGAAACTAACTTACAGATTCAAAAAAATCATAAAAACTGCTCCAAAAACATACCATCAAAAGTTGACTTTCACCAAAAAAAAAATATAAAACAACGAAAAGGTATAAATTTATGTCAATACCGTTTTGATGGTGCCAAATTTAACTGCAGAATCTCATTTTAAAATGAAAATATGTCCGTCTCATTATTTTCTCTATCTCCTATAATAATATATATATTATTATATATATATAATAATGTTCAAACAGGTCAGCAAAAATTAGAAACTAATAATGTCAAAAATATTTTAAATAAAGATTCGCAAAGTGTAATCTAGTAGCATCAATTCGTTCTAAGACGTTGAAGCATTGTTTTGTTCATATACTATTATAAATATCACTATTTAAAAATCACAGAAAAGGTTGGGAATTATAAATGCTCGTAAAATTTGTGTCTAGCATATTTTGATGGTAATTAATACATTGTGTTATTGATCTAAAAGTTGAATGTTGCAGCATGTTAAATAAAAGCATTTATTGAATATCTAAAATTAAGAAGTCAATATTTAGATCTATTTAAATTGCCTTCTTTTGATACCAAAAATTTAAATCAGTAATTGAATTTGTTTTATTCAAATTATAAAAAAGAAAAAAATTAAGAAAACGATTGACCCTGAAGGCCGTCCTTGCAACTTCTCGTTAATTCCATACCTAGACGCTTAAAATTGCACTTATGTTTTTGAGCTCTTCGAGTTCAAAAATGCAATTTACGTGTTATTTTAAGCTCTCCGAGCTCAAAGAGACTGCTTTTCTATGCTTCTGAGCTCTTCGAGCTCAAAAGCCTGGTAAAAGTTTCATAGAACATTATTTTTTGAATTTTCAAACTGCAATAACTTTTGAATAAATCAACAGATTTTCACACGGTTGGCGGCATTCGACGCAGTTTTTTAAGTCTCATTGAGAATCATTAAGTTCAAATTGATCAAACTAAGAATTTCAGAGCAATTCTGAAAGAAACTTTTTTTAGTTTTCTTTCGTTCATGATATTTCTCAATCCTCACAGGGGATTACGGAGGCGTTTACAATGGAATATTCCCGTTTTGAAACTATGGCTTCTATCAAAAATTGGGAAGACTCTTCTATATGTGATATCGAAATGATCTAAAAGCATTTTTTACAACCTACCTCCAAAAAGGATGGCGAGGGTAGGTGTTAACAATTAAAATTTTTAATTTCCAAACTATAGCTCCTATAGACTCCAAATTTGGTAGGTGTCTTCTACATATGATAGAGAAATAATCTAAAAGCATTTTTTATATCCCAAATTCCGTCATGGGGACCGATGCAACAGTTAGATTTCTATAAAATCTACTAAAATTCAATAGAAGATTAAAACCAACATAATAATAGTTTATAATACCTATTAACTAAGAAACCCAGTGTATTATTTTTAAGGAATAAATAATATTTTAGAATCGAATGTTCCAAAACCCAGTTTCTCATTTTCATTAATCCTAATTTATATTAATAATAAATCTTATTATTTTTTACGTTATTTATTATTATAAACATCATTGTAGAAAGTGACAAATTAGCTTTTTACAAACTTGAAATCTTAAGATTTCATGTTAATTCAACTTTTTTCGAACTTTCTTAGATTTTCAATTTTATCGATGGGAAGCTGAAAACAATACTCAAAGATGTGAAATATTAAATGATATATCCAATGTTTTATGAGCATATTGTAGGTTGTTTTAAATTTTATTTCCATAATGAAGGATAAAAATTATATAAATAAGTACAGTAGGTAAATCAAATTTTTTTATACTTTATTTAAGAAGAAAGATCACGAGTGATTTCGAAATCTGTACAGATATTTTTTTATACTTTTCCAATGCGCAAAAGAATCACTTCATTCACAATCAATTAGACAACTTTTTTTAGGTAACATAGTTGACAATTTAACATCACAAACAATATCCAACACACAATCATACAACAAAACTAATTCTATAACATTAAACTTCACAGTAAAAAATATATAGTTCAAATGCTTTACAGGTAACCGTAAACTCATATCTGAGATATTAAACTTTAGTTTATAAGATTATTATTTTATAATTCATAAGAAAATCATTTTTCATTAATTTGTTTTTACATAGCTGACACATAAAATTTAGTTTCAATATATTTATACTTTTATAGAAGATTATCAGATTAAAGTTTTAAAATTTCTCGAGAAGTTTAATAAAAATTTTCTTTTTCAATTTCATCAATATATTCTTGGCAATCAACATGACAATTTACCATTTTTAACGTATCATATATATTTATGATTGACCTTTCATCATCAATTTTCCCTAACGAATTGACATTATCTGTCATGCAACTACATTTAATATTGAAACAAAAAACAATAGTATCATATACATTTTTTAAAAATCTTATTTCGCCCTTCAGAGTTATTTCTCAAAATTTCAGGCTATAATAATTCCTTATACTGAAAACTACTCAATTTGTATAAGTTTCACAATTAACTTCATTCAAATTATTATGTTGTAAATTTTAATATTATTTTTACAATATACTGTCAACATTTTCTAAACATAATATACTCGAACATAAATTTTGAAAAAAAATATCATAAAAAATTATCTAAAGTCGCAAAAATAATTAAATATTGCAGTAAAACTGAAGTTTCAAACAAACGGAATTAAACATGTTCAAAAAAAGTAATTCAACAGAAATATTAAGTTCTTAGATACATCTAACAGATATGTTTCTTATTGCATTCTTTTGACATTTAATTATACACGAAAACTTAAAAAAATTAAATAAACTGTTACGCAAAGTATAAAAAATCAATCACTGAAGAATTTCAATTTTTAAATACTGGCTTATAAAAATTTACAATATCCATACAAAATTTTTTTACATAATTTTATTACATTAATCAAAATTCATATCTTGTGACTTAAAAAACACAATTACATCACTATTAGTGGTTGGATTGCCAATTTGATGTTTATTAACATTGAATTGACTGTATTTATAGTCATTGTTAAATCGTTGGACTGTCTATTCTTTTACTTCTTACGAAATTGCAATACTGCATAAGAAACTCTAAAAAGTCACTGTTTCTTAATGTAGCTTGAAAACTAAATAATACAGTTAATCTGTTAAATAATAAGACATATCAATAGAAAAAAAAAAAATTTTACAAAGTTAAACATATATTTGATTGCTCTTTATAACCAGTCGAGCCATCTTCAACAGTAAGCAATCAGGTAACTCAGAAAAATTTGTAATTTAATAAATTCGTAAATGCTATTACCATCGAAAAAAAATCAACATTTGAAACATTAATATACAATTTTGGACAAATCAATTTAGATAAATTACTTTGGAAAAATTATATCAATTCAGGATAGCGACTGCAATTTTATTTAAAAACCTCTGTTTAATTTCTTGCTCTAAAAAACTTTTCCTATGGTTATTGGACTCATAATTATCGTCAAAAATGAAAATACAGATAAATAATCTTTGAAAAAAATAATGAATTATTAGTCTCGAAAAAGTAAATCGATTGAAAAGCATTCTTTCTTTTCATTACAACATACTAAATTAAAAATAAATAATTTTCACATTACCAGAAACATTGATATGTTTTAATTTTTTTGAGTTTTTATCAAATCAGTTATTTAAAGAAAATCTACCTTATCTTTGATTATTTTTTTACCGCATTTTTCAAGTAAATATTATGAAAACAGTAAAAAATAAATTTTTTAATGAGCTTTAAAGCTTTTGATGGGAAAAAAAATTAAAAGCTTATCAAAAATTTTGAATGAAGTGTATCCAAACAAGTATAGCAATTTCTAATGTAATAGCCATTTTTCTTTATTCTAAATATGTAAAAAAAATAATTTCAGAGAAAAATTTAACGTGACAGCTAATTATATACATTATCATTATCTGTGACGAAAATTCCGTTTTCCAATTTAAAAAAATCATTTAAAATAATAAAAATGAAAAATAAACCTAAAAACAACAAGCGCTATCTAAAAATAATAATTAAAAATTTTGCTTTTGTTTTTTTCAGTCATTGTTAGTATATTTTATAATTGCAACTAAAACATGGCATATCATCATTTCAATTCAGTCTTGAATCAGTCTTACTGTATAAATACGAGCAATCAATTAATAAAAAAAAATTAATTTAATTTACTAGTGTTGATAAATAATAATATATCAGACTCATTTCATAACAGAAATAACTGAAACACACAAATTTCTTGATACTTTCTGTCATGTCAAATATTCTTATTTTTTGTTCCCAAATTATTTGTTTGATTTGCTTAAATCTTTTATCATTCTATTGTTTTTTTTTTGCTTGATCTATTTTCAGCTCATACCAATATTTTTATTCGAATATCCAAGCATCCGAAATTAAATTAAAAATTTAAAACAACATTAAGTTGGTATATTATACAAAATAAAAAAGTTTTTATCAATAAAAGAAATTTACTATTTGCTACTAAAATAATTCTTATATTTTGAAAAATTTTTTAATGTGAATAAAAATGCCTTTTATAAAACTATTACGGGATTAAAATTCTTTTCACGTGTCATTTTATTCTTTTTTAAAAGAATTGCTTATCACTTAATTCCAATTTTTTGGAAACTTAATACAAAATCTTATCAAGCAGGTTAATTATTATATATGTAATGTAACAAAAGGAAAATAAGTCAAAATGAAAAAATATTTTTGTCAGAAATATTTTTAAAAAATAAGCAATTTTTTGCGTTTCACGCTAAGATGCTTGATTAATAAGAAAATATGCTCACTGTTATTATTATAATTAATTATTTTTCCTTACATAAATTTGGCTAATGAAGTAAAATCAATAAGAAAAGTGTTTTTCAGTTATTCTTTTACTTCTACTTTCTAAACTTTTCTTTTACTTCCTCTTTGGGAATTAAAATTTATTAAATTGCTTTTTAGTATACCAAAATTCGGTTGTTACCAAAATCAACAACTATAATTTGGCCTTCGGGAGATAACGCAATACCAGCAGGGCGATCCATCTGACTTACACCTTTTCCCACACTTCCAAATTTACATTTAAGATTACCTTCTGAATCTAACACCTGTATTCTATTATTACGCGAATCAGCAATAACTATGTTTCCAACATCATCAACCTTCATACCTTGTATTCTTAAAAAGGGATGCGCTCTCTTTTCGGGACCAAATAATTTAGCTTTTTGAAGTTGATAATCAATAATAACTATATGGTGATTATTAAAATCTGATACAAGAATATCGCCATTAGGAGTAAAACTAACGCTTCTTGGTGAATCCAGCAACTTCCACATAAGCTGCATTGTTTCAAAACCGTATTTACGGAGAAAGTCACCTTCTGCATTAAATAATTGAATACGATGGTTCCGTGTATCGGATACAACTATATCACAACGTGTATTAACTGCTACATCCCATGGATAATTAAATTGACCATTCCTCATTCCTTTTTCACCGAATGCTAATAAATAGTCACCATATTTTGATACAATCTGAAAAAAAGAGAAATTCAAAAATATCAAAATTATATCCATTAGAGAAGATGAAAACGTTTAGAAAATCCAAAAATGCGTAACTTGTAATGCGCATTTAATGTGCTATTTTTTTATCAATAATAAAGTTGCTACTTACTTGAATCCGATGATTGTCTTTGTCTGCTACAATGACACGGTTACGTTCATCAACAACAATACCTGCGGGCCTGTCGAATTGCCCTGGACCACTTCCATGAGTTCCAAAATTCCTTATTAAGTCGCCATTTTGATCGTATACTTTAATTTGGTTATTCGATCGATCAGCAACAATAATATTTCCTTCTTTATCACAAGCAACGCCCCAAGGACGACATAAATCATTGTTTTTTTCGCCTTCATCACCAATAATTAAGAGTGGTTTAGGCGACGGTGAATCTTTCCCAATTTTTACAACCACTGGAACTTTCGCAAACGCAACATTTCTTTCAGGTAAGAGAGACCCGGTATAATATTGAAGCGCAACTTTATACGAATTTTGTTGTGGTAACTGAAATTTATGATCTTGGTATCTTTGCTGTTGTTGTTTCTGTTGCTTTTGCTGCTGCTGCTGTTGTTGTTGTTGTTGTTGTTGTTGTTGTTGTTGTTGTTGTTGTTGTTGTTGTTGTTGTTGTTGTTGTTGTTGTTGTTGTTGTTGTTGTTGTTGTTGTTGTTGTTGTTGTTGTTGTTGTTGTTGTTGTTGTTGTTGTTGTTGTTGTTGTTGTTGTTGTTGTTGTTGTTGTTGTTGTTGTTGTTGTTGTTGCTGTTGTTGCTGCTGTTGTTGTTGTTGTTGTTGTTGTTGTTGTTGTTGTTGTTGTTGTTGATATGGTTGAATTAAAAGCGGTGAATTACCACGACCTTTCAGAGCTCTACCATCACCAATTGATCCCATAGGGCTTGTTTTGATTGTACCATATTGAGTAATTGCATCAAGAAGGCTATCGATCGATCCAGAAAACGATAACCAATGATCTTTGAATTGTGCATGGATTAAACCTTCGGATTCGATTTTTGATATCTGTTAGATAAAAAAAATACAAATTAGTTGTAAATCAATCGCTATAAATAAAATTTTCTAGTTAAAAGTAAAATTAAAAATAGTGTATTTGAGGAGGTATGGGTTGAAGGTAGCTCGTAATAATTTTTATCTACTTTTTTCTAAAAAGTGCATTAAAAATAACAAAAATGAGAAAAAAAAAATTTGATCAATCGATTTTTGAAAAGGTTTTGGAAATGAAAAAGCTGTTTTTTTTAGGCGTAATTTTTTTTTTAGTTGACTAAAAAAAATTTTGAATTTCTTGAGAAATGTTTTTAATAGAGTAGACAAAGATAAAAAGAATTTTAGCCACATTGAAAAGAGTTAGAAATATTTGTAAATATATATTTATTGATCCAAAGAAAAATAGTACTTCCAAAATAATTTTACCTCAACAAAAGCTTTTTCTTTAACGGCAATAAGATTTTCTGGATTTCCACTCATATTAAGATAATTCTTAGCTTCAAATATTGCCTTAGCTATTCTCGTTAACTGACCCACAATGTTTCTTAAAATTTCTTGTTGATATTTTATAAATGTTTGCTTCGCAGTTTTTATTTCTTCAATGTGCAAGTAAAGTTCTTTTTCGCGTTCCAGCACAGCATCAACTACTTGCTTAATATTTAAAGAAACATTTTTTTTAACTTTGTATGCCTTGTAACTAATATCATTGGAAGATTTCTAAAAGTAATGTTTAAAATTCAATATTAATATTACAGCGTAAAATAATGAAATCATGAAAAAAATTTTTTTTTCTCCATTAAAAAAAATATCTTACCGAAAGCTTTTGTATGTTTGATTCTATACTTGAAATATAGCATTCAATCTTATCTAAAGCTCGATTGCTTTGGTTTTCAGCAACTTCAGATGCTTTGGCTAATTCCATTGTCAAGTGGTGATCATGAAAATTAATCTGACACATGTCACATATTATTGCTGGGCACGTATAACAATACATTATGGCGTTATCTGGATGTATATTACAAAATGAAAGTAAAGATGGAGTTGGATTCATTCTTGGAAGAAGTTGAAGCAACGGTAAATTGAAAAATTTATTAGGCAAAGCTGCCGTCGGTAATGAATACAAATCAGTCATTTCATTTGAGTTCTAAAAATACAAACAAAAAAAGTGTTAAATCGCCATTATTGTCATAGTTACCAAAAAATATTGACTATAAAAGTTAAATTACTTTTTGCTGCATTATTGAAGAAATTTCACAAAACGAAACTGTGTCATCACGACAATAATGATTCTGAGGGTCGTTAGAAGAAGGTAGTTTAACTTCAGATGATGATACATCTTCATCAAAAGTGACACATTCAATAATACCATTTACCAATGAGTCCATAAGAAAATCGTCTTGAGATATTTCACTACTATAAGAAAACGAACTCCTGTTTGACGATCCTGTTTCTGGTGGACTTAAACTCGACGGCGAATCTCTTGACAAATAACCGTTGGATGGTGAATAACTAGCACTCTGTGAAATTGAATATTAAGATTTAACAAATTTAATGATATTTTATTAAGTAAATTAAAATCAAGTTAATAATGCTACGAGTTATTCCATACCCGATTAGAAATTTGATGATTTTCATACGCAATCGGAGATACATTCACAATCGGAATTTGGAGTCCAAGATCATTATTTATCGTTTCAGAATTTGACATGAAACTCCTGAAGTGACTGTAGCTATTTTGTCCGTTCATGATGACAGTTTTTGTAGCCACTCAAAAAAAAAATAAAAATAGTTTCTACTAAGGATGTCAAAATCCGATTTTCTACAACATAAAAATATTCAATTATCAACAGATAATTCCAAACATAAAATATCATAATTTTTTATATTTATATTGAATAAATCATATTGAAAGTTTCACAAATTAAAAAATAACCTTGATTAAAAAAAAATCTTGAACTAAGATCATTCTGATCAATTTGAGTTTCTTAAATTAAGTAGAAAAGTTTTTGAACCAAAAAATTATTCTTGTTTCAAATAAATTTTACATAGATCAAAACTTTTCTCTTGTATCAAGTCAAAGAAATTAGATATTAAAAATAATTTTCTGTGTTCAAGATTTTAGTCTTTTAAATCACATTAATTTTTCTATCAGTGTATACCTAGTATCGCTTTAAAAAAAGTATCGCGCTCATCTTGTTAACCACTCATTTTTGGTGACACTAACTGAGCCCAAAGACTATAAAGCAATCGATGACTAGCTTTATATTGATACACTATTTTAAATTAAACATAGAGGATCGGGACATTGGTTCTTGATCTTTCGTAAAGTTGTTGAATATTTAGTATTTTTTTAAAAGTGTGAACCATCCTATTTCTAAGAATAAAACCAACTTAAATAAAATTACTTGGAACAATCACATTTCTTTTTCTTTTAGTTCAGAAGAAATGGAATAATTTGAAGAGAAAAAAAAATTCTAGTGTCAATTTTTCAATTGAAAATAATTTTTAAGCTTTGAAATAAAATGCAGAAAAACGACCAATCATTTCTCAATGAAAAGATATTTCCTGGTAAAGTCGCCAAACAAACGATTTTTGACATTTTCGAAAATTTCAAAGGGCTGCCATTTCTAAACTATTTGATGGATTTAGCTCAACTTTGAACTCATTCAAGCTCTCTCTCTCTCTCTCTCTCTCTCTCTCTCTCTCTATATATATATATATATATATATATATATATATATATATATATATATATATATATATATATATATATATATATATATATATATATATATATATATATATATATATATATATATATATATATATATATATATATATATATATATATATCATCGAAAATTTTTTCACCATTCCATCTTTAAAAAAAAACAATAAATTAAGAAAGTAGTGATGGATAATAAAAAAAACATATTTTTTATAATTTGAAGCGATTTTTGATAAAAATTTAAAATGACAAAAACTATGTCATTGAATATCTCAAAAAATATTGATTTCAGCGATTTGGTGCTTAGGACCTTTTTTGTAGAAAATTGAATTTTCTACAAGGTTGTTTTTTTTTACATTTTCTTCCATTTCGCATGGAATGCTCCTAATAGTAACGAAATTCTTTGTGAATTTTGGCACAAGGGCCAATGCAATAGATAGATTTTTGTAATCTACCTAATAAATGATTTAAAATAGAAAAAAATTATACAAGAACTATGATATTAAATTTCATTAAAACACAAAAATTATTAGCCTCTAAATATTTTTACCAATCATTTTTTTGAAAAAATCTTTAAGGCTGCTATATCATATACATTCACCGATCTTTCTTTTTCGTACTGATGAGTAAAAAAAATATTATAAAATAAAAAAATTTTTGTCATAAATCATAAATCACTGAATTCCAAACTGTCGTTGAAAATGGATAATCAATCACTTAGTATCCACACAGGTCATGGAAGTGCAACTAGATAAGAGATTTCGTTTGAATTTATGTGAGAGAAAATGATAATAGATAGCATAAGCACACCACCTTAGTAGTGACAAACTTAAAATTTTCATGACAACTTGGAAAATTTGGCAATGCTCAATAATTTATAAATTATAAATTTCCATGTTATAATAATTATATTATTATTATCCAAATTTTAATAACTCGAAAACTTTCTTATTAATTTTAATTGACTTTCAATTGTTATCACTTTCAAGCTGTATTTTAAAGCAATTAAACTAAAGAAAATTTATTTACTTCTACTGATAAACTTGTTTTTTCATGTGATATTGCATCACACGGCTGAATTTTGAGAGAATTGTGTGTGTGTGTGTGTGTGTGTGTGTGTGTGTGTGTGTGTGTGTGTGTGTGTGTGTGTGTGTGTGTGTGTGTGTGTGTGTGTGTGTGTGTGTGTGTGTGTGTGTGTGTGTGTGTGTGTGTGTGTGTGTGTGTGTGTGTGTGTGTGTGTGTGTGACCTTATTATAACTTTTGTACGGCTAGATCGATTCCATCGCGATGGGCACCATTCGGAAGGGCTTAATCAAACTCAGATTTTGAATACAGTTTCAATCGATTCGGATCGGTAGATTTTGAGAAATATCTAAATAACTACAAAAATAAATTTTTTCTCATGTGATTTTTTTGGAATAACTTTTAAACGTATCAACCAATCAATTTCAAAAACTAATCAGCTCTTAACATCAACAAACCACGTCGATCACTGCCAGCCCGATCAAAATCGGTTGATTCGTTCGTGAGTTATCGGTGTCGAAAGAAAACCGAAAAAAGTGTTTTTTCGGAATTACTTCGACATTTATAGTTTAATTAATTTGAAATTGAAAATTCTCCATGAAGCTTAGAAAACTGCGTCGAATGCCGCCAACCGCGTGAAAATCGGTTCATTTATTCAAAACTTATGTTTTAGAGCTTGAAGAGCTCAAAAACGTAAGAAGTGAAATTTTGAAAGCTGAAGAATGGAATACAAGCGAGAAGTTGCAGAGATGTCCTTTAAGGTCAACAGTTTTCCGAATTTTTTTAATTGTAAAATAAATTATGAACAACTATTTTTTCGCATAGTTCTCTTTAAATTGCATGTTGACTTTTTTTTGCTCTAAAAATATAAAAAAAAATTTTGAGCTTAAATAAATTTATTTTATTTGTTACTAATGATATGTAAAGCAATTCCAATAATAATGTTAAAAATAAGCCTGCATCATAATTTTAATAATCCTCCACCACACTTTAAGACCGGTTGGACTACTAATTATATTGTGACACTACTACACAATGAGAAAGTTAAAATGTACATTTGAGAAAAGTTTACATGAAATGGTTAACGAAGAAACAAACGTAATATAACTTTCAACTTTATCAACTCAATTTTGATTTTTTTATCTTTACATGGATATATTTCAATTGGATCAAAATTGTCGAATTAATGTTTGATTTAAAAAAAAAAAAAAAAAAAAAAAAAAAAACTTACATTTTCTACTTTATTAGCTGTAATCATATGATGAATAGTTTTTCCCCGACAGATAAAAGTTCTGACGTTAAACTTGAGGCGAAGTTGAAGTCCAATGCACAATACACAAGATACACCTCACAAGCTACCTTTACTGAGTCTGAAGTCTGAACTCATGTGATCGTTCTCTCACTCGATGGTTGTAAGTTACTACCCCTCTTTTCGGTCAACTGTCATACTCCGCCTTGTTCGACCAATCAGAAACCCGGGTTTTCACCTCACCAAAGCATCTACTGTGACGACAAACGCGCGCCCTTCAAAACTCGTACTGACGTACCTACCGCCTACGACATCAATTCTACCCCCTGACGATATTTTTTTTTCCTTTTACAACATACCGACATTTCGGAGCTTAATCTCAAGCGTATTAAGTCTTATTTTATTTTGTTTCACTTGAAATAGCTGATTATATTTCAAATGAACTAGCAGATTGATTAATTAAACAATCAAATGATACAAAACCTTAAAAAATAAAAAAATTATTTAGAAACATTTTTAAATAATTTAATTATTTTTATTGTTATTTAAATATTTTTCATCTTAAATTGCTATGAAAAAATATGATCTCAAGAAATAATCAAGGATAACATTTTGTTTATAACAAAATCATAAAAGACGCTACCCTATATACTATCAGAATGGCAGAAGTAGATAGAAATAGATGCGGATAAATGAGCGCTTGCGCCTGAAATTCATGAATGAGAGTAGTTTCGCTCAATGTCAGCAACAGCTATAGTCAGCAAACTTTTACTTGCTACGTAGGACATCTCCTTCCACCCCTATCTGACCTTGAAAAAGGTTAGTCAATAGAGAATAAAAAGTATTGTATTTTATAGAAAGAGACCGAATATCTAAGATCAATTAATTTTTATCTTAAGACGCTCATCTACTTATTTTAATTATTTTTCAATGATTTTTGTCATAGTCATTAGTCTACCTTTGAACATATCTGTCAAAAAACACATTAGCAAATATATTACGAAGGGTGAAAAAAAAAATTCTTCGAAAATCTTACTTCGTATTGAAATATCACGTTATAATTAGGTCAAATGTTTGTTAATCTATTTCGAAGAAATTTCTCATCGACTGTAGATTATGAATTTTATTTTTGCTGACTTAGTTTTTTTAAATTGCTTCAATGAAATTTAATTGATTTTATTGTATTTGGTATTGATGTAAATTGTGAAAAGAAATAGTGTGTATCGTAGTGAATTTTGATAAAAATTCAATAAAAAAAAAAAAAAAAAAAAAAAAACGTGAACTAGGCTACTGATATGACATACGGCACCAGTCCATCGAATTCTATAACTAAGAAAAAAAGCCCATCTTCGCGTTATGAGGCTTGCAATTCGATGAAATGGAAAAAATAAATTGTTGACTTAGAAATAGCTAATCTATAATTAATGATATATAATAAAACGAGAAATAAAAGTTAAATCAGTAGACTCATGAATGGATAGTCCCGTTCGTTATTTCTGCGCATGACATTGGAAGACTAATAGAACGTAGAAGAAAAGAGTGATTCATCTGGGTGATTTTCTGTAAGGACGTCTTAAATTTGTACAAAATTGTCTGACCAAATTATTTTTGATTTTATTAGAAAAAAAAATTAATAGGGGCTACAAAACTATCAGCTTAATGATAATAAATACACAGCCGATTAAATTTTTGTTTTTTCGATATTTGTGTATCTTTTGCCATATAACATGACACGGGACTGTTTGCCAGGGGACTGTTTTTTTTTTATCAAATTGAAAAAAATCAAGCAAACTATTTTAATGCATTCAACTTTTCAAGTTCTCAATGAATATTTAGATTAATTAGAATAATATTAAGACTTTTGGATCCAATTTTGTAAATAAATTATAAATAAAAATAGTTGCCAGGGGACTGAGTTTCTCGGGGCCCAGACACATGTTTCCAGCCCAAAAGGTGTTTTTGACACTAAATAAAATGGCGATAAAGCGCCAACAGCCCTATGAAGAAGATTTCTATTGAAGAAGATTGTTAGTTAACTAATTAAGTTTATAAACATTGAGGACCAAATAATTTAAAATTAAATTTCAAAGTTTTAATTTTGGGAATGGGACAGCTCAGGGAACTGTTATTTCGGTGGTTTACGAATTTATAGCAAAAAACCAAAATTTATTTCATTTCAGTTTTCAATGCTCCAAATAGAAATATTTTTTTACATTCCTAATAAATTTTTTTTAGTTACACAATGACAATTTTTCTAATAAAAATATGCCTGGGACAGCAAAAAACATCCTTACAGAAAATCACCCATCTATATGTACTGAATGTCTGATTTCGTGATTATTCTTTTGAAGTAAAATAAAAATGATTGTCCAAAATTAAACATTTAGTCGACAGTAGTTGACCAAATTTTTAAGGAAAGCTTGTTAATCATGAAATTAAACGATTTTTTTAGCATGTACGAATGACAGTACAGATTTAATCTAAGCTACAGACATATAACATAAATTCTGCTCCATACTTAATTAAACTACGCATTTATATGAATAAATGGAAGGGAGTTATTTACTCGAAAATTCCAACGAAAATCAATCATCTTTTTTGTCTGTCTGCTGCTGTAACTTCAAGCAAATCTATAATCTATAATAGATATCTATGTAATATCTTGTGTGTGTATCTATGTAAACCTCCTATAAATTTAAAACCGCTTGACCGATTTCATCGCGGTTGGCGCCATTCAAAAGGATATGACCAAACTTAGATTTTGAATTCTATTCGGATCGATTCAAACTAGTAGATTTTAAAAAATCTAAAAAAAACTACAAAAAAGATTTTTTCAAAAGTGGTTTTTTTGAAATAATTTTCAAATGGCTGTACCGATCGATTCCAAAAAATAATCAGCTCTTAAGCTTGAAAAACCAATTGCCGTGAATCCGGTTAAAAACGGTTAATTTGTTCAAGAGACATCGTGAACGAAAGAAAACCGAAAAAAGTGTTTTTTTTTCACATAACTTCGAAATTTCTTCTTAGATCGTTTTTGATGCAATAGAATAATTGTAGAAGTTTAAAAATCCGCGTCGATCGCTACTAAGAACGTAAAAATCGATTGATTTGTTCGTGAGTTATCGTTGTCAAAAGAAAACCGAAAAAAATGTTTTTTCGGAATTACTTAGAAATTCCTTGTTCGATCAATTTAAACTTAAAAGTCCTTCATGAGACTTCGAAAATTGCGTCAAATGCCACCAACCACGTAAAAATCGGTTCATTCATTTAAAAGTTATTGCGGTTTGAAAATTCAAAAAATTGTGTTGTATTAAGCCTCTATTAGACTTTTGAGCTCGGAGAGCTCAAAATGACACGAAGCTCGAAAAGTTCAAAAACGTAATAAGTGCAATTTCGAGCGCTTAAGTATGGAATTAGCGGAAAGTTGCAGGGATGGTCTTTAGGGTCAACCGTTTCCTAATTTTTTTTTGTCCAGGAGAGTCAAGAAGTATTGGCTTCTAAAATATATAAAGATCAAGGTGTGCCGCTTTTTCGGTAATTATTTTTCAATTAAAAAACAAGTTGTAACCTGCAGTACGGTCAAAAAAGACTGAAATTTGAGTCCACATTATTGAAATGCATAATTGGAGATTTTGCCAAGTGTGCTGAAATGGAGATCTATAAATTTGTATGGTCTACATCTCTTCTATTAATTTTTGAGAAATCCGCTTATTTAAAAGTTATTCAAGAAGAACTTTGAATTTTAAAAAATGATATATTTTAAGATTTAATGATTTTTATCACTAAATCATTAATATTTAAAAAAAAACATTTCAAATTGATCGTAAGGTAAACTTAAAAATTATTAAATTGCATTCAAGTGACAATTGTCTCATTGCAAAATTTTTTCTGATTAATTACCACACGGATATTGAATATAATTAGATTGGTGAGCTCTGTTAGTTATTCGCTTTATTTAAACTACGAATGAGGACTTGAAACTTTAAAAATAATTTTTTTAAATCAAATTTTTAGACATCAAAAAATTATGTCGAAAATACAAAAAAAATTTCGATATGATTTGAATGAAAAATTGAATTTCTGGAATTAAAAGACATTTTTTTTCTTTCCAACAAAATTGTAAAAACTATTTCAGGTAAAAAAAAAAAAAAAAAAAGGAAAAAATGCTTTATGAAAATGAAAGACCCGAGTGTTGATGTGTTTTTGCGATAATTCGAATCAAAAAGAATATTATCAAGATGCTCATTTTGTTTACTTTGAACTACCTAACGATTTTGGACGAGTGATGAGGGATTCATCACAATGCTTTTGAAGTTACAGTGTCTTCAGATCATTCGCGTTTGACAGACTGTAACTAGAAATATATTTTCAATAACGCCAACGCCGCAAGCAAAAAAATTACCCACAAAACAAATCAATTGATGAGAAAAGTCTATTTGTGGTTATACATTTTTAGACACACTAGAAATATCCACACATTCTAAACTCTTCGAACGATAAAATTAAAATTTTTGGACTTATTTTTGCGAATATTTGGGTTTTTAAAAAAAAAAATTTGATGCGTCATTACGCTAATAAGCTTAAGTACTAGCCTATGGTTACTTAAATCAAAAATAAAAATAATTAGTCATTTTTTCAGAAAAGTTTGATATGAAAAACTATCCTCATGCTTTGAAATGCTGGGAGGATGTCGATGAACGAAAAATGGCTTGTCTGCGTCGACTCCTTACCGATTTGTCTCGTGTACTAGTGCTTGGGAAAATTGTTTTCAAGGTTATGTCAAGAGCAAAACCATATGTATATACTGTACAACACTATTCCGCATTATCACTGTGACGCCCACACTTACCGCGTGGGTGGCGAGCGTTGGCGGGAAAATAAGATATAATCTCGAAAATTTATAGATATTGCTAAATTTTTTTTAATTATTAACTGATTAAAGAACAAGCTGCTGCTTCTCTATTATCTATAAAAATATTGTGAGATATTAATATTTCCAAAAATCATTATTTCCCCACATTCTTTTGTTCATTAATATAAAATTAATTAACGCTCATCAGATATAAGAAAGATTAATCAAGAAACGTTTCCCACGTAATTACAGAGTATTTGATCATTAATTTTGATTATTTTATATCAAATCAGCCAATGATTTGAAATCTCGGAATAAACTACGATCATCAAAAAAAGATTTAAATAATTTTTTTCTAAGTTATATAGCATTAGACATTCTATGATTATTAGATTTTTCTAACGTTCTAGTCACCGGAAAACGTATTTGACATAAAAAATATATTTTCAAGAAATGTTGCAATTAAAGAATTTTCAATTTTGAAAGAAAGTGCAAATTGACCGTAGAAAAAATATAATTGAAATGATTGATATAATCAGTTTGCAGTAAGTTTTCATTTATATTCTTTTTCTCTGGTTTAAAAAAAAATTTTTTTATGATCACAAATCATAGTCTAATATCAATATTTGATAAAATAAAAATAAACTAAATTTTATTATCGAACACTCGAAAATTAACTTTACCTAATGTTCAAATGTAAATTTTTCATAAATAAACCAAATTTTCGCTATTCGTCTGAAACTATCTAGTTCTGGTTGGCTCCACACATTAAAACTAGTATTTTTAATGCAACTTATGTGGAAAATATAATGTGACGCGGAATGAAACACAATGTCAGACCGAGTGATGCCAGCCCTCGCTTTGCTCGGACAGGCAACTTCACTCTGTTCTGAAATCGTTTTGTTTCATCCCTAGTCACACAATCTACTATTAAGATAAAAGACCCTATTAGTAGCACTTTTTTTTTTCAATGAAAAAATGTTCTACTTGGAATAAAAATTAAAAATTTTTTGATCTAAAGGTTTTAAAAATTATAAATAATGATATATTAATTATTGAAATTAATGATTTAATTAATTGAATAAGTACCAAAATCAAAGAAAGTGTCAGTAATGGAGTCCTCGCCACTAATTGAGTCTTTTACCCTAAATTATTTATTTGATTCAAGTAATTTTTTTTTCTATATAAGCTGTAGATAATCAAATATAACTTTTTTCCCGTCCGGGCGTAAAGCGTCAACTTTAGCCCCGCTGCGCTAAACGAAGTTTCCGCTTTACGCCTTCGTCGGGGAAAAAAATAGTATACACTCCTCGGGAAGTAAATAAGAAAGCCTCAGATCATATGTTTGTTGACCTTGGCTTCGCCTCGGCCTGAAAGATTGTGTTGACAATATAAAAGCGGGGAGCATATGTTGATAATAGAGAGTTGAAAAAGACTATATGCGGAGACGCTGAGACAATCGGCCTTGTAAAAACCAGAAAACGGTATACAAGTACAGCTCATAATAATAATAATGTATAATATAATTAATTATAATAACTGTTTATTTATACAAATAATTTTTGACAAAATCATAATCCAAAGAATACAGCAATATTTTTAAAGTTACGAGAATCTTTATTTGTGGGGTTTTTTTTAATGTGTACGTTGTAGCGGGTATTTTTTCGTTGGATCAAATGATTTGTTGCCCGCCCGTACTAATAATTCTTATGTCTTGTCTCTATGTCTCGTCTATTTGAAAACATCTGTGTCTGAATTCCTCAATAATGCAAAATTTTACCTAAGCCTGCAATAAATATTAAGACATATCTTAATCCATGGATTAAATTTATTACTATTACCTATACAATGGTAATTTTTCTAAAATTTTTTATTTCACAGTTCTACTACTTTAAGCTTCTTCCTGACTCTAGACGATAATAAATTGTATCCTCGGTATTTCTCATTTTATAATCGGCATTCGTTTAAAACGTGTATGGGTCGTTTCGATGGGAATAAAATTTTTTAACTTTCCGCTATAAAAATCGATGATTTTCAAAAAATCGAAGAGTTATTGGTTACACCCCTATTTCCGACAATCGAGTTCTCATCAGGCTTCCACGTTTTGTGTGTCTGTGTGTGCGCGTCAGGGGTATGGTAGGGTTTAGAGGGTAGAGGTAAGGGGTGCATTCACGTTGGACGCTCACACGCTTTGAGCGCTCACGCTTATAAGCACAAATTATTGGCGTTGGTGTAGACTTACGAACGCTTAGAATCAATCAGAAAATATCGTTCGTTTTGGACGTTATGAACGTTAGTTTGTATCAATATGGCGAATGTGGGAAATTTTAATCAAATAGTAAATAATTTATTGGAAATAATCAACGATGATTTTGATGATGATGATAGTAATGAATGTGATATGATTGAAGACAGTGATGATGAAATGGAGTGGGAATATTGTAATATTTACTTAAATTTATCTTTTAAAAAAGAACCCATCCCAAGGCTCCAAGATTTTGTTGAAGAGGTTATTCCAGCTTTTACTGATAAAGAATTTAAATCTCACTTTAGGTAATTAATAAAGTTTCAAATTTAATTTTGTAAAAATGTTAAATGTTGTTTACCAATTTAAATTTATAGATTCAATTATAAACAAACAAATGTTTCAATAATTCTAGATTATGTTGATCAGCATTTAATTTTATCTTTGATATATTTAAACCATCGTTAACAAAAAAAATTTCAGGATCTCCAATGATGCCTCCCGAAGGAGGACCATCTCTGTGTATGAAAAAGTTTCCGTCGAAAACACGTCTAATAAGGGTAGCACTGCAGTAGCTTATGATAAATTTTAAAGAAAGCGCCACACGTAATTAGAAAAAGATAGAGAAACAAACAAGGACCGAACAATTTACGCTTCGTTTTGGCGTACTTTTCAAAGAAAATATATGATTGGATCATACTTATGATATATTATTATTAATTAAAGTGTTCTTTTATAAGTCATGTTAAAATTTCCAATTATGCATGAAATCATAAAGGGAATATTAATTAAAAATTTGAAAAGCATCATTTTAAACAATTAAGTTCACAAACGTGTAACCAAAAATATATTTTTTTTTATAAGTTATGAAAAAGTCAGAAATTCTAATGCTGTCCATTTGAAAGAGTTACAAATAAAATATGTAATGATGACCAGTTTATGGGATTTTATTAATAAAGTGTAATGTAAAATGAATAAACAAACGGGTTCAAAAGGAAATTCAATGAATACATATTATTTAATTGTATAAATAAACTAATACATCTTTATCAATAGTCATAGTTGAACATATTTTTAACTTCCCGCTAAGAAGATCGAAGATTTTCAAAAATTGGGAAGTTATTATTTCTATCCCGTTTTGCAAAAGTTGAGTTCATCAGATCTCGACGTTTGAAGGTCACAGGAAGCTTCCCTGACTATCCCCTTGAGGTTGTTACTATGTCTGTGTGTATATAAGTATATACGCGTGTGTGTATGTGTGTGTGTGTGTGTGTGTGGCCGTATGTAAACCTCTCATAACTTTTGAACAGATTGACAAATTTCATCGCCGTTGACGCCATTCGAAGGAGTTTGACCAAACTTAGATTTTTAATACAATTTGAACCGATTCAAACAAGTAGATTTTGAGAAATTTGAAAAAAACTACAAAAAAAAAATTTGGAAAACCGTTGATCCTAAAGACCATCCCTGCAACTTTCCGCTAAGTTCAGTTATTACGCGCTTGCAATTTTACCGCTTTTGCGATGTTTTTGAGCTCTTCAAGTTCAAAAATAAGCTGTTTGATACTTCAGAGCTTTTCGAGCCCAGAAGTCTAATAAAAGTTTGATGAAAAACGCTTTTTTTCATTTTCAAACTGCTATAACTTTTAATTTAGTAAACCGATTTTCACGCGGTTTGTAGCAATCGATGCAGTTTTTTAAGTACTATAAACAATATGCTAACATAATTTGATCAGATGTAAAATTTAGAGTTTTTTGTTAAAAAATTCCATTTTTTCGATTTTTTTTTGTTTACGATATCTCACGAACGAATGAACCGATTTTGACGCAGTTGGCAGTGGTCGACGTCGTTTTTAAAGGTTGAGAGCTGATTAGTTTTTGGAATCGATCGGTGAAGCCGTTTAAAAGTTATTCCAAAAAAACCACTTTTAAAAAAAATTTTTTTTTGCAGTTTTTTTGAGATTTCTTGGAATCTACCTGTCCGAATCGGTTCAAATTTTCAGGAAATCTAAGTTTGGTGGAACCTAATCGAATGCCACGTTTCGATCGATCGCGCCGTTCAAAAGTTATAGATGGGTCACACACATATACATACATACATACATACATACACACATACATACATACATACATACACTACCGGTCAAAAGTCTTTGCCCACCCTATAGATTGCGGGTTTATACAACAAATAAAAATAATACGATTGATTTTGATACCTGTATTTAAAAAACATGAATAGATAAGAATACAGTAATGATAAAACTACAATATATAATTGATTTTTATTTAAATTTTCGATTCATCGACGTAACCTCCTTTTGCTTTGATTACTGCGGCGCACAATTTTGGCATTCTATGTATTAATTTCAATAAATAATCATCATCTATTTGGTTCCATTCATTTTGCAGGATTTCCCAAAGGTGTGAAGCAGAAGTAGGACACTGCTTTCTGACTTCTCTGTCCAATTTATCCCACAACAACTCTATCGGATTAAGGTCGGGCGACTGTGACGGCCAAATCATGACTTTGAGCACATTCTTCTTTTCCAATTGTTCTAAATACTCTTTACAAAGCTTAGATGAATGCTTAGGATCGTTGTCGTGTTGGAAGATAAATTTTCTGCCGATCAGGCGCTGGCCAGAACGGACTACATTTTCCTTTAGGATTTTTTTATAGCCTTCTTTCTTGAGAATTCCTTCAATTTTTACCAAGTCTCCAGTCGCCCTTCCTCCGAAACATCCCCAAACCATCACTGAGCCTCCACCGTGTTTCACAGTAGGGATTACACATGCATCTAACATCCGTTCTTGACTTGACCTGCGCACAAAAACTCTTCTTTTAGACCCAAAACCTCGAACTTCGACTCATCGCTAAATAAAACGTTCTCCCACTCTTCTTGCATCCAATTTTTATGTTCTCGGGCCCATTGCAACCTCTTGATTTTATTCTGACGTCTTAAAAGTGGTTTCTTCACTGCCACCCTCCCAAAAAGGCCAACTTCTCTCAATCTCCTTTTCACAGTAGAAGTACTCACAGGCGAATCCCTAGACGAATTGATTTGAGCTGCGATCTCTGGGCCTGTGAGTCGTCGATCTCGTTTGCTGATCAATGCAATACGTTTATCTTCAGCAATTGTGGTTTTTCGAGGCCGCCCTGAACGGTTTCTATCGTGGAGACTTTTGGTGGATGCATATTTATTAACATTATAGTCCACGGTTCGTCGAGATATTTTCAATTCAGAGGCAATAGCACGGTTACTTTTGCCTTGATTATGAAGACTAATGATAAATGCACGAGTTTCGATTGATAGCTTCTTGTTTTTCCTCATTTTTAGACTTTTTGATCCGAATTTGTGAGAACGAAAAGAATCCAATTATGAACTTCACAGAAAAAGTTAATATCACTGTAACGCCCTTTCTTTTCGTTTAAAACTGCAGAATGGGACTAAACTACAAGAGTAAACACCAAAATAATAATTCACTTTTACACAAATAAAAAAAGAGTCGGGTACTTGAAAGTATTAATTTTTCACAGACACCCACAAAATATAAAAATGTTCTATTATAGAGTAAACCAATTACAGAGAATGAAATTTTTGTTCAATATAAGATCGTTCTGAACTTAGTTTGACAATTATGAGAGAAAAATTCGGAAGAGAGTAATATATTGAAACAGAAGTATGGTTGAACGGGTGGGCAAAGACTTTTGACCGGTAGTGTACATACATACATACATACATACATACATACATACATACATACATACATACATACATACATACATACATACATACATACATACATACATACATACATACATACATACATACATACATACATAGTTGGACTAGCATCCAATCCGCACTCGCGGCATAACAATAAACTGCGGAAGTGGAATGCTAGGAAGCTTGATGAAGAAGCACTGCGAACTTCCTTGAATCAGAGCTTGTCTACTGAACGGAGTAGCCTAATTCCAAGTAGCCGCAAGGAGACGGAAACAATAGTCTCCAATGCGATGGGACTGATGGATGCCTCGTGTGATGCCTCAATGCCTCGACTGAAAAAGCAAGGCTCCCATAGGCCGGCATACTGGTGGTCACAAGAGATAGCAGAGCTTCGAAAAACATGCCACAAGCAACGTCGACGAGCAACGAGAGCTGCGAAGCATTCTCTCGACCAAAATAAATATTCGATGGAGTACAAGCAGGCCAAGAAGACTTTGAATAAAGCTATTAAAGCGAGTAAAGCGATAATGTGGAAAGAGATCTGCAACGACCTCAACAATGACCTCTGGAGTAAGGCCTACCAAATTATTACTAAACGAGTTGGAACGGCTTTGCCAGAAGCGCCAAAATGTCCTGCCTTGATGAACAGCATCGTGGCGGAGAAACTGCCGCACGCGGCAAAGACTATCAAGACAGGAAAAGCACCTGGTCTTGACGGCATACCGACATCTGTCATCAAAATTGTAGCCCTGGAGTACCCAGACATACTCTTAAGCGCCTACAATGCCTGTCTGACAACCGGCACGTTCCCTAAGATCTGGAAGCGGCAGAGATTGGTCCTTTTGGACAAGGGGAAAGGAGCCCCTATAACACCTTCGTCGTTTAGACCACTCTGCATGCTGGACATTGCCGGAAAGCTGCTCGAGAAGCTCATTCAAGGGAGGCTACGCAATGACATCGATCATGATGGAGGATTTGCCTTTAACCAACATGGGTTCCGGAAAGGACGATCAACAATCGGTGCAATTCAGAAGGTAACGGAGATAGCAAGAGGAGCATGGTCTGGTAGTCTCAAAGCTCGCAAGGTCTGTCTTCTCCTAACATTCGACGTTAAAAACGCCTTCAACAGCGCGAATTGGGGGGATATTTTAGACGCCCTGGAACACAAATTTGACGTGGAGCCAAAAAATCTGAAAATGATCGACGATTACTTTGACGAGAGAAAGCTGATAGTAAAAACAACAGAGGGCTATCAAGAGCATGATGTAACGGCTGGCGTACCCTAAGGCTCAATTATAGGGGCCGACCTATGGAACGCTGACTACAACGAGCTCCTGCGAATTCCGCTGCCGAAGCAGGTGGAACTCACGGGCTTTGCGGATGACGTCGCGGCTACGATTTTAGTAGACAGTACCGAGGAGGCAGAACTGCTAGTTCGAGATACCACTGATGCTATCGAGCCTGGCTTGAGAAACACCACCTAAAACTCGCCAAACAAAAAACAAAGATGATTGTCCTGACTCGTCAAAAATGGTTTCCAAAACCATTTACAGTAGACATGGGAGGTACAACATTAACGTCAACACGGGCTCTGCGCTATCTAGGGGTAATGATAGACGAGAAACTATCCTACCGCGAACACCTAGATAATGTATGCAAGAAAGCCAGCAAGACCGTATCCAACCTATCAAGGATCTTGACCAACTCCATAGGACCACGGACCCGAAAACGACGAGTCCTGCTTGAGGTAGTCCACTCTGTACTGCTTTATGGAGCGGAGATATGGGTTCACATCCTGAAGCAGAAGACATACCGACGTAAAATGTACCTACCGCACGGTTTCTGAAACGGCTGTATTGGTCATAGCAGGAGTCGCACCTATCGATTTACTTGCGTTCGAAAGGGTAAAACTCCATGACGCTAAAAGAAACGTTGACAACTCCAAGGAGACAAGGACGAAAATAAAAAAGGAAACGCTACAGGAGTGGCATGACCGATGGACGTCAGGGGAGACGGGCAGATGGACGGCGCGCCTGATTCCGGACATAACCATCTGGCTCTCTCGACAACACGGGGAAACGGATTTCTACCTGACCCAGTTCTTGACAGGCCACGGCAAGTTTAACGCTTACCTCTACAAGAGGGGGCTATAGGACACGCCGATGTGCAAATACTGCCCGGACCAAATCGACGACGCCGATCACACTTTCTTTGAGTGTGTACGGTGGAAGGACTACAGAAGCAGCACAGAAGAAATCTTACGCACCACGCTTTCCCCGGAAAGCTGAGTAACCTATATGCTCGAAAAAGAAGATAACTGGTCAGCTGTCGCAACCTACGCGCAGTTTCTTCTAAAAACGAAAACCTCGGAAAGGGATCAGTAACCAGTAATCAGGAGTAGGCGTCGCAAGACGCAACACGGACTGGATTGAAGTAATGCTAACCCGGTTCCGATCCAGTCCTCCCTGTAACATCTATAGGGAAAGAAGAGAGGATGTTTAGTCGGTATTGTTGTCAATGATGTTGACTTCCGAGTCCGACATAACCAGGATAAACATCTCGTTCTGGTATACGTAAATGTATTTTATCTCCTCTATAAAAAAAAAAAAAAAAAAAAAAAAACATACATACATAGTGACACCCTCTCGGGAACCCTTGAAATGGCTTCCTAGGACCTCAAAACGTCGAGATCTGTTGAAAACTCGATTTTTGCAAAACCGGGTAAAACCAATAACTTCCCGATTTTTGAAAATTTTTAATTTTCTTAGCGGAAAGTTAAAAATTATTTCAAATGTGGTTTTTTTGGAATAACTTTTAAACGGCTCGATGGATCTACTCCCAAAACTAATGAGCTTTTGACCTCGAAAAACCACGTCGATCGCCGCTTGTCCGGTCAAAATTGGTTGATTCGTTCGAGAGATTTCGCGAACGAAAGAAAACCGAAAAAAGGATTTTTTTGGAATTACTCCGAAATTCTTTGTTCGATCAATTTCAACTTAAAGATTTTTCATGAGACTTAAGAGATTGCGTCGAACACCGCCAACTGCGTAAAAATCGGTTTATTCATTTAAAAGTTATTGCGGTTTGAAAATTTAAAAAATAGTGAAGAATACCAAATTTGGTACAAAAAATTCTTATTAATGAAGGTATCTGTCCTCGCAAGAATTTACTCTTCATTCACTGTATAGTCATAGTAAGATTCCGTTAGAACAGTTTTCCTGTACACGAAACAAATTATATTGTGCAATTTTAAAATTAAAATTGAGAACATTCTTGGCAATGATGTTTGCTACACTAGTCAAAAAAATTGATTGTAATGACATCTTAATCTGCATTTAACTTCAAGCTTTAAAACATTTCTTTCTATATTGTCATTAATCTGATATTTAATGTTAAAAATTCAAACAAAAACCCTTCACAGATTGAGAATCCTTGAAAATTTAAGACTTTCTTCAATGTCCTAAAATTTTTTGAGACTAAGTGTACACTTGTATGGCCCTCACCCTGTGTAATTGTTTTCAATTAAAATGACTGAAGATCTTATAGTGTAACCATCTGTAGTAAAGGCGAGCTAAAAATTGTTTAGAATATATAAAGAAAGTTATTTACAAGTTTAAAACAAAAATTCGCCGAGTAAAAGTAATTAATAAAATTTTAGAAAGAAAGTGTCTTTCTGCAATACCTTATTATCCTGAAAAATTCTTACAATTTTCACAGAGCTTAGACGTTTTCAATAAAATAAAAATTACAAAATTTTCAATATGCCAAAAAAAATCGCCATTGTCAGTGAAGTTTGCATAGATAATTACTGTTAAATTTGAAATGATGTTCAGTCAACAGAAAATAGTTTTTTTTTTTTTTTTTTTCAACTTACCATTCTCTTCAGACGTTTGTTTTGTTTTACTAGGTTTGAAGCCCGCTGTTTTAGAGCGGTACTTTTCTCTAAAATAATTGAAATTGATTTATGACTGTAAGCGTTTCCGTAAAATTCGACATGATTTACATCTTGGATTCCTTTGATTTCTTTGGTAAGCATCATCACTTATAATCACACCTTTACACAATTTTGAGTACCTGAAAATTGATGTAATCTTTTTAAGTCTTATAGATGAGTAAAAATTTTTATAGCTCCTTGGTTTTATGTGTAAAAAATATTCTTACTCGGACTGGCTCACCGGCCAGGAGTGGGTTCGAATCCCAAGCTGGTCTTAGAAACCATCTTGGTAGATATTCGACCCTTGCCGTGTAGATTTAAGATTTTCACAACCCAAAAAGTCCCCAACGTACCACTCCCAACAGTTAAAGTCGGCGAAGGAACACAGCAGTTAAAATCGACTCTAAATAAAAAAAAAAAAAATATTCTTACATATTAGTGTCTACTTGAGTACCGATGCATAATGGCCATCTTTCCACAGATTTTAAGAACCCGCAAATATTTTTGAGAGAATTTATTTTAACGTCAAAAGGCAATTCTTCACCATTAGCAAAAATTACCTGCAATAAAGTTGCTATTAATGATTTTTGTAACTAAAAAAATTAATTACTTTTTCCATACATTGATTAACAAATACTTACAGTAAATGATAAATCCAGACTTTTCCGTCTTCACAGTGATTGTGGTATGAAGTTGATTTTTGTGGTTCATCAATAACACTTGCTTGAAGCTCATATACTGGTATAGGAATAAATTCATGCTCGATTGTTCGCAAAGCTTTAGCTTTTTGCAATTTTTTCACTGTTGGAAAAATCTTGACCCCTCCATCAATGATAAACTTGTCGTATAATTTAATATGTTCTTCTTTAAAATGAATATGGCAAATATTATCAGTGGCTTTTAATTTAATACACAAACACCTTTGCCACTTGTCTAATCTTGCCGGTGTCTGTGAATATAAATTAGTTATAATACAAAAATGTAAATGTATTGATCGAACATTAAAGAAGCGTTAAACCCTGATTAATAAATTTAATTTCAATGATTGAAAAACAATTTGAAATACAAAAGTTTTCGAGTTAAATACAATATAAATATGCACTTTGCATAGATTGAATTGTCTTAAATTTAATTTTTCAATCAGGGTGTCGGAAAATAAATAAATAATTCAAAATAAACTACTCAACGTACAGTAGGTTGGAAAAAAGACAGACGCTGAGACGAACCATTTTTTGTAGTTTTTAGTTTACGTCCACTAGGACAACTTGTCACGATACAAATTTTTTCCATTATTTTATAACGTTTTATAACTATCATTAATATAATCACTAATAATTATTTTAAAAAATTCACACCAATAAAATTACACTTCCTCTCTGCAGTGTCTTGGTTATATTTACTAAAACAATTTAGACTACGTCAATAGTAGTAGTAGTATTCTTTTAGGCTCTGGGCATTTTCCCATTCGGCCGCTGTACTTGATGGTGGAGTAGTTGTGAGTTTGTAGTTCCTGGGGGTCAACGGTAGGTGTCTCGGTCGGTACGAATTTGAATTTAAATGTTGAGGGATATTTTCCATAATGGACGTGATGGAGGAACGACGTTTGATTTACGTTTGCGTTTTCTTTTGAATTTTTAAATAAATTACTAACTGATATTTGATAAAATTTTTGATTGATAAGTGTTAAACTTTAATTTATTGGTGTGAATATAATTTTACTCTTGAATTGAATTTTTTTTTCTTTTATTTTATTCACTTTAATTTTTAACCTCAATCTTGGTGCGCAATAGTATTTGTCGGAGGGGCAAATCGCCCCTCAAGGTCTCGATAAACCTTGATTGTGCATTAAAAGATTTCATCGAAGGACAACGATTTGGGTATGTTAAAGGAAATTTTCTGCAGTTTCTAGAAATGAAGAATCTTGTTTCTGCCAAAAATGGTACAATATCTAGCCAACCCGAAAAAGAGATTGAACATATGAATAAAAAAATTAAGCTAAAAGACAATGATCTAAATGATTTTAATCCTAATGATTCGGATATGGATTATTCAGATGGAAATAATGTGACCAGTCATGAGATGAATGATCAAAAATATTTTAAAGTGTCAAATGCGTTCAGATTTAGTTCTTTTGATAAAGGCCCTTTTTCGGATTTTGTTCGTTTTTTGACTAATGATGATCAGAAGCATTATAAGATTCTAGATGTTGCCAATTCGTTTTGATGACATTGTTCAATGTTCTCGCAGTACATGGCGAGTCACCCTTGTGGAAAAATTTCTCTGAAATAACTGAAAAAAAATTTTAATAAGTACGAATAATACACTTCTCACAAAAATTAAGGGAGCAGAAAAAAAATCCAAATTTTTGGGGGATTTTCAATAGGCTGTAACTTATACAAAAATGGTCGTACAGCAAAACAAAAAAAAGCAAATTGTAGCTCTAAGTGTTTTGTTTTTGGATCTGAGTGTGAAAATTTTTTTTCGAAAATATTTTTCGAGTAATCATAAGAAAACCACCGAAAAAAAAATTTTCGAAATTTTTTTGGTTTTTTTTTTAATCTACGGACGTGGAAAAAATTTTTTCGACTCAACCTCCATATGGACCGGATAGCTTGTTTATTCAGATTTAATTTCGTTTTTTTAAAATCTCGATACGAGCATTTCTCGCTGAGATATCGATGTTTGAATGGAAAAAGATCATTTTGTCTTTGATTACCAATATCTCAGCAACCAATGATTGCACAGAAATTTTGAGGTTGGTTTTAAAAACTTGAATAAATTCTCTACAAGGATTGGCAATTGAATTTTGAAAAAAATTTTTTTCAATCATTACATGAATTTGAAAAAGCATCCAAAAAGGGCTTTTTGTCGTTTTTGGAAAAATCAAGCGCCCAATCAAAAATATTGCGGAAACCACTGACGTTAAGTGTGCCTCTTACTGTTCAATACACCCACAAAAACCCTACAAAGTTTCAATTCAATCCAGCCAACCGTTTTTTTTTCCCACTTGATCGAATTTTTGAAAAAATTAAAGGAGCAAGAATTTCGCTCTGAAAATGTCATAATTTTTATCAAAAATGAAAAAAAATTTTTTTTTTCATTTTTCTCTCAATTCTGTATTAGTGACTTGAAAAATTTAAGGGAAAAAAAAAAATCGAAAATTTTTAAGAAAAAAAAAAAAATTCTTTTTAATTTTTTTTCAATTGGCCCAAATCAAAAAAAATGTAACGACTCACTTTCTCACCGATTTTACTCTTCCGCACTTTAAGTTTCCTAGTCACAAATTAATTGAATAAATTAAAAGTTGATACCCCCAAGGCAAGTCGAATATTCGTTCTACGAATATTGGGACAATAATTTTTTCGTGCGAATTCCAACAGAGTCTAAAAAAAAACAGTTTTTCTTAAAACTAACCTGCTTTCCTGGTAATCGAGCCAATCAACAGTTTTTCTCAAAACTACCGTATTTTTTAATTTTTAGAAAAGCAAATTAACTGAGTTTTTGCAAACTTTAGTTTTCTTTTTATTTTTTTTCATAATGCCTAGGCGGCATTTATCCGCGCCACAAGTCGCTCAGATAGTGACTCTAGTGGAAGAAGGGTACAATTACCGACAAGTCGGGGATCGTATGGACGTTAGTTCATCTGTCGTATCTCGCGCATACAATCGGTATTTGGAAACCGGTGGTTATCAACGACGAGTTGGCCAAGGTCGTCGTCGCGCAACAAATCCTCGTAATGACCGAGCGATCGTTCGGCGCGTTCGTCAAGAACCTTTCGTTCCTGCGAACGTTGTCGCTCGAAATTTTCCGAACCGTCGACAACAACAACAACAACAGCAACAACAACGACGACGACGACAACAACAACCGCGGAACATTTCAGTTCAAACGGTTCGAAATCGTCTCCGTGAGACTGGAGTGCGATCAAGAACTGCCGCCCGAGTACCGATGTTATCACCCATACATCGCCGAAACCGTCTGGCTTACGCTCGTCAACATGTTCATTGGACCGTAAGGCAATGAAACAATGTTTTGTTTTCTGATGAGTGTCGGGTATGCCTGTTTAGAAATGACCGAAGACCCCGAGTTTGGCGCTGTCAGGGAGAGCGTTTTTCACGTAACTTCACTCGACCGGTAGCTGCTTACAACGGAGAGTCGGTGATGGTTTGGGGAGGAGTTTCGAGATTTTCACGAACTCCTTTGGTAATCGTCCACGAAAATCTAAACGCTACGCGTTACATTAATCAGATCTTACGACCTGTTGTCTTGCCTCTACGGCAGCAAACTAGAGGTTTTATTTTTATACAAGACAATGCCCGGCCTCACACAGCAAACGTCACCCGTCGGTTTTTCCAAAGACACGACATACCGTTGTTAAGGCATCCAGCGGTAAGCCCTGATCTTAACCCTATCGAGCACGTCTGGGATATCCTGAAGCGCCGATTGCGCCAGAATTATCCCAATTTACGAACGTTAGCTCGTAACGAAAATTTTTTCATTTTTGATAAAAATTATGACATTTTCAGAGCGAAATTCTTGCTCCTTTAATTTTTTCAAAAATTCGATCAAGTGGGAAAAAAAAACGGTTGGCTGGATTGAATTGAAACTTTGTAGGGTTTTTGTGGGTATATTGAACAGTAAGAGGCACACTTAACGTCAGTGGTTTCCGCAATATTTATGATTGGGCGCTTGATTTTCCAAAAACGACAAAAGCCCTTTTTTGGATGCTTTTTCAAATTCATGTAATGATTGAAAAAAAATTTTTTTTTCAAAATTCAATTGCCAATCCTTGTAGAGAATTTATTCAAGTTTTTAAAACCAACCTCAAAATTTCTGTGCAATCATTGGTTGCTGAGATATTGGTAATCAAAGACAAAATGATCTTTTTCCATTCAAACATCGATATCTCAGCGAGAAATGCTCGTATCGAGATTTTAAAAAAACGAAATTAAATCTGAATAAACAAGCTATCCGGTCCATATGGAGGTTGAGTCGAAAAAATTTTTTCCACGTCCGTAGATTAAAAAAACCAAAAAAATTTCGAAAATTTTTTTTTCGGTGGTTTTCTTATGATTACTCGAAAAATATTTTCAAAAAAAAATTTTCAAACTCAGATCCAAAAACAAAACACTTAGAGCTACAATTTTCTTTTTTTTGTTTTGCTGTACGACCATTTTTGTATAAGTTACAGCCTGTTGAAAATCCCCCAAAAATTTGGATTTTTTTTCTGCTCCCTTAATTTTTGTGAGAAGTGTAGTTCATAAAGTTTTTTGTTTTCTTAAAAAGTCTGAAAAAGTCTTATTAAATCAGAAAAACTCTTTATTCGACTTAGAAAGTCCGGTTTTTACCAAGATTTCGGACTTTGCTAGAAAAGTCATCCAGAGTTATTAAAACTTCTTGTAGGAATCCGTGTGGAAATAATTCTCTGAAAAATCTCTTAAAAAGTCAAATTTCCCCTGCAAGTTGGGACTTTCCTAAAGGGTTATTAAAGATTTGATAAGACTTATTCAGTTTTCCAGTAAAAATAAGAGAAAGTTTCGTTTCAAAAAATTTACTGGTCAGAATTGGAAAAAATTGAAAATTAAACTATTGAAAGAGTTAATGCATGTTTTGTAAAGAATTTTTTTTTCGAATAATATTTTCATCACAAAAATATTTCGATAAAGATATAATCGTTCATAGTTGAGCATGTCAAAACATCAACAGCAAATAAAGTGCATTTGATGGTAAAGACAGATACTACTCAGGGATTAAATCAAATCAATATTTAATTTGGACTATAACATATATAACTTAACTTTCTAGGTAGGAAAGAATTTTCTAACCATACGCCATCTATGAAAAACTGATACTTCTTTTTTCAGTCAACTTTTTTCAGCAAGCTTTTTTCATTTATTTATAAATGATGTCATTTTTCAAAAAATTTTCTGAAAAAAAATTAGTATCGGCATTATTTAAAAAGCTAGAAGTTACGAAAATTTAAAAAACATCGAAAAAAAAGTTTCTTTTTAGAAACAAATGCGCATAATAATAGATTAGCAATAATTAAAATGTTTGATAATAACTCATTTAAAAGATCGTTTAATCTTTTATATATTGACTACAATGTTTATTTTCGTATCTCTAATAGTTTAAGAATTATATTTGATTTTTAGTAGACAGATGAAGCAGCCGCTGCAACAACGTTTGTAGCACGTATTTTTTAAAAGAACAATAAAACGACATACCTTTTTTTTCATCTTTAATTATTTATAACTTTTGCAATTTTTTATGTGCTGATAAACACTTTTAGAACATTTTTCTAGGCGTCATTCCGGATCCAATGAGCTATCGCACATAATTTTAAGAGCAGTATCTCTATTTTAGACCATTTTGAACTTGTCGACTAGACAAGCTTGCTGAAAAAAGTTGACTGAAAAAAGAAGTATTTTCAGTTTCTCATAGATGGTGTATAGTTAGAAAATTCTTTCCTACCTAGAAAGTTAAGTTATATATGTTATAGTCCAAATTAAATATTGATTTGATTTACTCTCTGAGTAGTATCTGTCTTTACCAGCAAATGCACTTTATTTGCTGTTGATGTTTTGACATGCTCAACTATGAGCGATTATATGTTTATCGAAATATTTTTGTGATGAAAATATTATTCGAAAAAAAAATTCTTTACAAAACATGCATTAATTCTTTCAATAGTTTAATTTTCAATTTTCTCCAATTCTGATCAGTAAATTTTTTGAAACGAAACTTTCTCTTATTTTTACTGGAAAACTGAATAAGTCTTATCAAATCTTTAATAACCCTTTAGGAAAGTCCCAACTTGCAGGGGAAATTTGACTTTTTAAGAGATTTTTCAGAGAATTATTTCCACAAGGATTCCTACAAGAAGTTTTAATAACTCTGAATGACTTTTCTGGCAGAGTCCGAAATCTTGGTAAAAACCGGACTTTCTAAGTCGAATAAAGAGTTTTTCTGATTTAATAAGACTTTTTCGGACTTTTTAAGAAAACAAAAAACTTTATGAACTATTATTCGTACTTATTAAAATTTTTTTTCAGTTATTTCAGAGAAATTTTTCCACAAGGGCATGTTTAAAATAAGAGAGAAAGCTAATGACTGTTTGGGGAATGAAAAGCTCAAAGCAGTTGGTCTGGAAGCTTTTGTACCGAGTTTTATTCGTCTTCGTAAGGGTGTTATACGCGATATACCTCTTGATATTGGTAATGAAGATATTAAAATGTTGTTAACTTCAGAAAATTCAGGATTTCGAGTGGTTGATGTATATAGATTGAAGAGAAGGATTAGACGTCCAGCTAATGAATCTCCCCAGTGAGAGGCGTCTACGTCTGTTTGTATAACTTTTGAGTCTTTGCAATTACCTAAGCAAGTGAAAGTGTGGGGTGTATACATGCCAGTTAGTGAGTATGTACCCCCTATAAGAATTTGCTACAACTGCGGAAAAATGGGCCATATTGGTACCAAATGTTCCTTTAATAAAGTCTGCTTAATTTGTGGTCAGAGTCATGAGCAGACTCAAGGTGTTAAATGTTCCAATACAAAGAAATGTATTAATTGTAAGGGTGAACACACGACGTTAGATCCTAGATGTCCAGCCCGTGCTAAAGAGTTACAGACAAAAAAACTGATGGCTCATGACAATATTTCCTTTATGGAAGCAAAAAAAGTGCTATCTCAAAGTTCTGGTAATATTACTCAAGGAAAGTTAACTGGAAGTATGGTGGAATCTTTGAAAGATTTTCCACCTTTACCAAAGAAAAATTCAGAAGAGACACATGATACTTCAATTAATGTGGCTCCAGCTTTGTCCATGGTTTGGAAGAAGTTACAAGATGCAGTCAGCAGATCAGATCATCCCTCTACAGTCCCCTTGGGAGTCAGCGAAGAGTGTAAGATCAAGTGGACAGACATCATTGGTGAAACATTACAGCTACTGTTAAAGGCCTTTTTGTCAACTCCAGATATTTGTGCATTGATCCGGAATATTATGAAGGCTGTGCAACTACACTGTGACTTAGTTATCAAATTATAATAATATGGCTAAAAAGTTTAAGAGTTCGATTAGAATCTTTCAATGGAACTCAAGAAGCATTAGATTGAAGTTACATGATTTAGAACGTTTAACTAATAATATTGATATTTTTATTATTTCAGAGACAAGACTTAATAACAAGAATAATTTATATTTAAGAGGCTTTGATGTTGTGAGGAAAGACAGAGTACATAATAATGGCGGTGGTGTCGCCATTCTTGTAAGGAATACATTGAGGTATACTGTGGTTAATGATTTATATGACTGCGGAGGTAAGATTGAATTAAGGGCAATTAATTTTGGTTTTGATGATAGTTTTATTACAATTGTTTCTTGTTACAGACCACCTTCTAATATGATTGATAGAAATGAATGGAGTTTATTTTTTAGTCAATTTTCTAATCAATTTTTAATATGCGGTGATTTTAATGCTCACCACTCTCTATGGGAGTGGTCCTCAATTGATTGTGGAGTTGGTAAGGCGATAGTTAACGCTATTGAGGAAGTAGATGTTATTTGTCTTAATGATCGTAGTTATACTTATTTGTGTCCATCTTTCGGTTCACAATCGGCTATCGATCTTAGCTTTACTGATAGTCAGTCATATTGGTTGTTTAATTGGCGAGTTGGTGATGACTCCTTAGGAAGTGATCACTTTCCTATTTTTATTGACTTTAATGCTAAACCTCAACCTGGTCTCAAATGATATGGATCTAATAAACTTTATGGTCGTGATGTTAGTTGGTCTTCTTTTGAAGATTCTTATTTACTCGGTATCCCTGATATTAAGGATCTTTTTAAATCCTCTGCTGACATTCAGGTTAAATATTCTACTTTTTCTGCTGCAATTGAGGATTGGGTCACTTCAGCTTCGCCTCATTTTCGTAAAACTAATAATAATTATAAAAATGATAAAAGATGTATTAGACATAAATTTCCTCCTTCTGTATGGTGGAATCATGAATGTGATCGGCTAGTAAGGCTTCGGAAAGCGAGCTTGAAAAAATTTCAGTATTAAAGGTCATTTGAAAATTTTATTAGTTTTAAGGAACAACAAGCTAAGACGTTGAAAGGCCTGAAAAAAATTAAAAAAGAAAGTTTTAAAAGTTTTTGTGAGAATCTTACCAAGGATACCAACCCTAAGTTTTTATGGAACAAAATTAGAGGTTTCCAAAATAGATGGAATTACAAAGAGACAGCTAATGAATATAGTCATGCTAAGATTAATGCTGTAAGAAGTTTAGTTGATAATTTATGTCCTGCTTGGATTAAAGGCCCTACGCCAAATTTTAACTCACCTAACTCTGACCCTTTTCTTGATCTTCCTTTTACCAGAGAGGAATTAGATTTTGCTATTTCAAGTTTAAAGATAGGTTCTAGTCCTGGTCTTGATGGTATTGATTACAATATGATAACTCATTTGCCAAGTGAGGCTAGAGAGCTTTTGTTAGACTTGTATAATCAGATTTATGACTCGATGGTTTTTCCAGAAGACCCTTGTAGAAATAATTCTCTGAAAAAACTCTTGAAAAGTCTTTATAACTCTGAATAAGACTTTTCGAAAGTCTTCACATCCCTAACTAAGTAAAGGAAAGACTTAATAAGTCTTCAAAACTCTGCGATACTCTTCAAAAATCAAATTTTCCCTGCAATTTCGGAATTTCTCAAAGAGTTATTAAGACTTGATAAGACTTGTTCAGTTTTACAGGAAAAGAAGAAAATATTTCTTTTCAAAAAAATTACTTATCAGAATTAAATAAAACTATAAAAAAGAATTAATGCATGTTTTAAAAAAATTTTTTTTAAATAATATTTTCATCACGAAAATACTTTGATGGGCATCGAATCACTCATAGTTGAGCAAGTCAAAACATCAACAGCAAATGAAGTGCACTTGCTGTTGGAAACAGATATATTACTCAAAGAGTAAATCCAATCGGTATTTAATTTGGACTATCAAATATTAAAGTCAACTTTCTAGATAGGAGAGAATTTTCTATCCACACGCCATCTGCTGGAATTAATTGATACCTAACATATTTTAGTTTACGAATTTACAGTTAGAATCTTTAAGTGTTCTTAGTTTCTAATAGGTGGCATGTGGATAGAAAATTCTCTCCTATCTAGAAAGTTGACTTTAATATTTGATAGTCCAAATTAAATACCGATTGGATTTACTCTTTGAGTAATATATCTGTTTCCAACAGCAAGTGCACTTCATTTGCTGTTGATGTTTTGACTTGCTCAACTATGAGTGATTCGATGCCCATCAAAGTATTTTCGTGATGAAAATATTATTTAAAAAAAATTTTTTTAAAACATGCATTAATTCTTTTTTATAGTTTTATTTAATTCTGATAAGTAATTTTTTTGAAAAGAAATATTTTCTTCTTTTCCTGTAAAACTGAACAAGTCTTATCAAGTCTTAATAACTCTTTGAGAAATTCCGAAATTGCAGGGAAAATTTGATTTTTGAAGAGTATCGCAGAGTTTTGAAGACTTATTAAGTCTTTCCTTTACTTAGTTAGGGATGTGAAGACTTTCGAAAAGTCTTATTCAGAGTTATAAAGACTTTTCAAGAGGTTTTTCAGAGAATTATTTCCACAAGGGGATTGGAGAAGGTATTTTATTTTTGCCATACCAAAAGGGGATGGGGATAAATTCAGACCTATTTCGCTTGCCCCATGTCTTGCTAAAGTTATGGAGAAAATGATTAATAATCGTATTATGTGGTGGTTGGAATATCATGGAGTGTTACCTAATTCGCAAAATGGTTTTAGAAAAAATAGATCATGTGCTGATAATCTAGCCTTTTTGTTTTTAAAAATTATAAAAGGTTTTAAAGAGGGGTCATCGACGGCTGCTATCTTCTTAGACATTAAATCTGCTTACGATTGTGTTTTACCAGAAATTTTAATTGACAAACTCAAGTTGTTCGGCTTTCCACCTAAAATTATTTCTTTTATTTATAATCTCGTGTCTGAAAGAAATCTTAAGTTTTGTTTTGGTGAAATTGATGAATCTCGTAAGGTATTTCGTGGGTTGCCTCAAGGCAGTGTCTTAAGCCCGTTATTATACGCAGTTTACGTTATGGAACTTGACAGGACAGTTTACTCATATGAAATTTGTGATTTGGTACAGTATGCTGATGATGTTTGTGCCTTTTCCACTGGAAGGGACGTGAGTGGAATCACTAAAAATGTTAAAAAAGTTATGATTGATGTTTGTCGATTACTTGATAGTTTAGGTTTAGAGTTATCTTGTTCTAAGTCGAAATTTCTTGTTTTTAGTAAAAATGATTCTTGGCGTAATAAGAATGGTGGTAGTTGGAGGATTAAAGTTGATAATACTTATATTTCGAGTAGTAATGTTGTAAAATTTTTGGGAATGTATTTTCAGTCTTCTTTAAGGTGGAGCTTTCACATAAATGAGTTAGTTAAAAAATGTCTCAATGCTTCAAAGGTTATTAAATGTCTAAGGAAAACATGATGGGGTGCTGATCCTATTCTTCTTTTAAGAATTTATAGAGCTCTTGTTAGATCAAGGATTGAATATGGTGCCTTTTTATTTTATAATTTGACCCGGTCTGATTTTCAGAAGTTGAATAAAATACAACTCAAAAATGTCAAAGCTGCTCTAGGATATTCCGCTAGTACCCCTAATAATGTTGTACTATATGAAGCTAAAGAACCTCCATTGGATTTAAGATTTAGATATGTGACTTATAAATTTTTGTCTAGATCTATTTTTAAATGCGATTACAGGTTGTTGGTTTGCATACAAGATATTATTGAATTTGAGGATAATCTTGTGATCATCAATAGAGAAGGTAATATAAATTTAATTGCCTGCTTCTGAGAAATTGAGAAATATAGTCATTTAATAAAGTCTTCTAACACACCAGTATGTTATGAATTCGAATATGATAATATCTTTTTCCATCCCATTGTTTCCTTTGAGGAAGGAATTGTGATTCAAAATTCTTTAGATTGTAAAGGCATTTTTAAAGATATATTTGAGGATACCCTCACTTTGACTACTTGCTTCTTTACAGACGGTTCTAAGTCAGACGACAAACCTTTTGGAGGGTTTTCGGTGGTTAATTTAGAGGATTCCAAAAATTTTCAATTCAGAGCCCCCAAATATGCATCTGTGTTTACTTTGGAAGCTATGGCTATAGTTGAAGCTCTAAATTTGATTAAAAAGTCGGAGTATAAACACTTTAGTATTTTTTCTGATTCTAAAAGGGTGTGTTAGCTTTAATTTCTGATAAGAATATTAATAATAGGTCATATTTAATTTTATTAATTAGGAAACAAGTTAGAAGCTTATCTTCACTTGGAAAACAGATTAACTTTTATTGGATTCCGGGTCATTGTGATATTGATGGAAATGGAATGGCTGATAAAGCTGCTAAGGAAGCTATTTATAAGGGCAGAGATACTACTTTATGTTTACCGAATAGTGACTTAAAAAAATGTGGAAAGATTTTATGTGGAGCAGTTTTGAAAAGTGGTTTATAGATCGTAGTTCTGAAAAGGGAACTTTTTATTTCAATAATTTTTATAAGATTAGTAGGAAACCTTGGTTCAATGACGTTAAAGTAAATAGACGCACCATAGTCTATCAATCGTTTAAGAGGTGGTCATAGTTCCTTAAGATCTAGTCTAGCGAGGCTAGGTATAGTTCAATCTGCCTTATGTCCATGTGGAATGTCTGATGAATCTCCTAATCACGTGTTTTTCCAATGTATTCGTTTTGATAAAGAAAGAAAACGATTAATTGATTTGTTGTTTAAAATTTACGGATTTGGTCCTCACAACATTGAAGCCCTTTTAAGTTGTTTAACATTTGATATCATTAAAAGTTTAAGTTATTATTATTAATGCTATTGATATTTATATATAATTTGTATTCTCTGAGGTGTTCTTGTATATTTATATTTATAAGTCTTATTTTCAGTTTTAAATTTTAGTGCTTATGTTTGGTTCCAAAGACATTACTATGTAACTTATTGACTGATGTTAAAGTTTAAAAATATATTATACTTAGTTGTAAGTGTGCCTTAATACTCTGTTAAATATACTGAAAGTATATTGAGTATATAAATATCCGAACAAAAACAGTTTCACTGTAAAAAAATCGTGCCAAGTCCACGTTCATAAGACTATTAAGAAAAAAAAATTTTATTTCTTTACAAAAAGATATCAAATAAAAAATTAAAAAATCCAAGTGTTACGTTCCCAAAAATACGTTAAATAAATTCTTTGAGAGTAAAATAATTTAATTCCAAGTTTTGACACTTTGGGTAGTCGATCGACCCCCGGTGTGTCGTCACAGATGAGCTTACTTGTTTTATTTTAATTTATTTTAAACTTAGCATTATGGGCCCCATAAGTCAGCCCAAATAACCCCTTGGTTTTCTAACCACTTAGCTTCGAAAGGCGAGTAGATGTCGTAGCCCGTCTTTTGGAAGTATTCCTCGGAATAATACTCGTATCGGAGGTCTTCGATCGGGATGACACCTCCTGGAGGGTGAACCTCGGGAACCTCGACAGGGACCAACTTCCAGGCCCTGGTGATGTCCGTCCAGTAAGCCGGGCGGTTGTTGCCGGCGAAGATCGACTGGCCCTGTGAACCCTGGTACGGCGATGATTTGGGTGAGTCTTCCTCGGCGGTTCGTACTACTCTCACCCGCGGTTCAATTAATATCTCGTCATCGATTATGTGTAATACTGGTTTCGTAGCCCGGACTACTTCCACTCGCGGCTCGTCGATTATCGGTAACGACAAATGAAACGGCTGAGCCAAGAGACGGCGACGCTTTTGTATTGATTTACCGGATCGCCGTAAACGTTTTCTTCGAGGCATGAAGCAAAGGATGTTGGCGTCGGTGAAGAGATTGGAACCTGGTAGAACGCCAATAAAGCGTTCGTCCAGCAGGAGGGTTAGACTGGAGAAAACGCTGACTAGCGCTTCTGCCGAAGGATTTCTTTATATGGGGTAGAGCAGCCGCGAGGCGCTCAGTCCAATAATAAGTGTAGTGGACTATATGTTCGGTATAGTTGGTTTATTTTGATAATAGAATCTGGCGAGGTTCAAGCCTGAGGATAGAGCTCTCTGCACTAGAGAGTCTCCAGATCTACTGGCTTGAATGAGCTCCAGATAAGTTTTTATAAACAGTATTTCAGCCATGTTTGTAGCTCAGGTTACTAAATGAGAGAGTCATCGAGGCCCGAGTCCCATGCTGACGCAAGATGTTTGGACTATCCGCGGCCGCGGTGACTCTCCGCCGATGCCTTATCGCGAGATTTCCGTTACCGAGCTGCTGATCAAGCCACCAGCGAAGTAACGGACATCTCTTAATGTGCATTCGAAGAATTGAATGAGATAAATTTATTAAAAATATAATATAAAAAAAAAATAGTTTTGGGCGAAATTCTGAGAACGTAACACCAAGTAACCGATATGGTTGTATATGATTTTCGAAAATTAAAAAAAAATTTTTGTAAATTTAAAAATTAAAAGAAGCAATTTTGGAACGTATTTAGTGTGCGTAGTTACGAAATATTTCACTTTTTATGAAATTCCTAAATTGTATCTACTAGGACACTTAAAAAAAATTGAAGTACACAATAACGCACACCAAGTACGTTCCAAAATTGTTTCTTTTAATTTTTAAATTTACAAAAATTTTTTTTTAATTTTCGAAAATCATATACAACTATATCGGTTACTTGGATTTTTTAATTTTTTATTTGATATCTTTTTGTAAAGAAATAAAATTTTTTTTTCTTAATAGTCTTATGAACGTGGACTTGGCACGATTTTTTTACAGTGAAACTGTTTTTGTTCGGATTTCAGTTTTTTTTGTAATTATAATAAAAATTGACAATTTTAATTTAATACATTTCCGGTGGCAAACTATCCCCTTTAAGCTATAGTTAATGTAAAAGTTATTCTTGCGCCGCCTGGCGTGTGTAATTGCAAGCTGTCAAATATCTTTTTTTCACTGTAGTTTCCCATCTATTATAAGATTAGCATGCATCGTTATATTATTTAGTCTCTGGCCGCCCGCTTTTTACATAAGAAAAAAGTTAAAATCTAAAAATCTGGGTCGCTATAGTTTGTGCTGATTATTTTTAATAATTTTAAATAGAAATTATAAACATAATTGATAATAATCAAGTAATACGCGTAATAAAAAGCATGAACTACTATTATAAAATATCATATAAAAAAAATCAAATTAAATTTGAAAAAAAACTTGTAATCTCAAAAAACGATTCTGTTTACGGTATATACACACTCGGTAGTCTGGCTTGAGAGCGGAACTGGGCGCCAGATTCTACCGAATCTGTTGATAAATTATAAGAGTTGACAATAATAATTATAACTAGTTGGTAAGATTTCCATTTATAATAAAGCTTATAAAAATTTATGTATAAGTTTGTAGAGGCTGAATTGGGATATCCCAAGGCCTTTCTGTACTTTTATATTTTTAAAAAAAAAAAAAAAAAAAAAAAAAAAAATTAAATGTTGAGTTCACACTTCGTGAAGAAGTTACAGAGTATGTATGCTATTTTAGACGTAGGAGTGGCCAGGATAGTGGTGATATCGGTTGGAACAGGATCACAAATTTTTACCAATATGTTGTTTAATGTTCTTCGATGGTTTTGGTAGGTTGGGCACTCAAAGAAGATGTGGTTGAGGTCTTGTTCGGGGGATCCACATGGACACTCAACTGAGTCAATAAATTTCTTTCTGTGAAGGCTCGAGTTGAGGTTGTACTGATTGAGGCGCATTCGGATAATTGTGGTGACGACTTTCCTAGGCAAGTTATAGTATGTGAACCAGGGTTTCTTTGTGCTTTTGTACATTAACTCGAAGTATAAGACTCCCTTCATTCTCCCTATTTCTTTGAACTTTTCCTCCGTTGTCTTGATCGCTTTTTGTTTGCTGTTGTTAGCCAGATCTTTAAAAGGAATAAGAGTGAAGGTTCGCCGTGCACTGGTCGTAGCCTCCTTAGAAAGGAAAAAACTCGCTTGCGTTTTGATTCGATTGATTCTTTCTTGCTGTTTGGAATCCAAGGATAACAAAACGAGGTTTCTCAAGCTGATTTGTTGTTTTGATTACCCAAATATGCTTGTTGGTAGCTGGTAGCAGTGGATACTCATACAATTCCCAAGTCCGGAAACTGATTGGGATAGTTGGATCGGAGGTTATGTAATTCAACACCTCGATTTTTTGCTTGTCAGACATTGTTATATACGGTACAATCCACTCAATTTTTTGAATCGTAATTGAAACATTTTCATTCTCAACGGTAACAACATAAGCATTTTGATCAGTATTTGATCTAATCAGTATCAATTCATGCTTGGCATTCACGATAATTCGTTGATAATCTTCAGCACATCCAAGAATGAAACTCAGCGGTACTGAGACATCAAAGTAACCGCTATTATCAGTCAGCTTATTGTCATCTTCATTAACAATCCAACCAGCATTTTCCAGAATATTTTGTTGTCCCGGACTCAGAGAAGCGTATCCTTTCATAACACTGGTGATACCAACATTCTTACATCTATCGATTTCTACGCCATTGAGCTCATAACGTATCTCTTCAAACACATAACAAACAGCCATGTTGACCATCTTCGTAGTAGCACTTACAGCAGTACCATCAGATTTCCTCATTCTTCCATAAAAATGTAATGTGCTCTTGCTTGGGAGCAAGCACAGATCTTGATGTTGAACAGCAATCCTGATTTCATCACTGTTGTTGAATGTTGATGATGCATATGGCAAGTGTGAATGAGCTTCACAGTGTGCAATAGACTCATCGAAAATAATTGATTTTTTTATATCTAAGATTTCCGCCATGGTATCACACAAGCTAGACAACAAAAATTTATTTTTATCTTGTGAATTTTCCACGTAATTTTAGTCCTAGACTTTTTAGGAACTCTGCGTTTTGACGTGTCAACACTTTCAGAGCTCGATGATGACTGATGATCTTTGGGCATCCTGCAATCCTTTTATACCCGTTACCAGTCTTTGTCTCACATACGATACCCATTACAGGCTTTTTATATGCAGTCTTATCGTGATAGTCTCGCCACGGAAATTTGCTATTCCCCCGTTCTGATCAACAATGCGGAGCCTCAAGTTGTGTATTGCTCGTACGGCGACTGGTAGGTAAATGATGTTTGTTGGCACTTCCACTATCTTATATCCTGCTGGAACCCTCGGGAAAAATTCATGGATTGTGTGATTCTTCTCACCATTGATGTACGATCCAGTAATTATATTGCACTCGACTCTCAGAGCATTAATTTTCAATATTTTGACTGGTAAATCAGATTTATGTGCTGTGTTAGGTTCAAGCACGCGGTTGGTAAATCCAAGTAATGATCCAAGGGAATCTTCAGGTTCAAAATTTATATATTGATCACATTTTATTTCACTTCTCGACTCATTGTTGTTTGCTTTTAAAGTGAAACTTAGTTCAGGTAATGTCTTGTTTATATAAGTTTCAATATCTTTAATTTCATAACTCCCTGTTGGTATAGTTATTTCTTGAAATCTCTTGATTGTACTTCTTTTGGATCTTTTTGATGACACATAAAATTTATTAGCACCAACATCAATATTTGGTATTGAATTAAATGTTAGGAGCTTAACAAGCCCAAGAACATCATTTTTTGTTGGTGATAGCTCAATCGGTGGAAAATAATTTGCCTCCAGTATGGAGGAGTTTCCGGATAGTGTCAAGGTGAATGACTCTGCCATGACTGACGCTTGTTGTCTCGACTCACTTCAATTTATAGTTGTCCAGCCAGGAATTTTAAGCACAAATGTCCACATATGATTGTATCAAAGTCTTGATATCTTTTATGATTGTACTTTACGCTACCTACATCGAGATATTTCATCAAGTCTTGTAGGGGTTGTAGATTACCAAAACTGTCAAAGTAAATTACTTGATTATGATTCTTCTTGTATGCAACCCAGTGAGTTCCAGGCCCAAGTTTATCATCTAAATTTATTATTGCTGATTCGTTTGTCTTTGGTCCAGATTTTGGTAAATCATTTCTCATGAAAACTCCACGAAAATTTGGAATTTTAAGCAGCTTGACATATTTTAATAAGTCGATGTTAGTCAGTGCTTGACGTGGTAGCTCTACTGATTTTTTGACTTCTTGCAGCCAGCTCCTTCTGGCTATGGTTTTAGATAAAGTCCCATACCACTGCGGTAAGGTTTGAGGTATAATCCTCTACCTACAGCTATTTCCTCCATCTTCAAGTTGTGACGTTTCTTTTCAGCTAATTGATTTTTGGCTGCGCTGGCATCGTTCACAGCTTTTGCAACACCTGCAGCTCCACCTGTTAGAGCACCAACCGCTGATAACCCTGCAAACAGGGGAATCAAGAATGGAAGTACTCCACCAATCTTTGATGGAACTGGTAGAATACGAGGCAATCGAACATTTTTCTTCCCACCAACTTTCTTGACAGCTTTGCGGGCCCCTCCAAGAGCTGTTTTAACTGGATCTCCACCAGGCTGCATGGACTTTTTAGCTTCATCAACAATCTGTCTCAGATCAACATCCTTCTTCTTGGAAGTCTTTCTTTTGACTGTCTTACGCTTCATTGTTTTTCTTTTAATTGTCTTACGCTTGGTAATAGGTTTTTCTTTTTTAAGACCCATACCGAAACGTCTTTTCAACTTCATGATTTTATTCACACTCCAAGCAGCAGCTTTTTCACCAATAGCAGCGTCTCTTGCTTGAAATCGTTGCCACGCTTTCTTAGCAAGGATTTTATCAGCCTCGTGACGGGCTTCTAAATTTTCACGATTTTTCGAGTAAGCTATATCGTGTTCCTTATACGCAGCGTCCAGAGGATTTATACCTGGATCACCTCGAGCTAACCTCTTAGCTAACTTTGTACCTGGACCGCAGTACTGGTATCCAGGGATATGGAGTTCAAGTGGGAGCTTATTGATTATGTTGTTGAACAAACCTTTACCACGTCTGCTCTCAGACATGTCACATCGAAGACTGACTCGCTTATCTATATAAACCGGTATATATACCTCTTGAGCTCAGAATACAATCAGCAGTCATGAACAACAAACCAAGAGCTCAGTTGCCAGTTATCAATTTTGATCAAATTGTTCAAGGAACCGGTGTGAAACTCAAACGACACGGTGCTTTACTTCCCAACAGTATCCGTGCAGTGTTTTGCGGACCATCAAACTGTGGAAAGACCAACGCTCTACTGTCTCTTATTGTACATCCAAACGGTTTGAGGTTTGAGAATATATATCTTTACTCAAAGTCTCTTAACCAACCAAAGTATCAGTTCCTGGAGACGCTGCTTAAACAGATTGATGGTATTGGATTCTTCACATTCAGTGAACATGAAGCTGTAATCAAGCCTGAAGATGCTAAACCTAACTCCCCGATGATATTTGATGATGTGGCTTGTGAAAAACAGGATCACATCAAGGCTTTCTTCTGCATGGGTCGACACAAGGATGTAGACAGCTTCTATCTCTGTCAAACTTATACACGAATACCTAAGCATCTGATTAGAGATAACGCAAACTTTCTCGTGCTATTCCGTCAAGATGAAATGAATCTGAAGCATATTTATAATGATCATGTCAATACAGACATGTCGTACAACTCATTCAGAGATTTATGCTCGGCATGTTGGAATAAATATGGGTTTGTGGTAATAGATAAAGACAGTGAATTGAACAGTGGTAGGCATCGCAAAGGATTCGACTGCTTCATTAGTATAAATTGAGGTACTTTAGAGTGTGATAGTCATACATGCTGTAGACGTTAACCTGTCAACATGAAGCCTGAAGAAATATCAAAGCAGAAAGATATTCTGCATCAGATATCTCAAGCCAGTGATGCCATCCGACGGAAGCACAAGATGATGAAGTTGGGTAAAGATACAGCTGAGAAAGCTATGGAGGAAATATTCAAGCCTATTGTGACACCACTCCAGAGTATAGTTGAATCTTCAAAGTTGAAAGGGGAAAATATTAAAAAAGAAGAAAAACCACAGGTTCAAAAACAAGAGGTTGAAAAATCTTTGTATGATGATCCAGAAGTATACAACAGTTTAATAACAGATGATGAAAGTTCATTTGATAATACAGCACTTGCTATTACTCAGCCACCACCATCAACAAGTACTCCAGCTCGTAGAAATCCTCTTCTCACTAATTATCTACAACGTTTAAGTAAAAAACATAAAGATAATGATATGAGATATGGTGCGTTTTCTGCGTCAGAAAACGTGGTGAAATGCATATGGGTGATTCACCTATTTCATTTGCAAATGATACAATAACTGTCAAAGAAAAAAATTATCCAATAACTCCTGGGTTGTTCGAATTATTATTTAGAAAATCACCAGAGGATGCACTCATCACCCCAGATGATAAGAAACAGTACTTGGACATAATTCAACATACCAACGCTCATAGGAAAAATTATGATCCAAATCGTACTATTCGTGAAGATACAACAATCCGAACAAAAACAGTTTCACTGTAAAAAAATTGCGCCAAGTCCACGTTCATAAAACTCATCTCAATAACGTTTGCACTTTACAAAAAAAATAAGACTCAATATAATAATTGTCGTTCTCTACAAAAAAAAGTGAAATACAAAAAAATACCAAGAAACTGTCATAATGTTAAAAAAATTGAAAGAAAATTTGTTGAAAATTTAAAAATTAAAAAAAAATTTTTTTATCGTACTTGGCGCGCGTCATTGAGTACCCCAAATTTTTTCGGAAGAATTTCAACCCGAGAAAAAACGATTTTGCTTGAATTTATGTAATTATGTATAGTTATACATATTCGGGCTGATCAGCTCTAATTACATAATATATGATTTCATACATTCTTATACCCTTGTGGAAAAATGTCCCTGAAAAAAGTCTGAAGAAGTCTTCAGAAGTCTGAATAAAACTTTTTGAAAGTCTTACTTTCTCTGAAAAAGACAGAAAAAGTCTTATTATTTGTAAATAACTCTGACTAAGTCTAACAAACTCTGAAAAAGTCAAATACTCTCTGAGATTTGGGACTTTCAAGAAGAGTTATTAAGAGTTATAAAGACTTACTCAGATTTACTTCATCAAAGAAATTAAGCAGAAAATCAGACTTTTTCAGTAATAAAAAGACTTCTAAAGTATGTAATGCTTAATTAATAATTTATTCTTAAATAATAACTTCATCTTAAATATAAAGAAACATAAACCTCTACAGTATAATTTACTTATGTATTTATTTATTTTCATTATAACACAATAATACTTCAACAGAGATCAAAAGAACAAGAATAATAATAAAAATAATGTTAATAATAATGATAAAAGGAACAATAATAATCACTTGAACTTACTTTTATATACTACTACAAGTAAGTATTTGCAGTACATTATAAGTTATACAGTATCTACTGCTACAATTACTAATCTTAATAATGATAATAATAATAATAATAATAATAATAATTTTTATATATATTTTCCATTGAAAAATATTTCAATTTATTGCCTATCCAGTCTAATACAACAATTATTTTATCTAATTATTTATAATATCATTAGCATGGATTCCCTCCAGGCATGAACAATTTTGAATTCGTATCTGAATTTGTCATTAAAGGTAAATTCAGATTAATATATATATTAATATATATCAGATAAATATATTACTCTGTATAAACCCGGTTTATACTCATTAATATCACTTTCATTTTTTCCCCAATAAGAAAAGAATACAAAAGATTAATCGTTGGAAGAAGTAAAAGCAAATGATCTATCTAGTATTATTAATAATACTGTATAGTAATTATTGAAAATAAAAAATGTACCTAAAAAAAATTCAACTTAAATAGCTTTAGTATTTTAAACTATATATTGACATAATCACTAAAAACTACATAGCTACAAAACTACACATCATGACCACGAATCCGCCAGGGTAATAATTGTCTAACATAAATTCATTTATAAGATAACTTCATTTGAAGATTGAAAAAAAAAGACTTTTTTCCGTTATTGAAATTTTAAAATGTTTATCTTCAATAGAACGCCAGTACCAAAATAATTTCATGATATTTAGAGACACGTGAAATCATTCATGTAAAAAATTAGTTTTATGTCAAACTAGACTTCGATTTTCCGATTTTCAATAATTTACAATACTGATAAATTAAAATTTACCAAATTTTGTTTTTCTTATCACAAGTATGTCCTTTAACATGAGCTCAAAAACTTTCATTTAACTATGGCAATTTTAAACAGATATTTAAAAATATAATTCAAATCAACAGAAATCAATTTTAACAGTAAGTTGGCTTAACTTCGAAAAATTTTTAAATCAAAATGTTATATAAGTTTGTTTAACTACTTTTTTGTCAGAGAATCTTGATAGTGAAATAGGGAAAAAATACAATGCAAAAATAGAAAAATGTAATCAATTTTTCTAATTGAAGATATGTTTTGATCTTTTTTACTGTCATGAAATTCAAAAATATAAAATAATAAATTACCATTGAAACACTACTCTAGTATTCAACGTAATTATGTTTTTTATAAACGCGGATTAATCTAATCCGTTGCAACTACAGTTAGAATTTGCAGGCTATTAAATGAGAAATAGATTTTTAACATTTCTCGAATGAAGGAATACTAAATAATTTAATCTGAATCAATTTATAACAGTTATTAAAATGAAATAAATAAATTATTTGAGTTGGTCAAAAAAGTTCCATTCTACTTGTACTGCTAAGTAGCCTTCATCATGTTGATGATGGTGGTGTAGAAGTTAAATTATAAACTGAATGGGAAAAATTCACTTCAAAATAATGTTTTTGACAATTAAAAACTCTGAATATTAATATTGAGTAAAACAATATCATATAATGATGTATGCTAATCATTCACGACGCCATGAAAGTTTTTCATATAGCAATAATACGAAAGAATTCTTAGTTACTACTAAATTTTCGATGCCTAAAAAGTCAGGCAAGCTAAACAATAATTTTCGAGTAACTAACATTGTACCGTCAATACCATTTAAATTAGTTCATGATATGCATAATAAAACCAATGATGTCCTAATTCGTTTTTTCATAAAATTCTGCTAACATTTTTTTATTAAATAATAAAAACTTAATTACCCGAAAAAAAATTTTTCTATATAATCATATATAATTATACATGATTATATATGGAAGTGTATATAAGGTTATATATGATCATATATGATTATATATGGAGCAATATACAGCCATGCAAGATTACACATAGTCTCATATATAATTATATATAATTGTAAAAATTTTTATATATGCTAATTACATATAAGCATATACTTGGCTGTTATAACCCCATTTATAATCATATATAAGTCTATATATGATTACATCTGATCAGACTTGCATAGTCAGATGTGACCATATTAAATACTGAATCCATAAAATTAACCCAATAATTAATTAGATGTAATAAATATATAATTAAATATTGTTATATATAATCATATATAATTATATATGATTACATTTGGCCATTTTTCATATATAATCATATATAACCAATTTATATAATTATATATAAATATTTTATCTCGGGTAAAAAAATGTTTCTAAAAATTTTTGGAGAAACATTAATTATACTGTTATTACTTCTTACAGTCTAAATAACATTAAGTAGACTGATATTGCAATGTTCTTTGTTGAAGTTTTCAACTAACTTTTAATATTTATAATAACTTAAGTTAATTCATATATTTGAAAGAAATACACAAAAATTAATTCACTAATTTTGATTTTTTTTTTTTTAGCAAGGAAATGATGAAGAAGACACTGGTTACGATTACCATAAACCACTTTGTAAGTGTTCAACAATCACACAAGGAGAAGCGTTAATGATGACTCTTGCACTCGGAGCTGAACAATCACTAACGTGGAAAACTATTGTTGCGATATTGTCAATGATAAACACGTTATTCCAAAATGACGTGGTTCCTTCTTCAAAATACAAATTATTTAAAACTTTAAAATTTAATGAAGATATTTTGGTCTACCATGTATACTGTAGTGGATGTCATTATTATTTTGGTGCTCAAAATAAATTAAATAAAAATGGACTACAATGCCAAATCTGCGAGAAAAATGAGAAAGTGCCAAATATATCATATTTTTTGACGTTTGATATCTCATTACAATGAAAGTCTGTATTAGAAGATCTAGAAGTGCAACAAGTCTTAATAGATAATCTTCAAAATAAAAATGATAATGACAACAACAATCATCTTCGTAGTATGAGAGATGGTCAAATATATAAAAAGTTATCCATGACAAATAACCCTCTATCAGATGTATACAATTTTTCATACACTTTTAACACCGATGGCTGCCAACCATCGAAATCAAGCAAACTTTCTATTTGGCCCATCTACATAACTATTAACGAGCTACCTTCAAAACTTCAATCTAAGCACATTATTACAACAGGTTTATGGGTTGACAAAGAAGAACCAGACATGTTACTGTTTCTGAAGCCATTCGTCGATGAAGCAAATAAATTATCGGAAAAAGGAGTAGAATGGAGGTTACAACAACAAACAATTAACAGCAAGTTCATTCCTATATGTGCTGTAGTTGATTCTGTAGCAAGATGCAAAATACTGCATATGAAGCAGTATAATGGTTCCTACGGTTGCACATTTTGTGAACATCCGACTTTGCGTGTCAACAATTCTCAAAAATATCCAATGTCAGGTATTGTTCCAAAACTACGTAGTAAAGAGTCAATTAAAGCACAAATGGTACTTGCCGGTCAAAGTAATTATGGTAATGACGAAATGGGTGTGTGGGGACCATCGCACTTAATGAATCTAAAATATTTTGACCTTGTTGATGGAATGTCACCTGATTACTTACACGCTATTTTATTAGGTGTAGCAAAACAACACACCGAAATTCTCATATCTTCATTTGGTGAAGATTATTATATAGGAAATCCCAACCAACTTGAAGTCATTAACGAGAAACTTATGAATTTTAAACATCCTACGTGTATTACTCGATCACCAAGGACAATACATGAAAGAGAAATGTGGAAAGCAACGGAGTGGAGATCATGGCTTCTTTTCTATTCACTTATATGCCTCAAGGATATTCTTCCTCAGAAGTATGTAGAAAATTTAGCCCTATTGGTAGAAGCAATCCATATTTTGCTATCTGATCGAATAAGTTTTGAAGAACTCGATAAAGCCGACGTTTTAATATTGAGATATGTCATTTTATATCAAGAATATTTTGGAGAACAAACAATGACATATAATGTTCATTTACTATTACATGTGGTAAAAAGTGTACGGATGTTGGGACCTTTACAATGTCATAATACTTTCATTTTTGAAAATGAAAATCACTTTTTAATGAAGTTGCAAAAAAGTCCCAATAATATTCTTATTCAAATAGCTAGACGATACATGTTCCTAAAAGCACTAACACCATTGAAAGATAAAATTAGTATGAGTGATCACTTCTCACAATTCTGTGAAAGAAATTTAACAGGCCGCTTAAAAAACACTTTTAAGATAGAAGACTGCATACTGATTGGAAAAGGTAAAAAATATGATTTGAATGTTGAAGAGCAAAAACTATTAGACAATTTTGGAAAATATAAATCTTTCAATCGATTAATTTACAATGGAAAAAGATATACATCAAAAAGTTATCGTTCTTGTGAAAAAATTAACGATTCTGTTATCTTATTAAAAAATGGCCAAATTGGTATAATCAAAAATATTTGTTACTTATATTCAAATGAAGCAGAAACAAAAATATTTATATTTTTTGAGGAGATAATAAAATTAAAAAATTATTTTCATTCATCGAGAAATGTAACCGTTCATAACATTCAAGAATGCTTGATTACTGAAAAACTACGTGTTTGTGAAGCTAAAATGATATCACAACCGTGTATATTAACTTCAGCACAAGATAAAAATTACGTGATTGTTATACCACCAGGATGTTATGGTGATTAAGAGAATTAAATGGTAGTAGTTTGTGTATTGAGCTAATCATTCAGTATTTTACGACAAAGTGATGTATAATAAAGAAATTTTACTATTTCAGTAAAATTTTACTATTTAATTTTTTACTATTATTATTATTATTTATTACTATTTAATTGTTTACGATTTAATTGTTTACTATTTTTAATTATTACTATTATTATAATTATTATAATTATTAATTGTAGCAGAAGATATAACTGTAAAACTTGTGATGTACTGCGAATACTTGTAATAGCATAAAAAAGTAAGTGTAAATGATTATTATTGTTTTTAAAAGACTGGTTTATAATAATTTTTATATATATTTTCCATTGAAAAATATTTCAATTTATTGGCTATCAATCTAATACAACAATTATTTTATCTAATTATTTATAATATCGTTAGCATGTATTCCCTCCAGGCATGAACAATTTTGAATTCGTATCTGAATTTACCTTTAATGACAAATTCAGATACGAATTCAAAATTGTTCATGCCTGGAGGGAATCCATGCTAATGATATTATAAATAATTAGATAAAATAATTGTTGTATTAGACTGGATAGGCAATAAATTGAAATATTTTTCAATGGAAAATATATATAAAAATTATTATTATTATTATTATTATTATTATTATTATCATTATTAAGATTAGTAATTGTAGCAGTAGATACTGTATAACTTATAATGTACTGCAAATACTTACTTGTAGTAGTATATAAAAGTAAGTTCAAGTGATTATTATTGTTCCTTTTATCATTATTATTAACATTATTTTTATTATTATTCTTGTTCTTTTGATCTCTGTTGAAGTATTATTGTGTTATAATGAAAATAAATAAATACATAAGTAAATTATACTGTAGAGGTTTATGTTTCTTTATATTTAAGATGAAGTTATTATTTAAAAATAAATTATTAATTAAGCATTACATACTTTAGAAGTCTTTTTATTACTGAAAAGTCTGATTTTCTGCTTAATTTCTTTGATGAAGTAAATCTGAGTAAGTCTTTATAACTCTTAATAACTCTTCTTGAAAGTCCCAAATCTCAGAGAGTATTTGACTTTTCAGAGTTTGTTAGACTTAGTCAGAGTTATTTACAAATAATAAGACTTTTTCTGTCTTTTTCAGAGAAAGTAAGACTTTCAAAAAGTTTTATTCAGACTTCTGAAGACTTCTTCAGACTTTTTCAGGGACATTTTTCCACAAGGGTATAAGAATGTATGAAATCATATATTATGTAATTAGAGCTGATCAGCCCGAATATGTATAACTATACATAATTACATAAATTCAAGCAAAATCGTTTTTCTCGGGTTGAAATTCTTCCGAAAAATTTGGGGTACTCAATGACGCGCGCCAAGTACGATAAAAAATTTTTTTAATTTTTAAATTTTCAACAAATTTTCTTTCAATTTTTTTAACATTATGACAGTTTCTTGGTATTTTTTTGTATTTCACTTTTTTTGTAGAGAATGACAATTATTATATTGAGTTTTATTTTTTTTGTAAAGTGCAAACGTTATTGAGATGAGGTTTATGAACGTGGACTTGGCGCAATTTTTTTACAGTGAAACTGTTTTTGTTCGGATTTCACATCTTTTTGTAAAGAATGAAAATTTTTGAAACGAGTCTTATTTTTTTTTGTAAAGTGCTAATTTTATTGAGATGAGTTTTATGAACGTGGAATTGGCGCAATTTTTTACAGTGAAACTGTTTTTATTCGGATTTATTAATAACAACAATAATTTTAGTAATAATATTGATAATGATAAACATTATTATTGCTTTCATTTTTAACATCAATTTATTATTACCGATATTAATACTTTCAGTATTATAATTACTATTATTGTTATTTTTATTATGGTTACCAATATTATTTATTGTTATTATGATATTGTTGTTAGTAAATGACGCAATATATCAAACACATAGTCATGTTTCGTATTATGAAGAGATTAAGATTATTTGAAACCCGCTCAATTGGATGACAGTGCCACCTACAGGCAATAACCATAAGATCACAGAATGTTCACACTTTTTAATGAGAATTCCCCAGACACTGAACATCTGGTTTATCCGAAGAAAGTATAACTCATACAATGTTTGTGTGTTTAAACTCGTTAACAAATAAAATTTAATTAAAAAAATATGTTTCAAACATAAACATGGAAGGTTGTATGATAATTTGTTCTATAAAATTTTTTGTTTCATAAGATACTTTTACATTTTTAATTTCAAACGTAAACTTTTCCCGCGCAATATTAAAAATTCATAAATAAATGAATTTTTTCAGGCAAAGCTATAATCATATGAAAAGTCGTTCGTTCTTTGATTTTACAGCTCAAATTATGATAAAAAAAATTAAAGTTTTCTGTTGTCATATTAGCTAGTGGTATTAAAAAATTTAAACTGACTAATCCGCGAAAACGCCTCCGGTTTAAATCGATAACCTAAATTATCGATGGAAATTATACATTTCTTATATGTACAAAGAGAATTTTGACATTTTCTTAATAAGAAAAAATTTTAATTTAGATTTAATACTGCAATACACATTAATTCAATGAAAATAACAAACAATTATTTTAGTAATGATAAATATTATTATTGCTGTCATTTTTAACATCAATTTATTATTACCGATATTATTACTTTTAGTATTATAATTAGTATTATTGTTATCGAAAATATGAAACATTAGAAATTAGATTTCTTGTTAAAGTGTTCCTATGCAGAGATATCTGAATAAAAAATTATAATAGGGACAAAATTTAAGCAGTTATATTCAACGCTGTCTGAACCGAAATAATTCTGATTCATAGAACTAAACAATTTTTTCATATTTTTTCAATTAATTAATATTAGGAAGAAAAGGTATGAACTACTGTTATAATAGAAATTTAAGAAAAAGAAAGAACGTAGAATTTAAAATAAAATTTGCAACCTCAGAAAAACGTCATGTTTACAGTAAACACAGTCGGTAGTCTGACGCTCCGTTTACAACGAAATTTTTGAACGGAACTTGGTGCCAGATTCCACCGAATCTGTGGATTATTTTTTTTTTATTTAGTATTATAATTTAAAAAATTTTTGTTTTGTTGTTTGTGCTCATTTACTTAAGTATTTTTTTTACCTTTAAAAGAAGTTAGTAGTAGTTATTTTATTTAATTTCTTGTTAAGTTTAAGATAAGTTAATATATTTTAAGTATTAAGATGTCATATATACATAGAAAAAGAAAATTTCTTGAACTAAGAAAATTGTAAGGAAGACCGAAGTTATTTTGGAGCACGAAGGAATTTTCTTGGCTTAAAAAAAATTAACTTCATTCAAGAAATTTTCAATCTTCCTTAAGATTTTTTTGATTTAAGAAAATTTACGCTTGACTTAAGACTTTCTTTCTTTCGGTGTACCTCAAGTTTTCAATTTACTTCTTTTGTAAGAAAAATACGTAAGCACTTTTAGAATTCGCAGGCCATCTTACTGATTGTACAGTCTCATCATCTATTTGGATCCATGATAAATTATGTTTAATCATCGCAACATGATGATTTTCAGAATTACCATCTTTTGAAGAGTTAAATATAGCACTTACAATAGCATAGTTTGTATTACATATTGATATTTTTGCTTTGGGTACCGATTTTATAAACCCTTTTTTCCTATTTATTAATTTATTGTTTCCTTTGATGGGCACATGTAACTTCACAACTAATATCTGTTGCTAGGAATTTAATGAAATTTTTGTTAGCGTTTCTTTGACTTCGATACAATTTTCACAAAATTTGAAATTAGTAAACCAATATCCAAATGATGAATCAATTAATTCTTGTAGTTCAAATGTTTTTTTCTCATCATATATTGAAACATGTAATACATTTTCTAGTATACTGTAAGAATTAGAATAATTGCATGTTTTGCATCGATCATTAATTTCTAATTTAAATTGTACTAAATTTCTAATATCACAATTATCATTACAAATTTTAAGAAATACTGATACAGGATCGTTATTTGTCATAGAATAAGGCTGCTCTATTAATGACTCTTTAATGTCACTGGACTTTAAAAGTAATTCGCGATTATTATATTTGCTAAATAAATTACTAAGTTTATTGTTGACAGATTGATACTTTAGGCCATGATTGATTAATAATGTCCTAATTATTGTATTATTAAACATACATTGAATAATTGAATTAAGACCACCGGAAACGTTATCACAGTTTTCGATACCTCGACAATCTAATAAACTAAGAGAAGCTTTTTTCGCATTTTTGAGTTCAATTTGAATAGAATGTTCTTCAACTGCCCAAATCATGTCCCATACTTTTTGCCAACGTGTATCAGGAATTGGTATGGTAGGTAAATCAGACCTATAAATTTTTCTTAAACGATTGTATTCTTTAATTGCTGAAGAGCTTGCTTTAACGGAATGAGGATCAAAATTGATTAAATGTAGTCCACGTAACTCTGTTACACGAGATAGGGCTACATAAATTTGACCAACATTAAAAATGGTGTTCCCTGCTTCAATGATGGCATTTTTTAAACTTAAACCTTGACTCTTATCAATAGTTACTGCATAACTCAAGCATAATGGAAATTGTTCTCTTACAACGAAAGCTCTTTCAAATAATTGAAATTTTACTTTAATACCATTTTAAAAATCAGCTCCTAAATTATCATTTATTATTATTATGATATTGTTGCTAGTAAATAAGACAATGCATCAAACGCATAATTACAATACGAATTATCTAAAAATTATGATTATTTGAAACCTGCTCAATCGAATAACAATGCCACCTACAGGAAATGACCAAAAGATCATAGAATGTACACACTGCTTAATGAGAATTCTCGAGATCCTGAACAGCTGGTATATCCGAAGAAAGTAAAACTCAAACAATGTTTAGCGTATTATCTATTTGGTCTGGTTAATAAATTAAATTAAATTAGAACAATATGTTTAACAACATACACATAGAAGGTTGTTGGATAGTTTAGTTTGTAGTTTACTCTGTAAATTGTTTTGTATTCATAAGAAATTTTTTTACATTCTTAATTTAAAGTTTGTACTTTTCCCACGGATATGAAATGTTCATAAAATTATTATAAAAATAAATTAAACTTTTATTTTCCGTAAAGAAACTAGTAGCATCTATAAAATTTCATGAAAATTAGTCGCGTATATTTTTTGAATGAGATTGATAGACTTGAATTATCAATCATAATATTTATATTTTATAAAATCGTAGGAAAAATTTTTTATATTTTTTGTAATTTAGGAAATTGTGAATTTGGATTTAATACCACAATCCTTAATAATTTAATAAAATAATCGTATTGTTCAATATTATGAATGCAATTATTTTTAACATCAATCTATTGTTATCATTATAATAACTATCAGTATTATCTTCATAGTAGTTAAACAGGGGACTCTATTCAGTCGGTAAAACAGATTTGTGGGTTCGTGTCCATACTAAGGTATCTACATTACCGATTGTAGGTTCGCGATAAGTATCATATGTAGATTGGACGATCTGTTTTACCGACAGTAGGTGTTGCTTGCGGTAGATATGTATGGCATTATGGATGAGGTTTTTATCGAGGTTATAGGTGACGCTGGTGGGGAATTCTGTCGCCATCTTACTATCCACCATTTTGAATCCGCCATTTGAATCCGCCATTTGAGTCAGACTTCCGCCATTTCAAATTTTGATTCTGATTTCCTGCATTTTTGTTAAAAAATGCACCTGTGATCTCAGCATCAATAATAGTTGCTTAGATCACAGGTGCATTTCATTGTTTATATTCCGAAAAGATTAATATATTCAAACTGTACGTATGAGGAGTACATGCGAGAAGATACATCATCTGTCGAGATTTCTGTCTACTTCTAAACAGGTCTGAACCTGTTCAAGGTCACGGTAACTGCGTAGTTCTCTTTGCTTTATTCCTAACTGCGCAGTAGATGACTCATTCTGTTCTAGAATTTTCTAACTACGTAGTTAGATGACGTCATCATACAGGTCTGAGCCTGTTCAAGGTTGTGTAACTGCGCAGTTTTCTTTGTTCTATTTCTAACTGCGTAGCAGATGACGTCATCAAACCGTTTTTGAGGTAAAGGAGTGGGGGATAACTGCGCAGTATCCTCTAGCTATAAAAGCAGCGCGCTATAACCGTACTTCACAAAAACGAAGTACATGTCTCCAGTAAAGTACGAGCTGGTGGTGACTACATGTTGAAGTACTAGTTTTTGGTGATATACATCTTCTACCTATCAGTATTACTAATTGTAAGTATTCATTTACTGTCTAATCAAAATATGAATTAAATGAAGAATTATATTATATTATATTGGATATCAATATAAATAATTCATTGTTTTTATTTATAATCCCTCGTTTTAAATGTAAGATCAATATTTATAATTCAAATGTTAATGTAGATATATCAGGGATTATATTTTTAATTTAAATTCCCGCGCCTCTTACAGTAGTGATATCTACTATTAGTTTAAATTCTACACATCTTACAACAGTCACATATACTATGTTTATTTATCGCGGGGAATGTGAGTGGCTCAAACAACCTTCTCCACCACGATCTTTTACCATGCCACCTTTAGGAGAGTAGTGAAAGGTGTTTTCCAATAGTAATAGTATGCTACCGCTGTTGGACTATATCCCCCACCCTCAACCATTTACCTATGCCCGGCGCGTCTTAATATTTAAGTTACCTCTTATTATTCAGGAATTTATTATTATTTCTTATACCTAAGCCATAATATTGTTAGAATTATAATAATCTGATTTATGATAAAAATTTTAATTATTCGATTTTATATCTTTGTTAATTTTGAAAGTCAATATTTTTCAAATATTTATAAAGAAATATATATTATTATCTCAATTAATTGATAAAGGAACACAACGTATAATTTTTCTTAAAAAAATTATTATTATTATAATTAGATTTATAATGAATAATTTTTAAAATTAATTTTATATCTTTATTTATTGATTTTGAAACTCAATATTTATAAAGAAATATACATTATCTTAATTAATTAAGGAACATAAAACATAAAAATTATTTAATCATCATCTTGATCATTCTCGAAAAATCCTTCATCTTCTAATACATTGTTGGTATTAACCTGCTGAATCGCTACAACAATTGCTTGTCTTTGTCGGTAGAAATTTATCATTCTTCTAAATAAACCACTTATCCAATCGCCAATTGTCACATAATCATCATTGTTTATCTGGATATCTGCTTGCTTCATAAAAGTCCATGTCAAGCATTGATTGCTGATAATAATGTTTGTTGTTACTTCATCGATTATAATTTCTGAACCATCAATCTCGTAATCATCATCATGCAACAATTTTTGAGATATGTCTCGGAAAATTAAATTAATTATTTGGCTAGATGTTCTTACTCTGACCCATTCACTTGGAATTAAGATGCTGTAACAAAGCTCAGGACCCATCGAAGGATACACTGTAATAAATCAAGATGAATTTTAATGAATAGATAAAAAGTGTATAATTGTAACATATAAAAACTCACCTGGTAGATGCAGCCCATTTTGCACCACATACTTATCATAAATTTCAGGGTACATTTCAATCAATAGATCACCTGAAAATATGTACCGATTTGGTGATGGTACAAGATCTCCAGGTACCTTAAACTACCAGGATAACTCTTTATGACTTATATCTAGAACTGTTGCAAGGTTGTTGATAGTTATGATGGAATCATGAAATTTTTCACCTCCCAGAATTAACGCACCAAGTTCTACCACTATTAAGTCCCATAAGGTATTCGGATCAATTGTATACCATTCTACAGGGAATATAATTTCATATGATAAGATATTACCCATCTACAAAAAATTATTACTCTATTAAATAATTTTCCAGCTTTTTATACAATATTTCTTAGATTAAATAAACTCTATTATATGTTAAATTACCTTTTTACTGTTGTTGTTGTTGCTGTTGTTGGTTTCAAGTTTTGAAATATTTCTGAAAATGATAGATTAATTAACTTATTCATGAATATTATCATAGTTATTAGTATTATTATTATTATTATAACCGTTATTATTAATAAATATATCTAATAATCATAGGAATTATATTTAAAACTAGCACTTATACATTGAAATTATTTTTTTATTTTTATTAAAAAATAAATGTTATTATTATTATTATTAATTTGATGATTAATTTTCGTATAATTTTCAAATATTCTACATGTGAAAATTTTTGTAATAATTTATCCAATAAAAAAATTCTAAAAATTTCCAGATGTCGGCTAACTTAATTATTAATTATTGATGATTATATTATGAATGAAATAATCAAACATATGGAATAAATTTTAAACAATAATGATGTTAAATAATTGTTATTTTAATTGAACACAAGCATTGATATTTTTTTATTGAAAATTAAATTATTGTTATTAATTTGATAATTATTAGTGATTAACTTTATGACATGATTAAATAATAATGAATATAAAATATTGATAACATATATAGATTGCAATTATTAATTGACGAAATTATACAATAAATAGTAAAAAAATAACTTACGTTATGAATGTTGTTAACGTTTTTACAAAACTGACGCTTTACAAGTTTTAGCTTGTCTATCTTCACATAATTTTCATCTACGCATTATTTTCTTTCTTCCTATTATAAAAAAGTTCCATAACATCGACCAATAGAAACTCTTAGGCCCAAAACGTATTATGCTGATTGGTTCTTTTATTAAACATACACTATACACAACCGGCAAGTTGGTATTTTGATGTATATGAACAATTGACAATAAACATTGTCATGTAGAAATTATTGGATATATATGATAATCATTTTTCAGTATACCTAAATGCAAAATTTGTTCAAAATTGATTTATTTTTTCAATAACATATCAACCTATCAAAATTCTGCTACCGGTTAACGTTTGGCGCGCAGAAGTAGCCAGTTTGAATAATAAAAAATTTTTCTCGTAACTGTTAGAATAACTCAATTTCGTATTCGAAAATATTTTTTATTATTAATATTATAAATAAAATAAAAAGTTATTGTATTTTTATCAAATTAATTTAATGATAGTCGGTAAAGTTTTCATATACACTATAGTTGATGTTTAATCGATGACAAGACTCATACACTCACGCCATCTCTAGTGTCAAATAAGCATCAACTGTGGTGTATTTTGATTGCACTTGGAAAAGTTGTTTTGGAATACAGCAACATCCGCGCTTCTTCAGAGATGAATATTACTAATTATTTCTCTCAAGAACTATAGTTTCGATTCTAAAAAACGTTTTTATGAAGTAAAATTACTTGGTAAGATATAATGTCAAATCAGCGTCATCTCGTGGAGTAAAAATCAATTCAGCTTAAAATTATTTGAAAATATATATTTATTTGAAAATTAAAACTACTTGATCGGGGAAAATAAAAAGATTAAATTCATATTTTAATAAATTTATTGATTATTAAGAAACCAATCTTTTAAATTTTTTTACATTTTCTAGTGCACATGAATCAGTTAAATAATAATGATATTTACAGAAATTATTATTACATATTTTCATGCTTTTCAATGATGGACATTTAAAATCATCAAGATCAATTACAATTTTGTTACATTCAACGTGATTTTGAATCCATAACTTTTTCTCGATACCTTTGACATAAATAATTTTTTTATTACAAGTTAAATAATTCAGAACTTCTTTGAGCTTGTAATATGAAGTTGTTCCAGCATTCCAACCGATTCCATGATAATTTCGGATCAGCCAGGTATTCAGACGTTGATAGTTGACTGGTAACACCTTCCAGTGATATGGCGGTTGAAATAGTGTGCATGATAACTCTTCAATATTATCAATATCATGTTGAATTGTTATTGAGGCCAACTCCTTAACAATGAAGCGATTATCAGCTCCTCTGAATCCTTGAATGTCTACAATGATCTCCATTCTTACTGCTCTCGATAACGAGAAGTGACTGAATGATGACTCTTAAAGTCAACTCAACCTTTTATAACCCGATCTCTGGATTTACCCCCACCACTCGATAATCTTATTGGTCAATTATTTCTTCTTGGTTAATTGATAATTTGATTGGTTATTCAAAGTACACAGTAGATTTTTCAACTATGTAGTATATGACACTATCCAACAGTTCTGAACCTGTTCAAGGTCTCGTAGCTGTGCAGTTTTTCTTTGTTCTATTTCTGTTGCGTAGTAGATGACGTCATCTCATTTTTACAGGTTATGTTTATACATAACATACATGTAATGTATGGTGGGCTTGGGGTCAAACTGTACCATTAAGTAAGTTTTCTCACAGTGCTGCTGATGGGATTGTACTCAACTATTCGGTCGTGAATTATTAAGCAGTAAGCAGCAGTTTGATTTGGAAACTGTGCTGACGATTCAAACTCCAGACGTATATCCACAGGTCCAGACTTGATTGACTCGTTCTGCTTGGAACAGTCAATTATATACAGAGGTGCTGTACTTAGAAATTTTTTCTTAGCCAATAGCGGTTCAGCTTCTTTCCCATAGTAAGCACTTTGAAAATTTGTGTACATATCATACATCAAGGCATACTGATTATGCACAATGTTGAGGTTCAAATTTCCATATGGATAACTCTGAGAGTTCAAGAACAGCTTAATGTCTCTTATGCTACAGTGATCAAACTCGCTTGCGTTTTGATTCGATTGATTCTTTCTTGCTGTTTGGAATCCAAGGATAACAAAACGAGGTTTCTCAAGCTGATTTGTTGTTTTGATTACCCAAATATGCTTGTTGGTAGCTGGTAGCAGTGGATACTCATACAATTCCCAAGTCCGGAAACTGATTGGGATAGCTGGATCGGAGGTTATGTAATTCAGCACCATAATTTTTTGCTTGTCAGACATTGTTATGTATGGTACAATCCACTCAATTTTTGAATCGTAATTGAAACATTTTCATTCTCAACGGTAACAACATAAGCATTTTGATCAGTATTTGATCTGATCAGTATCAATTCATGCTTGGCATTCATGATAATTCGTTGATAATCTTCAGCAAATCCAAGAATGAAACTCAGCGGTACTGAGACATCAAAGTAACCGCTATTATCAGTCAGCTTGTTGTCATCTTCATTAACAATCCAACCAGCATTTTCCAGAATATTTTGTTGTCCCGGACTCAGAGAAGCGTATCCTTTCATGACACTGGTGATACCAACATTCTTACATCTATCGATTTCTACACCATTGAGTTCATAACGTATCTCTTCAAACATATGACAAACAGCCATGTTGACCATCTTCGTAGTAGCACTTACAGCAGTACCATCAGCTTTCCTCATTCTTCCATAAAAATGTAATGTGCTCTTGCTTGGGAGCAAGCACAGATCTTGATGTTGAACAGCAATCCTGATTTCATCACTGTTGTTGAATATTGATGATGCATATGGTAAGTGTGAATGAGCTTCACAGTGTGCAATAGATTCATCGAAAATAATCGATTTTTTTATATCTAAGATTTCCGCCATGGTATCACACAAGCTAGACAACAAAAATTTATTTTTATCTTGTGAATTTTCCACGTAATTTTAGTCCTAGACTTTTTAGGAACTCTGCGTTTTGACGTGTCAACACTTTCAGAGCTCGATGATGACTGATAATCTTTGGACATCCTGCAATCCTTTTATACCCGTTACCAGTCTTTGTCTCATATACGATACCCATTACAGACTTTTTATATGCAGTCTTATCGTTATAGTCTCGCCACGGAAATTTGCTATTCTCCCGTCCTGATCAACAATGCGGAGCCTCAAGTTGTGTATTGCTCGTACGGCGACTGGTAGGTAAATGATGTTTGTTGGCACTTCCACTAACTTATATCCTGCTGGAACCCTCGGGAAAAATTCATGGATTGTGTGATTCTTCTCACCATTGATGTACGATCCAGTAGTTATATTGCACTCGACTCTCAGAGCATTGATTTTCGATATTTTGTCTGGTAAATCAGATGTATGTGCTGTGTTAGGTTCAAGCACGCGGTTGGTAAATCCAAGTAATGATCCAATGGAATCTTCAGGCTCAAAATTTATATATTGATCACATCTTATTTCACTTCTCAACTCATTGTTGTTTGCTTTTAAAGTGAAACTTAGTTCAGGTAATGTCTTGTTTATATAAGTTTCAATATCTTTAATTTCATAACTCCCTGTTGGTATAGTTATTTCTTGAAATCTCTTGATTATACTTCTTTTGGATCTTTTTGATGACACATAAAATTTATTAGCACCAACATCAATATTTGGTATTGAATTGAATGTTAGAAGCTTAACGAGTCCAAGTACATAATTTTTTGTTGGTGATAGCTCAATCGGCGGAAAATAATTTGCCTCCAGTATGGAGGAGTTTCCGGATAGTGTCAAGGTGAATGACTCTGCCATGACTGACGCTTGTTGTCCCGACTCACTTCAATTTATAGTTGTACAGCCAGGAATTTTAAGCACAAATGTCCACATATGATTGTATCAAAGTCTTGATATCTTTTATGATTGTACTTTACGCTACCTACATCGAGATATTTCATCAAGTCTTGTGGGGGTTGTAGATTACCAAAACTGTCAAAGTAAATTACTTGATTATGATTCTTCTTGTATGCAACCCAGTGAGTTCCAGGTCCAAGTTTATCATCTAAATTTATTATTGCTGATTCGTTTGTCTTTGGTCCAGATTTTGGTAAATCATTTCTCATAAAAATTCCTCGAAAATTTGGAATTTTAAGCAGCTTGACATATTTTAATAAGTCGATGTTAGTCAGTGCTCGATGTGGTAGCTCTACTGGTTTTTTGACTTCTTGCAGCCAGCTCCTTCTGGGTATTGTTTCAGATAAAGTCCCATACCACTGCGGTAAGGTTTGAGGTATAATCCTCTACCTACAGCTATTTCCTCCATCTTCAAGTTGTGACGCTTCTTTTCAGCTAATTGATTTTTGGCTGCGCTGGCATCGTTCACAGCTTTTGCAACACCTGCAGCTCCACCTGTTAGAGCACCAACCGCTGATAACCCTGCAAACAGGGGAATCAAGAATGGAAGTACTCCACCAATCTTTGATGGAACTGGTAGAATACGAGGCAATCGAACGTTTTTCTTCCCACTAACTTTCTTGACAGCTTTGCGGGCACCTCCAAGAGCTGTTTTAACTGGATCTCCACTAGGCTGCATGGACTTTTTAGCTTCATCAACAATCTGTCTCAGAGCAACATCCTTCTTCTTGGTTGTCTTTCTTTTGACTGTCTTACGCTTCATTGTTTTTCTTTTAATTGTCTTACGCTTTGTAATAGGTTTTTCTTTTTTAAGACCCATACCGAAACGTCTTTTCAACTTCATGATTTTATTCACACTCCAAGCAGCAGCTTTTTCACCAATAGCAGCGTCTCTTGCTTGAAATCGTTGCCACGCTTTCTCAGCAAGGATTTTATCAGCCTCGTGACGGGCTTCACGATTTTTCACGGCTAAATTTTCACGATTTTTCGAGTAAGCTATATCATGTTCCTTACACGCAGCGTCCAGAGGATTTATACCTGAATCACCTCGAGCTAACCTCTTAGCTAACTTTGTACCTGGACCGCAGTACTGGTACCCAGGGATATGGAGTTCAAGTGGGAGCTTATTGATTATGTTGTTTAACAAACCTTTACCACGTCTGCTCTCAGACATGTCACATCAAAGACTAACTCGCTTATCTATATAAGCCGGTATATATACCTCTTGAGCTCAGAATCTAATCAGCAGTCATGGGCAGCAAATCAAGAGCTCAGTTGCCAGTTATCAATTTTGATCAAATTGTTCAAGGAACCGGTGTGAAACTCAAACGACACGGTGCTTTACGACCCAACAGTATCCGTGCAGTGTTTTGCGGACCATCAAACTGTGGAAAGACCAACGCTCTACTATCCCTTATTGTACATCCAAACGGTTTGAGGTTTGAGAATATATATCTTTACTCAAAGTCTCTTAACCAACCAAAGTATCAGTTCCTGGAGACGCTGCTTAAACAGATTGATGGTATTGGATTCTTCACATTCAGTGAACATGAAGCTGTAATCAAGCCTGAAGATGCTAAACCTAACTCCCTGATGATATTTGATGATGTTGCTTGTGAAAAACAAGATCACATCAAGGCTTTTTTTCTGCATGGGTCGACACAAGGATGTAGACAGCTTTTATCTCTGTCAAACTTATACACGAATACCGAAGCATCTGATTAGAGATAATGCAAACTTTCTCGTGCTATTCCGTCAAGATGAAATGAATCTGAAGCATATTTATAATGATCATGTCAATACAGACATGTCGTACAACTCATTCAGAGATTTATGCTCGGCATGTTGGAATAAATATGGGTTTGTGGTAATAGATAAAGACAGTGAATTGAACAGTGGTAGGTATCGCAAAGGATTCGACTGCTTCATTAGTATAAATTGAGGTACTTTAGAGTGTGATAGTCATACATGCTGTAGACGTTAACCTGTCAACATGAAGCCTGAAGAAATATCAAAGCAGAAAGATATTCTGCATCAGATATCTCAAGCCAGTGATGCCATCCGACGGAAGCACAAGATGATGAAGTTGGGTAAAGATACAGCTGAGAAAGCTATGGAGGAAATATTCAAGCCTATTGTGACACCACTCCAGAGTATAGTTGAATCTTCAAAGTTGAAAGGGGAAAATATTAAAAAGAAGAAAAACCACAGGTTCAAAAACAAGAGGTTGAAAAATCTTTGTATGATGATCCAGAAGTATACAACAGTTTAATAACAGATGATGAAAGTTCATTTGATAATACAGCACTTGCTATTACTCAGCCACCACCATCAACAAGTACTCCAGCTCGTAGAAATCCTCTTCTCACTAATTATCTACAACGTTTAAGTAAAAACATAAAGATAATGATATGAGATATGGTGTACGCAGAAAACGCGCGGTGAAATGCATATGGGTGATTCACCTATTTCATTTGCAAATGATACAATAACTGTCAAAGAAAAAAATTATCCAATAACTCCTGAGTTGTTGGAATTATTATTTAGAAAATCACCAGAGGATGCACTCATCACCCCAGATGATAAGAAAAAGTACTTGGACATAATTCAACATACCAACGCTCATAGGAAAAATTATGACCCAAATCGTACTATTTATGAAGATACAACAATCAAGTTCAATAAATACATTGCTGATTTTATCACCAAGTTCGGTAAAGGGTTACCAAAATATATGATTGCAAGAAAACAGAGATTACCAATGGACTATGTTTACTGGGATGATCCAAATGAACTAGTTGATCGTTTGCGACTACTTATGGCATCTCAAGCTGCTGGAAATCCAAGTCACACGAATGAAATCATATCAACTATTGAAGTGCTTAGGGAGGCTGGAATTATATATTAAAAGCTTCTGAAAAATTAAATCATTCACACATTGACAGTCAAAGTGTTCACAACCATGAGCATCGATATATTTGGACGTCCACTGGACAATAACTTAGGTCAACGAGGGCCAGCTGGTAGAGGTTTCAATGTAACTTCTGATGGAAACTATAACATTGAGAATAAAAGGCTGTGCAATCTCGGTAATCCTTCAAATGAACATGATACGGCGACAGTGCAGTTTGTACTGAGACAAATGTCTGAACTGAATAAAAGTATAGACAGTGAACAGAAAGAGATTATTTCACATTTACACTCTGAAATAGTAATACTGAAGGCTGCTGTGGGAAATTTGCAGACATCTATTGAGGAAGTTAAAGCAGTACTTTCCTCTCACCAAAATAATATCAAATATCTCACTGAGAAACTCAATGAACGACAAAAAGACAGTGATAGCTAATGAGCTTCACAAACCAGCTCGCAGGAACTATAAACGTCGTCATGTTGACATCCGAGGTCTCGACGAGACTTGGCAAGCTGACTTGGTTGAGATGATTCCATATGCGACAGTCAATAAAGGACACAAGTATCTGCTTACAATCATAGATATATTTTCTAAATATGCCTGGGCAGTTCCAATTAAATCAAAAGGTGGTGTAGATGTCACTAGTGCTATGAAGTCTGTACTCCAGCAAGGTCGTGTACCTAAGAATGTCCATGTTGATCAGGGTAAAGAGTTTTACAACAAAGAATTTAAAGATCTGATGAAGCAGCACAAGATAAATCTGTATTCAACATTCAGCAATCTCAAAGCATCCATATGTGAACGTTTCAATAGAACACTCAAGAATAAAATGTGGCGAGAATTTACAGCTCGTTGCAGCTACAAGTGGACCGATATACTTGATGACTTGGTGAATACTTACAACAACACTAAACATCGCACTATCAAAATGAAACCTGTCGATGTTACCGCTGCTCAGGAGAAACAACTATTGGAAAACATATATCAACCACTGAAAACCAAATCGAAGCAGAAGTTCAAAGTTGGAGACAAAGTCCGAATCAGCAAGTACAAGCATGTTTTTGACAAAGGATACACACCAAACTGGACAAAAGAAATCTTCGCGATCGAGTCGGTGCAGAATACGAATCCAACAACGTACAAGCTCGTGGACTATCAGGATCAACCAATTGAAGGAGGATTTTACAATGAAGAACTCAGCAAAGTCAAATATCCAGATGTATATCTTGTTGAAAAAGTAATTAGAAAACGTGGAAATATATATTATGTTAAATGGTTAGGTTTTGATACTAAACATAATAGTTGGATTAATAAATCTGATATGTAAAACACAAATTATATTTACATTGTTTTTATTTACAAAACCTTACTACATAAATTCTAAAAACTATATTTACATTGTTTTTTAATATTACTTTATTATTACTTAATATTTTTTTGTCTTTTATTATTATTATTTTCATCATCTACAAGTTTTCGTTTCTTAAAATCTAAGGAGCCTTTATAACCCCAAGGCACAGTATCCGTGCTTGCCTCAATGAGTTGACGTTTGTCATCAGCCCAACTGAGAGCAAGTTTCTCCTGTTTTATTGTGTGCACTTGATGTTTTTTGCTTTTGATCATGTACTGTTCTTTCTTTAACAGCACATTTTCAAAAAGGCATCTTTTGAAGTCATCAAACGTGATAGTCTTCAAGGCTGATCCTCCGATACCCTTTGCCCGTTTCTTAATCCTATCCTTTTCTTTCTCAGGATCATGGATTTCGAAGGCATACAATTTGGCTCTGAGACCCACGAACTCGGACATGATTTTTCCATTGTTCTCGTCCTTCATGAGTCCCAGAACCTTTTTGTTAGCAAGGGGCATGTTGAAGATATTGTTAGGTGGGTAATCGGAAGTATCAAACCTTGAAATATCACGTTTGATGTCTTTATAGATGTTGGGTACATTGAATTGGTAAATTAAATTGTCTGTATCGGTGTACAATAATTTAGAGGTTTTTGCATAATTTTTAAGCACATAATTATAGTGAAAGTCGTAGATATAAATTTTAGATAGATCTAATATACTAAACCCTACGTAGATTGGCTTGTTGAAGCAAACTCTAGCTTTGTTAAGTTCAACTATAACCATATCCTCATCAAAAATTGTAAGGCTGTGGAAGTTTGGCCTACATACTAAATCGGATACATTGTATCGACCTTGCCACTTAGTTCTTAAATATACATCTTTGTACTTCCTTACATTCTCCATCGTCTTTCCAAAAACCGCATTATTCATTAATTTATAAAAATTTTTTTCAAACTCATTTTTCGCTAATTTTCGGCAATCAGTATTTTTATCAATGTATGACTTGAGCCAGTCTGACTGTTCAAATTTCAAGACTCGATGTATTTTCTTAAGTTCTAAGCCTAAATCTAAACATTGTTTTAAATTCTTATAATATATTACATAATTAGACTTATCATACAGAGTTGTTGTTAATTTTTGTTGTTTGCTGCCAGGTGGTACAAAATGTTCTGGGCATAAAGGTAGATCTTTGTGTAGATCATGTAATTTCTCAGGATAGTGTAGGCCCACTTCAAGGATGTAGCCTACACTCTCATCGTCATTGAAAAACTGATCTACATTGTCTACATTTTCAACCCATTCAAATTTACCCTTGGGTAAAGACATACTCATCGCTGCGCCATACAAATTATTTACATCGTACTACATCAGGTATGTTTCGGGGTTGTTTGAATCAAAATCTTTGCCCATATACCGGTTGTTAGCTTCAGCATGTCTATTAGCACACATCGATACCCTACCGCGAACACCCTTTTCAATGAAAAGAAGCATCTCAGGATCAGTTAACAGTTCAAGTTCTACTTCAGTATGCTTTAACATTGCCGAGTTCGAAAGACCTGGTGCTGTATAAAAGTATAGAGCATCTAGATTGTATGTCTTAAAGCAACTGAGTCTAAAATTCTCAAAAACATCAGCCAAGAGAAGGACATCTGTTTTTAGGTATAGATCTGAGTACTCTCCAAGCGTGTTAATTTTAAACTCGTTCCAAACTACTTGAGCAAAAGCATAATCATCATTGGAAATAGTTGAGTTTGTTAATTTTGAATAAAATGATTCCTGGTCAGGTAATTGTCTCTCGTCTAGTCTGTCAATGCTGTCAATGTACTCATACGGGAATACACCCTTACGTATTGCTAATTTAAATTTGTTAGGGTCAGGGTAGTGTAGTCGCGTAATCTGTTTGTCTTTGTCATCAAGGTATGAAGCTAATTTCTCTAAACTGGAGGCCATGAATCTAAAAGAGTCAATAAATCTTAGAGAGACTAAAGTATTTTTAACTGATTTTGTGAAAGAAATGTAACGCTCTTTATTGATTGGTAATAATGAAATTTCACCCTCAAATACTGTAGCTAAGGATTTAATTATAAAGTGTGAGTCATAGCCGGATAAATTATGAAAGACAACTGGGATAATGGTAGATTTCTGATAATTAACGTTACATGATTTATGAGCTGCGTTTCTATAGTTACCCGTGAAGTGACAATGATCATAGACTTTATCTGTTGTAGAAGTGATTGGTTTTTCACAGATGTGACACTCAGTTGCCTGATTGTGTCTATCTTGTTGCTCTTTCGTTAAAGGTTTCATTTTAATGGGATTCTTGAGAATTTTTTCAAAGTCCAGAGCTAATGACTCTAATTGTTTAACAAACCAGTTTATGCAATCAGGAGAACGGTTTAATTCAAATTTGGAGAGTGTGTTATCATAGCTGCAATGTACATAGTAAGCAATACTGTGTGGAACATGTTTATTAATTATCTTTTCATCATCTCCTGGGGGTTCGAGTGTGCATTCTAGATCCGCGTAAACTACAAACGGCACAGTATCTTTAGACTTAAAATCTTTGAATTTCAAAATTTTATTTTTTTCACTGGGAAATTCCATGCGGACTTTGTTAGATTTAAAACAATCTACTCGGTGCTCTAAATAACATTTTTCTAATTTGAAATGATTCAAACAACGATCACAAAAGTATAATCTATGTCAACCTAGAGATATTTGACTTGTAATTAATCCAGAAAGATTATGTATCCATGCAAAGTGATAGACAGACTCAATATTATCTAAATTATCAGTATAATTTACACTTTTTTTAATCATTAATAAATGTATTGTTGGTATTTCTGACTCGAAGTTACTTAAATATAATGGAATAATAGTACTTTTTTCAGACTTTTTACCCGTGAATTCTGACTCTATACCATATACATTAATGCTAAGGTCATTCATTTTTTCAAATTTTGGTATATCATTAAGTTTGATTGGAAATTGAATACCTTCATAGTTTAATCTGACGCTGAAGTATCGATAACTTGTAGGATCACCCGGAACCAATACTGGTGGATGCAAGGCAGCGTTGACACACCACAGGAAGCAGAACTCATCATTGTTCTGGATATTCGTAACCGCATTCTTCTTCTTGACATTCTTCTTTGGCAATCTGACGAAGGTGGAGTTTCCAACTTGGGTTGGTGTGAATCGTGACATGGTTACCATCAAGCTGTTCGGTCCAAGCAGACTCCATCCGGAACCCTCATGCTCAAAATCTTCAATTCTTTGAAGCAATTTGTCGTAGACATGTTGACTAAACCAATCCTGAAGAGATGTGTTTAAAAAGAAATGTGTTTACTACGCAGTTAGAAATAGAAAAAAGAAAACTACGCAGTTACCGTGACTTTCAACAGGCTCAGACCTGTATGACGACGTCATCTACTACGCAGTTAGAAAATTCTAGAACAGAATGAGTCATCTAGTACGCAGTTAGGAATAAAGCATAGAGAACTACGCAGTTACCGTGACCATGAACAGGTTCAGACCTGTTTAGAAGTAGACAGAAACCTCGACAGATGGCGTATCTTCTCGCATGTACTCCTCATACGTACAGTGTGAATATATTAATCTTTTCAGAATATAAACAATGAAATGCACCTGTGATCTAAGCAACTACTATTGATGCTGAGATCACAGGTGCATTTTTTAATAAAAATGCAGGAAATCAGAATCAAAATTTGAAATGGCGGAAATCAGACTCAAAATGGCGGATATTATACTTAAAATGACGGCTCGATATAAAAATGGTGGAAATCAGATTCAAAATGGCAGATTTCAGATAACAGACTCAAAATGGCGGATAGCAGCCACCAGATGGCGGATTCAAAATGGTAGGAAAATACCCAGTCAGCATCCAAATCAGAAAGACTTCTGGAAGAAGTCTTTTCAAAGACGTCCATAAGAAGTCTAAATATGATGTCTTAACGAATTCATCAATCATAACTCTTAATCAAGAAGTCGACAGGAAATCTTTTGACAAACTTTGTAAGACTTCTAAAATATGAGCTCTTCAAATAGTTTACTTACTGAACTCATAAGACATCAATAATCTGAGCTTTTTAAGAGGTCTTTTTTCTGACTTCGTAAGATGTCATGAATATGAACTCTTTCAGAGGTCATTTTGCTGAGGTAGGATTGAATTGTATTGGCGCATGCGCACAACGATAGAAATTTTATTTTTATTTTTTATCTCTGTTTTAATATAACCTATAAGTGTATGGTACGTTTTCTATTTACATTCAGCGTCGAATTGCAAAACTTTAATTTAGTGAAATCAATTAATTATTTATAACCAGTGATTTCGTAATTTGTAAATTAAAAGTTCTAAAAATAATGTAAGTGCATATTCTTAGCTAATTAATATTTGACTGTGTATGATATTTCATGTTTTTATCAGTGATAAATTTGAGAAATCATTCGATTTTAAAGGTAACGTATACATTTATCCAAAAAATAAATATAAATTATGATTTTTTTTTAATTTAAAATATTTTTTTCTCAAGATGTCTGAAAGAAAAAGATTCAGTGAATTGTCTAAGAGTCAGAAAAATCGAAGATTGAAAAAACGCTGTGAGCAGGCAATTTTGGAGACTGCACGTGCAAAAGCATCGGTTGATACTTCGTTTGATAATGATCCAGTTATTAATAACAGTGTAATGAACAACGACAATAATTATGACAGTGATGATTTCAGTTTACAGTCGATTCATTTAGATAATACCGTAACCGATATCTCTTTAAAGACTTACACAGATAATAATGATAATTCTCATTGTACAACAACAAAAACAACATCAACAGTAACAGCAACAACTACTACAACTTCTATCACTTATAATAATAATAATAATAATAATTGTGATATCAAAGTACCAATTCCTTTAACCAAACAATTAGCTCAATGGAAATGCGAATTTAACATTACTCAAGCTGGATCAAGTGCTTTACTAAAAATTATTAGAAATGTGGAGTCAATAGAAGAGTTAAAAAGTCTTCCAAATGACAGTCGTACCTTAATTGATACTCCTACAGATACTACTATTCGTGAGGTTGCACCAGGAGAATATTTCCACTATGGACTGAAAGAAGGATTAATTGATCAATTAAAAATTGTCGATATAAAACAGATTACAGATATTATCCAGATTAGTATACACATTGATGGTTTGCCAATATCGAAGAGTTCAAAACGACAACTGTATCCTATACTGGGAGAAATTTTTCCAAAAGTCTCTGTACCATTCGTTATTGGTATATACCATGGACTGAACAAACCAAATGACTAATGAATTTCTTCAAGATTTCATTAATGAGTACAAAAATCTGAGAGAGGAAGGTTCCGAGTATGATAGTCATAAATTTAAAGTAATTATAAGGGCTGTCATTTGTGATTCACCAGCGAGAGCTTTTGTAACCTACACAAAAGGTCATGGTGGTTTTTATGGTTGCGGTAAGTGCATTCAAGAAGGAGAATATAGTGACCATCGAATGTTATTTCTTGATATGGATGCACCATTACGCACTGACTCGAATTTTATAAATCGTTTAAATGAAGATCATCATTTAGGAAAATCAGATTTTGAAGATATTGGTGTTGGTATGGTGTCTCAATTTCCAGTGGATTACATGCATCTTGTTTGTCAAGGAGTATCAAAAAAATACTGACTTCGTGGACGAAAGGATGGCGACTAAATGATAAAAATTACTTAAATTAAGTCACAAAATGACTGAAAATCAATATTATTATTATAATTATTATGAGTATTACATAACAACAATAATAATTTAACAATTAATATTAATAAATTTATAGCATGAATAAATAATATTTATTAATTTATAATAATAATATTCTGCAAATTTTCTGTATGAAATCAGAAAGAGCTCTCAATTCTGACTACTATAAGTACTCTATTATTTGAAGTCGTAAAGAGCTCTTAATTCGGATTTCTGCAAGACATCTTATTTTTGAACTCAAAAAGACTTCCTAATTCTAACTTCTGTAAGCACTCTTTTTTTTTGAACTCAGAAAAAAGATCTCTTTGAGAATATTTGTGGAAGTCTTATATAACTCATAAAGTGGCGCATTCGACGTCCTCAAGACGTCTTAGAGACACCATTCCGTTAAAAATTACGACGTCCAAATCTTAAATAGGAGTTCATCAAGAACCTCTAAAGACATCATATTGTTTACTGGGTAGCGGATAAATTTTAAAAATGGCGGATAGATTTAAATTACAGAACTCAGCACCAGCACCACCTATGAAAACAACCGATAAAAACCTCATCCATAACCTCAAAATGTCATACATATCTACCACCGATAATACCCATTGTCGGTAAAACAGGCCACACATATCTACAGATGACATTCGTCACAGGACATGAACACACAGTCGGTAATGTAGGTCCCCTAACATGGACGCGGCATATGAATCTGTTTTACCGATTGAATGTCACCCCCTCTTTACCTACTCTAATTTAAGGCATTAATTGATTTTTTCATTATACTTTATTAAAATGTTTATTTTACTCTACTGTTAAATCTAAGTAATAATTTTTATAAATATATCTCGATTACTCTGTGCAAATATTGTTAAAAATATAAATAAATTTAAAAAAAATTGAATTGTAAAAATCATTTATTAAATAATTTTGTAATTTGTAGTGATCAACAGTCTTAACGGGTAAGCTCAGTAAATCGCAGCACTTGTACCGCTCGCCGCTGCGTCCCATAGAAATTAATATTATTTAAACTAATACCGGGCAGTGAAATTTTATTTCGAAGTAAAGAACTTAAATGTATAATGCGTATTACTAAAAAAAAAAAAAAGTCGATTATCGTACTGAGAAGTCATTAAAATTTCAATTTGTTTATTTAAAAGTTAATAAAAAATATCATAATAAACAAACAAAATTTGCAAAAGAATTTTATGTGAAAATATAGATATTTTATTATAATCGCTGAAAATTTCGTTAAGTTATCTTCAATAGCTTTTTCACAATTAATTTGTTAATTAAAGCAACGATAATTTTTATTGTTAAAAAATTGTAGTTAACTTCAAAATTTGCAAAAACTGTTTTGAGGAATGATTTTTAGGTATAACTACTTTCGATAAGTAGTCACGCTCGTCCGAATAAAAAATTATTTGACTGAGTTAACTCAGTCTTGATAATAATGCGCCCATAGCCTCAAACTTGTGACGTCACTTCAAGCCGTCAAAATATGTACCTGAAGTTCTGAACGTTTTTTTTGAACGAAAATCAAAAAAAAAATTTTTTTGCTTTTGAGACTGAAAATGATTTTTCAGTTTCAAAATAAGTCAAAGAGCCCGGAAAATAGTATATTGGATTCTCAAAATACCAAAACTACCCCTTCAGCCACCCCTAAGACTTAGACATTTAAAAAAAAAATTCAACAAAAATAGTTCAACGGGTCGTTTGAAGCAGCGATTTTTTCAAAACACTCCTTTTACACTCCCACAGACTACAAAAAATAATCAAGACAATAACTCCCCCGGAACTACCCTTCGAGCCACCCCAAAGACTTAAAAATTTTTTGAAAAATTCGAAAAAAATAGTTCAAAGGGTCGTTTGAAGCTGCGATTTTTTCTAAACACTTCTTTTACACTCCCACAGACTACAAAAAATAATCAAGACAATAACTCCCCCGGAACTACCCTTCGAGCCTCCCCAAAGGCTTAAAAATTTTTTGAAAAATTCAAAAAAAATAGTTCAAAGAGTTGTTTGAAGCTGCGATTTCTTCGAAACAATCCTTTTACACCCGCACAGAATATAAAAAATAATCAAGACAATAACTCCCCCGGAACTACCTGTTATATCCGGCGTCGCCTCATATAACACTCAGGGTCTCTGCCTCGCGACGAAAAGTGCACCGCTTGCACTTTGATGGACAATCGCACGGACAACACCTCGATCACGCCATGAACACACCGTGCCCACGTTCTGTCAAACTAGCAATTTTAGACCAATAACTAAATTCAATTCCCCTCCAAAAGTCGCGACCCGAGTCTTCAAAAACCCTAAGCACCACGGAACGCGCGTTCAATCTTTTATCAAAGAATACGAGGGAAGGTATCCTCGTAGAACCCGTGTGTGTCCTTGTACCGCGTTACGTACGAGGCGGTATAAAGCACTAGGTCACTTATACAGATTTCTAAATTCACCGTCCTATTTGATTCTTTAATTTATATCTTCTACGAACCGCGCCAGTGGGCTCTTCGAGCAGGAACGAGGGCCCCGTTGTCCGTAGTGATATCTTTCTCTAAATTCTAACTTTTGATCTATTAATTAATTAAAGGCGAATCTAAGTATCCGCCTGAGTCGTTACTCTGTTCACGAACTCATAATAAAACATTCTAAATCATAAAATTTAGTTATAAGTGAATAGTTATTAAGTGAAATATTGTGCATTGAGTGCGCCACGCCCGTAGGGCTAAATATCGAATAAACGGTAAAACCCCGAATATCGTGGAATCCATCATTTCTAAGATTAGTTCCCGAACCTCTTTCATTACATCGATCTCAACCACGGGGGAAGGAAGAGAAACCAGTCCAGGATCTACCGATCGGCAATTCAAAATCCCAACTAACAATTAAATTCATAAGGAACGGCAGTAAGTTCAGTTTTGTTATCGACTTCTCTCTGAATTCGCCATTAGGAACCCTGGTTACCAGGAGGCGTTCGAAATCCACATTAAAAATAAAACTCTTGTAGTTACCTACAAGAGAAAATCTATCACAAAACATGTCCGAGCCTCCTCAAGGCCCACTCTATCAATTGATTATTTAACTATAATTAATTCGGACATAACAGATTAGATTTTTGGTGGCAGCGGTGGGATACGAACGCATCCTTTTGGGTTACCACAAACGGAAGTTCAAAAAAAAAAAAAAAAAAAAAAATATTTTCAAAATTCTTTAACTTTTCAAAATTTTGGCAAAAATTTGTCACCCAAAAATTTAGAAAACGGCAATTCTTTTCCCTTATGAACTGATCGATCCCTTAAATACTGTCTTTATTTCAAATTTCCTTCAATTTAGGGCGTTGGCTCATAAAGTTTTAAAATTCTTCCTTATTATTTATTCCGAGTAAAATATCGTTTCATTATTCTATCGTTAAATTCTTGCAAAAAAAAAAAAAAAAAAAAAAAAAAAAAATTTTTCTCCTCGAAATATTATTAGACTAGGGCGTCGGCCCTCCACAAAAAAAAAGAGAGAAATATATTTTTAATTGCTTTAAAACATTATTTTATTCATTCCTTCAATATCATTTTATTATTTTAATATTAGACTGTTGCATTCAAAAGAAAGTTTTGCTGACTAAGACTTTTAGTTCCTTAACGCGTCATCCGTAGAAAATACCCGTTGCAACACACCTAGCTATCGCGTTTCGTTTTGCCGACGCGAAAAATTCCTTTCAGTTCATCTTTATCTTACTATTTTATCTTATTATTTTTATCACATTAACAGCTGTGAACCGGTGCTGATTAAACTCTACGATTTACTTACGGGGTTCTGCTGCAGTACCAGCAGTTCTTTGACCCAAAGGTCATTTCGAAACACCTTGCTGCTGTTTTTACGAGCAACGAGGATCGTTCTCGAGATCGATTCTTCGATCCAGCAAATCGTAGGTTTATTCTTTACACCCTCGCGACACAAAATCTCCCTCTTGGAATTTTGCTGCTGTCTATCGAGCAACAAAACTCTATTGGAAAATTTTGCGAGCCACACAGCATTAACAATTTTTGTTTGTTTATTTAAAATTTGTCGGTCATTTTATTCATTTGTTAAAAACTATATTTCCTTTTCCCAATCTTACTCGAACTCGTGAAGTGCTGACTATAGCACGAATAATAATATACATTGATGGTCCGACATTCGCGAAGCGGTTTTAAATTTCAAATCCGAAAAGCTTACTCAGACTTCTTCAACGGTCAAATTTATCACCGTCCCTTAATAGAATCACGTTATTGGGAAGATCCTACCTTCGCTAACCCGTCCTCTTCAGCCATAAGGAAAAGGAAATTCACAACTGAGAGTGAACAGGAAAATTGTATTAAAACACCGTTAAACGGGCCTCCTACAACGAGTAAAGAGAGAGGACCGGTTCCAAAGCCGAACAACGCGATCCCTATTGAAGTATACACCAAAATCGTTAATTGGATAAATCAGATCCCAGTCATCCAATTAAATTGTCTAGTCGACAAAACACCGTCTAAGAAGCCTAGGATAATAAGTAACATCCCAGCCCCAGTCGGACTATTCAAGCTACCTCCAATCCCCAACTCGAACAAAATCAACAGCAATGGCACCTCCAAATCCAGAACAACTAGCAGCAGAGCGGGCCAGAATCGAAGCGAACAGGATCCGCAGAGAACAGGAGCAAGCCCACAATGAAGATAATCATCATGGAGTCAAACTATTCGATCTCACTCGGACTGAACCTGATAAAGATTATTACAAAATCACCAAGGAGATGGAAGAGGCTCTCCCCACGTTCACCGGAGACGGAGATGTCAGCTACGAAGAATTCGACAACCGTCTAAAAGATTGGCTACATATGATGCCCGAAAACAATCAACAGCCCTTTATCGGACGCATTCTCCGGAAGCTGAGGGGTCGTGCAAGAAACGTCGTCGAAGATATGGAAATCCGAACCGTACAAGAACTCGTCAACGTTCTAAGAAGCCACTTTCGGCTCGGAGATCCGCTTCGAATAAACTTAGCAAAATTAACTTCAGCCCAGAGGGGAAAATTCGAAGCAGTCGAGAGTTTTTACTACCGACTAAGATCTATGCTTCGTAAAATACAGAATGCAGTCCCAGACACCGATCGCGTAGCGATTACAAATCAAGCTCATCGTCTGGCGGTCGATCTATTTTTCGAATCTCTACCAGATTATTTGAAATGCCTGGCCTCGACTCAACAACACGCAACATTGACCGCACTGTACGAGTCAATCCAAGAACAAATACTGAAATACGATAACAACATGAGGATCCAGAACCCGAAACCTTCTCAAAGAGAATTCCCGCAAGATCAGAACGGAAATCACTATCCTCGCAACAACGGTCCACGAGGATACTTCCAAAATAATCAACAAGGGCCCCCAGCCCATGGACACCCGTGGTCCAAACCGGAAACTGATCTCTATGTGAATCCGAAACCGGTTGCCTTCGCCTACAACACCTCAGGCATATCAAATTTCGGCACCAAAGAAGCACACTACTACGAAGACTATCCAGTTGCCACCCAAGGCTGGTATGGACTACCACCTTGCGGAAACAGCGAATACGAACACTCAGATTGCGAAGATCCACAAGCGTTGGTATATTCTGTGAACAATAATCGTCCTCACAACAACAATTACACCCAGAGAAATTCCCAATATCGAACTCCATATCAAAATCCAAATTTCCTTGGAAATTATAATCCCTCCCGTGCACCCTATAACCCTCAGTATAATTCTCAATACTGCCCTCAACCTAATCCCCAATATCCCCCCCAAAACCCCGAATATCTTCCTAAAAATCAACGTCCCCAATACCAGCAAACAAGAACACACGGAACTGTGCAATCAACACATCCGCAAGGACCACCTCCAGTTACTCCAACAGGGATATACTCCAAGTCATCACCAGTACTGCTAGAAAGACATATTAAAAGCTCCGAGATCTGCAACTGCCCCGGCTGCCCTAAAAGAAAGAAGAAGATCCTTTAGAACCTTCTTTAAACTTGCTGGGCGCTCGCCAGACCGAGGTAAAGACGAGCCAGCCCCCACTACCTCGACAAATGACGGCAGCCATGTACCGTCAATACAACCAGTAAACGGAATCGCCCTAGTCACCGGCCGAGGACCAGTAATCACAGTTAAAAATCCAAAATTTCTCAACTCCAACTGCGAAATACTGATTGATTCCGGAGCAAACTACAATTTCATCAGCATCGAAGCCTTAGCAGATGACGCCACCTTCGCCTGCGAAAATCTCGGACAAGTGGGGGGGATTGGAACAAACAAACAACCGATCATCGGCCTCGTAAGACTCACCCTGTTCGACAAGGCCATCCCGTTCCGAATAGTACCTCGCAGACTAGGAGGCTATCTAGCCATCCTCGGTAGCGAATTTTTCGCCAAAGAACAAGCTAACATCTCCTTTTATTGGCACACAATGGTTTTGAGAAGCCAGCCAGTTCGGCCGATCCCATTCATCATCAAGCGAGGATCCTGCGAATCCCAAATACTCGCGGTAGGCGGTGGCCCCAAGATCGAATTAGCATGTCCGCTTCTACTCGGAAAATATCAACGCTTCATCATAGACACAGGAGGAGACGTCACAATCATCAATAAATCAGCTCTTCGGCCTGGAACTTACATAAACCCGAATAACCGATTAATCGCACGGGGAATCAGCGGCGAAGCAGTACAAACGCTCGGTACAGTCGAGTTAAAAATTTTCGGCCTACCAGTTCAATGCCAAGTAAGCCGAGAAGATCTACCGGTCCCTGGAGTGGGGATACTCGGAAACGACTGGTTAGACCATGAAAAAGCCGAGATCTCATATTACGAACAAACTCTCACCGTCATGGCTCGACCTCTAGAACCCATTCCTTTTAGCCTGGACATCTTCGAACCGTCTATCTTTACCGTACCTCCTAGAACAAAAATGTTCGCTCCAGTTCCCATCAAAAATCCAGAACTGACCCAAGGATATTTGCCTCGAATAGACCTTCCAATAGGCCTATTCATGGGCGAAGCTTTAGTAACAGTAGACGGAGGAATGGCCACCTGTATGGTGATTAATACAACTGACGAGCCCGTCACGATCGAACTAGACCCCCATACCCTCGAAGAATATGAATTCCACGTTGAAGAGCCTCTCAACAGTTCCAGTGACTCTTCAGACGACGGTCCAGCAAAGATCAAGATCATCGAACAATGGACAACGGAAATCTTAAACAAATTTCCACTACAACATCTAGATATTGAACAACGTCAACAAATCACCAACATTGTCCAAGACTTCACCGACATCTTTCACCTACCTGGTGACAAATTAGGATGTTCGAATCGAGCTACCTGTAAGATTCCGACTACAACTGATAAACCAATCAACGTAAAACAATATCGTTTTCCTAAACAACACCAGGACGAAATTCAACGGCAAATTGACAGCTTGATGGAACAGGGAATTATACGGAACTCTAAATCTCCATACAACTCCCCGGTATGGGTCGTCCCAAAGAAAGCAGACCCTAAAACAGGAGTCAAGAAATGGAGAATGGTAATCGACTTCAGAGACCTAAATAAAATTTCCATAGGAGACGCCTATCCATTACCTTCTATAGTCGGTATTCTGGATCAACTAGGAGACGCTCACTACTTCAGCGTCTTCGATCTTGCCAGTGGGTTTCATCAAATAGAAATGGACCCCGAAGACGCCCACAAAACTGCATTCTCCACTCCATTCGGACACTTCGAGTACGCTAGAATGCCCTTTGGACTAGAAGGAGCCCCAGCCACGTTCCAAAGGATGATGGATTCAACCTTGAGCTGTTTACCATGGATATTAATTTATTTAGACGATATCATCCTCCACGCCCGTTCTCTAGAAGAACACGGAGTCCGCCTCCGACGATTATTTCAAGTACTCCGAGATGCAGGGCTCACACTTCAACCAGACAAATGTAAATTTTTGTGCTCAGAAGTTGACTATCTCGGACATGTCATCTCTCGAGACGGAGTGAAACCTGATCCTAAGAAAATTCAAGCAATCCGTGACGCTCCGAATCCACGTAATCAACGAGAGATGAGAAAATTCCTCGGCCTGGCAAACTACTATCGTCGATTCATCAATAATTACGCTCTTCGAGCTAAACCGTTAACCGATTTAACTCGAAAAACGAAACCTTTTAAGTGGTCCGAAAAGGCCGAAAAGGCCATTCAAGACATCAAGAACGCCCTATGCGAAAATTCAACCCTTTCATTCCCAGATCTCGACAAGCCTTTCATCTTAGCGGTCAGTTCTTCGGAAGAAGGCATAGCGGGTATCTTGAACCAAGAATTAGACTCCACTGACTCAGCTAAAAACTTAGATAAAAATGAAAAAAATCGTAGCTTGCACATCCAGAGTCTTACGTGACGCAGAACTACGCTATACTCCGGACGAAAAGGAATGTCTCGCCGTTGTGTATACCATCCAACACTTCCGGCCTTACTTATACGGTAAAAGATTCACCGTTCAAACAAAAAGAGCCTGCGTAGCCTGGCTACGAAACACGCACGATCTCACAGACAGACAACGGAAATGGCGATCAAAAATCAACGAATTTCACTCCAAGGTCGCTATCCGGACCAACGTCGGAGATCAGTACGCGGACGCACTCTCATACAACCCTACAGGACGTCCAGAAGAAAAATAAGAGGTCCAGGAAAAAGAGAGCACGCCTAACGAGCCCTCTGGAATCACCGGCCAAGAAAACATACCAGAAGCCGTCTTGTTACCGGCAACAGGAGTTGAGAAAATCACAGCAGATCCTCCAAAACGTCGCCCTGGACGACCTTTAGGATCAAAAAATCGGCCAGTTCTCAAGAGCGCTCCAGAGATTCGACAAACGATTGCCTCCCGATTACGGTCCGAACTACGTAGAGGATCTCATAAAAATCCCATTAACTACATAGAACCCGTCACCTCCAGCAACGACGAAGAAGCCCAAGGGTTGGCTCAACATCACGTTGGAGAGGACGATGTGTTCCACACTCCAAAGCCTAGAGGGGGGGAAGCTAACCCATCTCTACCAGCTAGAGATTCAATTAGGGAACTAACTCCCCCGGCCTATTTTGACTCCGGCGACGATGGAGACGAAGAAGAAGAAGAGACCCCCGTAGCACCACAACACACAGAATCATCTAGGGAAATCACTGAATCATCAACTGAAAATACTCCCAACGTCCAAAAACCCATAAGAACATTTGAAGAGTTATCAGATGACCAAAACCTCACACCATCCCGTCCTCCCCTATCACCAACAATCCCCAAAGGAAACCCCCATTGGTGGAGTCCCTTACAGGCACCGAGTCCCGATGTGATAAAGGAAGTGAAAAGGTCCATCGAAGCTTCCCGACAAACAAAAGCATTAGAAAAAACCTTCAACGAAGAAGAAGAGCCCGGAGAAACCAGTGAAGAAGCCGAAATAACCATAAACGAGTTTATCTCCGAAGAAGCTAACGAGGACCGAGATAGTACCAGTGCCATCAGCGAGCCAGACGATACAGTGGTCTTAGCTCAACCTACAACAGAAAACCCAGAGAGTAATCAAGAAAAATCTCCTACCGATGGCCTATCACCTAGATCTGACATCACTGATACCACTATCCAATTAGCCCCCGAAACACCAACTTTAATTCGTACAATGATAGAAAATTTTGAATCCCAGGACATCAAGTGGGATCCAGAGTCAAGATCAATAATCGACACAAGCGTTCACCAAGGGTCAACCCCGTATAGACCTATACCAGATCACTCTGTCATCACTCAGGTGAGGACCAGACTATCAGAACTACCTACAATAAATACCACAGACTCACCTGGCGCAAGCTCCAGCCGATTCCTAGACTTCAGATCTCCTGTAGCAACTACTCCTACAGCGCCCGAGAACACCGAAAAATCGAAAAAGACAGTCTCGTTCCTGGAACCTATTCCTCGAACTCCGGACATAACAAATAGTCCACCTATGTCTCCAGAGTTACCAAACGAAGAAGAAGACACAACCCCTCGAGAAACATCCGTCACCTCTACTGCTCAACAAAATCCAGAAATAACAACTCCACCGGCAAAAAATAACTCTCCCACGCCATTGAGACCTCACGGTCCCGAAAGAAAAGCAGCAATTACCATAGAACCACTAGAAACATCCTCCGATGAGGAAATAGTCCCAAATAATAACCAGCCTCTAAACAAAAACCTAGAGGGGGGGATGGAAAAATCAATAAACCCGGAAGTACTAGTCTCAGATAGACCCGATGAACTAAGAGTAGTGGAACTATTAAATAGCCGAGATGGACTCACCTACGCTCGAGATAACATCGCTCACTTCCTCACTACAGACTGCGAACTAGCCACTCCAACAGCAAAGCTACTCCGCGACCTCAAATTCATCGATGTTGACGACCTGAAACAGGCCAAGCCATGTAAAGGAGACGTCCTGGTGACAAAAATTGGCAAATATCGGGTTTTCTCTTTCCTTGTCGGAGAATATCATCGGACTAAAATATCTAGTGAAGATTTGATAAACGGCCTTCGAAGCTTTCGTCTCGCATTAGAACGTTACGAAATTCACTCCCTAAGAATGGCTCAAAAAGGAGATGGATTCGGTTCCATAAATATACAACAACACCTGCTGAGAGAGCTACGAGATTGCCCGGTACAAATAACACTCTGTGACGGAGAAATTTCTGTACCAGCCGAAGAACTACGGCCCGAAATCATCAAAGAAAAACACGCCAGCCTAATCGGAGGACATAAAGGAGTCCTCAAGACTTACTGGAGAATAAGAGAAAATTTCTACTGGCCAGGAATGAAAGAACAAATTTATCAATACATCCTGAGATGCGACACGTGTCAACAAAAGAAACTATCCAGAATAAAAACTAAACAACCTATGGTAATCACCGATACACCGTCCGACGCTTTCGAAAAAATCTCAATCGACACCGTAGGACCACTACCTATGACCGCAAGAGGCAACGTACATATCCTCACCATACAGGATAATTTTACAAAACATTGCGCTGCTATAGCAATACCGGATATCAGGACCCAAACGATCGCAGAAGCCCTGATCAATCAATATATTTGCCTATACGGTTGTCCGAGAACGATCTTGTCGGATAGAGGAACATCATTCACCTCAAAACTTTTAACAAAAATGTCAGAAATATTAAAAATAAGAAGAGTAACAACTTCGGGATACTATCCCCAAGCCAACGGATCACTGGAGAGAAGCCATCAAACTCTTGTCGAATATCTCAGAGTGTTTGTCGAATCCTTCTCAGACTGGGATGAATACTTACCTATGGCCATGTTTAACTATAACACCTCAGTCCATAGTGGGACAAAATTCACGCCTCACGAGTTAGTTTTCGGTAAAAAGGCTCGCGCTCCAACCGAGTTTCCCGATTATGAAAAAATTGAAACATATCCCGACTATCTGATTGACCTAATGAATCGATTAAGTCACACTCGGAGTGTTGCTCGCGATTCACTTGTCGAATCAAAATTAAAATCTAAAGAAAGATTCGATAAAAATTTACACCCAATAGATTTTCAAGTAGGAGATTTCGCTTATAATTTGAACGAAACTCGAAAAAATAAACTCGATACCTACTATAAAGGCCCTTTTGAGATCGTAGGGATTACCGATAAGGGCTGTCTGATATTAGAACTTCCCAATGGAAAACGCATAATCAAACATCCAAGTAAACTGAAAAGAGCTATTGAATAAATAAACCTCCTGTTACAGACGATCACATCCCACGCCGAGTAACACGATACAAAAAAAAAATTTTTTTTAAATATAATAAAACATGCGGCTACTGCAAGTCAACATATGCTGCCTACTCATCATCTTTGTGGAATCAGGTCAAAACGCTATAATAATCCAACCGGCTTCATCCAATCCAGGAATCCTGTATGAAAAATACAAAACTATCCATCTGATAGAAAGAGAATGGAAAATAATCTCTACCATAGACGTCGGAACCATCATCAATATATCCCCTTGGCAAGAGATAACGACACACGGTGATAAAGAAAGCCGCAAAACCTGTCTGTCATACTTCTCTCCCCCGGAGTGCGCATTCCTGGGAAAAGAGGCTATATTAAAGGACCTAGAAAGAGACAGAGAAGATATAATCAATCGACTAAAACAAAATCTAAAACAGGCAAACGGTACCACCCCAATTAAAACCCGCGACCGACGCACGCCCTGGTTTGGATTCGTAGGATCCATAGCTCGAAAAGCCTTCGGACTTATGGATTACGACGACCACGAACATATTTCTCAAGAAATAGATAAATTATACAACGACCAAAGAGAGATAACAACACTCGTAAACAACTCAACGCATATAATAAAATCAGAAATAAACAAAATCATCTCCGATCAAAACAATACTAAGGCCAGAGTCACTCTGCTCTCCAACACCATCAATCACTACGCGACCAAGGTCGGGAGCGAAATCGAGAAAATGAAGCTACGTCTACACCTTATGCAAAGAGCCGACGAAAGAGTACACAGAATAACAAGTCTACTACGCTACCTCAAAGAAGCTGAGTCGGCGATAGAAGACGCCAAAAGAGGAGTCGTCCCAGGAGGAATCCTCTCACCTGACCAACTGAGAAACGCGACAAGAGACATTACAATACGTTTTCCCAACCTAAATCCACCCCAACCAGTGGACCACATAAATCTCCAAGCCCTATCCAACATTGCAAAGGTGAACACGGGAAGAATAGAGAATAAATTTATGATTATAATCACCCTACCATTGTTCAACCAAATCACATTCCAACTGTACCAGATAAGACCTATACCTGTCCCTCAAACAATCGGAGGAGCCATAAGAAGCTTACTGATCCGACCAAGCAAAGATTATCTCGCAATAGACGCCTTCCAAAATCAATACTTCTTAGCGGACTCGGAAACCATCAAAAATTGCAAAACAATTTCGACAGACTTAGCCTGTGAAATTAGCGTCCCCCTCAAACCAGTAAAGGACAACACAGAGTGCGAACTACAGCTTTACCTAAATCCAAACAACGTAATCATGAAACAATGCGATGTCCGAATATTGCCTAAATGTTCAACACAACTAATAAAATTACACCAATCGAATTACTGGGCCTACTCCACCTGTAATCCAGAAAACTTTGTAACAACATGCGACTCAAAAATACGCATTGAACATCAGATCCACGGCTCGGGTACCTTCACCTTGTCCCCCGGCTGCGTCCTAACAAATAATCATACCATAATCAAAGGGACCGAAGAAGAAACAGACACAATCGGTATCTTCGCCTTCCCCACCATAAACTTAACCCATCTGGTAACTAACCTCACCGAAAAACCTAGGCCACCTCATCTGCTGACAAACATCGCCGAAGAACGAGTAGGGGAAAACACCCTACTCTCACCATGGGGCGACAGCCTCGAAGGTAACGAGAATAGACTCACGAGAATTGGACTCCACCACCAAGAAGAATCAAAGCATCGGTACCTCACAGCTGCAAACACAGGCGCAGTGCTTTCAATTATAACATTCTCCACACTTTTTGTAGGATATTATTACTGCGGTTGCTGTTTCGCCTGCCTCAAACCTCTACAAAAATTTAAAATAAGAAAACAAAAATCGGTCCAAGGAAAGATGAACGAAACATTTGAATTCACGGATACAGTTTCTACGTACCCAACTCGACCAAGATCTCCAGGACCAGCAAGACGCCAACAGAATCTACCGGGAGTTCATGGACGACAAAATCTACCACCATCAACGCCATCCCGGACCGGCATCCGACTCGCCGACTACGACTACGACTAAAATCAAATAAAAAAATTACAAACAAAACAGAAAATATCTACGTAAAAATTACATTTATATCTATATATTCTTCATTTTATATATATTTTTTTTATTAACTTTTATTATTATTTTTATTAAATAAACATTAGAATTAAGCACATACATCTTACCTATATGTTTTACCCGCGAGAGAGAAAGAAAAAGGGAGAATCAATAACAACGAAAATTTAAAGCATATTCTTAAAATTTTATTAATATTATTTTTAATTCTGTTTTAATTTCCTCCTCTCTTCTTTCCCTCTATGATGAAGAATAACTCTTCCGACAATCTTTTATAAAAAGCAATCTGCAATATAAAACGCAGCAAATCGAACATATAAAATAACTTTTTAACTATATACAATAAATTACTTACTACTATACATATGTATTCTTGTAAAGGGCAAAGCGCACTCAATAAATGAAAAATAAATATTACAATGTTAAAAATAAAACTATTAAATAAGAAGTAAAGTCAAGCGATGACTTCCCGGCGTGAGGAAGACACCCGAATTTTCAAAAGCAGGGATGCCAGGGCACCCCTTCTTTGGGGGGCTGTTATATCCGGCGTCGCCTCATATAACACTCAGGGTCTCTGCCTCGCGACGAAAAGTGCACCGCTTGCACTTTGATGGACAATCGCACGGACAACAAGGAAGCTGAGACTCCTTCTCAACACTCCTTTTACATCCCCACAGACTACAAAAAATAATCAAGACAATAACTCCCCCGGAACTACCCTTCGAGCCACCCCAAAGGCTTAAAAATTTTTTGAAAAATTCAAAAAAAATAGTTCAAAGGGTCGTTTGAAGCTGCGACTCCTTCTCAACACTCCTTTTACACCCCCACAGAATATAAAAAATAATCAAGGCAATAACTCCCCCGGAACTACCCTTCGAGCCACCCCAAAGACTTAAGAATTTGGAAAAAAATGATTTAAAAATAGTTTGAAAGGTCGTTTGAAGCTTCTATTTTTTGAACTACGCGGACAACTATTTTACGTCATTAGACAAAAATTGTTAGACTCGTAACTTTCCTGGAAGCGACCGATTTGCAACTATTAGCTGGTTTACTAACGTTGGTTTCTTCTACTGAAGATTTAGTTAATATGTGATGGTGTTAGCCGAGCCAAAGAATTTAGAACTTTGCAAATTACAAGACTCTTGCGCTTTATATTCATGCAATTTTATTTAATCCTTTTGCATTTCTTGTTCTGTAGTTCTTTGATCGTTGCCCAGGACACGCCACGTGGAGGCCACCATATTTTTAATAAAGGATATTAGTATTTATGTTGTTAGATCGATATGCGACGATCGAACATTACGTGTCATTCTAATATCCTTTATCAAGTGTCCCACCCTATTTTTTTTTGTCTATTATCGATCTATATTCATTCCGACTCTTTTCTCGGATATATATTCGAATACTATTTCTAGTTATGTTAAAAAATTGACTTAATGAAAAATTTTGAATGATTTTATTACCGAAGATTAAAATTTCCTGACGATTTTAGATTTTTTGTTCGTACTACTTGTTTCTACGTAAGGTAAGTGTTCAATGGTTTAATAACTTTGTTATAATGTTATATATCGTTGTTTTTTTTTCCCAATTGGTTGTTTTTCAGCTAACCGAAGAAAATACAGTGTATTTGCGTGACCACATTTTGTATCATTGTTAATGATTCAAACTTTACCGTTACGTTTATTGCTAAATATTAAAATGAATCATATAAAAAAAAATACACTCTTAGTCGCATTACTGCTGACCGAATTACTCATCAAGTTCGTCTCTATTTAGCTTTTGTTTCCTCCGAAAAAGTTGTTCTAAAATTTTTTTTTGTTAATACCTACGAAACCAGTATTCTTGGTCGCATTACTGCTGACCGAATTCTGAACTTATAGTATTTCGCTAATTTTTTTAATATTTATACGAATGAATAAATTTCTTGTAGTCAATATCTTAACCAATATAAAAATTAGATTTCAGATTATGTTTTCTTGGTCGCATTACTGCTGACCGAATTATATTTGAAAATTTTCTTTCGAGAGCTCATTTTTTTTGTAATGTAGATAACAAAATTTTGGAAAATCCAATAGTGCACGCCTCATAATCTTATTTTTCACAACAAAATTGATTAAAATAATATGTAAAAAACAAAATAATAAAAAACAGAAAATTCTGCTATCGTTTAGTGGCGTCGAAGCTCTAAGGTGAGGAAAAAAGATATTATAATGAAATGTATATATATGGGGTATTCCATGCCAAATCGACCACTTTTGACCCCGACCCTTTTCGATTTGGCCGAAAGTTTTCCATCCTTTTCTACCCTATAAAAAACGGTTCTCAGAATTTTTTTGAATTTTTTTACCTAACTCCAAAAAAGTTATGAATTTTTCAAAAAAATGGCTTTTTTATTTTCAAATAGCCATAACTTTTTTTCAAACTAAACATTTAGGTACCTTTTTTTTTTTTTTAAATTTTTGTTTTTAGATGTACTTTCCGATAAAAAATATTAAAAAATTTTTGTAAGTCAATACATATGGAATTTTTCAGTTTTTGACAAAAATCAATGATTTTTCGAAGTTCGACATTTTTTTTTAATTTTTTTTTCTAAAATAAACTTTAATCAATTCCACAGTTATCCCTGTAGAACCCAGATTGGGCCGATTTCTCTTTCTATTTTTTTATTCAATTGAAAAAATATTGTTAAATTTTCAAAAATGGAAAAAAATTTTTTTCATAAATTTTATTTATATAATGAGATAAATACAATTCAACGATTTCACGGCATTATATTCACAATTTAGAGGCTTCATCGATGACTGTATTTAGTAAGATTCAAATTTTAATATATCAATTAGATCGATAAACTAGGGATAACAATTATCGACTTACCTATAGCCAGTAAACTAGTTGCTATAAGCTAGTATGTTTTGATTAAAAGTGCGGCTTTTTCATTTTGAGATCTAAAACATAACCTATAAATCTTTTGTGCAATCTAGTGTTTTATAAAAGATTGTCATTACATTTGTTGTATAAATAAATAATTTCTCTAGTTTATAAGCGCTTTTTTAATTTGTCTTTATGGCGTCAAAAAAGGTATTTGATCGGTGTTGTAATCCTTTTGAGTTGGAATCTCATTTTAAAAAAATTGGTTTACGTCCGGCGACTGATATTATGAAAGTAACGTTAGGATTAGATGATAATTATTTATTATGCAGTTCATGTCGAAAAAAAGCTTCAGAGTTAGTGAAGCAACAAACAAATGCTCGTAATGATCCTAGTGCTGATGTAAGTGACCGTGAAGACAACTATAGTGACAATAATGACAACAATGCCCTTGTGGAAATAATTCTCTGAAAAAACTCTTGAAAAGTCTTTATAACTCTGAATAAGACTTTTCGAAAGTCTTCACATCCCTAACTAAGTAAAGGAAAGACTTAATAAGTCTTCAAAACTCTGCAATACTCTTCAAAAGTCAAATTTTCCCTGCAATTTCGGAATTTCTCAAAGAGTTATTAAGACTTGATAAGACTTGTTCAGTTTTACAGGAAAAGAAGAAAATATTTCTTTTCAAAAAAATTACTTATCAGAATTAAATAAAACTATAAAAAAGAAGTAATGCATGTTTTAAAAAAATTTTTTTTAAATAATATTTTCATCACGAAAATACTTTGATGGGCATCGAATCACTCATAGTTGAGCAAGTCAAAACATCAACAGCAAATGAAGTGCACTTGATGTTGGAAACAGATACTACTCAAAGAGTAAATCCAATCGGTATTTAATTTGGACTATCAAATATTAAAGTCAACTTTCTAGGTAGGAAAGAATTTTCTATCCACACGCTATCTGCTGGAATTAATTGATTCCTAACATATTTTAGTTTACGAATTTACAGTTAGAATCTTTGAGTGTTCTTAGTTTCTAATAGGTGGCACGTGATGAAAATATTATTTAAAAAAAATTTTTTTAAAACATTCATTAATTCTTTTTTATAGTTTTATTTAATTCTGATAAGTAATTTTTTTGAAAAGAAATATTTTCATCTTTTCCTGTAAAACTGAACAAGTCTTATCAAGTCTTAATAACTCTTTGAGAAATTCCGAAATTGCAGGGAAAATTTGACTTTTGAAGAGTATTGCAGAGTTTTGAAGACTTATTAAGTCTTTCCTTCACTTAGTTTGGGATGTGAAGAATTTCGAAAAGTCTTATTCAGAGTTATAAAGACTTGTCAAGAGTTTTTTCAGAGAATTATTTCCACAAGGGTGATCAGGCTGATAATGATAGTAATACAACTGTCATGGATCTCCCATTATCCTTATCATTCCGTAAGTTTTTTTAATTATTTATACGTTACTTGAATACATTTCTAGTAGCTATATGTTTCACTATTATTTTTTAAGGTTCCATGTCATTTGATAGCGAACCCAAAGCATCACAATCAAGCTCAGGATCCCAAGTTAGCGCTGCAACTCAATTACCCGTAATAAACCATGCATTAGAATTGTTAAATCAATCACCGATTCCATCGAAGAAATTGAATGATAATCAATTTTTGAACAATAAAATAAATCGGGTATCCGACAGCTTTAAAAAGTTTTGCTTTCTTCTTCAGATGAAGAATCGATTGATGACGATGGTGAAAATTTTCGCTCTCTAATTAAAATGTTGTATGATAAATTCAACGATAAAGAAACTGATAAGTCTTTGAAAATACAAACTTTAACATTATTACCTGTAAAATGGAGTGAGAGACGTATTTGTGAAACTATGAATACATCAAGACATTTGTCAAGAGTAGCAAAAAATTTGGTTGAAGAAACGGGTTTACTTTCTACACCTGAATCGAAATTAGGTATGGGTAGCGTAAAATCGATGTTTTAAATACACTTGAAAACTAAATTACTCAACATTTTTGTATAGGGAGGACAATTACTGATCAGGTAAAATTAAAAGTTGAAAATTTTTACAACGATGATGAGTATAGTGCTCAAATGCCCGGTATGAAAGACTTTGTATCAATTCGAAGTGATGATGGTAATCGGATACACGTCCAGAAAAGACTTATCCTGTCTAACTTAAAAGAATTATACCAATGTTTCTGTGAAATAAATCCTACTGAGAGAATTGGATTTTCAAAATTCGCTTCTTTGCGACCAAAACATTGTGTGTTAGCAGGGGCAAGTGGAACACACACCATCTGCGTGTGTACGATTCATCAAAACGTGAAGTTAATGATGCTTGGTAATTATCAAATTAATTAATAATTATAAATGCGTGAATTTTAAGTTTACTAAATTACTGTTATTTTAGGTGCAAATATTTATTCTTTGACAAGGAACACAGAAAAGCCCATTAAACACTACAGCGATTACTTGAGCATGATTATATGTGAAAATCCATCTTTTCAGTGTTATTTAGGTGGATGTAAAAACTGTCCTGGGGTCGATGAGTTGAGTAAAATTTTACTAAAATGTTTTGAGGACCGGGAAATCGAGAATATTACATATAAATATTGGATATCAAAACCGAGAAGTAGTTTAGAAACTATTATTAAGCCTACAGAAGAATTTGTGGAAAAATTTTGTAGTGAGTTAGAAATTCTTCTACCTCATTCGTTCATTGCTAAGGAGCAAGCCCAATTCTTGAAGACATTGAAAGAAACATTGAAACCAAACGAATACGTTATTATTTGTGATTTTGCAGAAAATTATGCCTTCGTAATACAAAATGCGGCAGCTGGTTTTCACTGGAATAATAATCAGGCAACAGTTTTTCCAGTCGTTATTTATTATACAGTAAATAACAAACTTGAACACAAAAGTTTAGTAATTATCTCAGATTCTAACAAACATGATACCGTTGCTGTTCATGTTTTCATCGAAATAATAACTGATTACGTAAAAAGTCTTCCTGAACGTTGTAACAAGATTTATTATTTTTCTGATGGAGCTCCTCAACAATTTAAAAACTTTAAAAACTTTGTAAATTTATATTACCACGAAGATGATTTTGATATTCCTGCTGAATGGCATTTTTTGCGACTGCCCATGGGAAAGGTCCGTGTGATAGAATCGGTGGTATTCTCAAACGACTTGCAGCGAGAGCAAGTCTCCAACTCGCGGTAGACAAACAAATAACGACACCAGAAGAACTTTTGAATGGGCTTCTGCACCGGATAACTTGCCGAATATTATAGTGAAGTTTTCCCCAGAAGAAGATTATGACACAGCAGTAAATGATTTAAATGATCGATTTTTGAAAACGAAACCGATTATAGGAACTCAACAACTACATTGTATAATTCCGGACAAAAATGGTTGTTTACTAGTTAAAAACTTTTCGAATTCGAATGAACACAGAATTTGTAAAATATTTAAACGACAGAGAGAAAAGTAATTAATTTTAGCTGCATCAATTATTGATCTTACTAATTACAGTCATCGATGAAGCCTCTAAATTGTGAATGTAATGCCGTAAAATCGTTGAATTGTATTTATCTCATTATATAAATAAAATTTATGAAAAAAAATTTTTTTTCCATTTTTGAAAATTTAACAATATTTTTTCAATTGAATAAAAAAAATAGAAAGAGAAATCGGCCCAATCTGGGTTCTACAGGGATAACTGTGGAATTGATTAAAGTTTATTTTAGAAAAAAAAAAATTTTTTTTAAAAATGTCGAACTTCGAAAAATCATTGATTTTTGTCAAAAAACTGAAAAATTCCATATGTATTGACTTACGAAAATTTTTTAATATTTTTATCGGAAAGTACATCTAAAAACAAAAATTTAAAAAAAAAAAAAAAAGGTACCTAAATGTTTAGTTTTGAAAAAGTTATGGCTATTTGAAAATAAAAAAGCCATTTTTTTGAAAAATTCATAACTTTTTTGGAGTTAGGTAAAAAAATTCAAAAAAATTCTGAGAACCGTTTTTTATAGGGTAGAAAAGGATGGAAAACTTTCGGCCAAATCGAAAAGGGTCGGGGTCAAAAGTGGTCGATTTGGCATGGAATACCCCATATATATATATATATATATATATATATATATATATATATATATATATATATATATATATATATATATATATATATATATATATATATATATATATATATATATATATATATATATATATATATATATATATATATATATATATATATATATATATATATATATATATATATATATACAAAAAAATCTACAGACATTTATTAGTTTTTTATAAATAATAATTTAACGACAGTGAATTGAACGCTCATATTAATTAAGAAAATCCATTGTGTATTACTTTAGATAATAAAAAATTATTCCGGTATGATCATTTATTCGACCAATTTCCCTGCCACATACACTCATCCATACACGGACATCCAGAAAAGATTATGTTTAATGTTATTATTTACTATGTTAAACTAAAAAATTTTTATTGAAATATATTTTATGTGCCTGACAAATTATTTGACTTGATATAAGTGTGTTCATATTAACCTGTAAGTGCGACATAAATTACAAAAATAAATTTCAGTTTCAAGAAAACTGCTTTTTTTGAAATGTCGAGAGTAGAGCACAACCTCAACGCTTCGCTAATGAGGCGTGCAATACTATATTCTTAGTCGTTGAATTGCCGATCGAGTTCTGTACAAATTACATTTTTGTATAAGATGAAAGATCCAATTTCTTACACTGGCCTACTTATTGACACTTACAATTTTATTTCAGTTTAAAAATTAATCGCTTATTTCGACCTTGGAAATAACTGAAATTTTTTTCTATTGTTTACTGCTTGGTTATCTATGTTTTTCTCATACAAAAGCTGTTCAAATACTTCTTACAAGCTCGGCATTGATATTTCATACCATTAAGCACCGTGTATATTAATTCTTTGTTCGTAAAAGGATCGTAATCAAATTCTTCATTTTTCAACTTTTCTTCGTCGTCAGAGTTCACTTGGTCGTAACTTATGCATTTAAAGTGTAATCATCGGTTACATATGGTGCAAGTTTTTTTATTTTTCTCATCTGCATCTTCTTCTAGGCAAAATATGCACTTATTTTTCAAATTCTCTGAATTTTTCGTTATTGATTCAACAATGTCTTTTCTGAATACATCTGGATCAAAAGTACTATCCATATTTATATTCAATCCTACACACCGTATAAAATAACAAACATATATTGCTGAATTCCATTTATCATATATCTGCATGAACGGGTGATTCCTTTCATTTTTCATTGTCCATTCCTTGTCTTTTGCTAGTTTTGATGATGAATTGTCATTACACTCATTTGTGTACGTTATGAATGATTTCAAAACCCGTTTGACATCTGTTGTTCTTTCGTAAGGATCGATTAATTCTAAAGTGTTTTCTATTGTATCTATTACTAATAAACGCCAATGCGCCTTGTATCTATATGGCATCAGTATGACATCTGAAACACTTTTGTTAAGATCATAAATTTGTTCGCAATGAAGCTGTTTTCTTTTTCGTTTATCTTCTAAAGCTATACATCCTACGTTTGTCGAAAAATAGCTTCGATTTTTCCAAAAATTAATATGCGTTAAAGTAAACATGTCTATTACTTCACCGTCGATCGTGCCTTTCAAGTAAATTGTTTCTCTATATTGATGTGCAGTTAATATATATTCCCTGCATATTTGAAACTCCTCGATTTTAGGTTTGTAATATGCGAGCTTAATATTTGCAGATCTTAAATTTATATAGTAAGTGACATCACTGATCGTTCCATTTTCTAACATTACTTCTTGGATTTTATTTGTCGTTTCTTGGATTGTACGTGTGTCTACTATACTATTACGATTTGGCTGAAGACTTTTATTGCTACCGACATTTGATGATTCTTTGATTTCCTTCGCTTTGGATTTCTTCGTTATTTTTTTTACTTTTTCATTTTTTCTTTTTCTACTAATTTCTATTTTTTTATTTTCTATTTCTTGATCCGTCTGTGATGAGCCATCTGAGGAGCTACTATCCGTATCGTCATCAGAATTTTCTAAATTTTCTTTAATACGTTTCAATTTCCTTCCTGTAATATGACTGACTCTTCGTTTTTTTATATTTGTTTTCTGGTCATCTTTTATGGCTCTATCCCATTTTTCGGTGTCTAATGAATTCAATGTTGTCGTCCGGTATAACTCATAATTGTTGGAATTTATTTTTGATGCTGTTTGAGCATTTGCGAATCGGTCTTCTTTGACAAAATTATTCCTACTGTTTTTTAGAATTCGATATACGTCACCTACTGTCCATTGTCGTGAATTCTTTAATAATCCATATTTATATCTTTTCATGTGTGATTCTGCATAAGCATTTGTTATACATGATATACTAGAATCTACCAGATCCAACATCATTCCACTACAAAGCGGACAATAAGCCATGAAACTTTTTAATAAATACATTGCTATTTCTGGTGAATAATAAACATTATTTATTTCTTCCAATGGAATTTTTTCTTCCGTAAACTTCAAAAAAACTTTCGTCAGAATAGTCTCGTAGTGACCGAAAAAGTGAGAATTTCTGTAAACTGTGTCTTTTTTATTAATGCTCAATTTGATAAAATCATTTAGTTTTAACTCTTTTTCTTCAGTATCATCAGCTTTTTCACAAAATGTTAAGATATCATTTATTTCTTCTTTCTCCGTTTTCTTTTCTTTTAGTCGTTTTATATAAATTTTTGCAGTTTCTTTATCTTTAGTTAAAATAGCAGACATAAAATCTTCAAAAATTGAATCCATTTCATCTATAGATCGAGTTAAAATCATAAGCGCCATACAGTCCATAAATAAATCTCTATTCTTTTTCAGCGTTGGTATTTTTTTTAATTTTCTTGATACTCGATTCATTACATGGGCACAACAACTTAATAATATCGTCATTGATTCTGGTTTCTTTTTTTTCTCATCTATTAAATAGGAATAAGCAACATCCAAGTACGCATTCATTGACATTCCATTCCATTCTTCTAAAATGCTATTCTAAATAATTTTTATGTAGTACAAAGATTGAAAAAAACTAACAGTGTGATCTTTCTTTAAAGTCAATTTAAATAAATTGCAGAAATACTATAAGTTCAGAATTCGGTCAGCAATAATGCGACCAAGAATACAAGTTTCATATGTATTAATAATAAGAAATTATAGCACAATTTTTCTGTTAGAAAAAAAAATAATTACCCTGAATATAAAAATATTGAGACAAAGAAAAAAGTAATGAAAAGTATTGGATTGACTAGAAAACTGATACTTTTCAATACTTTTTTCTATATCTCAATACTTTTTTTTTTATCAGGGTAAAGATGTACCTGATTGATAATTCGGTCAGCAGTAATGCGACCAAGAATGTTATCCGTCCAATAATTTTTATGTAGTACAAAGATTTAAAAAACTAACAGTTTGATCTTTCTTTAAAATTTATTTAGATAAATTGCAGAAATACTATAAGTTCAGAATTCGGTCAGCAATAATGCGACCAAAAATACAAGTTTCATATGTATTAAGAAAAAGAAATTATAGCACAATTTATCTGGTAGAAAAAAAAATAATTACCCTGAATAAAAAAAATATTGAGACAAAGAAAAAAGTATTGAAAAGTATTGTATTAACTAGAAAACTGATACTTTTCAATACTTTTTTCTATGTCTCGATACTTTTTTTTTATCAGGGTAAAGATGTACCTGATTGATAATTCGGTCAGCAGTAATGCGACTAAGAGTGTATTTTTCTTGATATAATTTATTTTAATATTTAGCAATAAACGTAACGATGAAATTTAAATCATTAACAATGATACGCAATGTAATTACGCAAATATACTATGTTTTCTTCGGTCAGCTGAAAAATAACCAAGATTGGGAAAAAAAAACATGAATATAACACTATAACAAAGTTATAAAACCATTGAGCACTTACCTTACGTAGAAACAAGTAGTACCTAAAAAAAATCTAAAATCGTTAGGAAATTTTAATCTTGATAGATAATAAAATCGTTCAAAATTTTCCATTAAGTCAATTTTTTAACATAACTAAAAATAGTATACGGATATATTTCCGAGAAAAGAGTCGGAATAAATATAGATCGATAATAGATTAAAAAAAAAAGTAGGGTGGGACACTTGATAAAGGATATTAGAATGACAAGTAATGTTCGATCGATGCATATCGAACGAACAAAATAAATACTAATATCCTTTATTAAAAATATGGTGGCCTCCACGTGACGTGTCCTGGGCAACGACCAAAGAACTACAGAACGAGAATTGCAAAAGGATTAAATAAAATTGCATGAATATAAAGCGCAAGAGTCTTGTAATTTGCAAAGTTCTAAATTCTTTGGCTCGGCTAACACCATCACATATTAACTAAATCTTCAGTAGAAGAAACCAACGTTAGTAAACCAGCTAATAGTTGCAAATCGGTCGCTTCCAGGAAAGTTACGAGTCTAACAATTTTTGTCTAATGACGTAAAATAGTTGTCCGCGTAGTTCAAAAAATAGTAGCTTCAAACGACCCTTTGAACTATTTTTTTTGAATTTTTCAAAAAATTTTTAAGTCTTTGGGGTGGGTCGAAGGGTAGTTCCGGGGGAGTTATTGTCTTGATTATTTTTTGTAGTCTGTGGGGGTGTAAAAGGAGTGTTGAGAAGAAATTGCAGCTTCAAACGACCCTTTGAACTCTTTTTTTTGAATTTTTCAAGAAATTTTTAAGTCTTTGGGGTGGCTCGAAGGGTAGTTCCGGGGGAATTATTGTCTTGATTATTTTTTGTAGTCTGTGGGGGTGTAAAAGGAGTGTTTAGAAAAAATCGCAGCTTCAAACGACCCTTTGAACTATTTTTGTTGAATTTTTTTTTTAAATGTCTAAGTCTTAGGGGTGGCTGAAGGGGTAGTTTTGGTATTTTGAGAATCCAATATACTATTTTTCGGGCTCTTTGACTTATTTTGAAACTGAAAAATCATTTTCAGTCTCAAAAGCAAAAAAATTTTTTTTTTGATTTTCGTTCAAAAAAAACGTTCAGAACTTCAGGTACATGTCAAAATGTCTTCTTTTGCGCATATGTATCGAAAATAACTATTTCTATTAATTTATATTTATTCTATTAAATTATTGTGTCGGTTTAATTTTTAGCAGAGTTGATTTTGACTTGAGTATAGTTAAAAACTTTATTAAACAATTTCCCTTTATACAATTTGAATGAACAAATCATCGCCAATTATTATTAATTATTGCGAGTCATAAATAATACTGACGTCGGAAACAGAAATCAGACACTCAGGAAAAACTGTGTCGTTTCAACTTTTGCCAGAGCTGATTTTGACTTGAGTATACGAAAAAAGTCTTTTCTATTAATTTATACTCATTTAATTTAATTAATAAATTATAGCCAACTATTATCAATAGTTGCAAGTAATAAATAATACTAACGTTAGAAAAAGATTTTCGATGTCGGAAATATGATTCTGATACTCATTGTCAGAACAGACTGTGTCGGTTTAATTTTTTGCAGAGCTGATCTTGACTTCAATATACAGAAAAAAATATTCTTTAATAATTTATATTTATTCAATTCACTTGATAAATTAAAGGTAAATATTATTTAAAATTGCTAGTAATAAATAATACTAATGTCGGAAAAAGGAATCAAATACTCAGAACCGACTGTGTCGGTTTAATTCTTAACAGAGTTGATTTTGACTTGAGTATATCAAAAAACTTCATTAAACAATTTTCTTTTTTATAATTTGAATTAATAAATTATCGCCTACTATTATTAATAATTTGAAGTAATAAATAATACTGACGTCGGAAAAAAAGTTCTGACATCGGAAACAGGAATCTGATACTTAAAACAGAGACTGTCGGTTTAATCTTTCGCAGAGTTGATATAGACTTGAGTATACGGAAAAATTCTCATAAAATAATTCATATTTTAACAATTTGACGATTTTTATACTACGTAAGTGTTAAGAATGTCAGACTTACAATTCTGACGTCGATATAGTGCACATTCCGATTAATCGGATTTCAAATTTCGATATCGGAGGCATCCATTAGGGATTTTGGAATATTAAGTTGAAAAGTTAATTTTTAATAAGAATTTAATTTAAGAAATTTTTTCACAAAACTTAGATCAACTATTCAAACCCATAATTATATTTAATTATTGTGTGAATTATTTAAACAATCTATGAAATATATGCCTAGGCCTTAATTGATAAACTTAAAAAATTTTGGAGAACGAAAAAATAAAAAAAAAGTAACTAGTTTTTTATATTCACTAGAATTTGAATTTGCGCGCGGTTGAATATAGAATTTGCATATATTTTCATGCTTATGATATATTTGACCAATCACATCACGAATAAATTGATGCCACATACATTTCATCTCAATTTTATATTAAGGATGTGATTATCTTTCGTGGAATGACATAAATATGTTATAAAAAATTTCTTATTTATTTTGACTACTTTTAAAGTATCAGTTTCTCTGTCATAATCGTAAAGTTGATAAATTTAAACTATTATCGACGATTTTGAGGATTTATTAGTAGATAAAGTATTAAAGAAAATCTTATTTTTCGTTATAATTACTTAATTTATTATTATAGTTTGCTATTTACATGTTAATAAAACTATCAATGTAAGTAATTGAATATAATATAAATTTTGCAATAAAGTAAATCAAATTAACGAAAATTTGAACTTTACCGTCAATTTTATACGCATTAAAATTAAACCATCGAATATTTGAAAAGTGAGATCATATATTTTTAATTTAAAAATTTAATTGTCAAGCAAAATGTAATGCTCTTACTTATCCACATACAGATATAAAAAATTATTGATGTAGCTTTAACAAATTAAATTTTGAACGTAATTTTAAATCTTGAAAGCTTGCTTAACTAATAAAGAAGTCAATTTCAGATTACAATATTAGTCAATTATTAATTATTTTATTTAATTAAAATATTTTATTTTATACTTTTTAAAATCAAATTACAAATAAACTGAAGACTTATTAAAACTTTTGGTTTAGAATTAACCAAGAATAAACGGCAATAGTTGCAAATGAAAATCTTAAACGGAGTCATAGATTTTACTAATAAGAGCCAAAAGAAATATAATAGTGGACCTTTTAATACATCGCGTAAGTATATCTTTTAAAACTAAAAAATAATCGTTGAAAATAGATATATTGAAATTAATTATTAAGAGAAATAATTTGTCCTTATGATTTTTATGAGTCTATTGAATATTTACTGGTTTTGAGTTCGACGTTCCCCAATTAAATTTTCAATTTTTTTAGCAAGAAATGGAGTGGTGAGACTCTTCTTTGTTGGTGAATGACTTTCTTTAGTTGTATCAATGTCCATTTCTTCGGATAAAAGTCGTTTCCCTACAGATTTTCGTGCGTCAACAGATATCATCATTCTGTTAATAGCTTCGAGATCCTAATGAAAATAAATATAAATTAAAAAGTTATTCATATAATGACATAAAATGAATAATTTATCTTTTATATGACTGATCAATTCAATACTTACTTTGGCAGGGCTGCGACTAAAACAATAACTTAATTGTGGAGCAGGTGATGCAGTAATAGCCTTAGGATCAAGTGTTCTGGTTAAAACACTGTTACTTACACGTCTAATAGGTGAATTTATCGCAGAATTACTTTTTGGTAGAGGACTGAGTGGAAGAGTAGAGTTATTGCCACGAGACAAATTAGCAACCTCTTTAACTTGAGGAACATAGATTGTGTTATAAAATTTGATAAGATCACCGCGACATTCATCACCAAAGCTTTGAGAAGTTCCTGCCATGTTGGATGGTGTTGGTGGTGTTGCATTATGAGTATCAACTTCCATAGAATCAGAGTCAACATTACTGTCATTCTTGTTTGAATTTTTATCATTGTTTGCATTTTTAGATATAAGTACAGATCTGTAAATGTGCGATTCAGCTTGTGGTTGCAATCGATAACAACGCATTATTTCAGTAAATGTATTACGTTCAATTTTAACAAGCTTACAAACAATGTAGACTGCGCACATAAGTATTTGATCTAAATGTCGATCTTTCATTAATTCGGTACGATCTTTTATTGAATACTCAAAAATAGTCCAAATTTTTTTCTTAATATCAATATCTGTTACTAAAAGTGAATTGCAGAGACTTTGCATACGGATTGATCCAAGTGTATAAAATTTTCTGAAAAACAATGCAACAGATCCAGTTTTTCGTGATTTATTAGACTCACGATTAACGTTAACCAGTGCTGTATTAGATGATCTTATTTGTGCAGTATCTGGGATAACATAAACACGAGACTCAGTTATGATTTTTTGGGAACACTTATCTTTGAGAATACTTTGTCCACTGCTTTTGGATGGATCATTAAATAGCCGTTTTTTTGCTACACCAGATGAAGCTACCGGAGATTGAAATCTTTCGGAAGCTGATGAGATCGGACTTTGCTGAGTATCATGATGAGTTGTTCCTCTATCTAATGCCACTCTTCTCAATGTCGCTTGATTTGACGGGTTTGAATCTAAAGAATCTAACATGCCTGGAAGAGAAACTTCTTCACAACTCGGTACCCCGCCGGGAGTATTTTCAATTGCTTGCCATAAAGGACTACTAGATTTCCACGCTTGTGTCTCAAGAATTTTTTCTTCAATATCATTAAGATGTTTAACAACTTCTCTCGGCAGCTGTTCTTCACGAACAGTTACTTCAATTACTTTATAAAAATTATAAGGTTCCACATTGAGAGCTTTTAAAATCCATGGAAAAATACGATCTGTATTTTTGTATGACCAAATTACGATTTCTACAGAGCATGCGAACAAGCATACAAGGAAAACTTCATTTAGTAAAAGATTCTGAAATAAAAAAAAATCTATTATAATAATTATCGTTAAAAAATATAACTTAAATATTGCTATTTCATTCAAATTTACCGTAATATCATAGTCAGGCTTTATTTTTTTCTCATTACTTAGAATAGTTTCTAAAATTTTATAAAACAATGTTTGACCAAGGATAAGTCTCTTTTTACCAAAATCTAAACTGAGAGATTCAGCATCTTCTACATTTTGAGTGTAAGAAACATAAAATTTTTCACTGAATTCTTCAACTTTTGTTTCGACGAAATTTTTGACATCACTTGAACAGCTTCTGTACATTTCAAGTAACACTTCATTGGGAGCAGCTTGCCGTCCGGCGAGAAGTGCTTGTAAACGACTTACACTTTGAGTTGCTGTTGTGATGGGAGTAATATGCGGGATATCTTTATTTTTAAGATATTTACGTCCGGTAAGAGGAGTTGGTGGTGCCAAATCGCGTATTTGCTCTCTTTTTAGTTGGAATTGTTCTTGCAGATCTATATTCAACATTTTTGTTGGAGATCCAATATTATCACTTGCATCTGCACCTATAATAAGTAATTTATTAACTTTCTTTGAAAAATTTCGTTTGAAAATATTAAAACGATAAATCGAGATTATTGATACGACGTTCAAATAATTTTTTTGTTTAAAAAATATAGTTTAATTCTATTACAAAATATATATATTTTAATTTCAAAAATATTTTCATGTAGAAATCTTGGTTGATTTTATATCATACTATTCTAATCTCGGCTAAGATTGGTACAAAGATTATGATCCCCTATGATTAATTTTTCAGAATCTACAGAGGAACTTGAATGATTTTCGTAAAATAGTTCAAAATCACTATCACAGCTTATTGGACTCGTGTTTTATAATGAATATTTTCAAATATAATATTATATTATAGTTTATGCATTTTCTTTCTTTTTCACCAACATTCATGTAACGAAATGGAATGTTGTAAATTTCACAAAATTAAAAAACTTGAAAGTATCAAATTATTGTAAAATTAAATGACTCCAGCTCTTTACACTAACAAAAAGTTTAAAATAATAAAACAATTTAGTTTTACAATCATGTAAAAAATAGTCCAACCGAATGTTACTAAGATTTAAGAAAAGCATTGGATTTTTCTTTTTTAGAGATATGTAAACTACTAATTATGATAAATTCATTTCTCCAGAATTTCTATTTAGAGTATAAAATACCACATTAATAGTCACCTATTCACTTAAACATTACAATGATGAGGTTGATTACGATGATAGTTAAAATGATTTGGCCAATGCTCAAGTGAATTACCGTTTGACAAAACCTACCTTCAAGTATTTTGTTCCTGGCAAATTTAGTTCTCGAAATAATATCACAGTCGCTAACAAGTATTGAATTTGATATCCCATTCAGTTCAACTCTTCTCCAATCAGCTGAACAGTGCAGATAATTACATAATAAAGCAGAGCCAGTGCAGGTAAATGATTATTAATAAATATTAAGCAAATTGAAAATAATAAATTGTAAAAAAGAAAAAACAAATAAGCAAATGAATGTAAGAAGTTCTAAAACCAATAAACTGGCTATTTTATCGGATGATTTTAAAACTATGACGAATAAAAAAGCATGCTGATTAAATCAAGCTACCATCATGAAATTGAATAAGCTTTTTTTTTATTTTTTATTTTTACAGGAATTAATTAATTAATTTCTATACTCATCAAGTACTCCGGGCAAATCGTTTTTTTTTTCTCTATTAGTAATCAAAGAAATGTTAACCTTGAAGTATTTCCATTCATACATTAAATCTAATTCTAATAAACTATGCAAGCATGTAATAGACCAAAATGCTTACCAAGAAAAATTCTCTCGTCGAAGTCTCCCATATTCAGGACATGTTGTTCATAAGCTTTGTTTAGAGATTTATGGTTGCTCTCAAAATTGGCAGCCTCAAGAATACCAGAAAAATTTGACTGGTCACCTCGTAGAATTTTTTCGGTGAAGAGTTTGTTAAGGTGAGCTTTCAGAGAATATTCTTTTATAACTTTAGCTTCCACAGCGATAGCGTCATGTTGCTCACACAATAAATTGACGATACAATTAGCAGTTTGTGGAGGCTCAAAGTTCTCATCATTAAAATTTTGGGGTAAACCTAAAAATTAATTATAGTTAATTGACACTTTTTAAAATAAAATAGCCATTAAATTAAGTTACATAGAATAATAATGAAAATTTACCAGGAAAGTTAGGATTCAACAGATCTTTTCGACCAGCAAGCAATGCATTACTATAGACAAAGTCGCAGCATACTAACAAAAGATGATAAGAGTTAACAAGATCATCCGATATTTCAGGAAAAGCACCCTTAACACAAATAAAAAGTGTCCAACAAAATTCAAAAACTTTTGAAGGTGTACAAGGCGCTGATTTATGTCTTCTGGCTCTTTGGGGTCTTGATGAGTCTTCTACTGGATTTCTAAATATAAATGTGAAAATTGGCTGATATTTTTTAAATATGATCATTGATACAGTAAAATTACGTTCAATTTTATCAATCTTTGATCTAAAACTTTGAGACATATGGGCCATGTCAGCCCATGATTTACAATTTGAAAAAAATTGTATTAATGGCAATTTGCATAATTTCAGTAGGCGAGTTAGAGAAATGGGATTTCCTTCAACATTAGATCCAGTTTTGCCGGCCGAGGACGGAGAGGATTCACGACACGCCACGTATACAGCACATACAATCCAGTGCATCGGATTACCCTGGAAAAAAACAAACATAAATTATATGTAACTTGAATCACTATTAGTATTCAAGTAATTTATACTCTACTCAAAAACATAAACAAAGTATTAATGAGCTAAATTCAGTCTTAAATATAATTAGCTGTTGATAATGTTATTATGAGCCAATGAAAGGTTATTAATTTAAGGTATAACAAGGTGTATACATTCGATACCATTAAATAAATATCACCACATTCTGATTAAATATTGATTAATAATTGGTATAATTTTAATAAAAAAAAATTAATGACCAGAAAATTACATGGTAAAATAAAGTATTAGTTAATAGTACCTCAAGAGTATAATTTTGACGAATAGTCGAGTATGATTTCCATGCTTCAGTAGCTGCTGTTGCATCCATGTTAAGCTTTTGGCATAATTCTTGATGCCTATTATATGGATAATCTTCAAGATCGTCTGATTGACCCATTTTTTTTATAAAATTAATGTGTGAACACTGATAAACACGATAAAATTACACTTATGCGAAGTGCACCATGCAATACCACAAACCACAATATACTAACAAGATGTCTTGGCGGGAAATGCTAAAAGCCTGCCATCTTTCCTAAATTGGCGGCAAAGATATTGTATAGTACAGAGTCATAACATCCGTGTTCACTATACTTACTATTTGTGATATTTCAATAAATGTAATCACGTTATTTTTAAACTCATTTAAAGCTAAATTTTCATTTTTTTACACACGTTAATAATCTTACAATACAATAAATTTCTTAACTGTTTTCGAATAAATAAATGTTTTAACACACGTAGTTTCAATTCAGTTTTCCCGCGCAATATTAATAATTGTCAGTTTTCTCAATAATATTTATTTACATCGTTTCTCCAATTTTTTATTTTAAAAATCAATCAAAATTAAGAATCTGTTTAAATTGTTATGGATATCTTCATCTTAACTTAATTTTATTAATTATTGAGTGGAAAGAAAAATGACGTCACTGAAAACGTCGCTAGTTGCGTAGCTGTAATGCAATCACAGACTGGCTATAATCACGGATTTCTGCTGAACGAAGATTTTTTTTGCGGAACCAAAAACTTTACGCAAAATATTTTTATTCAAAAATTTGGAATATATTAAATAATGAATGATTCGATAGTAAAAGTATTTAACAGAAATTTTAGTGAAAAAAAAAACAATAAGACCCCCCAAAATTATTCAATGAAATCTATTCGACAACAAGACTAGTTTAAACTCTTTAGAGTCCATAGATAAATAATAAATTATTTGAAAGTTTACTGTAGCTAGTTAATACTTAACTATAGTTAGTTACTGAAAAAATTTCGAATAATTTATTATTCGATCTCTTAAAAATTTTTAAAATAATAAAAAATGAATTTCCCCCCGCCAACTTAAAAGAACTTATTATTCACATAGAGAACGCTCTTTGACTATAGCTTGTTTCAACTAGATTTCATTAACAAATTTTTACCTGTTTTATAATATTCTTTTAAGTAAAATTACCCTTAAATATTTTTATTTTAAATAATTCTAATTTCAAATATTTTTTCTTTCGTTGATTTTGTATTTTCGAAAATAACTATATTTTGGGTAGAGTTACTGGCACCCACAATCGACTTGTCTTAGAGAATCGACCCAAACAATCGAATCAACAACAGGAAAAGATCGATTCTTGTAAGAATCGATTTTGAATTCATATTGTAGATAGTGATTGTAAATGACAGAGTGTTGAATGTGCTGAAAGGAAAATATAAAAAATTAGGTGTCAATAATGGATTTAGTATACAGAGTACCATTTTTGGTTCTTGAAGTGCCAAATTTAAAATTAAAAAAACCATCATGGTTTGTTAAACCTAGTGCAATGGTTGTTTTTTCAATCATTCTTTTATCTTATTTTATGGTCACTGGAGGTTAGTGTGATACAGTATCCACGTATACAACTATTTCCATGACAATTATACCGGCTTTTTTTTTTTTTTTTTTTTTTTTTTTTTACTTGTCAATTTTTTCATTATAAAAACTGTAAAACTAAAAAAAAGTTGAATAAAAATGTTTATTCGATTTCTCCGAGCTATTAATTAAATAACAACTTATTTCATAAAAAATCAAGTCTTACTTTTAAGTGATGAGGAATCCAATCAGTTTAATTGACGTTACTATTTTTTAGGTATTATTTATGATGTAATTGTGGAACCACCTAGTGTTGGATCAACGACTGATGAACATGGTCATACAAGGCCTGTGAGTAATTTTTGGTTTCAACTGTTATTGTTATTACAAATTACATATATTTATGGAGTAAATTAATATGAGAAAAATCAAGCAAGAAATATTAAAAAATTTTAATTTTCTCAAATGACTTTCAGGTAGCATTTATGCCATACCGCGTCAACGGTCAATATATTATGGAAGGTTTAGCCTCGAGTTTTTTGTTTACTCTTGGAGGACTTGGTTTCATAATACTTGATCAGACACACTCACCTTCAACCCCAAAATTGAATAGGATTCTTCTGATGAGTGTTGGTTTTATTTGCATCATTGTATCTTTTATCACTTGTTGGATTTTTATGCGTATGAAACTTCCGTAAGTACTTCATGACTTGTAATCTTTTGTTAAAATAATTATAAGTATTATTTGAGATAAATTTAGGTCTCGGGTACATTCTATTTCTAGCTATGAATCAAGATAGTTTTAATTTTTTTAAGCATTCGCTTATTTTTCCCTCGAAAATCACAAAAAAAAATGAATAACATCAATATTTTTTATTTAAAAGAAAATTTTATCAAAATCATAAAAATTCGAAAACTCGACATTTAAAAAATTTTTAATTTCATGTTTTGTTTTTAAATATAGAATCTGAAAAAAAAATATTAGAAATCACTTTATTTGTTTGGATAAATTAATATAATTAATTTTAATTTTATTTTATTACAGTGGATACTTCTAGTGGTAAATTCCAAGACCGTAGATTGTCTTAAAGCATTCTACAATCGATCATACTTCCATTGGTAAGCTTTCAAAATTATTCATTGAAATGAATGATTCAAAAAACAGTGACTATGAAAAATAAAGAAAATTTTTTTGCTTAGTTATCCATTACATATTTTATTTGTCTAAAACTTACACTCTATTGAAATAAATTATAAGATATTTGATTTTTATATTGAAAAAATTTCTTGCTCTACGATTAATTATTTTATATATATATATATATATATATATATATATATATATATATATATATATATATATATATATATATATATATATATATATATATTATTACCAATATTGAGAATGACTATCGAATGTTTTATAATGTAGTAGTAAGATTAAGGCTATGTAAATAATGTTTGAGTCGAATGGTTTTAAAAAGAATATAGGGTGCTGTGAAGTACCTATATGAATTGATTTTTTTACTGAATAATTTTCTTTTAAATTTTGATACATATGATAATAAATATCCACGAAATTTAAAATTCAATTTAAGTTATAGCACTTGAATATTAAGCATACATATTTGAAAAACTCAACCATTTTAGTCGAATTAAGTCATATTTACGGCTTTGGAATGAATCACCTAGTTTCAAATTAATTGAGTAAATTTTAAAGAATTGGAATAAAATTTTCAAGAAAATGTTATTTTGTAAGAACTTTTAAAGTATCTTGGTTGTAAAATTTTTCAATTTAATTATTTTTATTTCATAGAAAAAATAGAATGAATAAAATACAGTAAAAGCAGTTGATGTATTTCTAGCTGATATCAAAATCAATTAATTTATTTAAGAACTATTTACGTCCAAATATTGCCGACAATATTTGTTCTAAAATAGATCTACGTTTTCGTCCAAATGATTTCGAAGAAATATTTATCAAATAAAATTTTTATTCATATTTTTCCAATACTGGAGAACATAAATCAACAAATAAATTTTACCTCTTCATAATATATATAAATGTAAAGATGAAATAGAATTATATTATACTAGGAATAAAATTCTTTTATTAATCGAATTAAACAATGAAATATGGTAATATATTGTAACCTATTGATTGAATTTTCGGCTCATAAGAAATTCTTTCATAGTTTTTTCTAAAGTGGGAAGAAATTTGCAATAGTCGTCAACACATTTTGTAGCACATTTCTCAAAGTCATCATTTAATTGATTAACCTTATCTTGACTTGGATTAGGTCCAACTTTATCCATAATTCTATCGTTACAATCCATGATACACCTTTGTAATCGGTTCTAAAACATCAAACAACCTTCATTATTGAGAATATTAGAAATAATAATAATAATTATTATTATTATTATTATTATTGTTGTTGTTGTTGTTGTTATAAATGAATAAAGACATTTTTTCATTTTTTTCTTACCTGTGATCGTTCAAATTCAGATTGAACATATTGTTGAGCTTTATTGAGAGATTCGCTACAGCTTTGGACACAATTTTGAACTTTTTGGACAGTATACATATCATTATCACAACATTTAGCTGCACAGCGATGCATATCACCCTGAAAGGTATAAAAGTTCCCATTAAAGTATTTTGTTACATTATTTTTTTGTTTTAAATTCACAAGTAGGCATTCAAAAAATACTAACTGCACATACAGAGTGTGCTTTACGATTGAAAAATTCTGTTTGCCTCTTTTCCGTAACTGTTTTTTTTTTCTTCATTAAATTTAACAAGTATTAATCCAGAAGAGATTAATATGGTTTTAAAATTTATTGTCTTGTAGAAAAAAATATTCGCGACTGTCAAGTATAATTATGAATCTTCCTACAAAAAATTAGTTAACTATATATCACTATCCAACCTATTTGATCCTTATAAATATCAATAACAAAAAGAGTTCATTCTTTTTCAGACAACAATAAATATTGGAATTGATAAAAGATATTGAAAAATTAGCCTTTTTTAGTCTAAAACGTGAGTCGCTTCGCAGTTATCTCCTCAAAAAGTGAAAATGTAGATGCATTTTTTTACAACTATGAGGTTTATAAAAATCTTTTCTACATCGTAATAATTTTAGTACGTAATTTAAAAATCTAAGCTACTTTATCAATTTTTAAAAATTTATGTCACTTCTTTGGAATTCAAAATAGCGTTCCACGACTTCGAACATCAGTTGTTTGACTCATATTTAAATTGAAAAATATACATTGTTTCAAATGTTGAGAAATCAATACTTTATTTGATATAAAATAAATAATTTGAAGTTACAGAAAAGGAAATTTAAAACGTTTATTTCTTTTGAAAATTAATTTCTTTTTGCAATAACTTCTACTGTCTTTTGATTTAATTAATATAAGAAGAAATCCAAGCTGTAGTCCCTCAAAGTGTAATCTCTATGAAAGCTTAATTTTTAGACAAATATATTATAATTTAATGATATCAAAATTATCAAATATATAATAATTTTCAGAATTTTTAAAAAATTATTATAAAATTTTTTTAAGAAATCAACAAACAGATTAAAAATCTATAGACATCAGATAATATTTAGTTTTAATTCCTGAATATCTAGTTTTTCTAATTTTTTTATAGATTTCCTAGAAATCTAACTATTGTATTTGTTCTGATGACGAAACTTGTGAAAAATTTTGTTATTTAAAATTTTCACATATCTATTCATTTCTAAATCATTGGCATTTATGGAGAAAAGAGACTCCACTTATTTTTGGCTATAAAAATTCAAAAAATTAACTTTTTTTCCCCCACTTGGCGGTGGATTTATAATGATTACACAATGGTTATTGTCAACTTTGATCGATAATTTAAAAGTGATGTAATAATTTTTCAGCATTGCTCTAATTTTTTTGCTGATCATAAAAAATATAACAATTTGAAAAGAAAAGTCGGAGAGGGAATTTCTTAATATTTGACAAATTTCTGACGTGTTAAACATTGAACTTAAATTAAACTACCTATTTCTGACCGTAAAAAATTTAAAAATATCTTTGCTAATTACTATATCATTAAATAATACCAATAAATAGTTAGGTTCTGCTGATTTTAGTATCATATAATTTAATCGTTTCCATGCGAATACGAAATAGCTAACTTCTTTATTATTTTGGAGTAAAATCAATACAATAATACATAATTAAAGAAAAAAAAGTTAATTTCGAATTTTCATTATTTTCCAAATGATTCTTATAAAATTACGCAAATAACTACTAATTACGCGAACGACTCACGATTGATAAATAAAAATGATCTTTTGATTTTGAATTCTACTCAAAACGCGGGAATGTAAGTAATAGGTGTTTGTTAGTTTGACGTTATTTTATTTTTTTAGGTATTTAAGTATACTCATGTGATTTTTAGTTTAAAAATAGATTTAAAAAATCTAAATATGTGAGACTTTGAGAAAACAATTTTTAGTATAGACAAATATAGTAGCATAAAAATCCATGACATATGTTATAAGAAATTTAATTTCATACGATTTTAAAAAAGTTCCACTAGAATGAGAAACATGCATATCTAACCTTTAAAATAAGATACATAAAAAAATTGGTACCTGCATTTTCCTTAAATAAAATTTGTCTATTGACTCGATGAGGAGAGTCATTTGTTCTTCTACACGTCTTCGTTGCGCTTCGACCATTTTTTTAAATTAATTTTTTCAACTAACAAATAAATAATTTGGATTATAAAAGAATATTCTCGTTATACCGGCACGCTGTACAGTATATGCGATAACTATTCATTCATGTTCATGGAGCTGCAACATGTGGCTAAAAAAAAAACTATCTCCGCCAGATTACACCTACAAGCGCGCTAGTTACAAATATTAAAGATTAATTTTCAATCTAATTTGTGATATTTTAATTGTATAACATAAAATACTTAAAATAGCTAGTTTAAAGTTATTTATTATAAAAATAAACTATTTTTAAAAATTAACTTGGAAGTTTTTTTGTCATTTATATTATTTAGAATAAAAAATTTTCATATAGTTGAGTGTATATTGATCTGTGTTATAAACTAATAAAGAAATAAATTCAATCCCTGATAAAAATACTCATGGTCCTTGAGTTAAAAACAAAATTGTGTGTGATACAAATTTCAACAAGAAAGTTAAATAAGTATCATAAGAAAATTAAGAAAAAAAAGTAAGTATATTGAATTTTGTTTGTTTTCTTTTAATTGTTTAGACAACATTGAGAAATTGTCCGTTTTCTCTCGGAGTCATCTTACCCCTTTTTCTTACTTTCTTACTACTAAGATTAAGAAATGTTGTGTTTAATCGATTAAAATAGCACAATTATAGTCTTATTCAAACAAAGAAATAAAAATGACTGGTTAATCCTCAGAAAATGTATCTTTTTTCCGCAATTAAATGTTAATGCAGTGAGAATTTTTTAACATTCTAATAATTTCTTTCAATATTCTTTTTTCTTTTTTATTCGGCTTAAGTTATTTTAAAATTTTGTTAACTTGAAGAAATTTTTGAAATTTATAATTTCTCAATTATCAGATTGTGACTCGCTGAAGATATGAAAACTCAAAGCTATTCTACCTCATATCTTCTTCAAAAATAAAATGTTTGATTATTCTTTATACTTTATTTTTTAATAATTCATAGTTTTTTCTTATTGTCAGTGTATAGAAATTATTATTATTTTAATATTTAATTATTAAGATTGATTATACTGTTAACATTATAGTCAATTTGCAAAATCTAATCGTATTAACTATTTAAGTTAAATTTCACATAAATTTATTCAATTGAATTCATATCAAAATTACCATTGATTTTTCATCATTTTTTTTATATACTGTTTTCGATAACTTTCCATAAAATTTATCTTTCTTTTCATGCTAGATGTACGAATAATTCAAGTTAATGACTATCATTATAAGCTATTTATATTTGGCCAATGCTTTGTCAAATTCTTAATAAATAAATTACTGAATTACTTTTGCCTTTTAAATCATTTTGTTCTTTCCTTACTAAACGGAAATGTTCACTCCATTTACATATAAATAATTTAATTACTAACATGATAAAATGACATTTTATTAAGCAGGTGTCACACATTTAAAACACATTGTAGAGATACTCAATTATAATTTATTCAATAATAATAAGCATTTATTATAAATAGCAAGTAGAAATAGATTTGTCCGTCTGTAATTTTTGTTTTTAATATTTAATATAAAAATGTTGTCTTTTTCATCATTATAAAACTATATTTACTCCTAAAAGAAGCTTTAATTCGATAGGTCTAAAATAAAAGAAAAAAAAATTTTTTTTAAAAAATTGCTAGCTTATTAAATAGAATGGAATTATATGAATACGTATTTTTAATTTTAGACTTTAAACCCAATAAAAGTTATAAGCTAGAAACAGTAGTCTAACTATTATCATACTCGGCATTATCACTCACGAGTTTTAATAAGAAATCCACCTATTGTGGAGATTATAAAGTAATAAGTAAAAATAAATTTTCTACAGTATTTTTCTATTATACGTATTGCGTAAATTCCAAAAATGATTATTTTAATTATTTCAGTAAGTTTTGAAAATATATATAGGTTTATGTAAACTATCTAAAGTGTCATTATGATAATTTGTATTAAATTTTACTGAGTACAATTAAATTTTACAAAAATATCACTTTTCATATATTACATAAGTGAAAATACGAAGATGATCAACTCATTTATTTAAATATCAGTTAATTATACTTTTTTATTTAATGATGACATATAATGATCAAGTCTTATTTTTACGTTTATAAATACCATACCGTCAGATAGCATTTATACTGCTCTCAGCTCATAACTTTTACTAGATTTAGTTAACTCTTCATTATTGAATATTTAAAGTAGAAGCATAGGCAACTGAAGTATAGGCTAGGCCCACGCTGGACATTACATATAAAGAACTAGAGCTAAATAAGAAATATTATTTTCAATAATTGTTTTTTCATGTAACTTTGTGGTTCATTTAAATGAATTTAAGGATATGAGAGATTCAACTTCGTTAATTTATCATAAAATTTGTTTTTCTTATTCCTAATTGATATCAATTAGATCCAAAAAGACTTTTTTTCTGGAATCTCTGGTAAAAATGTTGATTATGAATTTATTTTGTTAAGATTTTTTTTTTCAACAAAATTCGATTTCGCTATAAATTGTGTTAATTTTATGCAATGGATATGATTTGTCTTTCAACTTTGGCGTAAAACTTTTACTAATATAATTTTTGTTATTAGTGAGTATTATTCGTGAATAGTATTTCGCATATTACTGATGATTAAAAATAAATTTAATTTTGATAAATTATTCATAGTGTTATTTTTTCTTCATTGTAGTCCAAAAAAAGAAACCTACGTAATAAGGTTCTATGTATCTTGAATTATAAAATATGTATTCGTCCATTGTGATTCATTATACGGATATAGTTCTGTTGTTTGGGTACCTTACTTGTAGAAAATTATTTTCATAAGTGCCATCGAAAAGCTTAGAATACTTTCATTTATCAAAAAATATCAAATATGTATGCATAGTAAATATTTCATTCCACGTTTACATATGTATTTATACATAAATTATTAGGACATTTGCATTCAATGATACACACCAGAGATCTAGTTTTTGTATGGGAAACGAAAATGAACAAATCTATGCAGTTTACGAAGAGATATTGCAAAAAAAAATTATCAAGATATTACAAGCATAGTAAGATGTCCCAGAGAAATATAAATTTTGTCAAATCTTATAACTTTTGGCAAATTGATATTACTTGTTCAATTTTCACACAATCGATAATATACTTTATTTAATATTCTTACCAGAGAAAAATTACAGTTACTTGTATTAGAATGAAAATGTTAATAGTGTTAATGAAAATATAATTCATTTCATGTTTATGAGATCATTTGTTTAAATTTTGTTATTATTTATTATTTATTATTATTATTATTATTATTATTATCATCATCGATCATTGATAATTAACGATTTTAATATATGCAGTTCACTGTAGATAAGAGTATAATAAGCTTTTTTTTTTATATATAAATAATGCATAAACAAGTATTTCTATTAATTTCTTTAATGTCAAATGACCTTGAAATGATGGATTATGAACTGACTTATAGATTCAGCTGGACTCATTTTCTTTCACGGCTAGAAGCAATAATTAAAACAAGTAAAAATTACTATCACCAAAAAAATAACTGATTAGTAATAACTCAATGTAAATTCATTTACCATTATCAGACGCATCGTCATTTTGGTCATTTTTCGGCTCTGATTCCGTTTTCTTCTCATTTTCCTCTGGCTCTGTCTGAGATTCTTGTTTTTCATCTTGGTTAGCGCTCTTTTTGTCTTTTACTTTACCTTTGTTGACTGGGGCAACTTTAATTTTTGGTTCGAGACTTAAATCAAGCACTATTTTACCAATATTTTTGTGATCATGCATTTTCTGCATTGCGTCAGTTACATTCTCAAGAGCCCATGTTGAATCAATTTTAGGTTTAATATAACCATCGGCCCACAACTTGAATACTTGATCCACAGCATTTTTAACAAAACTATGTCCTCCTTGTTGATGCATCAAGTGACGCAGGTTGAAGCCAGTAATGGTTTTATTATCATCAAAGAGTTTAATAGGTGAGATTTTGTCCACTTGCCACCACTGAAAAAAATTTAAAAAATAACAATAATAATAAAATGATTACATTCATTTTTTTTTCTTAATATGATTTTCAAATTAAAACTATTTTTAACTTTAAATTAAATAAATTAGAATTCTCAAATTTCAATATACAAATTAAATTTCCAACAATTAAAAAGTTGATCAAATGTTAACTTATATAAAAAGTTTATCTTATGAATACAAATTTTTATTAATGACTGGGCTAATTTTTGAGCAACAAACGTTCTAATCCACTGAATAAGACACTATTATTGACAAAAAATAAAAATTAATGAAACTATTCAGCTTAATTTATATTATCAGTATATTGGCTTTGTTTCAACGATAAATAATTAACTTAAATTTTTTAACTTACGGATCGTGCAACAGAAAAGAAACTTTTAGTTTCACCAGTAAAAAGATTATTTGATCCGTAGAGAATGTATCGACCCATTGGCTTCAACAGAGAGTAACATTTGTTGTACTCTTCACCATACATACAATCCAGCACAATATCCACGCCTTCGGGTAAAACTCTGGAATGTAAATAATGTTAGATTAATTGAAATTTTTTTTTTTCATAATATAATTTTTTTTTTTTTATTACTTTCGAACTTCACTGCAATAATCTGATCCCCGTTCTAGCAAATAATCAATATTATTTTCAGATTTAAGTTCTTCATGCTTTGACTTGCTACATACTCCAAACACTTTAACATCTTTTATAGTTTTAGCCAATTGAACAACTGCTTGTCCCTAGTTGATAAAAAAATAATAATTCATTAGAAAATGCAATAAACAATAATAAAATCATTTGAGGTATAACTTGATGAAATAAAAAATTATGTAATTTTACATTATTTTGAGCATAACAAAAACAAGAGTGATTAAATGATTTACTATGCATGATATACTACTTATCACATTGCTTTAAATTGAAATGCAATATGGAAGATTAAATTAAATTAGTAGATTTGACAGAAAGTCATTGTAACAGAAAGTGAAAAATGTTCAATTTTTTAACTTAAAATAACAATCAATTTTTCACTTATTTTTTTAAAAGAAACGACGGCACAAAGTTTAAAAAAATATATATTTTTAATAAAATAATATACTAATGAAAAAATTTTAATTAGAAAGTTCGAATAAGCAACCAATATTGTCATATGTGTAAATACTAACTCTGGAAAATTTACTTGAAATTAGACTTTGAATTTGAGTCATACTATTGTGAATTTTGAGATATTTGATTTATCGAAAATTTTGTTAAATACATTTTTTACTCTATTACGTAAAAATGTGTTTATTTGACTATAGATAAGGGATGACAAGATTATGAACAAAATTACTTACTACTCCACCTCCAGCACTGTGGACAAGAAGACTCTTTCCTGGAGTAAGGCAAGACAAATCAAAAAGCATTATATACGCAACTACATAATTCATAGTGATTGCGGCTGCATCACTGTAACTCATATTTTCAGGTAATTTGAAAATTGCAGTTTCTGGAACTGTAACAAGTTCAGCCCATCCTTTGTAATCTGGCAAAGCAACAACACGATCGCCAACCTGAAACATTACCATTAATTTTCACATTTTGTTTGCGTCATGTTAAATTAAGTTACTGTATTTAATTTAATTAAAGAGTTCCATACTTTGAAATTAGTAACACCTTCACCGATCATTTCAATTTCACCTGCACATTCTGATCCCATGATAAAAGGTGGCTTGGATGGTAAATCAAAGGTGCCTCGTCTAACCATTAAGTCTTGGAAATTCAAACCACTGAAAGAAAAAAAAATGTTTTAATGAAATGTCTATTTTCAAACAAATTAAAAATGTATTATTATGATAAAGCAAAAATTTATTTATTTTTGTTAACTGTTGGTAATTTTAGTGCTAAAATATTTTCAAGTGAAGAAGAACAAAAAGCGGATTAGTTCTTGTAAAATTTTGGTAAATTTAAAATATTTATCAAATATTGATAATATATGTTCCCATTCAGAAAAAAATTTCTTCGTTGAAGAAATAATTTTCTTGTTTCAAGAAAATGTTTGGGATAACAAAAATTCTCTGTTACAATGACGTTTTATTAAGAGTAATGTTATATTCTTCCTCCAAAACAACTTACATTTTTTTAAAATTTCAATGTTCTAAGTAAATTTTTTTTTCTGTGCACGACGCAATTATAATTAGCTCCAAACAAATTAAGAGAAAATACAGTTTGTGAAATTTCACACTTAATTTTGGCTTTTGGGGAATAGAAACTAAATCGGTAGAATTTTAGAAAATCTAAAAGATAAAATTGTCGAATAAATAATTATTTTGAATAACTTTCAGACTTCTCAACCAATCGATTACAAAATCTATTCAGCTCTCTTTCTTTAAAATAAAAAGAAAAAATCGAATGCCGCAAATAGGATCAAAATCCATTTATTTGTTAGAAAGATATCGATGTACAAAAGTAAAATTTTATTTTCACTTTTCTTAAGACAAAGTTCCAAAACGAAACACAAATAAGATGAAACTCGAAAACATACTTTTAGTGCTCCGATTTTCGGAATAGCGGTACTTTTCAAAACTGGTCATTTTTATTTATTTATTTTTTTTTTGAAAAAAAAAAATCAAATTTTTTTGTAATTATCAATTTTACAATTCTGACAAATAAAATATTACTTTAAAATAAAAGACTATATTTTACATGTACACATGCGCGCAGGCATGATGACTCAAATTTTTAATACTAAAGAATTAAAAATTACTTAATGTAGTTTTTAAATTTTCGACGAACACATGATTTTACTAAACCATTTTGAACACTGAAATTATCATCAAATCAGTTTTGTTCTTCTAAGAATATTGATCATTTAAATATATACATAAATACATACATATGTACACATATTATATCTTCAATAAAGGGTGCCGTGAAATATAAATAGCCATAAATGATTACTAAGATTTCAAAACGACGATACTTGATTACGCCCCAAGTCTTATACATCACAGTATCAACGGTTCTATTTCTTTCTTTTCAATGCAAAGTTAGAAATTCTTTTAAGCATTCATTATGGGAGATAATTTATCAATAAAATTAAATGATTATATTCCACTTCTCAAAACAGTCGACATGATATACTTTATCAAATTAATATTATATTTTATGATGATGAAATTAACAGACGTCTGACAATTTTTAGATTTTTTTTTAAACAATTAAGTTATAAAAAATAAAATCCTCATCTGGAAATTTTACATCTGAATTAAATTTGTTAAGAATATTTCGTCAATACTAAATAAATAAATAAAACAAAAAAATGTCAAACGTTTGCTGATTTCACTATCATATTGTAGATAATAAACGCTTCAATATACAAGTACTAAATGCCCGTAGGATGAAACATCTGTAGACAAAATATGGATATTTAACAATATAATTTTATTTCGTCTATAATGTTTAAATTATGAAACTGAATTTGACGAGCACTTGGTAATTTGTAACAAATAAATTATTGTAAAAAAATATTCACTCGCAGAAATTGAAAATATTTTTGATGGAATTTTTGAAAATATTTTTAAAATAATAATAATTTATATATTAGAAAAAAGCCAACAAATGACTAGATATCCGTTGATTGCAGTATCATCATTTATTTGTAAGATTTTATAAAAATGACATGCATATTGATTTATGACTGTATGGGTAAATTAATAATTATTTAATCTGCGAAAAATTAAAAAAAAATTATTCTTTCAAATATGATAAAAATGGGAGCAAAATAAAAATTACTTACCATATTTTAACTTTAATAAGAACTTCGCCTTGACTCGGACTGGGTTCCGGTTTCTTGAAAACTTTGACATTTTTAAGACTACCAAAGTTGTTAAGGACAATAGCACGCATAGACTTTGGTTCAGATGTCTGTTTGCTGTCATCATTCTCATTAACTTTTTCGGATTCGTTGTTTTCTTCGGTTTTCTTTTCTTCGATTTGGACATCTTTACCATCGCTTTGTTCAGTTTTAGTTGGAGAATTTGTCTCGTTTATTTTTTTTTCTCCCTCGGCGGATGGGCTATTTTCTGTTTTTTCTTCAGCCATTTTATATTTATTTTATACTCACGTATTTAGAAGTAATATTAACACTAAATCTCCAAAAATACTTAAATACCACAAATGGTTCTAACGAGTGAAATTGCGAATAAAAAACTGAGTTATTTTCAATAGTTTATACAAAAAAATATACCGGCGTTTGTAAGCCCTTGAAAACTGTTAGCGACACTGAATAGTGTGTAACTCGTTTCTACTCTCTTGCTGCTTTAAAATTTAATACCGGCATCGGCATATAGCAGTATACTTCGAAACCTTCACTGTTGTCCGTTGCTTAGCAACTACTCCTCCCTATTGTCATTTTATTGAGGAGCGGCTTCCCGAACACTAGTCGTCATAATTCGGTTACTCTCGTATTTCAGTATTGAGAGCCTTACCGAATATTCCCGAGTTCGCAACTCATTGTAACTAAGCATAAGGTACTGAGGTGGGTTCATAATGCTTTTGGACCAATAGATTTTTTAATCTTAATTAAAAAAACGTCAATTTTGTCATCTCATGTTAATTAATTCATTTTCCTGCGTACATGTAATAATAAACTCAATAGACATTTTACAATTTTTATAATAAATAAATTACAAAAAAAAATTTTTTTTGACAAATGAAAAAAAATATGAATGTGTTATTTTTTGTTAGTCGATACTGATTTATTTTAATAAAAAAAAATCTTTATACAAAACCAAAAAATGATCGAATGTTTGTAAATTTTAGCATCATGCACGCATAGCAATATGAGCAAATAGTTTTCTTTCGGCATGAAAAAAAAATAAGGTTTTTTTTTCTTCTTTTGTTCTGACGTTTCTGTACAAGTAAAAAAATTCATGTATACTTATATATTCCAAAGTATATAAACTGACAAAGTTAAATAGCGTTGAAGTTATAATAACTTAAGTAGCTTAGGTTTATAAATTATTATCAATTCCTATAACGACGTATATAATAAAAGTCCATATTTCAGGAGAAAAAAGTAGTTTATTCTTGAGAAAAAATACTTCGAATCTTAGTTATTGCATTACTACTAAAGTATCATTAAAATTGGGGGAATTTTTTTATTCGAGAAGCAATAGACTGTTATACAAAATAGAGAGAGCAATAAGTATGTGTGCTCATATCATGAAGGATTACATCAAGGGAAAATCATCGAGTTTATACTAGTCGATATTTAAAGCTATCGACCAGGTATACACCTAAGAGATCTAGCAAAAAAATCTGGAAAACGGTTGACCTTGCAGGCCATTCCTGGAACTTTCCGCTTATTTTCGAGCGTCACGCTCGAAAATCTAATCATTTTTTAAGCTCTTCAAGCTCAAAAAAATTTTTGGGTGGCTATAATTTTTAAACGCGTTGTTCGACATTGACTTGCTTGGTGACATTCGACGCAGTTTTTTGAGTACAAAAAATAATCCAGAAATAAATGTCGGAGTTATGTGAAAAAAAAATAACACTTGTTTTCAAATTTTTCGTCAAAGGTATCTCTTGAACCAATATACCGATTTTCACGTTTTTGACGGCGATTAACGTGGTTTTTTGAGCTCTAACAATTATTTCATTACATTAAAGACGATCCGAAAAGAAATGTCGCAGTTATGTAAAAAAAAAAAAAAAACACTTTTCAAAATTTTTCGTCAACGATTTCTCTCAAACCAATGAACCAATTTTAACGTTCTTGGAGCCAGTCGACGTGGTTTTCCATGGTTGAAAGCTTATCAGTTTTTGGAATCGATCGATAAAGCTATTTAAAATTTATTCCAAAAAAACCACATTTGTAAACATTTTTCTTATTTTTTTGAGATTTCGCAAAATCTTCCCGTCTGAATCGATCCAAATAGTATTCGAAAATCTAAGTTTGATCAAGCTCTTTCGAATGGTACCAACCGCGGTGGAATCGGCCAAGCCGTTCAAAAGTTATGAGAGGTGTTATTTGTCGAAATAATCTTCGTCAATACGAAAAATTCATGAGACCATATTTTATTGCAATTTTTACACTGAATCCATGGTTCTGTGGATTCTGAGTAAAGTCCATTGCAATAGAGATAATAGCAATCATCATTTTTATATTTTAAGAATTGTTTTTCAAAATTTTTGGTTTTGATTTTTTTTTTTTTTTTTTCGTTCAACTGAGGTCATTTCTTAACTTCCCGCTCAGAAAATTGAAAATTTTTAAAAATCCGGAAGTTATTACATACCTACTAGGGCAGTAAAGTAAGAAATTTTTCAGATCACAGGTAATTAACATATGATCTGAGGCTTTCTTATTTACTGCCCATGGTGTGTATACTATTTTTCTCCTCGACGGAGGCGGAAAGCGGCAACTTCGTTTAGCGCAATAGGGCTAAAATTGACGTTTTACGCCCGGAGAGGAGAAAAAGAATAGTAATAAAGTGCAAGATACAAATTAAAGACAAAAGAACATAATAGGATACTTCTAAAATGATAGAGTAATATTTGTCTTGAATCATTATAAATTCTAAGATTTACCCAAAATTTTAGTCACTCGAGATCATTTTATTTATAGTATTTACGTATTTACCGATTTTAAAAAATTTCAAAAGCTTTCAGTAAGCCCAAAAATTTCTTAACTTATATGATTTTTGGAGAGTAATCTCGAAGTATGATAAACATTAACTGACATATTTCAACAAAAATAGTATTTTCGTTAATGATATCGCATTTTTTTAATAATAAGAACAAATTTTTTTCTAAACACTTAGTTTTCAGAAAAAACTCTTAGTGTTTTGTTTTCATTGCTAATTGTTTTTAAAAATTCATGCTATTTTTCCTGATCATTAATTTAAGAAAAAATCGTATTGTACATATATTTTAAGATCTTATAACATTTACTTTTCATACAGCTTAGTTTTTTAATAATTCAAATAATCAATCTAAGTTCAAGAATTAATTAAATGTGAACTTAAGTCAAATGAAATAAAAGTACAATTTTTTTTATTTTTTTCGTCAATTTTAGTTAAAAGCAGGTAATTTTAAGTTTCACCACTCGACTTATTGGGGCGCTTCTTAAAAATGTTATAAAATCGCAACTTTACGGGCTTTACGGTAGTTATTTGTATACCTTCCCCAAAACTACATTAGGGTAGTTTCCACGGAGAAATCTGATTATCTGTTCAGCTCCATGATTGGATGTATTGAACCAATAAAACGCTAGCGTAAAGTTCAAAGAAAAGACGAAGACGAAAGCGAGAAGACTCATTTCAACTCATTCGATAATACGCCATCAGTGTATCTAGTTTATTAAAAATAAAAGCAAAAAATAGTACTGCACAAGTCCTAACTGGTACTAGTATCTATACATAAAACTAAAGAGGCGGATTGTCTAAATAAAAAATTCTATTTAAAAAAGTACTTTTGTTTTAACATAAATTGATAGTTTGAGTGTATGTGTGTGTGTGTGTGAAATTCACAATACGAAAACATTAGTTGTCCCTTCATTGTGTTTTTCTGTGATCACATATACTAAAAGTAAATCATTTAAAAAAAAGTTAAATTCCATCTAAAACAAATCCTAGACCTTCAAAATAATTTATTTCATTAAATATTTGAAAAACTTTAAGCAATAATGACCGACAAAAAAGGTAACTATGAGACAGGACCGTGGATAATATTTCTCAATAGAAAAGAAAAAAAAATTATAAATCAATTAAATCCAACTATCGTAATTTTTTAAAAATATCTAAGTCAGATTTTTTATGTAAATTAAATTTCAAAGACCGCTTAACGTACTTTTGTTAAATCGGGCGCAGTCATTAAACATGAAATTAAATTTTCCCGATGCTTCTTACGAAAAAAAGTCATTAATCTGTTCATAATAATTAGTTTGAAATTTATAACATACTTTTTTTCCCACTAAAGTCATTTAAACGTAAAAACATTGAAATTAAGTAGACCAGTGACAGATTAATCAATACTCCCTTTCGTGTGGGAAATACAAAATGGCTTCCCGACTTTAAGGTTCCATAATATATTTTCCTGTGTATTCGAAATTTTCAGATTATGCTTATAGCTCCACACCGACTTATTCGACTCATTGAATAACTTTATTATTTTTTTTTAAATTCACTGCATGTATTCAAAATTAATCTATGTTTATCTTAAAAGAAAAACAAATTATTGTAAATTATAAGTAAAATCATTTTTAATATAAACGAATATTTAACAATTGATTTTATAGAACCCAACTTTAGTTGTGAAGTTGCTGCAAAAAAAAAGTATTTGTTTAGTTAAATAATTGAATTATCAACTTACAGTTTTTTGAAAATAAATATATATACATAACAGATGTATGTATGTATATTTTTTTGTTACAAATTACAAAGACAATATGAATTATAATTATTTTTTAATTTTCATTTTATTGAACGAATAAAATAAAATTTCAATTTTATAGACATGCATGATCAGTGGTTGGTACAGGTTTACTTATGACAAAAATAAAATAATCATAATTTCAAATTTTAAATAAAAGAATACAATATTTTTACTCAAAAGTATGTATTAACTTAGTTGTTAAGAATTTCACATGTTAAATGTAAACAAAGTTACATACTAAAGGTGAATGAAAAAAAAAATTAAAAAAAATATTTGTTGACTTCCAAAAATAAATAAATAAATAATTGAAGATATTGGAAGGAAATAAAACAGCTATAGCTGCGGCTGTCAATATGATTCCAGTGGACCATTACAAAGACGATGATTTGATCCAAGTCCATAGGTGGAGCCTTGGAGATCGGCGATCGCGCAGCTCAAGCCACGTATCTACTCACGTTCTTCTATATATTACCTTATTCACTACGTGTTTATATTCATACCATTTATATATTAAATATATTGGAACAATATATATATATATATATATATATATATATATATATATATATATATATATATATATATATATATATATATATATATGCATATAACAGCTGATGATCCTTGATTCAAAAAGTTTGAAAATCAATAATAAGCTTCTACAAGGTTTTCTTCGACTCTTTGCTCCTTATATTTAGGTTTGGAATTGTAAGCAAAAAGCTTGATTAATTTGATTATTAAAATTGTATTGATGACACTGAAACTAATATTTTAAACTTTTTGGATTGTAGATATCACCTGTTATATGATCAAATCAATATAAACGTAAAATATTGATTTGGGTCTAATGACATTTCGTACTAAAAACGTGGTATTGGCTGATTGCTTTTATTCGTTTTTGTTTTATTTATTTATTTATTTATTTTTTTTCAACATTTATATTTTATTAACTGTCATGTTCTTGGGTATATCAGTATTTGTATATTAAAGTAATTTCAACTTGTTGAAGATATTTACCCACTCTAAGTTTATTGTCTTGTATTTTAATTGCGCTGATAGAAAAATTAAGTCGATTCAGGAAAGATAGTCTTGAATTAAGAAAGTCGTATCAAAGAATTTAAAAACGGCTATAACTAAGTTCCATCAGGTATAAAAAGTTTCTTCTTTTATTTAAAAAATTTCGAAAATCTGCTGAATTTCATTATTCAAAATCAAATTGAACTAATTAGTTGCTCGATAATACGCAAAAGGCTCAACAACCAAATCACATTTACAGAATTTTTCTTCCATCAGTACATGAATTTAAATTTCTATAAAGGGTGGTTTCTTTGGAAACATCAAATAACTGAAACAGGAACATTTTTTATAATGATGTGATGTACAATTTTTAATAATCTGATGGACATGATGAAAGTCATTGAAAAAAATCTTTCAGAAATTATTAGCAGAACGGCAGTACTTTCGTGAATTTTAATCGCTCAATGTACTTGTTTGGTAGTAATTACGCGCATGCGTATGCATAAACTTTTTGAAGTAAACACTATGTTGTGATTATGTTTTAAAATTAATGGTGACTTTTTGATAAATTATTGAATAGAGATATTATTGAAAAAATTTAAATATTCATAGTCATATCCCTGTTGAAAAACTCCAATAAGATCCCATCAAAAGCGACAAAAGCCACTTAGAAACCAATAAAATTTATGGGTTTCTAAGTAGCTTTTGTCGCTTTTGATGGGATCCTATTGGAAATTTTAAACAGGGATAATATCTCATTTTACTTTTTGATTTGTAAATTTTCTTATATATGACTGATATACTAATTAATTCTTGGATGAGTTAAAAATAGATTGGTAATCAATTATAAATAAGAACGGTAATAATTGATTGTTTTAAACTTAAAACTAAATATACTGAAGAACATGACAATTTAACGAGAAAATGAATGCTGTATCTATAAAGCTCGGCATATTTATAATCTTTTACTTGATAGTAATTTGTTAGCTCACTTTTAACAATAGTGCATGCTGCTTATATTGGCCATTAGTTTGTCCATAATTTTCGCTTATTTTCATAAAAATAAATTATTCTTGTTAATTAATGGTAATTATCCAAGATTTGCATAATATATATCAAGTACATAGATTAAACTTCTGGCCATATTTCATTTTGTAGATACTAATTTATATTTTATATCTACATTGTTGAATGTTATTTTCAGATAAAATATTAAATATAATTAGGATTGAGTTTTCCGATACTTTATGCATGGTGTTATATATAGATTATAAGGTCTTATTTCATTCTACTGTATTTAGTCACATTGAGTTTTTTTTATTGAAGAATAATCAAAAACGTAATTTTATTATTCTGTTTCTGATGAATCTTTAATCCAAAAACATGTTTATAATAATACAACAAAGTGTAATTTCAATTTTCCTTACCAAGTCATAAAATGACGTTTTTGATAATAGAAAATTTTATTTTAATGACAAATAATTTTTAGAAATTCTTTTAGTTTGTACGTTATTGATACAATAACTTTGAGAAATTTTGAAGATTCACAAATATTCAAATAAGAGTTAACTAAAATTTTGTCACCTCTTCGGTTAAAATGAGGAATTTTTTTATATTGTATTTAAATTAATAGATATCATTTTATAGAAATAAAAAACATAACGAAGTACACTGATCGACAAATTAACTTAATTCAAGAGAAATCATCTGGAACCAAAAATGTCATTTTGAAGAGTTTCACCGTCTCAAATAAAGCAAAGAAGTTCTTGAACTAAGTAAAATTATTTTTCTTACCGATTCACGATCGTCAAGGTTTTCAAAATTATTCATTGTTTTTTTGATGCAATTTGACTATCAATGTTTACTAATATGTTCATACCTCTATTCAGATTTTCAAACTAATTCAATGTCTCTAAGTTGATATTCGTAAAAGCCTATAAAATATTGCATCAGCTAAATATGTCAATTACTTTTTTCGTTGTAATCCTTGTTAATAGTGAATAATTATGAAATAATTGCTCTAAAGGAGTTTATTACTTTTCACTTAAAACAAAACATCTATTTTATTTGTGAACATTCAAATTTTCTATCTTCCAATGTAGCATGGAATATTGTAGTTTTTTTTTTATTGTTCAAAGTTTTATTTTTATGTGTATAAATGTGCGAGATGATCTTTAAAAAAAAAAAAATTAACTTACACACTTCTTGACTGAAGACGCCATATAAAATTAGTATCTCCAAAGTTGGATAAATTGTATGTTAATTTAAAAAAATAAAGGTCACATCGTATTACTCGTACGAGTACGTAATACACTATTTGCATGTTAAATTTAAATTGTTATGATATTATAAAAGAGAATTCTCCGTTATTTACACAGTAATAATAGTAAGAAATCAACTCACCATTAGAAATAATATGATTTTCAAATATTCTGTGAAATATAAGATTTGAAGATACATAATCAATAGATTTACCATGAAAGTACGGAAAAGTCATCAAACTTTCGGTTTTCTGAAAATTAAGTACGACTTTTCTTGTAATTATTGATACAATACCAAATCGATTTGATTCACGCAATCAAGTTATAATAATTAATTTATTATATAAAAAGAGATAATAAAAAATAATTTTAAATGAAAAAGTTTTCGGTTTTTTCATGCACTGTATTTTATTTTTAATACTAATTTAGCGCCTTGATGCTCTTAAAAATAAGTCAGCTTTGAATTATACGTGAAATGTTATTAGATTATAAGTAATTTGCAAGCTTTAACTTGAGAAAACAACTGGAGTGATCAGAAAAAGCAAAATTCGGGTTTTATGGAAAAAATAGTTATTCTCACCTAAAATTTATTTAACGATTGAATCAAAAGTATATACAATTTGTGAATAGTGTATGTAATCGATAGTGAAAAATTAAACCAATGAAGTTATTTTTCGTATCGCTTGTAAAATAAGTGCTCGACAATAGTATTGAGAAAATAGAGCGCGTTTACATAAAAAAAGCGTTTTACAAACATTACAGTAATTGAAAAACGTGAGAATTCTTCGTAAATTATTTAACGCATGGGCATGTAAAATATAATATGTATACTGTTAATAGTGAGCTTATTTGAAACATATAATAATGTTTATTAAGAGATTGAATCGAAATATTCAAAGTTTTTTATTAATAAGGCAGAATATTTTTTATCATCTTCAGTAATTTAAAAATATTTAAGGTGTATTATTATAAACTCTTCAAGGAATTAACTTGGAAGCATTTTTCAATTAACTCTACAACGCATTATTTCAGTCAAAAATTAAAAATATTTTGATATTTTTAAATTGTGAAGATATAAAAAAAAAAAAAAAAACTGTCGTTACAGCTGAAAGGCGTTTAGAAAAAACTTAATTATTAACAAAAATGTATGGACCAGCAGTATTTTCAGCTATTTTTCTTTCATAAGCGTGTAACAAAGTAATACTTTATCAATATGAGATCTAACAAAATTTAGTGTTTATCAAGAGCTTTATTAATTTTTTAATCCCGATGATATTTGGAACTATTTTTCTCAATAATTATAAATATGATAATCTAAAATTTTTGTGATAAAAAAAAAAAAAATTACTATTTTCAAATTCCATATTACAAAAATTGACCGAAAAAAAAATTTTGACATCTCTGCAAGGTTTTGAAAACTTTCTTTGTATATACAAATTATGTTTATAATTTCTTATGATTATGTTGCAAGTTTGATACTTGAAAAAAATATTGATTATCAATGATTAAAAATAAATTTTAATGAAAGTATAATTTAGTTTATACAATAAAATATCATCAAGATTTCAAAAAGTTTTAAAGCTGTTCCGTAAGAATTGTAAATGATAAATAAACAAAATGTAATAAATAAGAACATTAAAAGCGAAATATTTTTTATCACTTATCTATACTAGTACGAAAATAATAATAAATTGTTATTAAGTATAATGGTTGCTTGCACCGTGGCACTGACACATGAATTTATGCAATGGGTGTTAATTTTAATCTCAGAATCAGACATTTACGTCGTAATGATAATAATTAATCATTTATGCAGAAAAATATAAGAAAATACTTAAATTTACTTATTTCAAAGTTATAATTTTAGTGATAATAATTTTGATTCTGAAATGCGGAACGACACTCAAATATACATGGGATTTTGGTGTGGGCTGGCGTCTATGTTAGAATACATGTCCATCCATTTCTGCCAAGCTTTAGTAACCAAACTACTACTTGATATGAATAAAGTTCCAAATTAGCAAATAAAAAATAATAAAAAACTTGATAAACGAATTGTTTTAGCGCTAAAGCTTGGTATGTGATTAAGACATTAAAAATAGTAACAGTTGGAAGTTTTGTGTCAATCGGTATGAAATAAGTAACAGAATGAATCAATGATCAGATCAGTAAACTAAAGTAATAAAATGTAATAAATACACTACATATACTCAACAGTTATTTTTTTCAAACCAATGAATACAAAATATTCCAACTCAATTTAATATTAAATTGTGCAATTATCAGAAAGAAAAAATAACTTTTCGATGTTTGACTATTATTCATTAAATATTTGCAGAAATTTGTGGTTTGCTGGATCTTGTAATAACTTTTTGAATGTATGAAATTTAAATATATTTATATATAAGTATATTATACATATATATGTACATATTATATATGTATATATATATATATATATATATATATATATATATATATATATATATATATATATATATATATATATATATATTTACTGTACTACTCGTACTCATTGTATAAATTACACATTTTTCACCGCTCGAACACGATTCATCGGTAAACCTATATATTATTAAAAATGAAGAAAGATGGAAATAAATCTATTTTTAGTTAAATATTTTGTAAGGTTGTCTACAATCAATTTTTAATCACTTTAATTCAAATTCTGAATAATAATAATTGCATTATATTATTAAAGCTCAAAAGTCAGTGTTTTTTAAAAGTTTACATGGCTGTTGTTAACGATTTTTTCCTTTGAAACAAGATTTACTGATATTTTCTGCAATGAAACAGTAGAAGAAAATCTTAATTCCATTTTTAGTGTTTCCCTAGTTCTGATAACTAATAAAAATAATTCAAAATCAATTTACGCCACAAATAAAAAACAAAAATAGGAAATCAGTTGACTCTAAAGGTCATCCCTACAACTTCCCGCTAATTCCATACCTGAGCGCTAAAAACGGCACTTATGACGTTTTTGAGCTCAAAGAGCTCAAAAATGTAATTCACGTGTTATTTTGAGCTCTCCAAACTCAAAAGTCTGATATAAGTTTTATTAAACTCTGTTTTTTGAATTTTCAAACCGCAATAACTTTTGAATTAACTAACCGATATTCACGCGGTTAGGAGCCTTCGACGCAGTTTTTTGGATCCTATAATATACTTGCAAATACAAATAGATCAGACCAAAAATTTGGAAAATTTACTTTTTCCAATTTTTTTTCGATAATGATAATTCACGAACGAATAAACCGTTTTTAACTTACCTAGCAGCAATCGACGCAGATTTTTATATTCTGTAAGAAAACTTAAAACATGTATTTGATTAGATATAAAATTGCAGAGTAGTTCGGAAAAATCACTTTTTACGATTTTCTTTTTCCAATGATATCTCACGAACGAATCAAACGATTTCGACCGGCTTGGCTATGATCGACGTAGTTTTTTTATCTTAAGAGCTGACAAGTTTTCAGAATTGATCGGTAAATCCGTTTAAAAGTTATTCCAAAAAAACCACATTTGAAAAATTTTTTCTTATTTTTTAAAATTTATCTAAATCTACTGGTACGTCTCGGTCCAAATGGTATTTAAAATCTAAGTTTTGTCAAGCTCTTTTGATTGGTACCTACTGCAATGAAATCGGTCAAGCCGTTCAAAAGTAATGGTAGGTTTACACACACACACACACACACACACACACACACACACACACACACACACACACACACACACACACACACCTTCGCGGGAATCGTCAGGGAAGCTTCCTCAGACCTCAAAACGTCGAAATCTGATGAAAACTCGATTTTCGAAAAACGGGGTAAAACCAATAGCTTCCCGATTTTCAGAAATTCTCAATTTTCTTAGCGGGAAGTTAAAAAAAATTTTTTTGGCAATTTGTCTCATTTCTTATAATTTTTAAATAACGTACTTGTAAACTACAAAAAAACATTAATCTATGAGCTCTATCTATAATTCTTAATATATAACATCATTCTTCTTTAATGAAAAAACAAAAAAAAAATTTTCTAATTTATGACCTTTATTTAATTCTTTTTTTGTATCTTTTTTTCTGAAATTTTAAACTTGCATCGGGTCCTTGAGTTGGTAAAAAATTTTTTTGTAAATTTACAACAAAACCATGAAATTTTAACAGTGATATTTGTATTTTAATACTATTATAATTGATGAGTAAAATTATAGATACTTAAAACTCTTGGATCCGATAAAATTAGACGAATGTATTTTGGCTAGTAACTTGATTGCATAACGCTATTTGCTTCAACCATTGGTTTCGTATTTTATTAAATTAGTTTTAGAAATAATTTTGGAAGGTAGGTTTTTTATGTGAGTTTTATCAACTGGGAATAGAGTAACATGAGCTTCATTAATTATAAATAAGAACATTTTCTATGTTTTATGATTGTTTTCTATACAGCAATAAAATCCCGTTTTTATATATTTATCACCAGTAAATTCACTTTAAAAACATTCATTTTTTTAATTATACAATAAGCATCAATTTTAGTACTTAGATTGCTCGAAACACTATTCTCTAGTTTAACTCGCACCGAAATTATTTTTATTTGTCTTTGGAATTTTAATTATAAATGTTAATAAATATTAATCATTTATTATGGCTTTCCGAAGGCATTTAAATTTTATTATCTCTAATTACTTCCTTTTGCGTCCGCTCTGTTTACAAACTATATAAAAAAATGTTTTTTTTTTTAATGTAACTAGACATTTATTTATTTATAGTATCAAAATAAATATTTTTCTCTGAAATGTACCATATTACTGTACATGTAGTTTTTATAAACTCGAGCGGTGACAAAAGGGTGAGGTATGGTTTTTTCGGTTAATACCAATTTTTTCCCACAATCATTTAGTGACTAACATTGTTTGAGCTTTAATTAGTATCTTGATCAAAAACGGTGTATGTCATGTGTAAGATATACGTGGGTTTGGGAGTACCTCTTATGCTGTTGTTTTTTTTCGTCGATAATTTTGAAAATATATTTTAACGAAGTTTTACTTTCGTATTTAATTTAAAAAGAATTTATCGATTGAAAAAATACAGCATACAGGTAAAGCGAATTCTGTTTCTTGGAATTATTTTATTATGTGTAAAAAAGAAATTTTTATATATTTAAATTATATGAAAAATACTTCATTTAAATTTAGTTCAAAAAGAAAAAAGGAACATATTTTCAAGATTCAGAAAACGCGTTATCATTTATAAATGGTGGTACTGTGTACCTGAGGCTTAGGCCGAGATTCGACGAAACTTTATAAAAATAAGAAATTACATTGTTTTAATTATTATGTTATAGCATATCCAGTGGCCCCTCATCCACCAACTGGATTTGTTCCCGCACCAGCACAACCAGCTACTTATGGAGGTAATTAATAATATAAGACTCAAAAAAATTGTCTATACAGAAAAGTTTTTTTTTTTTTTTTTTCATATAATTTTTTAATTAAAAGTTTTACATTATTCTTAAAATACCCCGCCGATTCCCATCAATCACGTCAAAATCACACACGGTAAAAAATTTTGCGTCGTTGCGTCAAAAAACTTGGTGTTAAAAATTTTTGTGTTAAATATTTAACACTTTTATGTGTAAATTTAACAATTATTCTGTTAAATTAACACAAAAAAGTGTTAAATATTTAACATAAAAATTTGAAACACAAAATTTTTTGACGCAATGACGCAAAATTTTTTATTGTGCAGTTGATTGTTCCGATACTTATTTCAGTTAAAATACATATTCAAAAAAATGTTTTACTGAATAAAAACTAGACTTTATGATTTTGTAGTTGCAGGAACTTCACCTTACGGTGTATTTCCAAATCAACCACAGCTTTATGCAGCACAAGGACCACCACCTCCGACATATGATCAAACGTTGACACATCCAATGGTAAGTATCACTTGATTACATCAATACATTTCTACAATAATTTCACAATTTACATTTTTCATAGTATATCGTGGTAAAAAAACAGTAAATAATATTATTTTATTTAAAAGATGTATCAGCCAATGTATGGACAAGGGTATCCTGGAGGATATTTGGCAGGTTATCCAACAGCTTATGGACCTCTCCAGTATTATCCACCACTAGCAGCCGCAGCTGCTTATTATCCGGCTGCTGCAATGCAACCAGCACCTGTAAGGCCAACTATGTTAGTTCCAGTAAGTATAATACTCAATTATTGTCATTGTTCACACTTTAGTGCAATAACTAAAATTTCAATTAATTAATTGATGGAAAATTTATCTACATCTATAGAATGGGTTTGATGGTGCGCGATTCGATGGTATTTCACAGCAAGTTTTGCCACCACCACCACCAGGAGTTACGGCAAATGCAGCTCAATTAGCAGCAATGGGGCATGGCGTTGCTCTATCACAAAAAAAAGGTTCGTTTTTAGGCGGTGGAACAGAAGGTGGTTATACTTTTTGGTAAACTATATGAAATTGCTCTTATAATGGTCAACGGATAGACCATTGAAATAAAATTATTAATGAATTATAAATTAATGACATAACATATGGGACGATAAATTACTCCATGCTGAAGCTAACTGACGATATAATTTTCAAATGTATAGTTAGGCAAATATACAATATTTATAACTTTATTTTTTATTATTTAAAAAATTCAAATGCAATCAAATTCATTTGATAAGATCGCAGTACAGGTCTTTATATATTTAAAATTATAAATTTGAATCTTCATTGAAGAATAATTGACTTATCATTTGTGCTGAGAAAAAAGTTAGGCTGCTACTTTCTTTAGAAAATTTAAGCATGCTTTACACTTATATATTAAACAAAAAAAAAAAAAAAAATAGACAAAACAATATTGAATTTATTTGTGTTTAAAAAATCAATTTTTCTTTTTTAATAAAATTAATTGAAATGTATACAATTATGTAGTGGCTACATAATAAGTCATTTAAGTATAGCATGTTTTTGTTTTTTTTTTTTTTTTTGTAATTTTAAACAAACAAAAAAATAATGAGAAGCAATTAAGACCTAACGATCTGATGTGAAATGTTTATTATTATTTTTTTAAATAATTTTTTCATGGATTGCGATGATAGTACATGATCAATAGATAGAAACAGAAAATAAAAAAAAATTAATTCCAGCAGAAATTAAAAAAAAAAAAATTAATAAAAAGTGCACGAAAATAAAATAAAAGAAAATATGACAATGAAGAAATGAGCGGGGAAGAGTAAAGTTAGATTGATTTTTAAAAATAAATAAAGCAAAAGTGAAACTTCCCATTTTGAAGGCATGTTTTGAAAATCAGTGTTTTCTTTTATTGATTAATGATATTAAAATTAATGCAACGATATAAATGTGTTTTGGTGCCAAATAAAATTTTAATCGTTGATAATTCTCGGTCATTTCTCTCATTACATATACATCTTTGTGCAATTAGAAACATAAAAAAAAATAAATAGTCTTAAATTGAAGTTAAGTCATTCCTCAATTGAATTATTTTTTCGACTATTATTAAGTAGAGAGACTTAAAAAATGCAAATGAAAGTGCTATAAATATTTTGAATTATCTCTGTAAAATAATACGAGTTCATTTACAACAATAATAAAAGAAGAAAAAAGAAGAATGGAAGAAATTAAACTTTGTTTTAAAATAATAATTTCGAGGAAAATTAAAATGTTTTAGCAATTTCCTAGTGATTCTATTGAAGTTAGTAATATTGAACTGTAATAGTACTTATGATTATAAAAAAAGAAATTTTTTTACAAATATTTCTTTTCATATAATCATATAGTATTTATATTATTTAAGTAATTTAATGAAGTAAGCTAGTGGAAAAAATTTTGATATAGAAATAAAATTTTGAAATAATTCTCATCATTAATATTTTTTGATGGCCATGCAAGTGATTTTTTTATGTTTTTTTAGCATTAAAAATTGTTTATTATACTCAAACGTGATAGAAAAAAAGAATAATTTATAAAATCCATAATGTTATTCTATTTTAACACTCCATAAATAAAATTGAAAACTGAATTAAAAAATGTTTGAATTATGATCCGTAATTCAAACTGAATTATTCATTTTAAAATGAAACTAACCTGATATAGTGGTAACTAGTCAAAATATTCTAACTACAACTATTATTGTTACAATAATAAATAATGATAATGATAATGATAATAATAATAATAATAATAATAATAAAAATAAATATCATCAATTATATAAAAGTGGAGCTTGATCTCAATTTGTTAATGCAACAACGAAATTTTAATTGTTATAGTTCTATTTATACGCATAAAAGTCCTTAAATATCTACGCCGCGCTAATAATATAGAACTTCTAAATTCGCGCGACCATTATTATATAAATAGTAAATTCTTTTAAATTTAAGGCTCTTCAAGTTCAAAAATCTTTATGAAATTTAATTTTTTAAAAACTCAATTTCCATCACTAGTTCACCCAAAAGTATAGAAAAAAGGAAGACAATTCATAAATAAGTAAATTTTTTGATTTTATGACCGAAAATTCGTAAGGCTCCATTTGTATATAATAATCTAAATAACAATTAATGAATAGTATTTAAACGAGGAGTATTCTGCAATTTACGATTTACAAGGTAGCTAAAAAATTGTTTAGCTAAGACGACGACTAACATTTTTTAAATTAAGAATATTTTGACTGATAACCAATATACCATTCCATTTAAATATTTTAGCCCTAGTCCGAACATTTAACTAAGACTATTTTACATCTTACTAACTTATTTATTATAAATATATTTAAAAAAAAAAAAAATTATTTTTATTATATAAAAAATATCGATTAAAAAAAAGCCCATCTTTTGAACCACGTAAGTATTCAAGAAATTATAATGTGATGTGTATGTTGATTATTTTTGAAGTATACAAGATAAAAAAAAAAGATTTGAAAAAATTTGAACTAATACCTTTTTGCTATAGTTTTATATTTTTACGATATTTTATGTCGTCTTTCCACGTCATTTTAGGAACTGAAACTAATTAAATAAAATGAAACTTTTTATACTTCAAGATTATTAAAGTTGATATTGAAAATCAAGAATCTTTACAATCTTTATTCAAAAATTCTTTAAGCTTCAATTTTAGGTGTCACGTTTGAGATTTTAAATCATTCTTATCGATATCGATCATGAAGATATTTTTCAGTGTATTTATTTTTCAAATTGTTAAAAAACGTAAGAGTTATCAAAAGAAATATTTTTTTTAATTCTTCATTTGAATTTAATAGAATAGTTTTTTATTATTTTGATAAAAGAATGACAAAATGAAAGATGTTAAGTGATATCACTGGGCAGGTTACATAGTGGATTGAGGAACATTAAAATTAAACAAAAGTATTGATGTGTGCAATAAGAATGAATTTTGAAATATTGTATCGGAAATGATGTTATTGCGCGAGAATATAAAAAAGTAAAATGTAAACTGATTCAATATGTATTATGAATCTGCCAATGACCAGTTAATAAAATACCGTGACCATGTAATTCAATACAATTGAACTATTTCATTTATCTCCAGTAATGTAAACCTTTTCACGGAATTATTTTAGCCTAGAGAAAAAAATTTTTGGTGCATTTTTAAAATTTAATGAAAAAAGAGTTAAAAGTATTTTTACTATCCATTTAATTAACAATTCTTTCATTTTTAAATCTAAATAAAAAAAAATATAGTATAGTTGACATGATTCCAACCACTTTAATGAGATCAAAAACAAAATAAATATTTATTATTTTTCTATTTAACTTTAAAGGAATGTTTAAAATTCTGCCTTTAGGTTAAAATATTTCTTTAAAACTAATTTACTCGGATAATTAAAAAAAATCAATTACCCAAGATGGATGAAATCTTTAACTTAAAAATTTGTGGTATTTCCATTTAGTTTTTTTATAAAACATACAACGGCTGTATATTGTTCAAAAAATTTCTTTTTCAGGAACTCCAAAATCAAATTAGAAGACACATAACAAAATGAGATTTGCATGTTTAATGAATTTATTCTAAATTTACTGAAAATTTTTTCATTAAGAATTTAATTTTTTACTTCAAATCATTGAAGATAGGGAAGAGTGGAGAAAATTTGTTGCTATATATTTTGAAAAATAACTATAGTTGTAAATTTCCTCTGAAATTATTTTTATTCAACAATAAATCAAATTAGGATCAATGTCTAAAGTAATACAGCTATAAAAGAGCTATTAAAACAACACATGAAAAAATATTGACACTAAAAAATTTAGAAATTTTTTATATTTAATAAATGATTTTTTGAGTTGATCACTTCACAATTATGTTTTTTTTTCTGCCCTCCGGCCGGAAAGTGGCAACTTTCTGGCCGCTGCGCTAAACGAAGTTGCCACATTCCGGCTACGTGAAGCAGAAAAATAGTATACACACCTTGGCCAGTAACAAGTAAAGCCTCATGTTTGTTAACCTCGGCTTCGCCTCGGCCAACAATTACATGTGATCTGAGACTTTTCTTATTTTACTGGCCTAGGTATGTAATATACTATTTTTAATTTTGTTAATGCAAATCGATTCCTCAAAATTTTGTAGAAGTAACGTAGAGAACGAATTCCTCTTTTTAATAGATTATATAGAAACTTACTTAATTGTTTTCATAACGTGATTTCAAAAGATTTTACCATTTTCTAACTCAACTCAATATAACAAATTTTAATATTCACTAATACATTAATATTCACTAATATAAAAACGAATTCAGCGAAAAATCTGATACATTTTTACTATTTTCCAATCATTCAGTTTGTTTAGTTATTTATTATTTATTTTCAGATATATAATTTTATAAACTATGATACTTACACCACTTTTCCATCAAATCTAAATAGACATTTACGTATAAATATGGAGCATTTAGTGCCAAATCGATAATTAAAAATTTTTTGGCTTTTGTAATTTTCCAATATTTGTTAGTATCCATAAAAAAATTCTGGAAAACGGTTGACCCTAAAGGCCATCCCTGCAACTTCCCGCTAATTCCATATCTAAACGCTTGAAATTGCACTTATGACGTTTTTGAGCTCTTCGAGCTCAAAAATATAATTTATATGTGATTTTGAGCTCTTCGAGATCAAAAGTCTGATAAAAGTTTAATAAAACACTATTTTTTGAAATTTCAAACTGTCATAACTATGGAATGAATCAACCCATTTTTACGCGATTGGCGGCAATCGATGCAGTTTTTCATGAGCTTTGAAAGAATTGGCAACAAAAGTTTTTTAGATAACAAATTTCGGAGCAATTCAGAAAAAACACTTTTTTCGGTTTTCTTTCCTGCACGATATATTTCGAACGAATAAAACGAATTTGACCAGATTAGCGGCGATCGACGTGATTTTTCAAGGTTAAGAGCTGATTAGTTTTTGGAGATGATCGATAGAGCCGCTGAAAAGTTATTTAAAAAAAACCACTTAAAAAAAAATTTTTTTTCACTGTTTTTTTGAGATTTCTTGAAATCTATCGTTCCAAATTGTATCCAAAATCTAAGTTTGGCCAAGCCCTTTCGAATGGCGCCAACCGCGATGAAATCGGTCTGACTGTTCAAAAGTTATAAGAGGCTTACATACTAACACACACACACACGCACACGCACACACACGTGCGCGCGAAGTTGTTGGTTCTACCCTGTTTTGCAAAAATCGAATTCTCATCAGATCTCGTCAACGTTCTGAGTTCACAGGAAGCTTCCCTGACTACCCCCCCCCCGCGAGGGTGTCACTATGTCTGTATATATATATGTGCGCGCGTGTGTGTGTGTGCAGACTAGCCTAGAAAGTGGTGGTTTCAGTAGTAGTTTACTGTAAAAAATTTTGAAGAAAATCAAAATATGCACTCACTTTAAAAAATATTTAAATTTTAAAAATGAAAAAAAAAAACACGTATTAAAACACTCTATCTAATTTTTTGTATTTTTTTTCGAAAAGTACATGGAAAAATGAAAGTTTTTTATCTAGTGAGTATTTTGATTTGAACCGTTCCCTAAAAAGTTATCAACAAAAAACTATTTGATATCTTTCGAACCGATGATTAAAGAAGTCTCAACATCTCAGAAAAAGAGTTTTTTGATGGGTACAAAAATATATAAAAAAAATTGAGAAAATCAAAAATTAACATTTTTTAAACCGTTCGATTTGGCCTGGAATGCCCCGCCATACTACACAGAAAAAAAGAAAATCTTGAGTCAAGCGTAAATTTTCTTTAATCAAGAAAATCTTAAGGAAGATTGAAAATTTCTTGAATGAAGTTAAAATTTTTTGAACGAAGTTAAATTTTTTTAAGCCAGGAAAATTTCTTCTTGCTCCAAAATAACTTCGGTCTTCCTTACAATTTTCTGGGTTCAAGAAATTTTTTTTCTGTGTAGGGTGTGCCAAAATGTAACTTCCGAGATGGACCTCTTAAATTTGGAATTTTGAGTTCCGCTTTTAAAAAGAGTTGTGTTTGGGCATTTCTTGCCATATTTTGAGCGTAAGGGGTTTATTTGATTCTCATATAATTTTTTACAGGAGCTTTGTTTGGATACTTACGGCCAAATTTCAAAATTTCAGCGGAAATGCTCAAGCAAAGCTCCTGCTTAAAAATTCTCTGAAAATCAAATAAATCACTTACGCTTAAAATATGTCAGGAAATACCCAAACACAACTACTATAAAATGCGGAACTCAAAATTCCAATTTTAAGAGGTTCATCACGGAAGTTACATTTTGGCATATCCTAATTTATACCCTTAGATTTTAGATATATTAAATTAAATTTATCGAAGCATTTGATAATATTACACATTCTCGTTAGTTACACCCCGCACACCCGTTCTGGCTGTCTTGGAATTCTTGATTGGCGATTTTAATCTCGATAGCTTTGAGTAGCGCACAGAACTCTGGACTCGGTGGCTCTCTCAGCTTCTCCTTGGTTAGATATTTTAAGTCAGCTTTGTATTTGCCTTCAGCGAATATTCGTATGAACATCTGATATTTTTACTGAGCAGAAGTGATCACCCTTTGTTAAATTAGATTTAAATAAGCCAAAAATAAATAATTCTACAACACTTGAAGTACTAAGTTTAAATATTAATAGTCTTACGGGTCATATTGCACAGTTAAATAAATCAGTAGCTGAATTAAATCCTCGTATCACTATATTAGTTGAAACGTGGTTAAAGTCGACTATTGGTAATAGCACTTTTTCATTGATTACCTGATTATGTTATTTCAAGAGAAATCAAAATTTAGTGCATACAGACACTGGACGTTTCGTCCAAGATGGAGGAGTTGCTTGTCTTATTCATAAATCGTTTAAAGCTCATATATTACATTCTTCATTTTCAAACGATATAAATACACCATAATTTTTAGAATTACATGTTAAACTAGCGAGTGGCTCACACCTTTCATTATCTTGTGTCTACCGGCGTCCCAATAATCACACGCTTTTTAAATTATTTAATGTATACTCCAAATATTCATTTAATTACAAAAATTCTACTGTAGCAGGAGATTTAAATTGTAATTTGTTAGAATCGACTTGGGCATCTAATTTAAATTCATTTATTTTCGAATCTGCATTATATTGCGTTTTTTTAATGGTACTTATCACAGTAGATCAAAAAGTTTGTGGTTAGATGTAATTATATTAGACTCAGAATCCGAACTATGTAGGTATATATCTTTTTCAAATTAGATTCGTCTTTCATATCAGGTCATGATTATCTATTTCGTTAATATTTGGTAAATTTGGCAAAAACCTTCAGATAAAACAATTATTTATAGTAATTTTAAAAATAGTGATCACACTATATTATCTGATTCATTATTGAACATATTAAATATTTATGATAATGATACTATAAAAAATTCCAACCCTATTGACTTACTAATATTGTTTCTGAGTGATGTGATAAAGTTACTTGATGAACATGTATCATTCATTACGCAAAAAATTACAAGTAATTCTAATATCTGGATTACCAAAGAACTTGAAACTAAAACAAATTCATACTGGCACAGACAGTATAAAGTTGTTTAAGGAACTTCAATACTCATTTAAAAAAGCCAACTATATTGCATTCAACAACTTTTTCTTAAACAGTAACTAGTTAGAACTGTGTAACATAAAAACAGTGGATGATAAGCTATTATGGTTTTATGAGAAACTAAAGTTAGGCATTTCAGAGCATGTCCCAGTGTACACTAATAATCGAAGTGAATATCCATATTGGTTCTCTAAAGAGCTCATGAAGAAATTAAATTAAAAAAACAAATTCATAAGAATTACAAAAAGTATAGGAACTACTATACGTATAAGGAGTTTCGGAATATAAGACAAGAATGCAAGAGGTTGAACATCATCTGTTAGAATAACTATATCTCTCGCGTGGAAAATCTAATCCATGAAGACATCACCCAGTTCTGGAATTTTGTGAAGAGCAAGGGACGCAAGGACTCAAATATATCAAGCACGATGAATTGGAGTGAAAATACTGCCAACACTGATGATGAGGTAAGCAATTTATTTGCTTCATATTTCAAAAGTATATACATTGGGACACATGACAGCTCGGTAAATCAGGTAAAAAAGCTGCCTACTAATTACGATGCAAATCTATTTCAGTTGGAAGTACGCTATGATGAGGTGCTTAAGAGCCGGTCCCTATGATTGCAGCTTTTCATTTCTCTTCTAAACAAAGAAGATTTTTGAAAAAAACGCTCTGCTACGTAAAAGATTTTGTAATTATCTATTTAATATCAGAGTGTTTGTTTCGAAATTCTCATTTGTTTAGAAGAAAAACATAAAATTGCAATTAGCTTTATCATCACGAGTGCAACAAGGATAGTATCGTTTCTCAAAAATATTATTTCAACAAGACAGCATGGTTTCATAAGTGGTAGGTCTACAACAACCAATCTCTACATCTATACTGATTACATATATGCTCTGGACCATGGGTTCAGCGTCCACGTACTGTATACTGATTTCAGTAAAGCGTTTGATACAGTCAATCACGATATTTTGGTAGAGAAGTTGAACTATCAGAAGTCTGATAGTAGGCTATTAACCAGAAAAATACTTCAAAGGCAGCTATACAAGCATAGAATTATGACATTCGATGCTTGTAAAGATCGACCATCTTCCCCCGCCATCCATCTTACGGCTTAAAATGTTACGGGGTAACTGGTAAAGTCTTGAACTGGTTCCAATCTTATTTAACTGGAAGGAGTCTCCAAGTGAGGGTCAATGGCTACTACTCTAAAGAACATGAGGTCAACTCTGGAGTTCCACAAGGCTCGCATCTAGCTAGATCCGGTTCTTTTTAATATATTTATCAACGATATTGCAGATAATTTAAAATTTGAATATTTTTTGTATGTAGGCGACATGAAGATATATCGAAAAATAACGACTGAGGATGATATAAGAGCATTACAGTAAGATCTGGATAAGCTCTACCAATGGCGCCTGAAGTTTACTAGTTTCAAAGAAAACAAAAGCAATGAATAATGGAATAAATAGTAAATTAAAACAAATTGACTGGATCTCCTTTCCTCTTATCACTATTGACAATGTTGAATTACCCTATGGAAATTCCACTAAATGTCTTGGAGTATATATAAATAATGATCTCTCGAGGCACCGAAACGGCCGCGCGGAGCCCAATTTTCAACGTTAAATTAAAATTATGAATAATGGAGCTACAACTTTGGGAGTCAAGACTTCTTTCACTAAAATTTTCTCCTCTTTTCAGATTTCAGATATCTTTAATATTTTTTAAGTTATAGCTACAAAACGGAGACTCCCTTTTTTCTCTTCGTTTTTTGTTTATAACAAATGAAATTTTTAATGACGGATAAATTAAAAAAATCCTAATTTCTCAAAATTTAATCCTGAATCTAATGCACTATTGGCCATATTTTTAAGAGCATTGTAAGTATTTTTAGCAGAAAATTCACTTCTCGACTAGACTATATCGGGTTGGATCGTATTCAAACAGATTGAAAAACAGTGAGTTCAGAAACTGTATTGAATCGTGCTAAAGCGGATAGGATGTTGAATCCGACGCAATTCGATCCCGTTTGCTGGGAGGAGGGGACGTTAATACATATACATAAGCAAGGGACCTAACACTGCGAAAATATATATCTAATGCAAAGACGATTGCGAAAAAATTATGCAAAATAAATTCATATTTTCTTAGTAATGTATTAACCCGTCTTTCTATCTTTTAGACAATTACCTCGAACGTTCTTTTTTTTTTTTTTTAGTTTTTTATGTGATTAAAATAGATTGAGAATATTTTTTTAAAATTTAATTTTATTAAATTAACAATGAAAAATAATTTTTATTGGCATAAATAAATTTTAAAAATATTCAACGTTTGCTCACAAGAAATAAAATTTCTAAGATTCGTGTCTCCGAACTTACATATTATTTAATAAGTAATTTATTATTAATGGTTGAATATTTTTATAAAAAAGCTCACTTTTTTACAAAGTATGTGTGTTATATGAACTGAGAATAGATGAAGTATAGCTAACTTAGTAAATTAGTGGTGTACGCTCTTTGTGATGTCACAGGTTGTTTTTTCTCGATTTTGTGAGTGACATAGAAAATCCGAGACAAAACTAGGATTTTTTTAGAGACGGTGCTATGTATTAAATTAGACTGAGAGCACATAGAATGCTTTGTATCTGAACTGTACCATAATATAGTGGAAACATTTTTTTTGACAAAAACAGAAATCACAAGCGTGTTTAAATTAATGATTTTAAAAGAAAATACATAAAATTGAAAAAAAAATATATATATATATATATATATATATATATATATATATATATATATATATATATATATATATATATATATATATATATATATATAAATAATCGATCAGTCTTATTGGAGTATATTCTAAAATTATCGAATATGTTCATTGAGAAAGCTAAGATTAATTGGGGGTTATGATAAATTATAATATTTATCATTCCATACACATGTTCTGTCATCTTCGTAGTATGTTTATAAATTTTTGTCTCAAAGATTAATCCTAAAGGTTCTGAAAAATTAAAAAATATTGATTTCAATAATTAAAGGCGTAATAAAATGAAAGCTTGAAGTAATTATTTGGTAGTGGTATGATTCTACTTTTGACTGTAAATCGTAAAATAGACATTTTTGTATATTTTTTTTATTGTTTTGACGATGCATTTAAAACAAAAATCAAAGATAAGTTTAATAAAATTTATCCAAATAATTGCAGCGATTTCTACTATTTTCTTTTGTACTTCATATATGTAAACAATTTTAAAAAAGAAAAAGACTTAAACAGGACGAAGTTAGCATTAATTATCCAGTATCGACCGACATTTTTTTTTTTTTAATTGAAAAGTTGAAATTCTTAATTTTTTTCAAAATTATTTCATTTTTCATGGTATTAGGTAAAAATAAGTAAGTGCTAGAAAAAAATTTAGTCGTTGACTTTATGGATAAAATAATGTGATCACCACTTTCAAAGAATCGCCAAGCCTGATATTAACTAATAAAATATAAATAATAAAATTTACTTCGAAAAATCACTGCTTTTTTCAATTATGTGTTCAAATTCAGCAAAGCTTAAAGCTCCATCATCGTCAAGATCAGCTTCATCTAATAGATATTGAAGCAGACGCTGCATGTCATGTTCGCTCAATCTTTGTGGAGCTGTTAATCTATCAATTACTTGTCTTAAATCACCCATTCCTAGCATATCATCTCCATCAAAGTCTAGAAGTGTCAGAAAAAAAACAATAAAAATAAAATTATGAAGTTAAACTGAAATTGCAGAATCTATTTGATATTTACCAAAAATACGAAAGGCATGTTCTGCTTTGACTGCTTTTGGAGCAGCATCACTAAATACTGACATCATATCTAAAAAATCTTCAAAAGTGCAATCGCCATCTTGGCTTGAGCTGAAAACTTTACAAATTCGGTCTCCAAATGGATTTACTCGTAATTCAGAATATCTGAGAATTTTTGACATAGGTAACTTCGCGTTTCTATTGTGACCAACTTTTTCCGGTGCAAGAGCCTTGAATTTTTGATGAGCACTTGAAGCAAATTTGATTAAAATTTAGTTTTTATTAAAAAAAAAAAAAGGTTTATAACGACAAAATACTTACTATAAAACTTCCTTTTTCGTAAAATATGTCAGATCCTAGAAACAAAGAAGACTTCGTTTAGGAAAAATATTTAAGATATACTTCGAATTATCATGTTAATTATAAATAAAATTTCTTATTATCTGGAATAATATTGTAATAACTAGAAAAATAAATAAATTAATAAATCAGACCAATTTATTAAATTCCTGAACGATAATAGAAATTATATGAGATGAAAATGTCTCTATTCTGTACTTAAGTTGTGTAAATTAACTTCATTTTTGTTTTGTTAAAATTGAAGAACCTACTTAAACTTTCTCACATTTAAAAAAATAAATAATTAATATGAATTCACCTGATAATCTTGTAATTCTTCTTCAGAAAATTGACTTTTACTTGCTCCCATGTTTTGTGGCTATATTTGATCCTGAATAATGTCAACCTTACTATCTTGACTAAATAATATCGAAGTTGAAGTTAAAGTGTCATAGCTTTGTTACGTATATTCTTATTTAATTATTGCTTAAATATTTGGTCAATTGTTTTTATTTTATGTTATGACACATGTAAAATAATTTATAGAGAACTTGACGACAACAACATGTCATTACCTGACAATCTGACACCGAGAATCTCCCTTCTGCTCCGTTTTATTTGAAGTTTTCTCTTTTATGTAAGTTTAACACTGTGGTCACTGTGTAAATTAATACTTTTGCTGTAATATACATAATTGGCATGAAGCTATAGTGTGTTGGTAAATCCCTTTCCCCACACCCTGGCACCTAGGAACGCGAGGAGCGCCCCGACATTGTTTTTACCTGGGAAAATTCAAATTAATAATGAAAAATCATAAAAAAAAAAAAAAAAAAAAAAACACAGTCATACTTAAATACCGATTTACTGTTTAAATAGATTGTTGAAATATCAGTAGTTGCAGACAAAAAGATATTTTTATATTTAAATTCCGACATCTCGGCAAAAAATAGTCCTATCAGAGTTAAAAAAAAAATGAAAACTGGATAGACATGCTATTTGGAAATTTTTTTCGCTTCTTAACTTTTGAGAGTATATTAAGGACGTAATTTTTCATTATGAATTCCAAATTTGAAACATTATTCGTTACTGCTACCTTGACATTGATAAAAAAATTAAAAAAAGACATAGAACCTATATATTATACGATATGACGCGGCTTATCACGACGCTTTAGCGTCAAAATAAATTCTTGAAGTCAAGTTTGAAGATGAGCCAAATTTTTGAAGATTCTTCTTGAAATAACTTTTTAATGCAATAACTTATCGAATTTCTACAAATTGAATTTGAAAGCTCGTAAAATAAGCTTCAATTTTCATGTAACTCCATCCTCCTAGACATAAAATTACCTACTATTCTATGAGTATTTGATGAAACTTAACTATTGCATTCATTTTATAAATCCTATAAGTTTTTTGTTACTTTGAAAAATCTACTTTCATTGCGGCTGCTGAGTTTTTTTTATTTGAATTTTCCCGGGCAAAAAAAGATTTACGGGCTTAAACAGCGATTATACTTTTATAAAGATGGCCGCGATTTGCCTTTATTAGAAGTATTATTTTGTCGCATGGGAACAAAAATAAACAAATGATAAATGATATTTTAGTTGATTTTAGTCTCCATAAAATTGCATGCTTACATTCAGGCTTTTTAAAATTATATGAGTAAGTTTATTCAAAAGTTTAATTTCAAACGTATGTATGATTGTAAAAATTACTTATAAATTTAATGCTAAATTACATAAATTACAAACTAACTGAATTAAATTCAATTTTTCTTTATCATAAAATGTTCAGTAACTTGAAGTAACTTTACTCGTTACTCATTTGTGATTGACTTATCATAATAAAATATTGAAAATAGCAGACAAGGTTTACAATAATAGCAATAACAATTTTTTTTTTTTAATATGAAAAATCACATTATAAAAAAAAAATATTTTTACTCGACTGTTTTTTTTTTTCATATGCTATTTTCGATTTTCGTAGTTAAGTATGCATAATTTTTTTTTCGTTACGAAACTGACATTGATAATTTTTTAGGAGTTGAATTTTTTCCAGAAATTTCCTGAACATTTTCAATATTTTCTTAAGCTTCCAGTAACATTCAAAATACTTGGAGTTATTCTATAAAATTTTTAATTTATCCAAATCTCTTGAAATATTTTAAAACATTCTGGTTGATTGAAAAATTTAGGATTTTTCTGATCTTTTGAAAAAAAAATTGCATTTTCATGTGGTATCTCATGAACTTGGATGAATAAAACCAAGAATTATGAAAAATCATCTCAATGTATTATTATTTATTTTCTAGAAAATCATTGGGAAACAATAGCATTTTTACTGTACAAAAATCAAAGTAAAAATGCCATTGATGTACAGGAACATTACGCGAATGAGCTACTGTTGTGTTCATCGATATATTCATGGGACTGCTGTTAATAATAAAGCATTTAATTATGCCAGTAGAGAAGGTAAATTCATGAGAAAAATAGTTTCCAATGAATTACCAAAAAGGTAGGTTGAATAACATACTAAATATTTTAAAATTTTAACCGTTAAGTTATTGAAAAATGTTAAAAAATTTTTTAAAACTTTAATCATTGTTAAAAATTTTCTAGAAAATGGTATCCTGAGAAAAGTGAAAAAATAGCTTCATCATTTCCTAGCTCCGCGCAAAAACTAGTGAGCCCACATGTCACTCGACGAGTAAAAGTTTTAAATAAACTTTTTATGAAATACATAACAGATATAATGACTACTGGAGAAGTAGCAGCAGATGTAGTAGGACTTGGAATTGAAATTACTCAAGTAAAAATATCCAATGATTTTCAAATAGTAAGAGTACTATGGTATTCGTATAATACAGGTAATGTAGATCAAATAACTGACATATTAAATGGAACAGCATTCAAATTACGACACGAACTATCTCAGTTAAAAATTATTGGTGTTGTTCCTCCAATAAAATTTGTCAGAGATAAACAAAGAACAATTATGGCTCAGCTTGAAAAAGTATTTGAGGATGCTGACTATGGTGAAGATTATGTACGAACTATACGTATAACTCCTACACCTGAATTGTCATTATTTACCAAATTATCTGATGAAGTTCGTGAAAAAATCTTGAAAATTGATAGTTCTAATATAAATAGTTATGAAGAAAATGTTGGCGATGAAATCTGCTATGACGAAATGTATGATGTAGACTTACCACCGATGCGATCTGATGTACTTGGCTTAAATCAAGGAATTATCATGACTCAGGCAAGTATTGATTTAGTTTTTGTTATCAAGATTTGAAAGTTCAATTTTGTAAACATGAAATTTAAAAGGATTATTTTCAAGAATTTTTTCAAAATAAATTTTGGGACATTTTGATTTAAACTTTATTCTAAAGTACATTTCTTACAAAAATTAAGGGAGCAAGAAAAAAAATCTAAATTTTTTTTTTCATTTTTCTCTCCATTTTGCGTCAGTGATTTGCTAAATTTGGAAAGAAAAAAATAACATTTTTTTTTAAACTTAGCACCGATGGTTTTCGCGATATTTTTGATTATGGGTTTGACTTTTCAAAAAAGTACGAAAAACCCTTCTTTGGTTGCTATTTCAAATTTATGTAGTAATTGAAAAGAATATTTTTTTTTTCAAAAAATTAATAGCTAATCCTTGTACAGAATTTATTTAAGTTTTCGAAACTTACCTCGAATTCTCTGTGCGATTATTGGTTGCTGAGATATTAATAATTAAAAACAAAATGATCTTTTTTGTTTCAAACACTGATATTTCAGCGAGAAAAGCTTGTATCAAGGTCTTTAAAAAAACCAATTGAAGCTGAATAAAGTTATCCGGCCTGTATAGAGGTTAAGTTGAAAAAAATTTTTTTCAAATCCGTAGACTAAAAAGAAGAACCATTTCGAAAATTTTTTTCTCAGTGGTTTTCTTGAGATTACTCGAGAAAAAAATTTTGGAACCCAGATCCAAAATTTAGACACTTCGAGCTACAATTTGCTTTTTTTTTTATTTGCTGCACGACTATTTTTCTTTAAGTTACAGTTTGTTAAAAAACCCCCAAAAATTTGGATTTTTTTCTTGTTATTTAATTTTTGTGAGTAGTTTATGTGATACATTTTATGTGATGCAATCTTTGCATTAACTTGTTTATTTGATGCTTCTCGTTATTACTTTAATTTCTTTTATTGAATGATTCAACATCTTTTGATTTTCGAATTTAAAAACTTTCACGTAAACGTATCTTAATCTACAATATAATCCTCATAATGTCAATAATAATTTAAGTATACTTCGCAATAGCAAAGCTTTTCATTATACAAAATGTGAATTGAAGCCAATATTTTTTCATTTTTATTGTTTAGATAAAGCAATCACTAAATAAAAGTAAAGACGCAATAAAGAATAGGCTAGAAAATATAACAACTGATAAACCCGAAAAAGTATATACATTTAATCCATCTAGTATTCAAACACTACGTACGGAGGAAGAAATTCAAGCTTTTAATGATTTCTTAATAAAAAGACGTGTTGAAGAAAAACGCTCAAAAAAATTAAATTTGGATCCTTATGATGGAGATGATATTAATTATCACGAGAATACAGAAGAGGATCAAGTTGATGATAGTGAATACATCAATTTTGATAGCTTCGATGATACCAGTGAAAAAGAATTACATTAAATACGTAAGTTCCTATTTCTTATGCATTACTGGTTTTCTCCTCATTAATTTAATAATTATGATTTTATTCTTATTTTAAATTATTGAATGTGAATAAAAGAAACATTGTTTTCTCTTCAAATATTCTCTCTGTTTACTGTCATAGATAAATTTTATTATGAAGTCGTCTAAAAGTTCTTTAAATGATTTAATTGTTTAATTGAAAAATATGGAAACTATAAAATTCAATCAACAGACCATATTTGTTTAATTTCCTTTGTACAAAATATTTTTGTAAATATATGAAAATAATAAAAATAAGCCCGATTAGTTCAATTGTAAAAAAAAGTGCAATAACTAATACTATGCATCGTATCCAATTAATTAAAAATCTTATTAATTTGTAAAAAGTAAGATGTATGCAAACTGATTTGTAAACAAATTAGATTTATTCATTACTTTGTATAATCAATTACGTTACTTAAAAACGAAAAATTCTTATACAATTTTCGTTTGATAAGAGAATAAATAATGATAATATACAAATAACATAATATAATTATAATTATTCTGATCGATATTGGTCGGCTTAATATTAATTAATAAAAAAAAAAAAAAAAAAAAAAATGATTCTATAAAAAAAATATAAATTTTTATGTTAGGTCGTTTTCGGGCGAATTCTCTTAGGTTCCAAATTAGTTGATGTTTCACCTGGTAATGTTTCATCGTGGCTGTCATCTTCATTTTCGGATTTTGAATCTGTGGAGTCAATTGGTAATGGAGCAAGTTTTCGAGGAAAAATTTTTGAAGACTGTTTGACATGTTGTGATGTGAGTTTAGGTATTTTGTCACTCAACTCACATGCTTCAAGAACATGTTTGTTGAAAATTTCACTTTTATCGGCGTAAACATGATGACCAGCACCTGATATGACCTGTCAAAAATTATTTTCTTTATTTCTTGAAAATCAAGTATCCTTTATTAAAAAGTTGATAGGACGTTTTCATTGTTGTCGCTTTTCGTTGCTGTGATAATCACTTTGGCAACGGTTATCATGGCAACAGTTAAATATTAATGAATAAAATTTGTAAAAATTAATTAAATTGTGGATAAAAACCATTTTGACGGAAGCGCGCAAAGCAATTTATCGACAATTACATTTTTTATCTACTTAAAATTATCAATTATAAAGTTGAGTTATAAATATTATTTTTACCTGAATATTTACATAAGACTTTTCCCGTTTTTGTCTAATTGCTTCTCCTGCAGAATTGTCTACCCAAGATCGACTACCATAAATCATTGTTATCGGTACTTCATCATCTATTAGATGAATTCGGTTGATCATAGGATTTTTTGCCCAACCGAAACCTTCCATCATTGCATGAAATGCACTTTCACCGCTATAGTTTGACAACATAAAATAATTTTTCACAGAAAAATATTCAAACGAAACAAGATTAAAAATACTAAAATTCACCTACGAGGGTGTTTGAGTGTTACACTGATGAAGATACTGAAAAATTGTATTTGCGTCATCTTTAAGAACTGGAACATATTTTTTTACAATGTCTGGCCGTGTAGTTTCTATAAGCCACTGACCTTGAAATTCGATAAAAAAAAATTATTAAATACAGCTAGGGATAAATGGTAGAAAATTTATTAGCAAAATTTTACCAAAAGGACCAGCAAATCGGACTGCCCACAGAGGATTGAGAGGTTGCACCATAAACGCAATAGCTTTTACCCAAAAAGGTATATTGTATCTCGTGTGTGCATCGGTTGGTTTTTTTGGAAATCCCCAAGGATCAGCAAGAATAAGATGTTGTACTCGATTTGGATATTGTATTGCATACGAAGCAGCGAGGAAACCACCCATAGAATGTCCTAATAAAACAAATTTATCTAACTCCATTTCTCTTCTCCATTCTTCAACTGAGCGTACTAGTTGAGTTTCAGCTTTTAGTGCCTCGTTACTAAAATTTGGTCGACTACTTCTTCCGAATCCTATAAAACAAAAATAAGAATTAAAAATTTCGTTAAAAATAAAGTTCTAATTTATATTAATATTAGCTGATTCACGTCCGCTTCACTGGGTATAAATCGGATTTAATTTATTCTAAGTAGATAATAAATATAAATTCGAAATGAAAATACAGTAATTGTTTGTAACGTTAGTAACATCGTTATGATGTGAACTTTAACATTTTATCATAGCTTCTATTATTTTAAAACTTTTTCAATGGCTTACCCCTCATGGCATAACACTCATCATGAACAGAACTTATATACTCAATAGCCATATGTCAATTTGCGATTTTTAGAATTGAAGTTATGTTTATTATCTATTTAAAATGAAGAGTTTTATTCATGCATCACATTGAGATTCTACAATTTAATTTAATCGTATGTTGACCTGATACAATATTTAATAAAATTTAATAAAGTAATTATGAATATACCTAAAAGATCTATTGCATAAACTGGTCTATCTTGTGAAAGGCTATCAAGATTAAGACACCATAGCGCTACTCCAGCTCCTAACCCATGAAGAAGTACAATAGGGGTTTTAGAAGATTGTTCGTTGAGTGAAATCATCCAAATTTTATCTGTTGTACCAACACTAGCTCCAATGTCAACGTACAGTCCTCGGTAAGCACTTTTTAAATCTGAAAAGAAACAACTTTTGTTTTAGTGTTTTAATGCAGCATATTATTTAAAATTTTATTTGATTTTAACTTTAAATAATTTATTATTAAATAAAATTTGATTACGTGAAAGTATTTTTTTTTCAGCTGCTTTCAACATTGTAGCAGAATTCCCTGACCAGCTGAGCCAATCCCAGATCCAACTGAAAATATTTAAATTAATTGCCAACGTTTATAAAATAAAGTAATTAGAAATTAATATTAGGAAAAAATTGGTTCATTGTTTTTTAGTCAGTTAAACGAATATAATTTAAAAATAATAAAATTCATTGAATGAGTTACGTAAATCGAGATTTATGTTAAAGAACATAAATAAAAATTTCAAAATTTATTAAACATTATTCAATGATATTTTTCGATTGTCGCAAAAGTTCCCTTTACTTAGAGATGATGTATTTTTAATAAGTGATGGAAAATTCATTTTAGAATTATTATTTAATTTAAATAATTGTTTCTACTAAAATCGAATATTTGAAATGTTTCCTATAATTATTTCAAAAAAATTCTCTTTTAAAAATTGAATAAGTCTGAAACAAAGAAAACTTATATTTATTTTATCTCGCTTGTTAAGAAATGTATTGTAAGATAAAGAATATTTATCAATTCTTGATTGAAAAATAAAATGGAAGTAATGAAAACATTGCAGATAGATATTACAATTTTTTATTTTTGTTACATTGTCTTATGATCTAATAAATTTTTTTTTGTTTTTTCAGTAATATTTGAAAATGAATATTATGTTAAACTCAGATTAACTTTGTTGCATATCATAGACAATAAGATTTTTTTTACGCTTAATCGTGTTATTTAATCTTAAGATGATGAAAAAATGTTTATGCGCAATTGGAGTTCATTGATAGAATGAACTTGTATAAATAGTTTACTTACAATTATTCGTTCAGCAAATAATTTATTTTTCATCACTTGTCAACAGTCAAAACAATTATAGTATAATTCTTTCTAGATTACTTTACGTCAAATGGTGCAACATTTCCTTGTTATTCGCGAACTGCCAAGTTTCAAAATAGAACAATAGTAAAAAAAGTAAAGGAATTGAAAAATTGCGTTTAATACCGAAATACAGTTTAAATTTAGTGGTAACATAATTGAATTTGGAAAATATATGGTTGAGCTTACTTAACCAAAAAAAAAAAAAAAATTAAAAAACAGAATCAGTATTTACAAATGATTAGAGATTAAGTAATTAAATTATAACTGACCTTCGGGGATTAACTTCTACTATTTCATTGTCTGCCATTAGTTCATATAATAGTTAACATATATTACAGAAGTTATATTTTCGTTCAGTGATGATAGTATTAACTCAATAATGCACAATATTTGAACTGTCTTATGACTTATATGTAATTCATCGTGTCATAAAATACTGTCTTGTTTATTTTACAAATGTAGACTGCTAATTGTAAACGGCTGTCATTAACTTTGTGGCAAGTCCATTGATTTCGATAACGAAGTCACACAATAACTCTAACATAACAAATGTACCACGACTATGACTATATGATAGCAAACTGGGAGAATCAGCTGATTAAAATAGTTGAAACTCACAACAAAAATAAAAGGTGGCGTTATTCTGTTTTTGTCTGTCTTGCCGATTTATACAATTTATTTTAATATCATTTTTTATCTATTATAAAATTTTTTCGTTGTTTCAATCAACAATACTTTATCAATTAATGTTTGAAAATAAAATTGAATACAAAATTCGTATTATAAATATTGTTTCTTGTAGGCATTTAATATATGTGAGATGATTTTTAATTACACCGGCACACACAAAAAAAAAAAAAAAGTGGTATATACTTCGGACCCGACCGACCTACCGACATGTATTTCGACCCGCTGAATCCGAATTTCAGACCCGTTTGGCCCAGTCACCCTCCAGTTTTGAGTAAAATTAAAAAAATCCCAAAAAAAGGCAAGAAACTCCAGTCATAACAATGGAAAAATTTTTGTAGATTCGAATCAAGTATAATTTTTAAAAAAAAAAAAAAAAAAAAAAAAAAAAAAAAAAAAAACAACGAAAAATCCAAAAAAATTACAATAAATCGTGAAAAATTGATGTTGTCCAAATGAAATTTTTTTAAAACTCAGATTGAGTATGACTTTCATGTATTTTGTTTCACTGAATTTGCATCTTAACCCTGATTGAGAAATCTAATTTGAAATGATTTAAAATTAGGAAATAAAAAAAGGGAAAACTACAGGACGTTAGTAGAAGAATTGGTGACCAATTACAAAGATTTACGTTGCTTAATAAACATCAAATTACACTTCATGGATTTTCACGTTGACCACTTTCCTGAAAATCTTGAAGACTCTAGCGAAGAACAAGGAAAATTATTTCATCAAGACATAAGTGAGATGAAGGGTAAGTATCGAGTAAATTAGATTTTGAAATTTTGTCAATTTTTCAATTCTAAGATCATATTCCATCTATAAAAATGCCCCAAAATGCACCCAAGTCATTAACAATCGTGTTTTATAGATTTTTTTCTTATATTTGTAACTGCAATTTTCCCGATTTTTTTGGTTTTTTGAGATTTTTTTCAATCTTAAAACATAATGGGTGTTATGTTCCCAAATTTTTGGGGTAATTGTTTTAAATTTAAATAATTTATTTAAGTCCAGATTTTGACCTCGTTAGGATGTCAATAGACTCCAGGTGGGTCATGTCACTGATTCCTCCGCGAACTACTTTATTTTATAATATAATAATTTTATTTTTAATTTATAAAATATATATTTTAATATTTTAACTTTTTAATTTTACCTGTCTACAGGTAGGTAATGAATAGAGTGCCTGAACGCTGGCTAGCGCTCTAGGTAAAGGAACCAGGGTGGAACGCTGATAAGCGCTCTCAACCCTGGGTGAAGGTTTTAATAAGTACCCATTTTAATTGATTGACAATTAACTAAGTATTTATTAATAAAGGATTAGCAGGCTCAGCCTCGGACCAGCAGAGATTGCTCCTCTGCTAAGTCCTCGGACTGACTGTTCCAGAGGAAGTCTGGAGACAGAATGTATCATACAATAATAATTACAATGAGTTTTATAATGAATTTTAGCAACGTTGCATCTCAGGTTACCCTATGAGAACATCAACGCAGTCCAAATCCCACAACGTAGACTGTTTAGTCTACTGGGCTGCGTTGACATTCTAGAAATCTGTTATCTCGAGGTATTTCCGTTACGAAATACCTCGGATAATAATTAAATGATTTAAATAATTATTTATTAATTTGTAAAATAAATTTATAAAATTTTAAATAAATTGGAAATTTACGAGAACGTAACATGGGACAAGATTTCAGATTTAAATTCAGTGGAACAAAATACAAAAAAATCATACTCAATCTGAATCCAAAAAAATGTTTTCATCTCGATGATTTCGATTTTTCATGGTTTAGTGAAATTTTTTGGGTTTTTCGAAATTTTTTCAAATTTTGACAACTCAGCGGGCAAATTATCGTTCAAATTCCAATTCAGTAAATTGAAATACATAAAATCATACTTAATCCGGGTCGGGCATGCAGTCAGGAATGATGTTTAATATGGAAGTCCATCAGGTTGACAAGGTAAAATTTATGACATGGTAGGGTAGTTTGTCAGGTTGACGAGGTAATATTTAGGTAGTAAGATTTTCTGGCAAGTGGCCTGTAAAGATTAAGTTGAAGATTTTCACAATTAAGTTCATTTCTAAGTTGATTTTTAGAAGAATTAGATTTTTAGAAGAGCTATAGATTTGTCAATTATTAATTTTAAATGATTATATAATTGAATAGATAATTTAATTGTTATTAATAAATTTTCTCAGTTTATTTACGGCCCTCTCGGACTTCTCTCGATCCGACCTTTCCCCTCTCGAGCTTCCCAGGATTCTAGGACGCCGTGTCGAAATCTCAGTGGCACCCTCTTCAAGGAGTAAAATGGTAACCAATTGGACCAGGCTAAGTACTCTGGTTACAAGCTATTTCATTGTCAGAAAAGATCAGTTACCTGCAAGAGCAATTACGAGAGCCCAAACAGTCCAAGAGTCGAAAACAAACGAGTACCCAAAGCGATTTTCCGTTCCAAGGCAAATACAACTTTGGACGAAGGCCAGACCATGACTCCTAAGGCCAAAATATGCAGCTGGAAATAGTTCCACCTCCCTGCACGTGGAAGACAAGAAGTTACAAATCTTGTTAATCTTAGTCATAAAGCCGCAAAGAAAATATTTATTAATAAAGTATTATTTTGAAACGGGATGTCTTTTGCTCGTTGGTTGCCCCTTTTATTTATTTAAGGGCGCCACTGGATTTTTGGACTCAGTATCCAGAACTGGGCCAGAACATGGAGTATAGGTCAGGGTCGTGAGAGATTGCTGAAAGGAATCAAAACTTAAACACAGAAATTCGTTCACGCGGTCCCTCGAACCCCACGTCACTGTGCTGGACCCTCACGTTACTACACACGCTGTCCACACAGCGCACGCTATCCCACGGACCCTCACGTTACTCTAAGAGATCTACCCCGAAGCCAGAGGAGTATATCATGAAACCGAAGTAGACTCTTTACGCACACACAACCATACCAAATTATAAATTCCATAATTACAAAATACAATGAATGATTTCCTATTAATAAAATAATTCCATTCTTATTTCCTAATTATCGTTCCTAAATTCCTAATTATAATTTCCCTATTTCCTAATTACTAAATTACTGCCGTGTTTTTAATATTACAACGATAATCATTTAATTTCAAGAATTCTTTGTATCTTGAATTAATCCTATTTTCCAAATCCGAGAAATTATTAAATAAATTTTAATCCATTTATTTTAGTCAAAGTTAATTTAATTCCGATATTTGAGTAACTTTAATTATTGTGTAAGTTGTTTTCATTTAATTCAACTATTTTATTTAATCCATTTTAAACCGTAAAATTTTACTAAATTTTATTTCCCTTGTAAATGTAAAATTATGACAAACGTTTATTTCGTTGTAAGCCAAGAGATTTTATTTTATTTTATAATTGAACTAATACTTTAGTTTCGACCTCAAGTGTCCTCTACTCAGTGTTTAAACGCAGGAAGATGGTCGACTCTCCCGATGAAAAAAGATTTTGTCTAATCATATATAATCGTCTATGCATAATGCAATCATGCATAATTGTCTATATATGATCAGATCCAAAAATTGGCCAGGTCTAATTATAGATAATCATGTATAACTATATATAATAATATATAATTATATATAACAATATTTAATTATATATTTTTATTTCTAATTAATTATTTGGTTAATTTTATGGATGTAGTACTTGATATGGTCGTACGCAATTCTATATAACCAATTAAAATACAAAAAAAAAGGGAAGAACTCTATAGCTATGAAAGTGATGACCGAAACAACCGATAGCATAGGTTCCGATGACTTGAGTTCCTATAGCTCAGATTCCGATAGCCAAGATTTTCGATAGGGTATAATTGCATTAACCCAGGATCCCGATGGAGTAAAATTCCAAATGCATCTGTGAAAAAATTTTTATTCAGATAGGTAGCGCTATTTTATTGGAGCTCATATTTTCCATAATACTTTAAGGCTGTTTACATCAAACGACCGTATATTATAAGGAGTAATTTAAAAATTTCTTAAGTTTTAAAATTTTTGATTCTAATTTCGTACATAACTAATTATATTTGTAATTAATTAATTAACTAATTTTAAATAATTTAATTGAAAGGTATAACATTTTTTTCAATACTAGAAAAAAGTCAATCCTACTTCCTAAAATTAATAGAAACATCACAGGTTAAAGTGCAAAATATACGGCCTTTAAATATTTTAATTTATTACTAAACGAATAAAAATATTTTGCCGGAACAACCAAATTACTAAAAATAAGTCTAATTCGATGGATAAAGCAATGTGACTTATGATTTTTCTCTAAACTACTATTATAAATTAATTATATACATTGTCATTGCTGTCATCAATCTTGGTGACTTTTTCGAAACAAATTGGTTCATGACAGAACTCTTCCCAGCATTGTTCAATCCAAGTAATAAAACTCTTCTTTCATCAAATTAATTATATATGGGTCATTCCATGCCAAATCGACAAATTTATTACCTGACTTCTTTCGATTTCGCTAAAAATTTTCTATCTTTTTCTACCCCCCAAAAGACATTTTTCAGAATTAAAAAAAATTTTTTTTCCAAACTCAAAAAAAGTTACGAATTTTCGAAAAAAACCGCTCTTTTTTTTTGAAAATGCTAGAACTTTTTCAAAAATTCACCGTTTGGGAACTTTTTTTTTTCAAAATTTTTGTTTTTAAATGTAGTTTTTGAAAAAAAATATGAAAAAATTTTCAGAATCCCAGATATATGAAATATTTTAGTTTTTTTGAAAAAACCGTGATTTTCTCAAAGTTGGACCATTTTTTTTTTTTTTTTTCTAAAAAAACTTCAACTAATTCCGCAGTGATCCCCGCATATTTCAGGATGTGATCGCTATTGCTTCTAATTTTTTTTTTTATTTAAAAAAAAAGTTTTTTTACAATTTAGTTTATTTTTTTTTAACTTTTCGGCCAAATTTTTTTAGCTTACTCGTGAAACTTCAGAAGTTAAAAAATAATGTATCTTTCGAAAATTTTAAGTCGTTATTTTCCAAAATTTTTTTTTTTTTAAATTCATACTTCCAACCTCATATTTCTACATAAATAAAAATCACTTTTATTACTTGTCCTGAAATCAACACGGAAAAAAAAGTGATACAAATTTTACGTCAGGTGATGCTATATTCGGTTCACTACTATAGAAAATGCTGTATCATAGTATAGTAAAGTATAGGACATAATACATTAGATACAAAATTAGCGTCTACAGTGATACAAATTTTACATCACCTTTTTATCCGTGAATGTATTTCATATAAAACATTTTCTTCTGACCAGGTTCTAATATTTATTGATTTATTTATTCATAAATTAGTTTGTTTATTTACAATAACATCTATTCTTTATGATAACATCTATTTCCTTATTTTCTTTTTACTTAATGATTGTCTTCTTTTTTCACTGTGCTATGAGTTAAAGACTGATCCGAAAAAGAAAATGACTTAACTTCCACTATACCATCTTCCAACGGCGAAATTTTATGTATTTTCTGTGTTGCTGGGATGGTTTTGGCATTTTTAAAACGATCTTCTAGTTTGTCTTTCATCAGATTGTAGGCGTCAACTGTTGAGAATCGCACATTTATATTTGTCAAATTTTTGACACCCATTCAAAAATTGTACAGGTGTTAATATTTGCTCATCAGGTGGTAATTGCAGACTTGCTCTCGAGGCCCTCATTTTAACCGTCCCACCGACTCCGTCACAAGGCCCTTTGCCGTGAGCCGTTGCAAAAAAATTCCATTCAACTGGTACACCAAAATCTTCACGATAATGGGATAAATTACTAAAATGCTTATAATTTTTATACTGTTGCGGTGCACCATCCGAAAAAAAAAATACTTTGGAGAATGTGGGCGAAAGAGATTTGATAAAGTCGAAAATAATTCCAGAATAAACATGGACAGCAATAGAATCATGGTTTAAGCAGTCTGAAATTATAACCATACTCTGATGAGTTAGTTGATTATTAACCTTATAATAAATAACGACTGTGTAAACTGTTGCTTGATCGTTATTCCAATGGAATCCCGGTGCAGCATTTTGAACAATAAACGCATAATTTTCAGCAAAATCAACAATTACTATGAATTCGTTATCGGTTATCGATTCTTTTAGCGCTCTTAGATATGCCGATTGTTCTTTTGCAATGAAATTATGTGGTAATAGACCAACAAGCTTATCACAAAAATCATCAACAAAATCCGAAGCATTTTTCAGCGTTGTTTCAAGAGTTACTTTTGGGGTAGACACCCATTGTTTGTAACGAATTTCATCGATTGCATGATTATCCGTTTCTGTGAAAATTAATTGTTTTATATTGTCAATGCCTGGACAATTTAGACATGTATTGAAATAGCACTCAGTCTTGGGATTGTCACAGATAATAGCATTCACACAGTCGCTGTAAGTTTTCAATGGCATATTTGAACCTTCTGTTAATCGACTTAATTTACCTCCTAAAATCATTAATTTGACATTCTGATGAATAGAACAAACGCAAACTGTATGAGTCCCCGAACCACCAGCTAAGATACAGTGTTTTGGACGTAAAGATGCAAATGACGAAAATCCGATCTTAATTCCGGGAAATCTTGATTGAAATATCTTATGTAACTCCTTCAAATTACAGAGTACTAAGCGTTTTTCAATTTGAATTTTCGTACCATCATCATTACGCAATGAAACAAAATCTTTTTCCCTGGCATAGGACTGCTCATTTCATCGTCATTATAAAAATTTATAACAGCTGATGACACTTCAACAGATAATCCATGCCCTGAAAAATTGAGTGATGATTAAAATTATATATAAATACGTATAAATTGTTCAAACAAAAATTAGTTAGTAAGTCAATATCTCACCCATTTTCTTTTCAGGTGTTGATAATATTCCTTTATCAGCTTCAAGATTTATTGCTAATCGCGCCATATACGTAGTTGTGCCCATTACTTCAACAATCTTCTCAATACTCCAACTTGACGGCATAAGAGTCAACATTTGTATACCTAAAGATTTGGTCGTATTGGTATCATGGAACTTTTCTCTTAATTTTTTAATTATTTCAGCAGCATCTGTGTTGCTGCATTGAAAATCTACAGGATTTGGAATTCCTAATGCCTTTTTCAAACTGTCAGCAACACGAGAAACTTTATTGTTTAAATACGTTTCATCATTTACTCTTCTAGCTAGCAATGGAGATTGGTTTAATAATAATAAAGCTTCATTTACGATCGGACGAGTTATTTCCAAACTGAGTTCAGATAACGACGAACTACTTTGCTGAATTAGTGATTCTCCAACACTTGTTGTTGGATCTAAAAAAAATTAATCAATAGAAAATACAAAGAACAATGATAGTTGAACATCGAAACATAAAAGCTTCAAAAATACCTGTCAGGTTATTGCCTCCGGAATTATCAACTTCTATAGATCCGGTAAGAATATTTTCATCATTCTCAGAACGCTCATCGGGTTCATTGTCATCACTTTCATCAGAAAGACTTTCAGCGTAATGATGAAGTAATTTTTATAGCATGAACTGCATATTCGATCAACAGTTGACAAATTGTATCGATTAGCTAAATTTTGTGGTACATTACGCAAAGATGATGTTTTCCGATGGTTCTCCAAATTATGTGGATTACAACATCGATCGCGAAACTTTGGCATTGTAATCACTTGTAAACAAAAATTCGATAAAAAGAACTCTCCGTCAAACTGTGTAAATTTATTTAATAATGTTATATCTTTGTGACACTTTGAACACATCAACGATACGATTATTCTTTTAACATAACCTTCATTTTAACAGAATAAAGTAGAGATGATCTCTTTTTTACCGATAGACGACAATTTAAAAAATTATCGGCTGAGGATATTTTTCTGCACACTTCAATAGTGCAGTTGTGATTTTTAGTACAAAAAAATTGAACAAATATGAAACAAAAACATAATTATCACTTAATTTAAAAAAAAAAAAAAAAATTTTGGAAGATAACGACTTAAAATTTTCGAAAGATACATTATTTTTAACTTCTGAAGTTTCACGAGTAAGCTAAAAAAATTTGGCCGAAAAGTTAAAAAAATAAACTAAATTGTAAAAAAACTTTTTTTTTAAATAAAAAAAAATTAGAAGCAATAGCGATCACATCCTGAAATATGCGGGGATCACTGCGGAATTAGTTGAAGTTTTTTTAGAAAAAAAAAAAAAAAAAAAAAAAAAATGGTCCAACTTTGAGAAAATCACGGTTTTTTCAAAAAAACTAAAATATTTCATATATCTGGGATTCTGAAAATTTTTTCATATTTTTTTTCAAAAACTACATTTAAAAACAAAAATTTTGAAAAAAAAGTTCCCAAACGGTCAATTTTTGAAAAAGTTCTAGCATTTTCAAAAAAAAAGAGCGGTTTTTTTCGAAAATTCGTAACTTTTTTTGAGTTTGGAAAAAAAATTTTTAAAAATTCTGAAAAATGTCTTTCGGGGGGTAGAAAAAGATAGAAAATTTTTAGCGAAATCGAAAGAGGTCAGGTAATAAATTTGTCGATTTGGCATGGAATGACCCATATGTAAACTAGCTTCCTTGATTTCCCGGGAAAAAATCACCATGTATGATCGTACTTGACCGAGCATGAATTAGGCATAATCATGCATGGACCGTGTATGATCGTGCATGATAATACATGAGTCGTGAATGATCGTGCACGATTGTGCTAGATAATACTCAATTGTGTACTTGTAACCATGTGTCATATCGCACAACCTGTCATGACTATGCATAATCATACACAATCATACTCGATCGTGTATGACTGTGTACCGTGAGAACTAAAAGGTCGTGCATGAGTCTGAATGAAGGAGTATGGCCTTGTAGGGCCATACAAAAAAATTGCTTGATCAAGCCTGATCATGCAGGATTCATGCTTGATAAAGCTTTATTATGCATGAAGTCGTTAAACACAGTAGAGACTATCATGCATGACTGTACATGCCCGTAAACGGCCATACATGATTCATGCTTGACCAAGCTCGATCAAGTATGACCATTTGTGATTGAACAGAATAAGTAAGCATCAGCCAGTTCGACTGCGTATAGCTTTGTACAATCATTCATGATCGGGCTTGACCAAGCGTGGCCATGCACGATGACTCTTTCCGTACCCAAAATCAATACCGGATACGACACCATTATGGATTTGATTCGAAATGTTCTGAAAGTTTGAAAATTCGATAAGAAAATTATTATTATTATAATGTTACATTTTTTTTTACACTGACTCAATCGTCAAGTCTCTTTCCCTCAAGTATAGGTACTAAAAAGATTATTCTTATTTGATTTTATGTATTACGAAATCAATTTGTATTACGAAGTTCAATTTGTTTTACAACTAATAGTTATAAGAAAAAAAAAGTGTTGTTTCGGAATGATCACAAAAAGCCATACATGATCAGGTAGGGTTATGTTCGCTTATTCAGCTTAATCATAAACGGTCATACCTGATCGAGCTTGGTCAAGCTTGAATTATGCACGATTATGCCTGATCGTGCACAATCACGAATGCTGAAAAGTACATGTTCAAGTATGATCTTATACGATTATACATTATTCACGCACGATCATACACAATTCATACATGATTATATCTACTTCATACTTGATTAAGCATGATCACGCGTGTTAATTTTTTCCGAAGGAAAGATAAAATTAGAAAATTTGTTTTAAAAGTTATGCAATATTCAAATTTTTATTCTCCGAATTTTTCAAGTTTTTTTCAACATATTACAAACTACTATACTCATTACAATCGTTCAGGATCTGTTTCGAAGGGAAAGTTTTCGACAGCTAAAAAAATAATATCTAATAAAAGAAAAAACCACAGAATTTTAAAATTTAAAGAGGAGAAATATTCAAATTCATGTTTTTTTTATGGCTCAATTTTTCATTTATAATATTTCTAACTGATCGAGCTTGCTTTCGCCACCATATTTATTATCGACATTTGAATTTATCTATATTTTTACAAATAGTATTTCTTAATTATTGGCATTTTTAAACATATAAGGTCATCTTGAAGTTAAGCTGATCGAAACTGTTCATTTGAGTACACACACGATTTTTTTCATATATTTTATATATATGATACTTCTTATATTTGTGAAATATATAAAATTCGTGTGTGTATTTAAACGAAAGGTTTCGATAAATGTAATTCTATGATGAGCTTTTATCATTAAAAATATCAATGCACAAAATACGACGTCATTTCTTAATTATTGATATTTATCGAGATATAAGATCATCTTGATGTTACGCTCATCGAGAGCTTTTATTTGGATACCCACAGGACTTTTTTATGTATTTTATATGTTTCACAAATATGAGAAATATCATATTTATAAAATATTTGAAAAAATTCGAGTGGGTATTGAAATGATGGGTCTCGATAAGTGTAACTCTATGATGAGCTTATGTCATTGAAAATATCATCAGTGCACAAAATTCAACGTCATTTCTTAATTATTAACTTTTTTTAAGGTATAAAGGCAGAAGCGCGCTCTATTTTCTAGTTTTCCATATGAAATAGTTGTCACGGGAAAAATTTGTATTAACAGAAAATTCGTCGCACTTTAAGTAAGGCAGATTTTAACTTTACTTATGAGACCTACATTAACTTTAACTGAAACTTTCAATGCTCATTTCAAATTTTTTTCTTCGTATCAATTACTATTAATTTTTGGAAGAAATCCACGGGCATGTTCTAGTGATTGCACAGTAAACGTTACAATTCATATTAGCTATAATAATTACATGGATAAAAGGTACAGGACAATCTAAAATAATTCGGAATCTGTGCAAGTCAAAAAAATACTCCAATTACTTTTCAAGTCTATGTCTAAAAATTAAATTCTATAAAATGCCCAGCGGAGCGGGCGGGTAACAGCTAGTAATCATAATAATGATAGTTGTGATATTAATAATAATAATTATAGTAAGACAGCATATGAAAACAAAAGTTATTATTATTATTATGAAAATTTTTTTAAAAAATGATACACATTACTTATAAAACATTACAATGAATGTTTATGGTAATCTTGTAAATGCTTCTCTAAATCTGTTGAAACATTTAGAGAAGATGATTTACCTCGACACATAATACATATGTAACCTTGTTTACATTTAACGAAGCAATCTGGAGTTTGGAGTTCCTCCATTTTTTGTCTTTTATGGCCATTATTAGTAGATTTAATAGAAATCTAACTATTGCATTGGTCCTCATGACGGAACTGTTGAAAAATTTTGCTATATTTCGACTATACTCGTCGAGCTGAGTCGGAAAATGCATATGGTTCAAAAGTTTATATATATATATATATATATATATATATATATATATATATATATATATACACTAGTCACAAAAATTAAGGGATATAAAAAAATTCCAAATTTTTGGTGATTTTCAGCGAGCTGTAACTCCGAGGAAAATGATCGCACAGAAAAAAAAAAAAAAAAGCAAATTGTAGCTCCAAGTGTCTAGTTTTTAGATATGACCATGAAAATTTTTTGTCATCCCCAGGTCTGGAGAAATCCTAAGAAAACTACTGAAAAAAAATTTTTCGAAATTTTTTTTCGTCTTAAAAAAGGTCTACGGGCTTCAAAAAAATTTTTTCGATTGTTTCGTTTAAAAGCTCTTTTAGTAAATTTAATACCCTTTAATTTGACGTAATCAAAAAGCCTGTACGATAATTTGCCGCGGAGTTATCGTCAATCAAAGCAAAAAGTTTTTTTACTTTGGAAATCAATAACTCTGGAAATAATGACCGTATAGAAAATCGAAGGAGGGTTTTGAAAACTACACAATATTCTCTATAAGAAAACGTAAACCGCTTTTGAAGAAAAAATTTTTTTGAATTGAAAACTCGGACTGAAAAAAGACAAAAATTCGCATAATTAAGGATATTTGGATAACTTGGTATAACTTTGGATAAAATGGATGAACGAAGGATATCGTTGGTAATTTTTAACTTCAAAGTGTCCCCTAAAATCCCTAATAAATTCAAAGCGCTGCGATTTTTTGTTCATAGTGCCCAGAAGCTTCAAATTCTGTGTTTTCGCAAAAATCACCATTATGAGCAATTTTGTGATTTTTATTCATTTTTCCATTGAAAAAAATTTTTTTTTTCAAAATTCTTTATTTTTTCGATCAAAGAGATTGATTTTTCAAGAAATTTGAAAAAAAAAAATTTCAATTTTTTTCGAAAATTTTTTTCGAAATTTTCTCAATTTTTTTCGACTGTTGTTTTACCGCCGGCATTAGCGTTACCCAAAGCGTACCACGTGGAGGTTGCTCGGTCGGATTTACGCTTCTCACACACACACACACGCGTGTGTGTGTGTGTGTGTGTGTGTGTGTGTGTGTGTGTGTGTGTGTGTGTGTCTTTGTCTGCGTGTTTGTCTGTTTGCAGCTGCCGAATGACCTCTGTACGCACGGCAGTAACTGCTCAGTACCGTGTATTGCCACCTCTGTTCCGAATCACAGCTCGTAAACGCTCTTGCATGTTGATGCATCGTCGAGTATCACGTTGCGAAATTCCTTGCCAACAACGTAACAACGCTTGAGTCAACTGATGAAGATTGTGCAGTTGCGGATAGTCTCGCCGCAATCGACGCCCAAGCATGTCCCAAACATGCTCAATTGGGTTCAAATCAGGACTCATCGCTGGATGATTAAGCGTTGTTACGTTGTTGGCGCGGAGAAAAGTTCGCGTACGAACTGCAGTGTGAGGACGAGCATTATCCTGCATCAAAATGAACCGTCTTGCCCCCATGCGTGTGCGCATAGGCAGGACGTATGGCTCCAGAATTTCGTCGACGTACCTATCGGCAGTCAACGTCCCACGAACGATGACCAACGGGGTTCTGGTATTGAAGGACACGCCAGCCCACACCATGACTGATCCACCATTGAAAGCTGTAACTGGTCTCGTAAAACCATCCCGATCTCGTTCTCCACGACGGCGCCAAACGAGAGATCGTCTATCGCTGCCATGAAGACAAAATCGAGATTCGTCAGTCCATAATACACTGGTCCACTGTCTACGACCCCAATGGTGATGATCATGAGCATAGGCCAATCGGGCTCGGCGATGTCGTGGAGTGAGCATAGGCACGCGATTTGCGCGTCTAGCGCGTAGTCCTTGCTCTCGAAAGCGATTTCGAACCGTCGATGCCGATATGTGTTGTTGGGGAGGACGTTGTCAACGATTGCGAAATTGATGAGCGATCGTGTAGGCATGCGCAGTAGGGTTTCGACGAGCTTCTCGAATGATAGCTCGATCATCACGCTCGGTAGTGATTCGTAGTCTACCTTGACCCGGACGACGATCGTAACTTTGAGTCGCGTTAAATCGGGCATAGGCCCGACTGATAACGGACTGGCTCACTCCCATAGAAGCTGCTACTTCCACCTGACTGTAGCCCTCTTGAAGGAGGGTAACAATGCGAGCCACATCTGTGGCAGCTAAATGTTGACGAGGCATATCAAAAGGTGCTTATCAAAGAAAAGCTTACATAAAATTCACGTAAGGAATTTAGGCTAAAAAGAAAACGTAAAATTCAAGTTTTGTGTGAGGAAAAGCCGAACTCCGCGGGGGTATATCAATTTGTTTTTATTGAATTTTTAAAATGAGATTTAAAACTAAGGCAGTTGTAGCGGACAGAAAAAATTGAGTTAATTTTTTTGACAATAGTGAAGCATTCTGAAGACGATAAAAAAAAATTAAAAAAAAATTTTTGATAAAAAAATTTCGAAAAAATTTTCGAAAAAATTGAAATTTTTTTTCAAATTTCTTGAAAAATCAATCTCTTTGATCGAAAAATAAAGAATTTTGAAAAAAAAATTTTTTCAATGGAAAAATGAATAAAAATCACAAAATTGCTCATAATGGTGATTTTTGCGAAAACACAGAATTTGAAGCTTCTGGGCACTATGAACAAAAAATCGCAGCGCTTTGAATTTATTAGGGATTTTAGGGGACACTTTGAAGTTAAAAATTACCAACGATATCCTTCGTTCATCCATTTTATCCAAAGTTATACCAAGTTATCCAAATATCCTTAATTATGCGAATTTTTGTCTTTTTTTCAGTCCGAGTTTTCAATTCAAAAAAATTTTTTCTTCAAAAGCGGTTTACGTTTTCTTATAGAGAATATTGTGTAGTTTTCAAAACCCTCCTTCGATTTCCTATACGGTCATTATTTCCAGAGTTATTGATTTCCAAAGTAAAAAAACTTTTTGCTTTGATTGACGATAACTCCGCGGCAAATTATCGTACAGGCTTTTTGATTACGTCAAATTAAAGGGTATTAAATTTACTAAAAGAGCTTTTAAACGAAACAATCGAAAAATTTTTTTGAAGCCCGTAGACCTTTTTAAGACGAAAAAAATTTCGAAAAATTTTTTTCAGTAGTTTTCTTAGGATTTCTCCAGACCTGGAGATGACAAAAATTTTCATGGTCATATCTAAAAACTAGACACTTGGAGCTACAATTTGCTTTTTTTTTTTTTTCTGTGCGATCATTTTCCTCGGAGTTACAGCTCGCTGAAAATCACCAAAAAATTTGGAATTTTTTTTATATCCCTTAATTTTTGTGACTAGTGTATATATATATATATATATATATATATATATATATATATATATATATATATATATATCAGATATAACGCGGCTTGTCACGATGATAGCGTCGCCAATTTACGTCGGATCTTTACCAAACTTAACATAATTATTCTACAGATAGATACCGAAGTCAAGTTCGTAGATGAGCTTAATCGGTCAAGTAATTTAGAAATGCCAGGATTTTGAAATTTTCAAAATCATAAAAATTTATATTTCTTCACTTTCTTGCTCGAATAACTCTTGAATGGAATAACTTGTCGAAATTCTGTTAATTGCATCTGAAAGCTCTTCAAATAAGCTTTAATTTGAGTACCATACTATATGTTTTGTCTCAAAAGTAGGTCCTATTCCGCTATACCAAATATGAAATTTGCTATTGCACTCGTTTTACCAAACGTCATCCAAAACTTATCGTTGTGGTTTGAAAATTTAAAAAATCGTTCTCTGTGAAACCTTCATCAGGCTTATGAGCTCGAAGAGCTCAAAAAGATAGAAAAGTTATCTCTTTCAGCTCCAAAAAATATTTTCAGTTTCTCAATTAAATTGATCGTACACAGATTTCCACATCACCCATGAGGTACTGTGCAAGTGAATGCGTTCCCATTCTTTTACATGGCGGGTCCCATTTAGGCCTAAACCATGGCAAATCATCAACATAAATTTGTAATTCTACTTTGATGTAATAGTTCACAATTCCTGATTAAGAATACCGATTGATAAGAATTTACAAGTGATCACTATATGCAAAGTGTATATCTGTATATACAAACAAATGATTTGACAATATTTTTAGAGAGGGATATTTCAAATGTTTCTATGTTTCCTAAAAAAAATATTGTCAAATCATTTGTTTGTATATTGAGACAAAGAAAAAAGTATTGAAAAGTATTGGTTTTCTAGTCAATCTAATACTTTTAAATACTTTTTTCTTTGTCTTAATACTTTTTTTTTATTTAGGGTTATTATTATTACTTCTTAATTTCTATTAAGCTAAATTTAGAAAATTTCAAACACATGTAAGTTTATTTTTCATGTAAAACTGATAGTTTTCTCTCTTTATGTTGATGATTTTAATTCAAAATTTGTATCTTTTATTCATTATCTATTTTTTTTCATCATATTTTTTCTTATTTTTTTTTTTTTATTTTTTTCTAATATTTCTTTATTTCTGCAATTTTATTTTTTTTGGTATGATATAATCTCAATATAAGACATATTTATTTGGTTATCAACATAGTTCTTAGGTGTTAATGAATTTATTTATACTATAAATTCTTTGGTCCTCAACTTTCCGTCGTTAAAGCAATAGCATCTTAGGATAATAAAAATATTTCAAAATCTAATTATATTATGTGCCATGCTCCAGTCTGTAATGGTCATCGATATATGTATGTCGTTTTTTTTTTATTATTTATTTTCTTGTAGATATCTTCTCTAGTACCAAGACAATATAGTTAAAATTCAATTAATTAATTAATTAACTAACGCTTAATTAATATTATTTTTCATTGAATATTTTAAATTTCTAAGTATGCTGGTACACAAAAAAAGACTTATGATCCTAAGGTGGAAATTGAACAATAAAGTTCATCTTAGAACATGACCTTCGTATTTATCTGTAGAATAAGTACGTTAAGTTTAAAAATGATCCATAATGAGTTAGAAACGATAATTTCGTATTCAATCCAAGTAATTTTTAGATTTTTACATTCATTTTCATGAAATCTACTTCCATTTCGGCTGCCGAATGGCCTTTTTTTTTGTTGTGACCGTTTCCACGGTGGCCTCAAGCTCTTTCGGAGTTTCTTCAGGAGCAACCTCGATTTCTGTAAAAAAAAATTGAAATTCACATTGATTCCAAAAAATCATCAGCTCTTAACCTTTAAAAATGACGTCGATCACCGCCAACCGCGTCAAAATCGGTTCATTCATTCGGGAGATATCGTGAACGAAAGAAATCGAAAAAAAAAAAAAATGGAATTTTTCAAGAAAAACTCTAAAATTTCTTATCTGATCAATTTATGTTAACATACTGTTCATGATAATTAAAAAACTGCATAGAGTGCTGCAAACCGCGTAAAAATGGGTTAATTTTTTCGAGAGATATCGTTGTTGAAAAATTTTGAAAAAAGTGTTTTTTTACAGAACTTTGAAATTTCTTTTTGGATCGTTTTCGATGAAATAAAACAATTATTAGAGCCCACAAAACTACGTCGATCGCTGCTAAGAACGTGAAAATCGGTTGAGTGGTTCGTTAGTTATCTATCGTTGTCGATAAAATTTGGAAAAAGTGCATTTTTCAAATTTTTCTTAGATTTTCGGTTTGATCAGTTTGTGTTCAAAAGTATATTGTAGAATTTGAAAAAACGGGGTGGAATGCTATTAACTGCGTGATAATCGGTTCATTCAATCAGAAGTTATTGCAGTTTGAAAATTCAAAAAATACTGATTTATTAAACTTCTATCAGACTTTTGAGCTCGGAGGGCTCATCACTTTTGAACTCGGAAGGCTCGGAGGGCAAAATAACATATAAATTATATTTTCGAGCTCGAAGAGCTCAAAAACGTCATATATTCAATTTAAAGCGCTTAGATATGGAATTACCGGGAAGTTGCAGTGATGGCCTTTAGGGTCAACCGTTTTCCAAATTTTTAAATTACTAATTACTTGCAGTCGTTTCATGGTCGAAAGAATTGTTTAATGCATCATCTCCGTGCATCATACTTTGCGGGCTGCAAGTTGGTAATTCAGATAAATTTGAATCATCAAACATACTCACCAAATCCTCAATTTTTTCACTGCAATCAATAATATTTATTAATATTAATTAATCTTTATGCATACTTGTATGTATCTGACTTGTGTTTTATAGTCAATACTTACAAATCTACACCATCCTTACTCATATAAATGAATCGAATCCCGCAACTAGGAGTCTAGATCGCTCCTTGACCAACGCGGGCTCACAAGAATTTATGAGCCTTTTCGATGTTACTACATAAAAAATAATTTATTAGTTAATATTAAATGTATAATAACAACAACTTGGAGTAAATGGAGTAACAAAACATACCACGTTATTTCCATATAATTATGGAAATCTACACCTTCGACACACCACGTTTCTTTCTGGCTCTGGTTAAAAGAGAAGAAAATTTTAAATTTCCTCTCAGAGGACGGTACTGAAAATAAAAATATAATTTATTAAAAAAAAAAAAAAAAAAAAGGTTAATAAGAAAATTAAAAAACTTGAGAACATCACCATTATTTATAAAAAAAAAAACGCTGTCTAATAAATTATTGATCACGTTAAATTGATTATACCCTCGCAGTCTAGGAACCACAGTGGATCCACGGTGGATCCACGGTGATATGGGAATCATTGTGGAGCCACAATGGAACCATGGTGGATCCATTGTGGTTTTGTGCCGTTTTGCCACCGTGTTTCCATTGTGATTCCATTGTGGTTCATCAGCGGTTTCATAGTGGATCAATTGCGTATCTATCGTGGTTCTACAGTGGTTCCACAGCGGTTTTTTTGTGGTTCCGTAGTGGATGTATGGTGGTTCCACCGTGGTTCAACAGTGGTCTTATAGTGGATTGATTGCGTATCTGTTGTGGTTCTATAGTGGTTCTACAGCGGTTTTACAATGGATCAACTGTGGTTGCACTGTGATTCCACCGTGGTTCAATAGTGGTCTTATAGCGGATCAACTGTGTATCTTTTGTGGTTCTACAGTGGTATTACAGTAGATCAACTGTGGATATATTGTGGTTCCATCGTGGTTCAGCAGCGGTCTTATAGTGGGTTAGCCAAGCATCTATTGTGGTTCTTTCATGGTTCCACTTACGGTTTTACAGTGGAATTGTGACTATGCCGTGGTTCCACAATAGTTTTACTGTAATTGAACCACAGGTTGGTTCGTGGTTTTGTACTTGATTTATCGTGATTCAATAATGGTTCTACTGTGGTCGAACTCATGGTTACATCACGGATCAATCATGGTTTCATGTGATTCAATCGTGATTTCACTGTAGCACCATTGTGGTTTTACAGCGATTGCATAATAAGTCAACGCTAAATTATAGTAGTCGTTTTAGACTCCTAAACGTCGAATTGCCATAAGAATTAAATATTTAAAAATTAAAGGGGAACTACTAACTTCTTAAACTTTTTAATGTGGGATACAAATTGGCAAGTTATTAAATGCGGTGAATTTCCACTGTGATGTTTTTTTCAGATCGTACGTTCTGCGATCCGAAAATACGATTGTGACGATTTTTACCTTAATGGCTGCAAATTAGCGCGTCAGTGTGTGTGTGTGTGTGTGCGTGTGTGTGTGTGTGTGTGTGTGTGTGTGTGTGTGTGTGTGTGTGTGTGTGTGTGTGTGTGTGTGTGTGTGTGAGAGTTCACGGAATTTAGTGAATTAAATGCCTAAATAACGTAGTTTATTTGTCAAACCTTTTCAATCTGTCTGCTAACGAAATTCCAGACTTCATAATTAATGCTATTTCCCGAAAAATGATATTATATGTTACGAGCTGAATACAACTGAGTTATTTAGGAAACATAAAAAAAAATAATCATTTGAAGGAGCCGCTTGATCTACGGCTATTTTTCGGCTTCCCGCAATTAGTTCAATTTTTAAATTAATATTTCTTTAAAAATTTCAAACTGTAATGTTGCGTTACTGATGTCATAAAAGCATATACAAGGAAAGGCTGCCAGTGAAGAGATGTAACTGCTTATGAATTATTTTTTTAGAGAATAGAAGTGATTTTATCTGACACGTGCTTTGACGCAAGAATAATTCCCCAAATTAATTTTTTTAACGTCTACAGTAAAACGTAATTTTTAATGATAACATTTGAGCGAAATTTTCGTTTGAATTTCTGCGCATTTCAGACAATAATATGTCGATTCAGAATTTATTTCTACGACCTGAAAATTCTGAGATCTGATGAAAAACTTGTATTCTTTAAATCTGATAGAGATTAACTGCATACTTTGAAAATCATTAATTTTAAAAATGTGATTTTTTTTCAAATAATTTTTACATTTTTATTTAAATCTTTTATCAATGACATAAGCCTTGCAATACCATATCTAAAAAATAGTTTTTCATTCTATTCGGCATACCTAATCTATGATCGCGTTTAAAAGAGATCGTTGTTTAAATTTCTTAACAAATATTATTCTTATCTCAACTTCCTTACAATGATTGATCTGGAGAACCAAGAAGGCCTGAAAAAAATCAGGAAAACATCGGAGAATTTTAATCTCAGTCCGAATTGATTGAATATTTTAATTACATGAAAATTCTCAAAAAGATTTTCAGAATGAATTGTCGCTCTAAGAATTTAACACCGTCTCAACTGTTATTGCTAAATTCCTATAATAACATTATTTTAAGAAAGAAGAAGGGATTTTAACGAATATATTCAAAAAATAATTCTTTTGGTAAGACTTGTAACTTTTCGTCAGTCAGTCAGGGAATTTCGGAATTAGTTAATAGTTGCAAATCTAACCAAAATTTTCAGTTTTAATTTTCCCTTACACAATTTACGATTTCCACATCGTAAAAATGAAAATGTTTAAAATCTGGTCCAACGCTAGAATGTATGATGAGATAGATTACGATGTTCCTATAGCAATAATTTTGGAAGATTATCTTTGAGTGTAGTTTGAGTTAGAGTGACCGTATTAATGTATGTTTTTTTTAATGATTACAGGGATATGCAGGTACCTGCAGAAAAAAAATAATATACTATACACTCCAGGCTCAATAGATGATATTAATAAAAACATAAAAGCCTGGATTACAAATAAATTGCGTGAGGCTAGGAGGAAACCCAGGAATCAGCGTCCTTTGCGGGAATAAAATAATATTTTTAATTTAATTTATAATATTTATACTGTGCGTTATTTTTCATGTTTTTTTTAATTAATATATTTCTCAGTAAAAAGCAAAAATGATAAAATTAATGATTTTCCAAACTATCCCGGCACCTTCCCATTACTTTTAAATTCTGAGTGGTTCATATTCCACGGAGCGGAAGTGGATCAATCGTAAACCGCCATTGAACCACTGTTCAATGACAATGGCACCATTATAAATTCACAGTAAGACCACTGTTCATCCACAGTGGAACCACTGTTAATCCACAGTGGAACCACTGTTAATCCACAGTGGAACTGCTGTAGATCCACAGTGGAACCATTGTACATCCACAATGGAACTATTGAACATCCGCAGTGGACCCACGAAATAACCATTGCGTAACCATCATAGAACCACAGTGGCAAAACGGCACAAATCCACAGTGGATCCACTGACATTCCACAGTAGTTCCATTGTAAATCCTCTGTGGATCCTGTATGTAACCATGATGGATCCTCAGTGATTTTAAGACTGCGAGGGTATATATTACTAAAAGTTTAGTTGAAGTATTAAAATCAAATTATAGAATTCAAAAAAATTAAATTAAAACTATTATCAAGAATTTATCGTCTGCAGACTTGGATAACCAGGTCATCATTAATTTGAAAAAATACTTTACCAATAAACGTTGGAAAATTGTTGAGTAAGCTTATGACACAAAAAAAAAATAAACGAGTAAGAATGTTCTTTATGTGAGAACAATTTAGATACGACAGTTTATGACGTTTGTAAAGTTAAAAAAAGCATTGGTTGCAATTATTATTGTGACTGGTACCACTTTGAACGTACGGGATTAATGCACTGTCCAAGAAAAACGTATTGAATGTGAAGAAAATGTGACAATAGTTAATGCGTTACAATGATATTGTGTTATAACATTATTGAATTAAAAGCTTTTACCTAGGTAAAAAAAACTTACGACTTTTAATTATTTTTTAAAAATAATAATTAATTTACAATAAAGTTTGGAAAATCCAAAAGTGCACGCCTCATAATCTCATTTTTCACAATAAAATTGATTAAAATAAAATATAAAAAGCAAAATAATAAGAAACAGAAAACTCTGCTAGGTATGATTTAGCGGCGCCGTAATTCCAAAGTGAGAAAAAAAATACTACAATAAAAAAGATATACAGTGGCGCCATAACTCTGTGAGAAAAAAATATACTAAAAAATAAATGTATATATAGATATACAAATACACAGTCGTATTTTAGTTTTTTACAAATTATAATTAAACGACAGTACTTAGAACGCTGATATTAACTAGGAGTCAGCCCAAGGTATAACTTTATATAATAAGAAAAAAAGTATTCTGGTACGATAAATTTTTCGACCAATTTCTCTGCCACATACATGGATCCATAAACACAGACTGACGGACGTCCAAGAATGATTGATTTTAATGTTATTATTTACTATGTTAAACAAAATAATTGTTCATAAAAAATACCATATGTGCTTGATAGATTATTTAACTCGATTTCAGTGCACTCATATTATCCTGTAAGTGTTATATTAGTGAGAAAAAAGTCATTCACGTTTCGAAAGACTGGGTTTTTTGACATGTCGAGAGTAGAGCACTGCCTCCGCTCCGTTAATGAGGCATGCAATTAGTTGAAAGAATAAGAATAAATGTAAAAAAATTTATTTATTATATAAGAGTCTAATTTATTTTTATTTTTATTGTAAATAATAAAGTAACTATTATACATTATAATTTATAATTGACCATAACGTAGTACAATATTATTGATCAAAGTAATGATGGTAATCAGTGATTAATGATTATAGATTTAGTTTTCATAAATTTTTGAACTAATTATAATTTCACAAAGTCACTACATAATAAAATAATGTCACTGTTAAATACTAACAAAATTGATGCTAAATGGTATGGAAAGTTGGGGATGGCTGGACATAAGGGCTATGACGAAAATGCAAGGAAAATATGCCAAAATGGTGTTAGGAGCAGCGAGGAACACCTCGATGTACATCTGGAGAGCGGAGCTAGGCTTAGAGAGTATAAAATATATCTGCAGGAAGAGAGCTATCAAGTACTGGGGAGATATACTAGCGATAAAAGAAGGTAGATGGCCGAAAGTATGTCTGATGAAGGAGATGAGATGTATTATCAATGACAGACCAACCAAATGGGGATGTAAAGTGATCGAGAGACTACAGAATATGGAGACAGTGGAAGTTTGTCGTTGTATCTGGGAGGGAGGTAAATAGGAAGCAGTAGTAACAAAACTGACAGAAGGTCTTCCCTTGTGGAAATAATTCTCTGAAAAAAATCTTGAAAAGTCTTTATAACTCTGAATAAGACTTTTTGAAAGTCTTCACAGCCCTAACTAAGTAAAGGAAAAACTAAATAAGTCGTCAAAACTCAACAAAACTCTTCAAAAGTCAAATTTTCCCTGTAATTTCGGACTTTCTCAAAGAGTTATTAAGACTTGATAAGACTTATTCAGATTGACAGGAAAAGAAGAGAATATTTCTTTTCAAAAAAATTACTTATCAGAATTAAATAAAATTGAAAATAAAACTATAAAAAAGAATTAATGCATGTTTTGTAAAAATTTTTTTAAAATAATATTTTCATCACGAAAATACTTTGATGGGCATCGAACCACTCATAGTTGAGCAAGTCAAAACATCAACAGCAAATGAAGTGCACTTGCTGTTGGAAACAGATACTACTCAAAGAGTAAATCCAATCGGTATTTAATTTGGACTATCAAATATTTAAGTCAACTTTCCAGGTAGGAGAGAGTTTTCTAACCACACGCCATCTTAAGGGGTTCCCTTCCCTTTGTCTAACAGGACCAATCTCTGCCGCTTCCAGACCGTAGGAAACGTGCCGGTTGCCAAACACTCATTGTAGGTGCTCATAAGTATGTGCGGATATTCTAGGGCTACAATCTTGATCACCGAGGCTGGGATGCCATCGGGGCCTGGTGTTTTCCCAATCTTGATGGTTTTTGCTGCGTCTTGCAATTCCTTTATAATGAAGGGTGTTGTTTTGCTGGTTTTTGCATATCGTCTCTTTTCTCGCGGTGGGTGTTCGGGAAACAACTCCGCCACGATGCTGTTCATTGAAACAGGAGACTTCGGCGCTTCCGGAGACGCCTTCCCAAGTCGTTTAGTGACAATTTGGTAGGCTTTACCCCAGAAGTCATTGTTTAGGTCGTTGCAGATGTCTTTCCACAACACCACTTTACTTGCTTTGATGGCTTTATTCAAAGCCTTCTTGGCCTGTTTGTACTCCATCGAGTATATTATGTCTTGGTCAGTGGAACGTTTTGCTGCTCTCGTTGCTCTCCAACGTAGTCCATAGCATTTTTTCCGAAGATCTGCTATGTCTTGAGTCCACCAATACTCCGGCCTATAGGAGCCTCGCCTCTTCATCCGTGGCATGGAAGCATCGCATGAGGCGGCGATCAGTCCCATCACTCTTGACACTAAATTTGTCGTTTCATTACGGCTATTCAGAGTCGGGCTTTCCTAAAAAGTAGACGAACTTCGTGTCAGAGAAGTTCGCTGCTTCTCTAAATCGAGCTTCCTGACATTCCACTTCCGCGGTTGATAATCGTGTTACCGGAACGGAAGCAGTTTGAATGCTGAATGTCACATACTGATGGTCGCTGCCACTATATTCTTCGGATACAGTCCAGCCTTCAATCATGTTCGCAATCTTTGGAGTTGCCAACGTAATGTCGAGTATAGATTCCCGGTATCCTGGTCTTCTAAAGGTGGTAGTACTTCCGGTGGTCAGTACTATGAGGTCCGTTCTTGCTGCGAAGTCCGCTACTTCGTCTCCTCTGGAGTCCGAGTATTCAGCGCCCCATTTAGCCGATTTCGCGTTGAAATCACCAGCTACGATGACTTCTCCGTCGAACTTGTCGATAGCGTCCTCTATGTTTGCCATTTTCTGGCGGAACACACTAATCCCTTCATTGGGTGAAAGGTAGACGCTCTCGAAGTACGTCGTGTGGGTTTTGATCCAGACGAAGTCCTCTTCGCTTCCGCTGTCGTTGACGGTGGTCTTTTTCGAGTTAGCGATCCAGATTGCTGCCGTGCCGGATTTATCAGCGAACCACGTTCTATTCTGAATATTCAGATATTGTTCGGAGATAAGGCAGATGTCAATCTTGTCTTCGAAGACACGTTGGCGCAGCAGGTTTTGCGCTAAGGCGCACCTATTCATGTTGCCCTATAGTATGCGTGTCATTTTTAACTTCTCGTGGCTTCTGCTAGCGCTATGCGGAATGCCTTGTAAGCTCCGGTACCAGGAATATGGCATATATCGTCTTTGGCATCTTTGTCCGGAGTGCAAAGGAAGCAGCTTGGCTTCTCAGTGCAGTTCACGGCCCTGTGATATTTTCCACCACATTTGTAGCAGCACCGGGTTCTGTCTGGTCCCGCACACTGCTGTGTGTGGTGTCCGAACCCGAGACACTTAAAGCAGCGCGTCACTTTTGCAACTTGGCGTATGCGGCAGTTAATCCAGCCAATCTTTATACGGGCCTTGTTGAGGGCTTTAGTCGCATTGGCTTCGTCGATCTCGCAGAAGGCTGCCCGATTACCTCGTGGTGTAGGTTTTGTCAAATTCACCCGTTTGATCTCTAGGCTGTCTTTGAATTCACGTTTAAGTGCTTCGCGGACTTCGCTCTCGGTAGAGATTTCATCCAGGTCGAGGATCTCAATCGTTGTTGGTGTTAGCGTTTTGACCGTGCCGATGTTTGCAGTGACTGACCTTACTGCATCGGCGAAAGCCTTGCTGTCCTCGGTCTTTCGAGCCATTTCAAGGAGAATGCCTCCGTGCCTCGTCCTTTTGATAGACCTTATGTCTACTCCAGTCTCTGTCGGGCTAACCTTGGCCTTGATTTCCTTGAGGAGATCGGCGTACGTTCGCCCTTCAGCTGGTTGGACAAGCACAGCCTTTGTTCTTGTCTTTTTCCTTCTCGGTTTTTTTGAGCCACCCTTACTTGGCTGGTTTTGGGCTACAGTAGTTTTTGCCCCTGGCTCCTGTTCTCTTTTCTTCTTTTTCTTTTGCCGTGTCACCTTGATCCAGGTATTATCCCGGGCTGTCTTTTTCTGTGCCGGCTTGTTAATTTCAGAGGAAGGGCTGGGTGTAGACAGCAGCCTCTTCTTTTTGTTCTCTTTTTCTTGCTGTGGTTTCTCAGGAGTGACCAATAACGCTTGTGGTTATGTGGTCGTCTCCGGAGATGTTTGCGTGGGTGTCGCCGACATCGATGCTGGTTTGTTGGCCAACTTATATGCCGTGGCAATGGACGCTACTAATTTTCTGAGTTCATGATGGAGATTTCTCTTGTCCTTTATGAACTCAGTCAACTCTTCGATCTTGCTGCCGAGCCGTTCCATTGGCGATTGTTGGCCGATGATAGTCGGTAGAGAGTTGATCCTCCCTCGATACGTGTTAGTGTTGACGGGAGCAACAGGTCTTCCCCTTCTTGGAGGAACGCCTGTTTGCTGTGCGTTTACTTCCATCTGGGGTATTTCAGTACTCCCTGTAGCATTGCTAGACAGCAGAGCCATGGGGTCCACTCTACTGTTCAAACGGTCGCTTGATAACGTCGAGTTCAGGCCCGCTTGTACGCCTTCCCTCGCCGGTACTGAGGTATCCCCCCTCTGCACCGTAGACGATGTTTGAATATTTTCTGACATTTCATATCATCTTTTTGCTAGGTTTTGGTCCACCCCGAGTATTTTATTTCCTCGGTACCCGACGTATCTGGCGCGCAGGTATGACGAGTATTCCCCTATCCGCCTCCTGGGGAGGCGCCCAATGCGGTCCCCCCAAGCCCGACACGAGGTATGTATATATGTATGTATTAGGGTGATTCAAAAAAAAAGAATATTTTTTTTTTCATTTGGTACTCTGAAAAATAGGTTCCTAGACACCTCTAAGAAAGCCTCTCTAAGCATGAGTTCTTAATTGTAACGGGAAGGTCCTCCTTCTTACAGTTTTCTATTTTTTCTTATTATCAGATAGAAAAATTTATATCTCGCTTCCAACTACTTGAAAAAATATCTTGTTCCTTAGATTTTGTAGGAAATTGAATGCTTTACAAAAAAGGTCTCTTACGATTTTTTCGTAAACCCAACCGTTTAAAAGATATTAACGGTTAAAGTTTGATTATTTTTGGGAAAATTTTTTATTTCTTATGAATTTTATAACTCAATGAAAAAAAATCATTATGAATGATGAAACTCATAGTTTTGTAGGAAATTTACTGCTCTATAAAAATGGTCTCTTATGATTTTTCGATCAAGTTGAGCGTTTACGAGATATTCATCGTCAAACATCAATGCATATCAATTTTTCTAGTTTTTGATCAATAATTCGAAAAATTTCAATTTATTCTGTGAGTTTCAAGGAAATTTAGACAAATTTGAGTTTTTATTATAAAAGCAACTCCTATAGATGTTTTCTGTTCAAAAATTCATTTGAAAGTTTTTATTCTAATAATATTTTTTTTTAATTTTATCTTTAATAATTTAAAATCTTAATCGCGTTGTCATTTATTATTATGAAATTTGTTCAGTGCGTATTTTTAAATTGTTTTTCACAAAATATACATAAAATTTTCGTTCGAGGGGATTTTTGTTTTGAATTCCATTTCTTCTTCTGTTTGTCTTCTGAAACTAACGCCATCTATGTTTTTTACTCTCAACTATCTTCAGTATCTACCCATTTAATACCGTATTTTCAGTGTTCCTAAAACTGATCATCTTGAATACGTAATAAAATAATTCATTTTAAATAAGTCTTATAATCATCACATAAATTTATTTATCATCAATTAACCTACAATGAATAAAGAAATACGTTTTATCGGAATACCTCTACAAAGAATTTCGGAACGTAAGTTACCAAAAGTGAAAGAGGTTATGCGTGTGTTTTTCTACCAACTTAAAATTTTAAAGTATTCAATCAAACAAAGTGCTAAAAATTCAGTTGACCAAGTTATTGAACTGTGGAGAAAAAATTAGATTCCAACTAGTGGAGCTCCTAATGCAGTCAAAAATTTCTTCGCTATCACAGTCAATGGTTAAAATTACAAAAAAATTTCGATAAAAAGAATTCAGCGCAAAACCAAAAGGAAATGAAATTTCAGACTGATTTTGAACAATTATTCGACATTGTGAGCGAAAAATCCTTAAAAGTGCTTGATGATAATATTAGAAAGTTGTATTTGGATCAAAAATTCGGTACCCATAAAGAGATTCTTTCTAATAATGTACCTGTATCAAACTTAACCACAACTATGATGGGAATAGATGAGAGTAGTAAGTATCTGAGATATTTAATTATTATAAAGTCAGGTAGTAGTGTAACTTTTCATAGATGACTAGATGACATTTGACTAGACAATTTTTGGAGTCCTTTCTTAATTATTTGTCATCAAAATGAATAAATTCTATACATTTTCTTCGTTTAATTTATAAAACAGATCTTATTCCAGACTTAGATCAACCGTCTACCAGTCATGCGATTGTTCCAAGTGAAAAATCAGAGTCGTTCTCTACGTATACATTAAGTGGAGTTACAAATTTTGGATCTGATTCAGAGTATGAACCTCCAATTCCGACAAAACGAGCAAAACTTGATGTCTTAACTCCTGAAGTCATTTTTGGACTCGACCGAGCTAATGTCAGCAGTAGAAATGCGATGTTTATTATTGCTCCGGTTTTACTAGCAGTAGGTATTAAAATTGAAGATACAACGCTCAGTTATAGTTCAATTCAACGAGCTCGTATGCTTCAAAGAGAAGACATTGCTAAAGGACTTAATGACAACTTTAAGACACACGATAAATACGTTGTGCATTGGGACGGAAAAATGCTGAATGACCTTGTTGGATCAAAATCTGTGGAACGGCTACCAGTTATTTTAACTGCATTTGGTACCGAACAATTACTTGGGGTTCCAAAAATGAATTCTGGGACGGCAGACAATCAAACATCAGCCATTTTATCGACATTGAGTGAATGGGGTATTACTAATTATGTTAAGGCGATGTGTTTTGACACGACGGCAGTTAATATAGGTAACTTATCAATGATAATTTAATCTAAAAAATATTTAATTATTAACGTTCTAGTTTAATTTTTATTGCTTACTGAATTTCACTTTTGAAATTATTGAGAATTATTTACTCATTTGGATTTTAAATATAATCTACAATTTGTTGAAAATATTAAATTTAACGATAGTTATCTATTTTCTTTATACAGGAATTCATAACGGTACATGTAAGGCAATTGAAAAGACTTTGGGAAGAGAGTTAATCTGGTTACCATGTCGTCACCACATTTTTGAGATCATATTGAGAAGTGTATTTGAAGTATATTGGCCTGTGTCATCTGGGCCAAACGTACCAATGTTCGGAAGATTTAAAAAATCATGGGATGAAATAAATAAAACTAATTATAAATCTGGAATTGAAGATACTGTTGTTGCTGATATCATTTTGGATAAAAAAATGAAATATCTAGTTTAATTGCACAATCCTTACAGGTATGATTTAACTGCGATTTTAAGAAAAAAATTTTCTTGTTTCTGACAAATTTTTAATTGTTTTTGATAGTTACTACAACCCCGAGATGACTATAAAGAATTGTTGGAATTGTCGTTGATTTTCCTTGGAGAAATGCCTCAAGAAGAAATTTTTTCAAACGTCCTGGTGCAATTCATCATGCTAGGTGGATGGCGAAGGCAATTTACAGTTTAAAAATGTTTCTATTCAGAAATGAATTTAAACTTTCTAATAAAGAATTGGACGGTCTTCGGCAAATTTGTATATTTATAGTTACACTGTATTTAAAAGCTTGGTTTTCATCAACTTCTGCAACAACTGCTGCTAATCATGACTTGCAGTTTTTGAAAAATTTATTCGAGTACAAAAATATCAATTCATTGATTTCTTCAGCAACTTGTGAAAAAATGATTTTGCATTTATGGTATTTAAGTGATGAACTTGCCATTTTATCATTATTTGACGATACCGTTTCATTGGAAGTAAAAAAATATTGTTGGAGCTGTTAATACTCGTAACGGTACAGATTCTAAAGCTAAAAATTTATAATTGATAAAAACGATTTGAATTCATTAACGCAAAAAGTCTGAGTGACTTTGTTTCTAAAAAGTCTTTAAATCTCTTTAAAATCTTTGATTTATCATATGACTTCCTTGATAAAGATATTGAATCGTGGCCTACTAATGACAGTTACATTGAAAATAAAGAATACTTTAACCAATTGAAAGTTGTTAATGATTCAGCAGAACGAGCTGTTGCATTAGTTAGTGAGTATAATCAATGCTTGACAAAAATGAAGAGCAATTCCAATACTTATTGCAAATTATCAAAGAACATCGAAAAAACTACCCAAACTGCAATAGAGGAAATTATTTACAGTAAAAGTGTACCGTTATGTTGAAAATATTGAAAATTATATGGCAGTTGATAATTAAATAAATAAATTCTTCGATAAAAAAGTGAAACACATGTGAAACACACTAAATTGAATTATATATTTAAAAAAATGCACTAATTTTTTGTTTTAATGTAATCAAACATGTCCAAGACTAAAAAAACTAATTAATAAAAATAGTTCATAACATATTTCTATTCATAGAAACTCAAATTTGTCTAAATTTCCTTGAAACTCACAGAATAAATTGAAATTTTTCGAATTATTGATCAAATACTAGAAAAATTGATATGCATTGATGTTTGACGATGAATATCTCGTAAACGCTCAACTTGATCGAAAAATCATAAGAGACCATTTTTATAGAGCAGTAAATTTCCTACAAAACTATGAGTTTCATCATTCATAATGATTTTTTTCATTGAGTTATAAAATTCATAAGAAATAAAAAAATTTTCCCAAAAATAATCAAACTTTAACCGTTAATATCTTTTAAACGGTTGGGTTTACGAAAAAATCGTAAGAGACCTTTTTGTAGAGCATTCAATTTCCTACAAAATCTAAGGAACAAGATATTTTTTCAAGTAGTTGGAAGCGAGATATAAATTTTTCTATCTGATAATAAGAAAAAATAGAAAACTGTAAGAAGGAGGACCTTCCCGTTACAATTAAGAACTCATGCTTGGAGAGGCTTTCTTAGAGGTGTCTAGGAACCTATTTTTCAGAGTACCAAACGAAAAAAAAAATATTCTTTTTTTTTGAATCACCCTAGTATGTATGTGTGTATGTATGTATGTATGTATGTATGTATGTATGTATGTATGTATGTATGTATGTATGTATGTATGTATGTATGAGCGATTTCACCGCAGTTGGTGTTATTCGAAAGGGCTTTGCCAATTTTAGATTTTCTGAAAATTTGACCCGATTCGGACTGATTGATTTTGAGCAATTTGGAGAAATCTAAATAAAAATAGGAAAAAAATTTTTTTCAGAAGTGGTTTTTTTGGAATAACTTTTAAACTGCTCAACCGATCGATTTCAAAAACTAATCAGCTCTTAACCTTGAAAAACCATGTCGATCGCTGCCAATCCGGTTAAAATCGTTTCATTCGTTCGAGAGATATCGTGCAGGAAAGAAAACCGGAAAACGTGTTTTTTCGTTTACTAGAAACTAGAAATTTCGGAGTTACTCCGAAATTTCTAGTTTGACGAATTAAAACTTTGAAATTCTTAATGAGGCTGAATAAACTCCGTAGATTGCCGCTATCCGTGTAAAAATCGTTTCATTTATTCAAAAGTTATTGCTGTTTAAAAATTCAAAAAATAGTGTTCTATGAAACTTCTATCAGACTTTTAAGCTCAAAGAGAGCAAAAGCACGGAAAAGATATCTTTTTGAGCTCGAAGAGCTCAAAATAACATGTAGATTGTATTTTTGAGCTCGAAGAGCTAAAAAAAACGGCCATGTATTAACGAAATTAGCGGGAAGATGCAGAAATGGCCTTTAGGGTCAACCGTTTTACTAATTTTTTTATTTCATTTGACATTTTCAGTTTAAGCACAATTTTTTTTTTGTTTATAATTGGTGTTATGTTCTTAAGACTAATGTAACAATGTCAACAGAGTTAAAAGATTAATTTATGAATAAATGTTAATATAAAATTCACGAACTGTATGTATAACTGGGTTATTTGAACGTTTTCTTTGAGAAAATTTAAGAAAGATATTTACGCTTAAAATATTTAATAGATCAACGTTAAAAAAAAGTATGAAAATAGAAATGAATCAAAAGTACACAATGAAGCTTAATCGACAAAGTTAGTAAATATTCAACTTATAACTCATAAAATATGTAGCAATGATCAATAAATTGAGTTCCACAAACAGTTGCTACTTATTTGACTGTCACTTTATCAAGAAGATCATAATACGTCATTTTTATTTCAATAATAGACGGTATATCTACAAAACAAACTGCGGTGACTAAAAAATTCCAGATATCTGTAAGAATATCAATGTTATACATAGCAAGCAATCAATCGAAATTCAAACTTGTTCGCAGTAAGTCTAACTTTGAAAATGAAAAAATTAATTGCTTTAGTATTGATTCAAAATTTTGTGATTGGAAAAATTCAAATTCTACTTGAAGATGGCTTAGATTCATTCAACAACATGATGGTAATTTTTTGATTAGAGTCAATATTAAATAGCTTTTTGATAACTAATTTCTTTGAATTTAGAGATACTTGTTTAATAATTGTCGATCAGAATTTCGAGGCATAGGATTTTGGAGAACGGATAAAATTTTTCTAGTAAATGATGAAGTCGATTTTGTTTTGCTGAACCGAAGTAGTGTGTTCAGATATCCACCGACTCGAAGATTTAACTTTTTAGTAGCGGTTAGAACCAAATTACATCACCGCATGCCCGCAGTGAGACTGCGTAGATTGGAACCAGCGTTAAGAATAGAAACGATGTTTGTTTTCGACAAAAGTGGTTACAGAGTACAAATCATGCTAGAAGTTTTTCAATGGTATCAAAAGAAATTCCAATGTTATGTCAAAATTATTTAATTTAGGATAATTAATTAATTTTACATTTGAAATAATTAAATGTTTCAGTATTCGGTCCTAGCGTGTTAGACTAATAGACCGGGAACTTCCGAGTTTTAATTTATTGAGAATGATAGGTTTGATTAAATAAATAGTTCGTTAGATAAATTTAATAAGTATATTATTTAAGTTAAAAATTGGTTAAATTACGAATTCGTTACAAATAGTACAAAAGAGCGAAATCTAATATTTTCTTTCATATAATGCGGTTTTAAAAATGTTAAAATTTACAAATTAGTAATTTTAAAATGTACCTGATACAATCGGTGAATCTTGTTCTTTTACGTTTTGTTATTTTAATTCACTTCACAACTTTATTTTATGTTAAAACTGTTTATATTTAAAGAAACAGAATTATTCGTAGTCTATTGAGGTTTAAACTGTATTATGTTGTCACGGGGCTCCTTCATTACCCGTTGAAGGTCCTCACCCTAGCCGTGGTTAATTATCGACAGATCACAGGTCGCTGTGGTCTAAGATGCTCGTGCAGTAGCAATAAAATTTACATAAGTTCCGGGGCCTAGGAAAGAAGTGTTCCGCGGGTGGGGATAATCCCACACGAGGGACAAGTGAAGTTGCCGTACGGAAAAATGTTATTGTGAAGCCGGAGCCCGAGCAACCAGTACGAGATTTTGGAAATACAAGGTAAATATTAATATTCCTCTGAGATTCCTTTGGAACCTTCAGAGCGATTATTTAGATATATAAACTTGATATTTATTGTTAGGCAGCTAGCCAGCCTAAATATCTAATAACAACCATTCTAATTATCCTGAATTTCCAGATAAAATATTACTGAAAATCCCGAGCTACGACGCAAGTGAACCGAGTACCGAGAACACCGTGATTTTGGCTGACAGAGTTGCCTCTAATAGAAATCCACGAGAACAACAAAGAGAGCCGAACTTAAGAGAAGAAATCGTCAAAAGTTCTCAGGTACAAAATAAAGTTTAACCTCGGTAAATTATTGCGTCGTCCCCGGAAACTCTAGGCACAGGCCAGGTTCCGTCTTCCAATCACCCTACTTGATTAATTACTTAATTATTCGAATTTAATTAAAATATCTTAATTTTAAGTCGAAGTCAAAATTAGTTAAAATAAAATTCGAACAAATAGAAAATTTAATAACTTGAAAAATTGCGAATTTAAAAATAAAAGAGGTTAAATTTAGAATTGATATTTCTATAAAATTGGTCAATTAATTTAAAATTAAAATGTATAAATCCGAAAATCTGATATTGACAAATTTAAGTCAAACTGCGTCATTTATCTAAGTAAAATTCTGTCGATTAAATTTATAATAAATTAGAAATTAAAATAAAATTAAAGGGAATTAAAATTAGAAAACTGTCCAAGATAGATTAAAATTGACCAATAAATCAACAAGTAAAATTAAATTAAAATTTAAAATTAAAATTAATAATTGAAATTTACTTTTGGAAAACTATCAAAAATTTTAGAACAAAATTACCATAGACACAATTTCCTTAAATTAGAATATTAAAATTGTTAAGTAGTAAATTAATTTATAAAACAAAATTTACAAGAGTAAAATTATCAACAAAAGAGAATTTGTTCAATAAACTTCGATAAATAAATTTGTCAAATTCCAGTAAGATGATTTCAAAAATAATTAACATAAAATTTAGCCTTGGGAAATTTTTACCAAGTTGAAGACTAAGTCTCAAATCTTAACTGGAATTCAAATAGACATAAGCCGATTATTCAGGCAGTTTGAATTCGAGTAAATTTTAATTAATCTAAAATTTTGGTTGAATAAAACGCTGCTGTGATATTAATAATTAAGCAACCAGAATTTAATTAACTTATTTATCGAAGTCAAGTTAGGGACCGGGAAATTTGACTCCCAGGAAGTTATGTTGTAAAAAGTATTTTGGATTTTAAAATAATTGTAAATTAGAGTCAAGTGTGTATTTAGATAAATTGTTTTATTGAGAATTGTGTGTGTGTGTGTGTGGGGGGGGATAATTTACAGTTTATACTCCTCGTTCACGGGCTGTCGAGGAGGTTAGTATTAGCAGGTTGTCGACTAGTGTCATGGTATCCTCCTCTGTCCTAGTCGACTTCAGGTTCCTTAGTCCCGTAGTGAGGGTCCGGGCGACAGCGAAAGGGCTAAGGACGGTATGAACCTTGGGCAGGGGTCCGGGCGACCACCCAGGGTCATATCTAGAGTCTTAGAGCGTGAGGGTCCTGTGGACAGCGCGATTTAGTTAGAAACTGCGGTATAGACGCTCCTTATGAGGGTACCGTCAGGAATAAGCAACTATGATAGAAACTGCGATATAGACGCTCCATATGAGGGTATCGTCAGGAATAGGTAACTGTTATAAGTATGAGTGTGTGTGTGAGCATTAAAATAAGATTTAATTATTGTCAATTTGCTAAAATAAATTTATAATTGATGCCAATTTTAATTGTTTTTATTTATGTCAAATTTTATGATTTCTCTCGACCCTGTGATATCTCTCTTGCTTGGACCGGTTCTGGAAACCGTGATAAAAATTCCAGTGGCGCCCTTAATTATAAATTTTAAATAAAGGGGTGACCAAGGGACGGTTCAAACCCGTTACAATGTTAACACTAGATAGGTCAAAACACGAAGAGAGCGAACACCCAGCAGTTTTCCGGGTCCGAGATTTTTACGGGCCCTTGGTTGTCAACTGGAGGGAGAATAGAATAACCAATTAACACCGGAGGCTCGGGGACTCTTACCCTCTCTTCGGATGTGTCGGAAAAATGCTGCGGTGGCAGTCTCCCCGTATAGCGACGTACAAATATAGATCACAAGTTATGTATTATACTTGCATGCTTTTACCTCCTACACATTGCACAACGATGCACCTACTGGTACACCCATGTTAATGTATAGGCGCATCTATACACCTACATAAATGCACACAGAGATCTTAATATTACTCGTTTTAACATATAAAAATTTTAAATATTCACATTTTTTAAATTAATTTAATATTTAAACAATTTCTTTGAACTACGTTATCAATAATCGAATGATTTACTTGACGATCGATTAAAATTTCAATAAACAATTAGTCAATTCTTTTTAATAATTAGCTTGTAACTTATAATTTGTTTACTTATGGGTTTTAACATTTAAACTCTATTTATTACCATAGTTATTTACTAATTGTTCAATTTGATTCATTATTTATTATTTTTACTTTGAATTATTTATTATTCTCAACACATTATCTAACTAAATTTATTGTAAAAGATCGTTTAAGAAATTTTATTTATTATTGTAGAATTATCACTTTTCAGACCCAAACTGTTTTATCTTCTATGACTAATATTTGAACAGTATAAGAAGGAAAAATGTTCTGTTTAATGAGAATATAATGATAAAAATTTCCCAGTCTGAGTTCGAGTGTCACAATACATTTAAGAAATACCTTTGAACTCTTTGGATATTTCTTCTAATGTTTAAACTCCATTTATTTGTTTGTTCCGGTTTTATAATCTTAAATGCATTGAGATCTCAGACTGAGCATCTAAGTAAGGGATGTGACCTCCCTAGTTATTTTCTTATTTGGTCTACGGACAACGAAAAATTATGACGGTCTTCGATATTATACAGGGTGTCTCAGAAGTCGTGAGCCACCGGACAGGGTGTGGTAGAAAATTGGATTCTGAATAGAAAAGTCCTTTACCATTTTTCGATCAGACCCATAGAAAAATTACTACAAATTTATGAAAATAGACCAATGAGGAGCGCGGTTTAGCGGCAGAACGGTAGGCGCAAGAGCGAGCGAGTGGAAGCGCGACAGGCAATGAGTGCGCGCTCGCTTGCACACGTGTGATATCATTGCTCAGTTATAGCGGGATGCCCGCATGCAATAATAATGATCAATGATACTCCTGTAAATAAAAAAAAATTAATATTAGAAAAATCATCCCATAGACAACCCCATAAAATAAAAAATGTGCGATTTTTTGATAATTAAAACTCAAATTTTCGGTGTCACCGAAAAATGAAAAAAAAAAAAAGCCAACAGTCATATTCAATGATACCCCTGTAATTAAAAAAAAAAAAGAAAAGTTATAAAAGTACCCCATACACTCTGAGATACAGCCCCATAAAGCCAAAAATTTGCGATTATTTAATGATGAAATTCAAATGATCAGTGTGCACTTGAAGTTAAAAAAAAAAGCAATAAAAATAATCAGTGACACTACTGTAGACCAAAAAAATTGAAAAAAAATAAAAAACTACCCCATAGACAGGGAGATACAGCCCCGTAAAGCCGAAAATTCGCGATTATTTAATAATGAAATTCAAATGATCAGAGTGCACTTGAAGTGAAAAAAAAAAAAAGCAATAAAAATAATCAGTGACACTACAGTAGGTGAAGAAAATTTTAAAAAATAAAAAACTACCCCATAGACAGGGAGATACAGTCCCATAAAGCCAAAAATTGTGCGATATTTCAATAATTAAAATAGAAATTTTCGACGACTACTCAAAATTTCAAATAAAAATCTAGGACTAATAGTTAACTATACCCATAACAATCAGAAAAAAATTAAAAATTACAAAAACCACCCCATAGACACTAAGATACAGCCTAATAAAGCCGAGTATTTCGGGATTATTTAACATAAAAATTAAAATATTCACAGTGCATTCGAAATAGAAAAAAAATACCAATCAAAATTGTCAGTGGTACTTTTGACCATCAGACAAATTTAAAAAATTGTAAAAACACCCCATAGATACCGAAATATGACTTGATAACGCACAAAAATCGGGATTGCTTAGAAATTAAAATTCAAATTATTGGTGCCCATTGAAAATCAACAAAAGAAACTTTTTGTACTTATCGATTAAACTCCTGTGTATCGAAAAAATTATTATTTAACAAACCACCCCGCAAACTCCGAATTATGATCCCATTAAGCTGAAAATTTCTGATTTTTAGTAATTAAAATGCTACTTCTCGGTGTCCGTTGAAAATAAATGAAAAGTATGAAAACTCATTTTCAGATATACTCTTGTAAGCAAAAAAAAAATAAGATTTGAAAAAAACACCCCATTAACGGCGAGATAGGACCCCATAAATCCGCTACTTTGTGATTTGTTAGTAATTGAAATTGAAATTCTTGGTGTCCATTTAACAACAACAAGAGAAACCTATTGTACTTTTAAATTACACCCTTAAAAACATAAAAAAACTTAACTCTTGAAAATCCACCGCATAGACACTAACAAACATCCAAATAAAGCCAACAATTCGCGATTTTTCAATAATTAAAATTCAAATTTTCATATGACACCGAAAATTTCGATATCAATCCACAAAAAATCGATAAATCGCGGCTTTATGGAGGCGTATCTTGGGGTCTATGGGGTGAATTCTTGAATTTTGATATTTTCATTTATTAAAAAGAGTAAATTGGAAAGTGGAATGAGTTTATGCTCTTTATTTTAAGTGGACACCGAGAATTTCAATTTAAGTCAATTAAAAATCGACAAATAGCGACTGTATGGGGATGTATCTCGGTGTCTGTGGGGTGGATTCTAAAATTTTGATTTATTATTTTATAACAGAGATAACATTAAAAAGTACAATAATTTTCTTTTACTTATTTTGAGTAGACACCGAGAATTTCAATTTAAATCAATAAAAAATCGAACAATTGTGGCATTGTGGTGTTGCCTCTCGGTGTTTATGGGGTGGATTCCAAAATTTTGATTTTTTAATTCATAAAAAAGGTTAAACTGGAAAGAAAGATAATTTTCTTTGAGTTATTCCGAGTTGACACCGAGAATTTCAACTTAACTTCACAAATAATGGAGAAATCGCAGCTTTATGGGGGTGTATCTCAGTGTCTATGAGGTGGATTCTTAAATTTTGATTTTTCAATTCTTTACAAAGGTTACATTGGAAAGTACGATAATTTTTTTTAAGTTATTTTCAGTGGACACCGAGAATTTCCATTTAAATCGATGGAAAATCAAAAAATCGCGGCTTTATAGGGTTGTCTCCTGATGTTTATAGGGTGGATTCCGAAATTTTCTTTTTTTAATTCATGACGAAGATTGAACTGGAAAGTGGGATAGTTTTCTTTGGCTTATTTTCAGTGGATACCGAAAATTTCAAATTAAATAAATGAAAAATTGACAAATCGCGGCTTTATGGGGGCGCATCTCAGTGTCTATGGGGTGGACTCCATAATTTTGATATTTTTATGTATGACTGACGTTAAATTGAATAGAAGGATTATTTTCTTTTTGTTATTTTCAGTGGACACCGAGAATTTCATTGAAAGTAAATTAAACATCGACTTATCGCCAGTTTATGGGGGTGTATCTCGGTGTTTATAGGGTGGATTCCATAATTTTGATATCTTTGTGTATGACCGAGGTTACATTAGATAGGAAGATTATTGTAATTCTGTTATTTTAAGTGGACACCGAGAATTTCAATTTATGTCAAATAAAAATCGACAAATCGCGAGTGTATGGTGTTTTTTTCAAATCTTATTTTTTTTTGCTTACAAGAGTATATCTGAAAATGAGTTTTCATACTTTTTATTTATTTTCAACGGACACCGAGAAATAGCATTTTAATTACTAAAAAATCAGAAATTTTCAGCTTAATGGGATCATAATTCGGAGTTTGCGGGGTGGTTTGTTAAATAATAATTTTTTTCGATACACAGGAATTTAATCGATAAGTACAAAAGGTTTCTTTTGTTGATTTTCAATGGGCACCAATAATTTGAATTTTAATTTCTAAGCAATCCCGATTTTTGTGCGTTATCAAGTCATATTTCGGTATCTATGGGGTGTTTTTACAATTTTTTAAATTTGTCTGATGGTCAAAAGTACCACTGACAATTTTGATTGGTATTTTTTTTTTCTATTTCGAATGCACTGTGAATATTTTAATTTTTATGTTAAATAATCCCGAAATACTCGGCTTTATTAGGCTGTATCTTAGTGTCTATGGGGTGGTTTTTGTAATTTTTAATTTTTTTCTGATTGTTATGGGTATAGTTAACTATTAGTCCTAGATTTTTATTTGAAATTTTGAGTAGTCGTCGAAAATTTCTATTTTAATTATTGAAATATCGCACAATTTTTGGCTTTATGGGACTGTATCTCCCTGTCTATGGGGTAGTTTTTTATTTTTTAAAATTTTCTTCACCTACTGTAGTGTCACTGATTATTTTTATTGCTTTTTTTTTTTCACTTCAAGTGCACTCTGATCATTTGAATTTCATTATTAAATAATCGCGAATTTTCGGCTTTACGGGGCTGTATCTCAGAGTGTATGGGGTACTTTTATAACTTTTCTTTTTTTTTTTTAATTACAGGGGTATCATTGAATATGACTGTTGGCTTTTTTTTTTTTTCTTTTTCGGTGACACCGAAAATTTGAGTTTTAATTATCAAAAAATCGCACATTTTTTATTTTATGGGGTTGTCTATGGGATGATTTTTCTAATATTAATTTTTTTTTATTTACAGGAGTATCATTGATCATTATTATTGCATGCGGGCATCCCGCTATAACTGAGCAATGATATCACACGTGTGCAAGCGAGCGCGCACTCATTGCCTGTCGCGCTTCCACTCGCTCGCTCTTGCGCCTACCGTTCTGCCGCTAAACCGCGCTCCTCATTGGTCTATTTTCATAAATTTGTAGTAATTTTTCTATGGGTCTGATCGAAAAATGGTAAAGGACTTTTCTATTCAGAATCCAATTTTCTACCACACCCTGTCCGGTGGCTCACGACTTCTGAGACACCCTGTATATGTATATATATCCAAAGTAAATAATGCTGTGAAGCATTATTAGAAGTAAATATATATATATATATATATATATATATATATATATATATATATATATATATATATATATATATATATATATATATTACTTCTATTTAGAAATATCTATGAGAGGCTCATTCTGAAAGTTTATTAATCATTAAGTCCTTAAAGGTCAATAAATAACGGCAATGAGTATTTTCGGTTGAAAGGAAATCGAAATTTCAATGATAAATTTAGATGTGTTTAAATCAATTTTCTAATTAATTTCTCAAAAATAATTTTAATTAATAAAATATTACAATTTAAGGGGACCCGGTAGTCTAGCGGCCTAAAATTTAAGTTATTTTAAAAATTTTATTCCTATATGAAGGGAATGACCTATGCTTTCAAATTTTTTTACACTTATTCTATTATTTATCAACTACAAAAAAATAAAAATCAAGACAAAAAAAATTTTTTTTTTTAATTAAGAAAATGGTGCTGAAGTCCCCCTCTCAAAAGACAATGGACCTGACTGGTGGAAGTAGATTGATCTCTCCCTCTAATCTGAGATTAAAAAATTGACTGATTTTTAATTAGTAGAAGGATAGTTATCGTCGATACTACAATGAAAAAAAAAAAAAAATATTTGACAAAATTGCACGTAGTTTAAAGTAAAAATCCGAAATTAATTTTCAAAAAATATTTTTGACTACGCGCCATTTTACGAGAGGGGGACTTCAGCACCATTTTTCTAATTAAAAAAAAAATTTTTTTTTTTGATTTTCATTTTTGTGTAGTTGATAAGCAATAGAATAAGTGTAAAAAATTTGAAAACATTAGTCATTACCTTCACATAAAAATAAAATTTTTTTAAATAACTTAAATTTTAGGCCGCTAGACCATCGGGTCCCCATTAACGTTTCTCGTTTCAAGTTATACTAAAAAAATTTTCATTAAATTATCGTTTAAAAACCAATGAAAGATGTTTTAATAGCAAATCTGATTAAAAAATATAAACTTATTATTAATTAAAAATTTTTTATTTAAAAATCCGTGGGCTGCTTGATATCAATTAATTTTAATATTTGATAGATATCAACTATTGTAATAGAGTTATTATAAAAATATCGTAGAAAATACCTGTAAATAATTAAATTGAAAATAAATTAACTTTATTCAAAAGAGAAGTTATTAAACCAAAAAAATCATTTTGAAGTGTTTCATTGTCTTGAATAAAGTTAAAAAATTTTGAACTGTAAAATTTTTATTGGTCTATAAAAATTTTATTTGATTCATAACCTTTTTTCATCATTCAATACAATAGAATTATTCAGAATTACTTCCATGTTTCAAGATTTGTATCGAACCAGGTAAATTTTTTTTCAATCGATTGATGTCAATTTTTATAGAAAATATTATTTGATTACTTTTTCATATAATATTCTTACGAAAGAATGAAGTACTTACCAACAAATACATTATGTTTCGGCTTTTTTGATATGAAAGTGTTTAATTGCTTATGATAACTTTCTAAGAAATTATTTGTTCGATTCCGTAGTTTATAAACAGAAATCTGCTCTGCCCCTTCTTGCTTCAACCATTGCTTTTTATAATAATTCAGGTAATCTCTGAAATAATCGCCAAAATGGTTTAAGCATTCTTTTTCAATTTTTTCGTAAACACTTTCAATGAATTCAGCTGGTAACAAAGCAAGAAGTTTTAATCGGTTCAAAACAATGAAAAGTTCCGGGCGTTCTTCTTTAGAGTTATCCTTGTCTATTAATTTCTTATCCTGAGCATTTTTGATCAAGGCCTATTAAAATAGAAAATAAAGTGTAAGTATCTTTTTGTGATTACAAATATACACAAATATAACTTGTGTAATTTTTTGGGCCCTTCGAGCGTGAAAATCGAATTTTTGTTCGGAACATCGCTTTTTTTTTTTTAACTTCCCGCTAAGAAAATTGAAAATTTTCGAAAATCGGGAAGTTATTGGTTTCACCCCGTTTTTCGAAAATCGAGTTCTCATCAGATCTTGACGTTTTGAGGTCCTAGAAAGCTTCCCTGAATGTTTTCGCGATGATGTCCGTATGTCTGTGTGTGTGTGTGTGTGTGTGTGTGTGTGTGTGTGTGTGTGTGTGTGTGTGTGTGTGTGTGTGTGTGTGTGTGTGTGTGTGTGTGTGTGTGTGTGTGTGTGTGTGTGTGTGTGTGTGTGTGTGTGTGTGTGTGTGTGTGTGTGTGTGTGTGTGTGTGTGTGTGTGTGTGTGTGTGTGTGTGTGTGTGTGTGTGTGTGTGTGTGTGTGTGTGTGAGTAAACATGTAAACCTCCTACAACTTTTGGACGATTTGGCCGATTTCATCGCGGTTAGCGCAGTTCGAAAGAGCTTGGGCATAATCACATTTTGAGTACAATTTGGACCAATTGCGGCCGGTAGATTTTGAGAAATCTTAAAAAAACCCCGAAAAATTAGCGGGAAGTTAAAAATTATTTCTAATGTGGTTATTTTGGAATAACTTTTAAACGGCTCTACCGATCGATTCTAAAAACAAATCAGCTTTCAACATAAAAAAACTACGTCGATCGCCACCATGTCAGTGAAAATCGGTTGATTCGTTTGAGAGATATCTTGAACAAAAAAAAACTGAGAAAAATGTTTTTTCGAAATTACTTTGAAATTCCTAGTTTGATTAATTCAAACTTGACGATTTTTCACGAGGCTATAAAAACTACGTCGAATTCCACCTATCGTGTAAAAATCGGTTAATTCATTCAAAAGTTATTGCGTCTTGAAAATTCAAAAAATCGTGTTCGATGAAAATTTTATTAGACTTTTGAGCTCGAAGAGCTCCAAAGCAGAGAAAAGCTATCTCTTTGAACTCGGAGAGCTCATTGTTCTGGCATCAAATAAAAAGATTGGAATAATTAAACTAACCTGACTATAATGGAAATAACAGGTTTTTGTTTTAATGCCAGGAAAAACCTCTTTTAGACTATTTCGTAATGCAATTTCATAATCAGTCATGGAATATTTTGGCCTGAAATTTTTGAAATGCTCAGCCAGAAATTGAAATACTCGCAAATAACAATCAGTGCTTTTGTTGTTCATAAGAACCCAAGTGCAAGGTATAGCCTATAACAATTCAAAGAAAATTCCAATTACTCGTTAATAATTTATGTTCAAATATTGTATTGTACGTAATTTTAATTTTTACTAATTTAGTATCCCGTCAAATAGCTAAAAAGTATGTTTTGTCAGCGCCTTAAGAACGTATATCAAGCTTACGCAAAATAATATTTAATAATCACAAAATTTTCATCCAAAATCAAATGAAAAATTGTGAAGTACCTTTTGACAATCGTTATCAGTTCGTAATTGAACCATAACTGTCATCAATTGCCCATTATGCACATGCAGATCAGGAAATGCGTCAAAAGTCGCGTCAGTTGAAATAACTTCTACGAAAGGACTAATTTCTTCCAAGCAATCTGCATCGTACATAAGAACAACAGTGGCTTCCTTCACTTCACGCTTGCTGTTTTGGACTGGAAATGTTAAAAGCTTCGCTATTAATTGCATTTCCTTATGCAATCCATATTTTAATTCTTCGGTGGAACTTTCCATGCTTCTTCCAAATTCCATCAAATTATTCGAAGCTAACTTAATATTAGTATTAACCGGATTTTCTTTTTTAATAGATCGCTGCACCCTCTTACGTAAAGTACACAACGATAGAGATGATGTCATTTCAGGTTCACTGAAAAAAAAAAATAATGTTAAGATTCATTACTTTCAGATAATTAAAAATTAAACTCTTATAATTTATAATTCCGGATTTGTTGTTATCAGGATTTTAAAATGATTCATAAAACAATAAATATATCAATTATTTTCGGTTGTATCTTTTGATTTTATACTAAGCCAATTCCTTATGATGACGTTTTATTAAGTTATATGTCATCAAAGTCATATTTAACGCAGACAATCGATTTTATAGCTATACACATATTTTAAAAAGTGAAGAGAAAATATCACCTATAATCAAATTCTTTAATGGTTAAAAGTTGGAGAAAGATTAAAAAATTTTAATTTCAATTGATTATATAACACAAGTAAAAAGTTAATAGTTTGGACACAGAAAGAGATTAATTTCATTAAAACACTGACAAATTATAGCACAAAATAGTAAGAATGTATGAAAAGTTGCATACTTACTCTCGTTCCAAAGCTTTCACAACTTGTTTCGGTTTTACAAATGGTAAACAAGAAAATAGTCTTAGAGTTTGACAAAATTTAGTGTCATCAGCCAACTTAAGATTTCGACTATGTTTGTGACGATATTTGTTAGATTCTTTGAATTTGTTGTCAATCATAACACCACCACCATTGCACCGCTTTATCTTGGAATTATCATAAATACATTTAAAATACCTAAACAACAATTTAATGAGAAAAAATTAGTTCCTATTGGCTGAATCGACCATAATTTGTAGTTCTATTAATATTTTATAAATTGATTATTGTAAGGAATTTAAAACTTAATAATAACCACATTTTTTTTCCTAAACGTTCATTGAAATATGAATTTTTTAAATGATAAGAATATCCAAAAAAGGACCATTTCTGTCGAGGTGCACGCTTTATTTTCACCATTGCGAAAAATTTTAATTATTATTACGACTAATAACCATAAAAATTGTAATTCCAAGGCAAATGTAATCAACTATTATCATATATATGAACAACAAATTGACTAAGACATTACATGACTAACTTCATTACAGATATTTGCTCAGGGTCTATTTTAAGAATAAATCACATAACAAAAAATATGGTTGTCACCGAAATAAAAAATTTTTAGAAATTTTTATGAGTGAACTTAGCAGACAACAGACAATCGAAAACTTTGACAATCGATATCTCAGCGAAAGAATCGAATTTACAAAAATAAAAAAATGGAGTCATCAAAGCTTGGATATTTACAACGGTATTTATTTGTATTTAAAAAAAAAATATTTCTTGGACAAGGATTTATAAAACGAAATTTCGACGAATGCTCCAATCAACAATTTCTGGCGGGGAAATTGAAAATGAGGAATAAAATTACAATCGGGTATAGTAAAATTACAAAACATATATAGCTCTGTGAGATTACTAATTTTACAAAACGGTTTTGTTATTTTACAAATATTTTTAGATTAGCTGAGTTTGTAAAATTACAATACTTTCCTTGAATTTTACTTGAATTGAAATAATAAAAAAGAAAGATTTGATTTAATCTTTGTTAACATTTTATTTTTATGAAGCGCTAACTAGATTTTGCATCTCACGTAGACCAAATTTTTACAACTCTGATGATATAAAGTGATAATAGTATTTACCCTAATTAAGAATCGAACGCGAGCCGCGCGCTTGCCAGACCGATACCTAACGTCCTACGCCGTACGACCGATAGGTGATTTAACATCTCATTATTCTTATAAGCTAATCCTATGTGGTGATTGAGCTTTACGGCTTATTATTTATTATTTACATTATTTGTGTTATTTAATGCTGTTCATTGATGAGAAATAACTAACTTTTACATTATTTATAATTCATTGAATATTATAAAAATTAAAGTCTAACATATACTCATTCAAATATATTGATTTCGAAATAATCGCTTGAGCGTAATATTAAAATTTATAAAAGATAAATGATGCCTCGAATTTATTATTACAAATAAACAACCATAGACTTAAAATTAGTAAAAATAAATATGACGAACATTGTTATTTTTTGATACATTAGTCTCATTCTTGTAAAACTGAAAAGTATTTTTTTTTTAATTGGAAAACAGTGAAGTAGAATTACAATTCATTTAATATAATAAAAATTGTCTGGTAACATTACATTGCGCTGTGTAATTTTACAATGAAAATTGTAGAAATAAAAAAAAACTTGTAAAATTTTTTATGAGATTATTGTAATGTAAATTACAATATTGTTTTGTGATTTTATATACAATTTGCCGAATCAGATCACAAGTAATGTTTGCAAAATTAAAAAGCTTCTTCTTAAAAATTAACGAACGGTCCTGTAATATTACAATGCGTGTTAGGTTTGTACATGAAGATTGTTAAATTACAATACATCTGACTAGATTTCCTGACAGGTGTTGGAAAATTACATTAATTGTATTTTATTTAGCATTGCTATACACTGATTTGTAATTTTACTTACCCTGATAGCCAAGTTGGTCGCAACTTTCCCGCAATATGCTGCCGCAACTTGTCACCAAGTTGGCAGCAAGTCTTGAAAATGCTCTCGGTTGGTGTCAACTTGTTCACCAAGTTGTCAGCAAAAACTACTTCTGAATTTTTTCACATCAAGTTAACGACAAGTTTCACAAGAAATTGGGCGACAAATTGCGGCAGTAAATTGGTCTTCTTTTTCTCAGAAACTTGTAGCCAACTTGATGCCAACAATTACAAATTCAGAACTTGACCGCAAGTTGTCACTAAGTTGGTGGCAACTATCTGACACCAACTTTGTTGGTTTGAAACTCTTTCTATCAGGGTATTATTTGTTTTGTAATTTGATTGTAATTTTACAAAAATTTTTAACAGTGTATGAGTCTCAAAACAGCCAATGGCTATTAACCTCCAACAGTAAAATTTAACCGCCAATTGACAATTCAAATAGCCCAATTGGCGGAAAATTGCCCAATCTGGCAACACTGCTATGAGATACCATTTTTAGTACACACAAAGTACTGTCTTTTTCTATGTAACGTGAGCAGCATGGTAGTGACCTCTATCGAATATTTCATTGCTATGCACAATTTCGATGTGATATTTTCTAAAGGTTATTCTATTCTATGTGATATTCTATTGTCATTATTGAAAGACATAAACACTGCATAACCATTCTCAAAGATTTAATTTCATAACATTCTATAATTTTTTAACATTTTTTGACAGAAGAAGGATTTATACATTTTCATAAGTATTTAATTTCAAAAATTGAAATTAATTTTTTTTTAAATTAATCAAGTTTATTTATATATTGTCATGGCTAATTTATTCTTTATTAACCAAGAATTTTTTAAATCTGAAGATTTCGACAATGTTGTTAAAAAATATCAAAATGAAACCCAATATACTTTGGGTAAATACGATTCTCGAACCATGGAGACTTACTGTAGAAAAAGTGGTAAAAATGTTGATGATTATCCCAATTTATCACATTATTATTATTACATACGTTGCTCAAGAGGAGGAAGTTATGTCCCAAAAAGAAAATGCAGCGTTCATTCCCGAAATGTTAAGTAAGTTATTATTTTTTTATTATCATATTGGTTAGACTATACTCGCACTCGACCGACTTTAATCCCCGTGTAAAAAAGTTGCGGGATTCCGCCGGTAATCCGCAGGTGATCCGCAGGGGATCCGCTGAATATCATGTGGAAGTCATATTTTGACACAAATAGGAATTATAAATGCATTCCGGATGAATTCCGGATGAATATCCAAAAATAATATGGAAAGAAAGTTAGTGATAGATTGTAATGGTTTTATTATAAATCGAGACGTAAAATAAGAAATATTAAAAAAAAGAAATTAGCACTAACAAAGTAATATTTTGAGCTATTAAAAAAAAATTAATTTTTAAATAATAAATTTGTACCGAATTTTAATGAAGAGTTATCCGATTGTTGATAAGCTTCGGTATTTTTGCCCACTCCTTTACCGGTAGGGAAGTTGTATCACTCTTCCCTGTAAGAGGACCATCTCGTCATGACAGATTATTACTTCAGGATACTAAGAAGAAGGAATTTTAGAAGAGGAACTAGGTCTTTTCCATCACGACATCAAAGAGCTTATTTGTAAGAGACTGCATGATTGAGCGTACCCCGAAAACAACGAAAATCGAAAGAAAAGCAATATTCGCCACGTTACGATGAACCATTAGGCTCCCAACATTAAAAATACCCTGCCTATTTAAATATTTATCATTTTTTGTCGGAATATCAATGGATTTTAGGCTGGAAAGTATGCAAAAAAATCAGGAAGACGGTTGACCCTAAAGGCCATCCCTGCAACTTCCCGCTGAGCCCATACCTAAACGCTTAGAATTCCACTGATTTTGTTCTTGAGCCCTCTAAGCTCAAAAACATAATTTTTGTGTTCGTCACAAAATGACGAATAGTATATTACACTATTAGGGCAGAAAGTTTGAGATTTCTGCACTGCGCGCCATGATCATGGCGCGCAATTCAGAGCTCTCAAACTTCTGCCCGTATAGTGTATACTATTTTTTTTTATAGCCGGTCGAAAGTACGTAAAATATTTAATGTACTTCACTGAAAAAAAATTGATACCTGCCCCCGACATTTGCGGCACGAGCGAAGCGAGTGCTGCTGGTCGGGGGGAGAGGGGGAGGGAGGGGGGCAGGCATCAAATAAAAAAAAATTAATTTAAAATCAAATAAAAAATAATTAACAAAAATTCTTTTTGAAAAATTTTTAGATTAAATAAAACTGGAATTTCTTGAATTCAACAAACATAATAAAGATTATTCTCGGTTAAAAAAAAAAAAACGAGCATATTATCTGAAAATTAATAATAATCAATAAAAATCAAATTAAATAGTTGTCACTGCGAACATTTTCTAAATAATTCATTAATTACATAAAGTTGATCCATTTTACACACGTCACTGTCAAACTGAATCTTAGTACAGTACAACCTGGTTATAAGTTACATCGGATGATCTACCCACCCTTACGGCAGTTATATCTTTATCTATATCTCCATTTATACTTAAAATATTTTATGTAAGTAGAAGAAAGAAAGAAATATATCCAAGTTGTATTGTACAATAAATAAACTGGTTAAACGATTAAACATGACATTTTGAATCCTTGAAAAGAGAGAAACTAAATAGTATTACTAAGTAATGAACGCAACAAGAACATGTTTTATTTTCAAAAAACTTGAAAACAATACAGTTTTTTAAGTTAATTAATTATGAGTCATTGCAAGAGAATAATAAAATACCATCAACATTTTGGGCTTAGAACATTAACCAAATTAACATTGAAAAATATCAATATGTAGAACTTTTAAATAACAAAAAAAAAGTGAGAAATTATTGCTTTTAAACATCATTTTCAGGTTCGCTTCCATCATCATTTTTATTTTTCTTATTAGCATGATCTTCATTTTGGTGTTTAGCATCATTTTTATTATCGTTGTTGCTTTTTAAACTCTCACGAATGGTGGAAAGCATCTTTCCGACACACTTTTTAAATTCTGCCGCATTTAACTCTCGGCCATTTGCAGTATGGATCGTCACATATTCTATTGAAAACAATTATGATGAGATTTAATGAAGTGATAGTTCGTATCGTTAAAGTAGGGTAGGGCGGGACTAGTTGATCGTAGGGGTAAGTTGTGCAATCGAAATATCTCGAAAACTAAGCAACTTACAACAAAAGTGTAAATGGTGAAAAAAGGGTTACGAGAGGAGAACACATCGCGCGAAAGTCAACTGCCGTCCGATGTTTAGACTAACTGACAAATTTTTTCTTTTTTATTTACATAAAAAAAAAAACAGGTCTTCAGAATTTTTCTCCTAAACTCGCTTAAAAATGCTATTTTGTGATCACGAAAGTATTCAAAGATGACTTAATGTTTGCCCTTTCGATTATATATGATTGTTTATTTTTAATTCTTATCATTCTTTTATAATCTAACTTTTATTTTGTTGCCTCAATTGGGGCTAGTTGAGCAAGGCGCTGACTGCGTGTTAAACCAGCCCTACTAGATTTTCGATATTGAAAAATGAAATTTTTCTTCACTAAATTAATAATTATCAATTGATTTGTACACGAGATGATTTAATATAATGTGTAAAAATTAAAATAAATATATAACATAATTATAATTAATATTGTTATGTTTATAACTATTATTACAATCATAATTATACGAATGTAGAATTATAATAAATTAAATATTTGCTAGTTAATTACAATTTTATTTTGTTTTTATATCATTCAATACAGTCATTCCGTTTATTTTAGCCATTGCACAACTAGCCTCATACTCAACTAGCCTCACTAGTGGGGCACCTTGAGCAATTTGGAGCATTCGCGTATTTCCGGGAATAACTTGAAAATTTGGACTCGGATCATTTTTGTGTTGCTAGACTATTTGAAGAAGACTAAATTACGAACCTAACAGTATATGACTTGATTAAATCCGATACATCCTCTTAAAGTTATGGAAGGTCGAACCAAAAGGTGATCAACTAGCCCCGCCCTACCCTATTCTTTATAAATTCTAGTACAGACGTAAAAAATTCAGCAACATCATTATACGTGAGCTTACCGAAAATAGCTTCAAGATATTTTTCAGGCATTAGTTCTCGTCCTTTTGTTTTAACGATCGTCATCTTGGCTAACTCTTCCGTACCAACAATTAATTTGAATAATTGACGAGTCATTTTTCTTGGATTTTTTGTATTACTTTCCGTAATTAGATCCAATTTAAATCGATTTACAATTATCCCAGATTTTTCGACTAATTCTACCTATTAAGATATAAAATAAATTTTTAAAAAATTATTTGTTTGCTCCCTTTCCAAACAAAAAAAAAAAAATACAACATATTTAGGGCTGATTTCATTTGACGAAATATATTTATCTTTGAAATTTATTCTTGGTCAAAATGAAAAAGAAAAACATTAAAACGGAAATAATCAAATAAAAAAACTGAAAAACATCTGGAGAATCATTCAAATATTTTACGATTTCTCCCGAGCCCAAAAAAATCACGAAGAATGAAAGCCTACAGAAAATAACTAAGTGGAAAAAGGTCGATTTTTGCGAAAATAATTCGGAGGGAATACCACTGTGACAGTCGAAAAAAGAGGTGATTTTCTGAAATTTTTTGATAGGAAAACAAAGGAATTTGGGGATCAGATTTTTTTATTTTATTAATGGTACATTAAAGATTATTACCTTAAATTTTTATTAAAAAATTTTTAATTATTACAAAGTTATTAACAATCTCGTAGAGCACTAGATAAAATTTCCCCCTTCATGGTCGGATCGATAACTCAAAAACGTATCATGTGAATAGAAAACCCCAAATTGCTTTTTAATCAGTAAGGATGTAGTTATCGTTGCACGTACGCCATTTTGAAAATTTTCTCATTATTTTCAATGTTTTTTTGCTTTAACCCGGCTAAAAAAATTTTTAAAATCAAAATTTTTAAAATTCTGTACGTGCAACAATAACTACATCCTTACTGATTAAAAAGCAATTTGGGTTTTTATTTTCAGATGATCGTTTTTGAGTTATCGACCCGACCATGGGGGAATTTTCTCCAGTGCTCTACGAGATTGTTCATAACTTTGTAATAATTAAATATTTTTAATTAAAAATCTAGAGTAATAATCTTCAATGTACCCTTAATAAAAAAAAAAAAAAAAACCCGATCCCCAAATTCCTTTCCCTGTCAAAAAAATTCCCGAAAATCAGCTTTTTTTTCGATCGTCACAGTGATGTTTACTCTCAAAAAGTATGTAACACTGACTCTATAAAACGAGTATACCGACGTATAATGCACGTTTATTAAATTTGAGCTCTTTATACTTGGGCTTTTTATAAAATAATTGTCTTCTAAAAGTAAGATCTATCAGTGTATTCGTAAATAAGTAATAGCTAAGCATGCAAAGCTGTCCTCGGAATAATGGTTATAAAACTTAAAGAAGACATAAGTATCTTGACGGAAAAATTCGCAGATAAAGATATTTTTGAACAAATATCCTTCCACATTCAGATTAAATTAACGAAAAAATATTCACTATAGTTAAACCTGCAAGTCTTTTAATAAAATATATTTAATTAAAAAACTTTCGATAGAAATCAAGTTCAAACCTCCTTTGCTTTTGGCTTTTTGTCCTTCCGATGTTTGTTACTCCTGCTTTTACTTTCACTTCTGCTCCTATTCTTACTCTTTTTTTTCTCATGCCATTTCAAAAATTCTTCGAAAAGTTTTTTACCTGTAAAATAGTTAAAAATTCAATAATAAAAATTGTCAAAAACAATTAATACAGCTGACTGTTAATAATTCAAAAATAATAGGATTATAAAAATTAAAAACTAAAATTTTTCCAATTCTACTGATTATCTCCTTAACTCTTTCAACGTCCCTTGAATTGGAACTTTGATAATTTTATAAATAAAATATACAAACTAACACCAAGTATTTAAGTGCTTCCCTCATTCATTATTAGAGGATTTTGAGGCCACAATGGCATAAAAATCAGCAAATTTCTTATCCTCCACAATATTCCCGAACCAACACTTGAGTTAACTGCTGTGTCGTTAATATCCTCTTAAATAAAGTAAATATAATAAATATAATATAATGAATCTTTCAGTTCTTCGCTAACTGATTTTCAGAAAATCTTTGCGACCTGTAAATATGTAAAAATCAGAGGCTCCCTAGGACAACTGGAACACCTCTGTATCTATCCTTTTCTAATTAGTTCACAAATCAATTTTAGTGTCTCGAATTATTAGGTCAGCTATATTGATTATAATACATAATACCAAATAAATTTATAGAAAAAAATAATTTGTAAATGAAAAATACCACTTAAGTTATCGCTAGTGTCACTTGAATCATCGCTTGAACTGGATTTTTCTCTTCTTAATTTTTAGGTTTGTGAGATCGTTGACTAGATTCTACTTTTTATCAGCACCAGTTCCTTTTCGTTTGTTGCATTTTTTTCTAAAAATTTTATTTAATAATTATATACTTAGAAGTAGTTTAACCATGATATTAGGAAAAAACTAGAATTAAAATTAACTTTATAAAATTTAAACTCAAAGTAACGTTGAGTTGAAAAAATTATACGAATTAATGTGGGCTAATTACATATATAAGCTAAATAAATTATAATTAATTTTTATTACCGCTCGATTCAGTATCAGAAGAATAATCTTCAATTTGCTCTTGATCTTGGTGATGTTTTGATCCCTGAGAACCAGTCTGTTCTTCATTATCACTGTGAATTGATTCCATCGTTGAACGTGTTTCTGCCTTGCTGCTTGATTTAATTTTATTGAGTATATCTATAAGTATAGAAAATAATTTATTAATAAATTTAAGGTTAAACTTAAATAAATTCTTTAGTTTCATGATTGCTTTTGAATGTAATTTTATACTTCAATATTAACAAAAAATAAATTCATCACGAAAAACTTTTTTAAAATTTATCCAAATAAGTATACCGGTTTTTTTTTTTTTATATTTTTAATATAATAATAAAAAAAATGCTTTTCATATATACTAAAATGTCAACTGTTTGTTTAATTGTGATTTTTTTTCAAATCTAAAAATTATGATTTTTTTAAGTTTGTCGTCCAATTATTGGATTAATTTTAAGAAAAGCAATTTTATTAGTCGAAAAAAATATGAAACAGTAAGGTCACCATACTTAAATTGCATTGAGTTTGAAAAATTATAAAATTCAAAACAAAATCAGTAAACTAGTATTAACCTTTATCACCTGTCGGTCTACCATCAGAAAGACGTTCATTGGATTGATCTTTATCTTTACGATCTAGTCGTTTTGATCCATGAGCAACAGTCTGTAATTGACCATCAGTAAGAACTGCTTTTTGGGTTGTTAACGGTGTTGGCCTTAATTGATCTAGCACAATAAATACATTCTTACAGATTTGGCAAAATAAAAATTTGACATAAATAAAAAAAATAAATAAATCGTTAAAATAATCATAAAGATTTTCATAAAGTCATACTAAAATATAATCTTAATTTGAAACAAAATTTGATATTTCTCTGCACAAATTTAAATATTGATCTGATTACTTTGAAAGTATAAATAAAAAAAAAAATTCTATTAAAAAAAAAGTTGCTAATTGGCAGAATCTAAAATATTTTATACTTATTAAAAATTAAGTAAAGTTGAGATATTAAAATGATTAATTTTGATTGTAATTTAAGTTATTTACCATCAGTCAAATCATCCTTGTTGCCAGTGCAAAAGATTGATTGCTGATCAACAATTTTTGCGTCAATAGGATTCGGTTCTTTGTCTTTTTTACTTCTACCTTTTTTTCCCACATTCTTAGCCTCAACTCCTGGTTGGACTGCTTTTTTCAATAAGTTTCCCGCTTCATCCACCGTCTGTTTATTTAAATATTCCTCGTCATCTTTTCAAAAATAATTATTTAAATTAGTTATTCAAATTCATCAAAATTTATTATTAGTATTATTAATAAACTAATATTAATTAAATAGAAATTTTGAACATTTCATGGTTTTAAAATTAAAATTTTTTACTTACCATCTTGTAATAGTATCCCAGACAGCAAGCAAGTCAGAAAGATTTCTGGAAGATGTCTTTTTAAAGACGTCTATAAGACGTCTAACTATGACGTCTTAACGATCTCATTTTTCAGAACTCTCAACCAAGAAATCTTCGAGAAGTCTTTTTTCTGACTTCGTAAGATGTCAAAATTATGAACTCTTTAGGAAGTCTTTTTTCTGAGGTTTAAAATGTTAAATTTGGCGCATGCGCATGGTGGTACAACATGCAAATTTTTTTCGCTTTATTATTTTTCTTACATAACCTACAAAACATATGTTTATTTACATTCCTCACAGTAGTGCGGAATCTGCAGCTTATCTTTAACTAATTATTTATATAAAGTCGATATAATTTTTTAAATTAAATACGTACTGAGATTGTGTGATTGTATTATACGTATAATCTTAGTTAAAAATAAAAACATACTTGATCAATGTCAATATCAGTTAAGTTATATATTCTATTGGGAGACTTACTGATATTGGATAATTATCCAATGATTTGAATCATCCCTTTATTTTTCAGGTAACGTATAAATAAATTTTTTTAATCAATATAGATGTGATTTCTAATTTTTAATTAATTAAAAATATTTTTGAGCAGGATGTCTTACAGAAAACGATTTCAAGAGTTATCTAAAAGCCAGAAAAATCGACGATTAAAAAGACGCTGTCAACAATCAATTTTAGAGACTGTTTCATGTGCAAAAAATTTGATTAATGTTCACTCAAGTGACAGTGATCCAGACAGTAATAATGATAAAGAAGTGATGAACGATAATGATCATAGTTGTGATGATTCTAATTTTAAATCCGCTGAACCAAATACTGCTGAAATTGCTGATATTGTTAATTGTAATAACACAAATAATAATAATAGTTATGGTGATAATAATAATACTACTACTACTACTACTACTACTACTACTACTAGTACTACTACTACTACTACTACTACTACTACTAATAATAATAATAATATTGATATTAATGTCTTAGAACCGATTCCCAGAAATATTGAAAAATTAACTTTAAACCAAGAGCTATCTCACTGGAAATGTCAGTTTAATATCACTCAAGCAGCATCAAGTAACTTACTAAGTATTCTTCGAAACGTAAAATCAACAGAAGATTTAAAAATCTTCCACTAGATAGTCGTACGTTATTAAATACTCCTAAAAATACCACTGTTCGCTCTGTTCCTCCTGGAGAGTATTTCCATTATGGGTTGGAAAAAGGATTAATTAATCAACTGAAAGTTATCGATATCAGTCAGTTCAAAGACGTTATTCAGATCAACGTGCACATTGATGGCTTGCCAATATCGAAAAGCTCGACAAGCCAACTTTATCCAATATTAGCAGAAATTTATCCAAAAGTTGCTGTACCTTTTGTTGTTGGTTTATATCATGGTCTAAGTAAACCAGATGACTGTAATGAATTTCTCATGGATTTTATCGAAGAGTACAAAATTTTACAAGCTACAGGTTTCCAACATTATTGTCACAAATTCAAAGTAGTTATTAGGGCTGTAATTTGCGATGCACCTGCAAGATCTTTTGTTACACTTACAAAAGGCCATGGTGGTTATTACGGCTGTGGTAAATGTATTCAAGAGGGTGAATACAATGATCATCGGATGTTATTTCTTGACATGAATTCACCATTACGTACAGATTCAAATTTTGTTGATCGAATTAATAAACATCATCACTTAGGAAAATCAAAATTAGAAGAATGTGGTATTGGTATGGTGTCTCAGTTTCCAGTGGATTACATGCATTGTGTTTGTCTGGGAGTATCAAAAAAAATACTCAATATGTGGATAAAAGGATGGCGTGTAAATGAGAAAAAATTACTGAAATTATCTCATAGAATGACTAAAGAAATTTCAACCTATCTAAGTCTTATCAGTAATTGGATACCCTCTGAGTTTGTGCGAAAAACAAGAAAATTGGACGAATTAGATCGGTGGAAAGCGACTGAATTGCGATTGTTCTTATTATATGTCGGTCCTATTGCTTTACAACTGCATTTACCTAGTAAATATCTCTATCATTATAATTGTCTTCACTGTGCAATAAGAATATTATGTAATGAAAAAGATTGCATTAAAAATAATGAATGTGCGAAAAAATTGTTGAGACATTTCGTTTCCGAGGGTATAAAATTATATGGAAAAAATTTTGTTATATTCAATATTCATAATTTAATACATTTACCGGATGATGTGATTAAATTTGGTCCTTTGGATTTGTTTAGTGCTTTTAGTTTTGAAAGCTTCTTGTCTTTTGTTAAAAATCTTCTAAAAAAAGGTGATAAACCTTTACAACAACTTCATAATCGTCTTGACGAACGGGCAAATTGTGGTTATCAATCAAAAGTAAACATAAATCTAATCAAACCGGAACTATTGCAATATAATGCTAAAAAATCTATTGATATAAAAGCTTCCTCGTATAATATTATTAATTATGGAAAGTTTAAACTTTCAGCTAATACGAACTGTGATAAATTTTGTTATATTAATAATTATGATGTGTTTCGTGTCGATAATATTTGCTTAATTGATAACGAGATTACATTACAAGGTCACAGATTATTAAACCCAGAGAGCATAAAAAATTATCCACTCGATAGCAAGTTACTTCATATAGTCATCGGTAATGAATGGTCAAATCGTTTAAGTATTAAGGCAACCGAAGTCTTGAAGAAAGCTGTTTGCTTACCTTTTAAGAAATCTTTTTATTTTTTTCCACTTATCCATTCAAATATATAAAATGTACATTAAAAGATGAACGAGCTTTTTTTTTAGTGTAAGGCGTAATGTTAATAAAATTTTATCAAATTATTGTAATGAAAAATTCGCTGATTTATTTAAATTGTAATTACCCGCCCGTTTTCTTATCTTACAAAACAGAAGCAGCGCTGCTTGTAAATTCAATCGATATACTTATACATGCAATCGTGGGTTAATATGTATGTATACACACTAGCGCATACGTAAAGCCTAATCAATACTTGTTACTGCTTATTTTTGTATACTCTTGTGATATAAAGATAATATTTTAATAACAAAGTTTTATATCTACGATTATAGTAAGCTTACTTAATTATTTATTTACTAAAAGTTTTAAATTGTAATAAGCTTGATTTCATATATGATAAAAGTAATTAATGATGTATGTGTATTTGGCAATTACAAAAAATAACCTTACTTTATTCAGACAATTGTTATATGACTTCCAACATTTGCAGATGCAACTAATAAGTAGTTGAATGATTCAATAAACGAAAAAATAACTATACAAATTTTATAATCAAGTATTCTTTAAGTTAAATAATTAATTTTTTTTGTTTATCAAAAATAACTTCGTTCGATATTTTTACTTGCAAAAATAACTTATTCGAAAAACGACCATTTTCTTTATTTACAAATTCTATCTTAATATAAAACTTATTGACACAGCTTATAAATAATTACAAATTCTGATCTTAATCATTTTTATTATCTTGATTCAAACTTTAATTAAAATAAAATTTTATTTTTTTGGTTAGATGTTTTTGTTGTTTTTTACGATACTTGGTGTTCAACCGTACCAGAATCTTGGTTGAATAAAAATGTCAAACTTTGAAATGGCCACCCAAAAGTGAAAATCCGACGACTGCTGCAATAAAGCAAAATAATCCTAAAAAAAGCTGGGCGACGATCCAATATTCCAGACTACTTGGACCCTTTCGTAAGTATAATATTCTGTTATTACATTAAATTGATTACAATTGTAAATATTTCAAAAGATTTTTCGTTTATACAAATAGAAAATTATTTAGGTGTATCTTTTTTATGCACTATTGAAATCTTTTTAACTCGTTTAAATTTTTTCTTTTGCTTTTAATAAGTTTATTTTATTTACAGAAACTTATGATATAGCTAGATCAGTAGAGATTGCTGCCGTCGACCTGTCAACTAGTGATGAAACAGCCTTCTCAAAACTCCAAGATGGCAAATTATTAGATAGAAAGCGTAATCGCAAACCTCCAGTACGTTATCGCAAAGAAAATTCAAGTGATATACCATCTAGTGATGATGATGGTAGTGAATTTCAACCAGATGTTACTGATACTATATCAAGAGATGTATTCGCATATGATACAACTCAAAATTTAGATGATGGAAATCTAATTGAGACACAGGAGTTAGACTATGGCAATTTTTTTAATGATCACCCCGATCACTCTTCTAAGCGAGAGACAAAAAAAATAACTATTAGAAAAAGTGAAATTATACCTAACCTTATTAGGAGCTATGTACCTCAACGTTCAGATGAAAAAATAGGTACTCTAGCAGCTACGAAAACCATTAAAGTGGCAAAAGACATAAATGAGAATAATGTTGAATCAACTACTACCGCTAAGTCTACTATTCAAGTTTCAAGTCGGGAAACTAGTCCTATAAATCAACTATTTCCAACTCCTGTTTCTAATGAACAAGTAACTAAGAAAGTTGATGCTGAGATTCTAAACTTAGAATGTTCTCCTAATTGCTGCGGTAAATATATAAAGTTTAATTCATTATCCTTTTGTGTTCTATTTTTAATACAATGAGAATTTTTAAAAACATTTCATTTGTAATGACCATACATTCATTATTATTAATAACTATTCAACAATAGTACTGTGTTTATTTTGTTTTATCCACAGCTGCATGTAGCTTAAAATTAAACACGATTTTACGTTTGTTAAACACGCTAATAATCAATCAAGAAAACTCCAATCTTCCTTCCGCCACTTCAAGACACTCTCTAAGTTCACAATCACCTCCAAGTTTATTGCCGAATTTTCCGCTTATTAAAATTGAACAATTAACAAACTTTAATAAGCTATTGAAAGATAATGATACTGCACGGACTCAATATGTAAATAATTATTTTAAATTGCAGCTAACTGTATATTTATTTTGATTATCTGTGACTCACAAAATTAATTATTTTTTTCTTATTTACGTCTGATGTTGTTTAAGGATCTTACAAAATATGAAATCCATATGTAACTTATTAATTTTTCTTTTGTAGATTGAAATAATTACCAAGAGGCGTGATCCAAATGCTAAAAAACATACTCGTGCTGTTTTGTCATATCTTCTAACAGATGAGTTTGCTCGTCCACTTTCTTGGACTGGCCAAAAGAAAACTATTAAAGTAAAAGGAATGGCGTTTGTTGAAGTTTTGATTGGTGAGTTTATAGAACAAATTTATATTTTAATTTAAGTGTTGGGAGACATACTACGGTTTAAATCACAAACCGTTTTTTAGTTATCTATTTAAGTATTTAACTCTTCTTGAATCACACTCCAAAATTTTTGAATTGCAAAATAATAATAAGTTATTAAGATAAATTAATGATATTATACAATTCGATTAGGTTTCAGTGTATATTTTCTTTTTTGTATTTACAAAAATTAATAATGAGAAATCTGATTTTTAAACCAATTAATATGGTGGAAAAAAAAAAAGAAAATAATCGATATGAAGATTATTCTGGACTTGTGTGAAAACAATACAAACAACCGACTCTTATATGTAAACTAGTAAAAAAAGTACATGATACAAATATATATCTAAAACGTTCAGTTATTTTTAAAACGCAAAATAAAAGTAGAATTGAATTTCGAAAAGATAAGATTGATTTAAGAATATGATTTATCTTTTGGTATTTATCATTTTCTTTATTTCCAGCAACTATATCTCAGAGCAACCCTGACAGCTCAAATGGAATGATTGAATCGGCAATAAAGTCATGGTTGCAGCACAGTGGTGACCGAATCGATTATCGTGCAAAGAATCAAATGCAATAAATAATAAAATAATTTTTTTGGTATTTTATAATTATCTTATTTATATACAAGTTATAAATCGGCTGGAAGGGGAGCTACTGCAACATATGAAGCTATCAACAAAAAGTTTCAAGAATTTTTGTTGTTTATAATTTATAGCTTGTAAAATTATTATTATATTAATAATAAAAAGAATTATAATTATTTAAATTGTTATTATTACTATCCTACAAAATCGTCTGTCTGAAGTCAGAAAGAGCTCTTAATTCTGACTTCCTTGAGAACTCTTTCTTTGTAAGTTAGAAAGAACTCTTAATTCTGAATTCTGTAAGAACTCTTTTTTTCTGATCTCAGAAAAAAGAGCTCTTTGAGAATTCATTAAGAAGCTCTAATTTGCTCTTGAAGTGGCGCATCCGACGTCTTCAGGACGTCTTAGAGAATTCGTTTTGTAAATCATTAAGACGTCCAAATCTTAAATCAGACTTCTTTAAGAACTTATAAAGAGGTTATATTGTTTATTGGGATTTTAATAGGTAAATTTTTATTTCTTGACTTCACAACAAAGCCCGACTTGGTAGAAGCTTTTATCTTTTCAGTTTTAACCACAGATGCGTAACCCAAACCAATCCAAAAAATTAAAGAGAACATTTTTTTGGACATTATTAATATCAATATTTTTACGGTTATTTAATTATTTTCATTAACGATAAAGCGTCAATTAATTGAAGTTTGTCAACAAAAAATAAATGCGAATCGGTTAAAAAAAAAAAAAATAAAGTAAAATAGGTTAAAAAAACGTAAATAAAAAACATATGAAAGAAATTATCCCGTGAGCTATCTTATAAGTACGCATAAAATACTGGTGTCTTGATCAAATACAAAATAATGAAAGATTTTGCGCAATTATCAAGATCAACAAAGTATCGGATATTAAAAAAATGTCGAAAGGCAACCAGTTCGAATGATGACAGTTCATTTACAGGTAAATCGATAAAAGTGCTGCATTCATTTACGATCAAAGTCTTATATAAGTTGATTTTTATACAAAACTATAAGAACTCTTCACAAAAAACCACCGGGGATCACTTCGATATTTACTCTTTTTTTTTTTGAGCAAAGTTTTATTGGAGTTTTGATAAACTCTGAAAAATTATCATCGAAATTAATTAGATTTTCTAAGAAAAATGTCAGATTATATACAATTATATATGATTATATATAATTGTATATAATTATATATGTGATTTGATATATAATCATATATAATCATATATGATTATATACAATTATATATGATTATATAGAAAAATTTTTTCTCGGGTACTTTCATGACAATTTTAGGACACTTTTATGAAAATTTTAGGACACTTATGGAAATTTTAGAATAGCTTTATGACAACTTTATGATGCTGTTATGACAATTTTAGAAATCCTCATGATAATCTTAGGATTCTGTTACGCCAATTTTAGGAAAATTTCATGACAACTTCATGATAATTTTAGGACAACTTAAAAATACTTTCACGACAATTTTAGGACAACCTTATGATAACTTCACGATATTTTTAGGATACTTTCATGACAATCTTAAGACACTTTTATGACAATTTTAGGACACTTTTATGATAACTTTAGGATACTTCTATGACAACTTCATGATAATTGTAGGATACTTTTATTACAATTTTAGGACAATTTTATGACAAGTTAAGGACCCTTTTATGATAATGTTAGGATAACTTTATGACAACTTTATGATGCTGTTATGACAACTTTAGGGAAATTTTTATGATGATTTTAGCAAACTTCATGATAATTTTAGGATACTTCCATGACAATTTTAGGACAACTTCAAGGCTTCACGATAATTTTAGGACAACTTCATGATAATTGTAAGATACTTCTATGACAATATTAGGACACTTTTATGACAACTTTAGGATACTTTCACGACAACTTTAGGACAACTTTATGACAACTTCATGATAATTTTAGGATACTTTTATGATAATTTTAGGACACTTATGATAATTTTAGGATAGCTTTATGACAACTTTATGATGCTGTTATGACAATTTTAGAAAACTCCATAATAATCTTAGGATTCCTTTACGCCAATTTTAGGATAATTTCATGACAACTTCATGATAATTTTAGGACAACTCTATGATAATTGTAGGTTACTTTTATGACAATATTAGAACACTTTTAGGACAACTTTAGGACACTTTCACGACAATTTTAAGACAACTTCATGATAATTTTAGGACAATTTTATGTTGATTGTAGGATACTGTTGTGACAATTTAAAGATACTCTTATGACAACTTTATGATGCTGTTATGACAATGTTAGAAAATCCGATGATAATCTTAGAATACTTTCACGACAATTTTAGGACAACTTCATGACATTTTCATTATAATTTTAGAATAATTTTATGATAATTTTAAGATACTTTTATGACAATTTTAGGATACTTTTATGCCAACTTTATGATAATTCCAGGAGACTTAAGACAATTTTCAGATACTTATATGATTATTTTAGAATAACTTTATGATACTTTTATGTCAATTTTTATGTGTTCTATAATAAATATTCAAGCCTTTTATTTGTTAACATTGTAACATGGGAAATTTCTCATGTCAGATTATTTTTTTTTTGACTATAGACTTAAATTTGTTGATTTTGAATATTATTTAGCCTCGAGTTGGTCATACTGATGGACCGCGGAGATTCGACGCGACTGTGTCGCCCCATGTGGTGCCGACCGAAACCCAAAGCTCGAGGTAAAAGAAAATTTGAACTCGAACCGCGCCAATTTAAATATACGAATGAATGTGTCCGATTCAACTTCGATGTATCGGGTATAGTGTGACGAATGGAATCACGGAGCTTAGATAGAAGGAGCTCGAACGGCATAGGTCATTTGGTATAAAATGTGTCCTCAAAAACAGCAGCAAATAACATGTACCTATTTTCACCACCAGAGTAGCGCAACGATCACTACAATCTCTGTGACGTCACAAAAAGCCGTTAAGATTTTATGAAGTATGTAAACATAAACAAATGTAAAATTAAGTTTGCTTGGACAGTGCTGTTAAAGTGTGAAAATAATTGATAAAATAATTTAAGAAAATGGTCAAAAAGTGTTCAGTTAAAAATTGCTTAAGTGGCTCAACTGCTGAAAGAAAACGAAACGTTGAATTAAACCGTCGTCAAACGACTTTATTTCAAGTACCCAAGGTAATATAACCAATAAGTTCAATCCATTTTATTATAAGTTAATAATATATAATTTAAATTAAGTAATAATAAGAGTTAATTAATTTATATTCTGTGATTTTTCAATAAAGAGTCGAGTTTTATTTTGTAATCACTAGTTTATAAAATCAAAAATTACGGGAATTATAATCAATAATTAATAGAATGAAAGTTGAGGATAAATAAGATATAAAATTTTTAAAAGTTATAATTGATTAAAGACATCACAGTTATTTATTTATTTAAATTTTTTTTTTTTTCAAACAAATTTCTATGAGTGTGGCTATTAGCATTTACCCGTGCTAGCATTTTTCCCCTGTTTTTGCTAACACTTCAAACTTTAAAGTATAAAAAAAAAAAAAGAGAAATTGCACATTTTTTTGATTCAGCGTAATAGATGCGTACTAATATCTGAATAATCGTTGGAAATATAATTTTTTTCTTAAATTAGTGTCCCGATGCATTAAAAAATTGGAACTTGGCATTGTCACAACATCTTCTTCATAAAAACTTTGTCTGTGAATTGCATTTTAAAGATGATGATATCATTAGAACATTTGACAGAATAAACTTGCCAAATGGTGAGGTTTTTGATTTACCAAAAGAAAGATTCCACTTAAAGGCAGGTGCAATTCCTGTACAGGCAAATATGATCGTAGACCACCATGATGCACGTGTATTAGATTCTTCAAATACAAATCCTTTACCTATGCAAATAGTTTCGGAGGAAGTGGTTATAAACGAAGAACTTGATACTGGCTGTTCTGCCGGAAAACACATATGGAAGAGAACAGCAACATAAATGACAATTTTTCCGATTGTCGCCAACAAATGTATAGTTCAAGTATCGTAAATGAAATAATTGAAGATACAACAAGTCATACTGGAGATCTTGAGTTGGAATGGCAAATATTATGCGAAGAAAATTATCGTCCTGCAGCTTTTGATGACAATCCTGGAACGTTTTCGTTAACTACAATATTGCAAGCACTGAAAGATCAAGGTTTACCACAAAATTGGTGTTGGTCAAAACAATCAGAACCACAAAAACTTTTAATTCTATATTACATAGATAGTTTTTTGAAAAAACTAAAATTAGAAGTTAAAATTAGTAATAATCTAATTATTCAGGTACTTAGACTTTAGTATATTATCGGCCGGAAATATAAATTTTATCTTTCAATTTTTATCATTTATTATTTAGATAACTGTTATGGAAACAGGGGTGACTGTTAATTACAATTATTCATTAACATCAGTAATACATTTTTTTAATATGCTCCAAGAAATTGAAAAATCGCAGTTTTGCAGTGGTGCTGGAGTGAACAACGGAAGGTTTTTATTATCTTCATTTCCTTGTGAAGTAATGAATAAAATGAATTACGAATTTTATCTTTTTGTAGGTGTTCAACCAGGTGTGATGGTATTTTACAATCACCCGAAAAATATAAAAGATTTATGAAAATGAATCGATGTTTCAGTTGTCGATCCTTACGAAAAAGATTGTTAATGTCGTCAAAACGAAAAAACAACGATATAACGAAACGTTACATTACGATTAAACGTAAACTGCATGTAAAACAAAAAAATTTACATCGTCTGAAGAAAAAGGTAATATTGGTTTTATAATGTAATTGCTGTTATACTATTTGTTGTTCTACAGAATCATCAATTGAAGGAAAAGATGGAACAATTAAAACACCAGTGTGCTGTAATCAAAGATAGTGTTATTGAAGAAGAAATCGCGGATCTCCCAGAAGCCCAAAAACAAGCAGTTCGTGCTTGTTTTCAAGCTGCTAAAGTCAAAAATTCGAAACAACGACGTTATACTATTGAGTGGGTATATGAGTGTCTAATGATTAGAATTAAAGGTCCTGCGGTTTATGATAAATTGTGTGAACGTCAAATATTACCATTACCTTGTAAGGACACACTAAACAGATACATAAACAAATTAGATAGCGCTTTTGGTTTTCCGAAAGCTATATTTGACACTCTCCGTTTGAAGGCATCGCGAATGGAAAGTTATGACAAAAGGGGTATAATTTATTTTACGTGACACGTGGTAAACTTTGCGATACTAACAATTTTTCTACAGTTGGTTACTAACAATCAATGCAAAGACAATATAACAATTGCTTCTTCGAAACATTACGTTAAACTACACGTGAATATGAGCTGTTGAGCTTTATTAGCGTTATAAATTATCCACTTTTTATTTCTATTATTTTTCAAAAGCATTTGTTACAGTAATACAATTATGACATACACAACAATGATACACATTGTGTCATTTTTACATTTACAAAGAAATTGCGTAGTACTAAATTTCGAATAATTTACATAGGCTTAATATCATTTTTGCTAATATGCTTATTAATACGTAGATAATGCATTATTAACATAGCTTAATTAGAAATAAATTACTTTTGCTTACAATTTTTTAATACAAGTACTCCAAGCATTTTATTACACTAACTTTCATCTTCGTGTTTTCGCAAGTACCTTATTAATTGACGAAATCGCTTTAAGCGAAGCTGTAAAATTAAATACTAAAACTATGGAGTTTAATGGCTTCGTCAATTTAGGCAGTTACACGCCACAAAACTTAATAAACGAGAGAGCTGATCATGCACTAGTTTTTATGTACCAACCCTTCCGTGGTACATGGGTCCAAGTGTTGGGATATTTTTTAAGCAAAAGTGCAGTGACGAAAGACGTTCTGCATAAATTAATCATAGACTGCATCATCCAGTTAGAGAAAGCTGGAATGCAAGTAGATGTTGTCACCTCGGATGGTGCTCAGTGGAACCGCGGAGCGTGGAAAATTTTTGGTATCGAAGACCAAAAATTCAGTTGTACGCATCCTTATGATACATCTAGACAACTATGGTTTATGTCAGACTTTCCTCATTTGCTGAAGTGTTTCCGAACCAAAATTCTTGAGGGACCTTCGTTTTGGGTAAGAAGTCAAATATATATGTTTATAATTTTGTAAATAGTATGTAAATTGACGATGCGTAATATTTAGTAAGAAAAATATCATGTTTGGTATGAAAAATTGTTCTCATTACGGTAATTAAATAGCTTAATACATTTTTAGACCCCTGATGGGATTGTGAAAAAATCCATTGGGAAGTTTTATTGCAACACGAGCTTCAATATAGACCTAACTTGAAAGTTTCGTACAAATTAACACCTGAACATATACACCCCGAAGGATATCAAAAATGAATGTTCGTTTAGCGGAAGAAGTAAGTAAACTTTAATCTTTAATCTTTAACTTTTTATCTGATTCTTTTATTTTCATGAAAAATTAATATTAGTTGAAACAGTTGCCTTGTAAAATACAGATTCCGCCATTGGTCTCTTTATTCATTCATTGGTAGTTCAGCTTTTTTCATAATTATCGCGAATTTGGTATTCCATTTACGTTCACTATACTAACTTAATAATAATTTCGGAAGAAAACTAAGAGGCCGCAAATGCCTATTTTTTTCTTCGGATTTGAATATATAAATTCGTATAATATTTGTTTTTAAATCAATCAGACCGTCTATTCAGCGTGAAAACAAGAATATGCGGTTTGGTCATTCTTTAAATTGCAATAATCTCGCATTAGGAATAGTTAATCAATTTCAAATTTAAAGGGTTAGTGCATTTCAATATCCTTATTAAGTATACAAAAGTTTAGAATTTTCCGACATTACTATTTCCGAAGAACGACTACCTCACTGAAAAAATCAAAATTTAATTTCAACAGAAATTGCAATTTTTTATTCTTTTAGTTATTCTCTAAACCATTAAGAGTTGCTATGATGACTTGGCAAAACGATTGCACCGAACTGCAAGATTGTGGACCCACTATCAAATTTATGGAAAGAGTAGATAATTTGATAAAGGCGATGAGTTCTCGCACTCCTGAATCTGCTTTACGTTCTAATGACGAATGTCCAATGAGACAGGTATTGTATTATTTTCAATAAAGTAGAAATAATTGATTATTTCAGTTAAAGACCAAGTGGAAATGAAATCGGTATATCACAGCTAACGGCGCATAAAACGAATATCAATACCTTCGAAAGTTTTTTTCTCCATCACAATATTTATCAGAAGGAGTAAGTAAACAATATAAAATTGAAGAGAGAGGAGAGTCACACTTCTACACACATCTATTCACAGTTCAGATACTCCATGTTCTTCATTCGGCAATAACAATAACAAATAATAACAAACAATTTTGTAGTATGTTGATTCCCAATATTTAGTAAAAAAATAATTAATATTTTATGCATCATACATCTTTTACTAAATCTAAGACAAAACATTTCTTATAATTTGAGTTAGTAATGCTTTGCCGCTCTGTTTTCTTATGTATTGTTATGAATTTCATTTTTCGTTATGAATTTAAAATTAATAATCACATGTACATATGTAATAACCATTCACTTCAAATTATTTCATTGCATGAACATTTTCCAATTCACCAACACTTCTTGATATAGTTCTATTTTTACGCTGTAGATTATCAAAGAATTTGACAAATATTTGAGAGAATGGGAAGCTGAAGCTGTTGATAACAAAAACAAATGTCGCAAGAAGAAAAATCAAAATGTAGAAAGTGATGACAGTATTGAAAAACATTTTTTCTCGCTATTACCAAAAGCACGCTAACAGGATTGAAGATTACTTTAGGAGGGACACTTGAACTATTGGATTTTTTGACTGAAAAATGTAATTTTGACTATTTAATGACTGCCCGTCTTAATCAAGACAAGTTAGAAGTAAGTACAATGAAGATTTAATTGTATACAGTCACTTCTCGAAATATCATACTCTCATAGAGTCTCCCTGGTTTAAAAAACTGATTGAAAAGAATTGAAAAGTGATCACTCCATGCAAACTGTATATCTATATATACAATCAAAAGAATTAAAATTATTGAAAAAAATTTGAATTTCATCATTTTTAATTCTTTTCAATCAATATTTTTAAACGGCTCTATAGCTTTCATAAATTTTTTAAATTTCTCATTTGTTCATACTTTATAGCAATTTTTGGGATCGTAAGGAGTGCTTGTGGGTGTAATGAACATCCAGATCCTATCATATTTGGACAAGTATTCAGATTACTCTGCTCCTATTCTTTAGTTACGCCACCAAAAGGATCAAATGTAACTGCCGTTGAACTTTTGCAATCATTGATGGAGACAAAAGAATCACTGATGCTAATTCAAGATAAAAAATCAAAGTGGCTACAGAAATTAGATTCTATAATTGACAATGGATTTATTGAAGAAGACGATATTTACCGAAGAAAAAGCGTCGCAGTGAGTCATTTTGAGAATTTAGTTGATACGAGTGAAGATGACACTGACGTCACGTCTGCCACCAATGATTCATCAAAGTCAAGGACTATGAATTTTCTTGAAAAAGGAGTGTAGCTAAAAACCTTTTGAGAGTTTAGTTGACTCTAGTGAAGATGAAAACAATAATGTTAATTTGGATTCTGCTATTGCTGATGGATTACAGGCTAATGATCCTCATGAACATCATGACTACGATGTTGTTAGTACAAGCGAGTTTGTTGTGTCGTATATTGCTGGTTACGTTGCCAGAAAAATGCAGCGATTTTCTCGGTGTCATCTTTGCTTGGCGAGTCTAGAGTCTGATAAATCTTCTCATAGAGATCGAGTCATTGATCTAATGAGTGAACAATGTATACGTCCAAGTAATAATCTATATTCTTTGATCCAGCAATTGGAAAATATTGTATTGACTGTTGTTGGGACAAAGACAGGTTTGATACGATGAATTGTATTTTAGATAAAGTCGCAGAAGAAAAATCACTACCTTTCGTTGGTTGCCAAGAACATCAATTCACGTTGATGAAAAAAATATTAAATTACTTTATAACTATTAGAGGTCATTTCTTAGCTAATCATATTAATAAGAATTATAAGCAAAAAGTATTAAAAATAAAAAATTACGTAAAATTTCAAAATTAGTATAAGTTGTGCTTATCGGAGTTTTAAAAGATTTTTACAAATGTTCGTCAAACTTAACAATTTTATAATGATAACTTTTATAGTTATTAATTATTTTTATGCAGAGTTTTTATGTAAAAAAAAACATTTAAGTAACAATATATATTTTTTAATAGATGTTTACGTTTAATATTTGATTTTTATCTTTATAGAAATTATTTTTTTCATACTTCACTTCTATGCCTGCTAATTATAAACAGACCAAGGAATTCATCGTTAATACTATTTTTGGTATTTTATAATTATAAGGCTTCTTTTAGAAAATAAATTTAATAATTTTAAATCTATTCAACAGGTCCTTCTCTTAATATGTTCAGTTTTTATATGAAATAATTTATTATTTACTCAAAAATTTTAAAATAATTAAGTCATTATAAAAGTAACAATTTAGTTAAAAAATTAAATGTGCCGTTAACTTGTTATTTCAATATTATTTTCGAATTCTTAATTATTTATTGGAAAATCTGTAAACATTGGAGTTGTAGGTTAAGTATAGCTTACTCCTCGTTATACTTATACTCTTAACCGCTAAATTCAAAAACTGGATTGCAGCAGTAGCAGCGCACTCTGTAATGAAACTTTATTTTCTCTACTTTTCGTGGACACTTCTGATACTATACGTTCGAGCTCCTTCTATCTAAGCTCCGTGAATGGAATGAATGAGAAAAGCGACCGGGCGAACCCGCACTCAGTCGATACCAGCGATCGAGGAGACATCTGGGAGGAGCATCGAGAACGAGGACGTCATGGAAATGGGAACCACGAAGGATCGGAAAATGGAACGACAGGAAAGTATCGAGACTCCACCTGGACACCGAAATTCGAACCAGACTAGGGAATCGACCAATCATCGATCCCGGTAATTTATCGTACGACGGCCGATTGGACGCGCATGTTATTAGTTGCGCTCGAGTGAACGACCACATGTTGATGAAGGAAAGCAAAACGGAAAAAAAGCGACAACAAGTTGTTACCCGGCTCAAGCGAAGCCACGTGCAAGAGACCTTTTAAAAAAAAAAAAAAAAAATATTTTTGAAAATTCGATTACGATTAATTACGTTTTCTGACGACTGCCAATTCGATCGGCCGATGAGTATTGTTAAAAATTGCGAAAAATAGCATCGTTCAATTCGTTTAAAAAAAAAAAATTGGTGATTAAATTAACTGCGAGGCCGAGATAATTAATTCTAAGAGAAAGGAAAAATTTGTCGAGGAAAAATTGTACCGCCATTGTCGAGATAACAGGATTTGCTAATTGTCTGAGAGGGTCGATCACTGAGTGACTAATTCCGAGTCGTGTCGCCCCTTCAAGGACAATCTGATCAGCTTCGTGATCTGCCGATCCCGCCGATTCCGTGGGGAAAACATCATCGCCGAGGTCACCGCCGCCGTCAGTGCCACCAACGCCGGAATTCCTCGCTGTGCATCCAGGAGGTCGACTGAGCGGGTAAGAGTGGTCGCAGATTGATATTTCACCTGGGTGACCTCACCGCGACCTGCTAGTCGTTTGAATTCGAAGCGAGAGCGCTGATTAAGATATTTTTTTGTTTGTTTATTTTCTTTTGGGGAAATTTCGTACAAAGTCGGAATTAATTCCGAGGTAATTAACTAATGTAATTCGACTACGCAGTTATGGTGACATCATCCAGGTATCGGTGCTAAATATTATTGTAATGAGTGACTGAATAGATGGTACGTTTGTAATAATTTTTGTGTCGCACCTCGAGCTTTGTTCTGCGAGTTACCCGACGGGTAACCACAACCCAATTGCCCCACTGATTAGTTATCGTTGATTTATTTTATTGCTGATTATCGAACCCGGCGAAATAAATTAAAAGTTAATTGGTTTTTGTCAAATAAATAACTTTTTGGAAAATTCGAAAATTTATGAAATCGCAACAGCGGAATCGAATGAACATTTTTTTGTTTTTGTTAAATAAATAATTGTTCTTAGAAAATTCGAACTTTTATTTAATCGCAACAGCGGAATAGAATAAAAATTTTTTTGTTAAATAACTAATTTTTTCTAACTCGAACAATTAATTTTTTTGAAAAAACGTAAGAGAATAATTTTTTTGTTGAATAAATGATTTCGTAATTATAATTATTTGTTTTTCGAGACTGCGCAAGAGAATAAATTTTTTTAATAAATAATTTTCTTAAATACAATTATTTATTTATTGAAACAGTGCCAGGAAATGATTTATGTTGTTAAATAAATAATTCTTAAATACACTAATTTTTAACCGAGCAAGAACAGAATTTTTTTGTAAATAAACAATTTTCTTAAATTCAAAAATTTAATTGTTGATCGAAACAGCGAAATGAAATAATTTTTCTGTCTCGAAATTTTGCTGATAATCGAAACCGGCGACTAAGATTAATTTTTTTGTATGAACAAATTCGAAGTTTATTATAACAATTTTTTGTGTTGATCGGATTCGTTCTTTAGTTATTGTGTATTTGACTTGAACCTACGACGTTATTTGAACTCGTTATCCGCTGAATAAAACCTTGACTCGAAATTGTACCAGCAAAATTTTTTTATTTAATTATTCTCCGAACCGATCTCCTTGTAATCATCGTATAATCTTTTTGAATCTCTTCGATCTCGACCCGCCGCCCAACGACGATCTACGGCAACTAACGAATCGTGGAACGGAAGTTCCTGGCGCCCAACCTACATCGAACCAGGTAAGCCAGACATTTAGGTGGACTTCGTCGGCGCTGTTGACGCCAGCGCAACGAAAAAGCCATTATAACATGTTAGGAATATTTCTTCAGAATCTTTTTAAGAAAAATACTCTTAAACCTTTATGATCATTTCAGATAATGAATACGAGTATACCAGCGATTCCGATTCTTCTAGAAGCCAAGACTCCTATACTTCCAAGTCCCAATGTTCCCCTCGTTACGAGAACGAATACTCTTCTGATTCGGAAAGTGAATACGCTGCTAGTGCAGACGATGAGCAGAGTCTTACGAACGATAGTAATTATGAAGATAGTAGGGTTGGTGATGATTATAATTTTGATTGTCATAACAATCACGATACTCGCAGTAGGAGCTCCGATTCTTCTTATAGCGGTACTTATGATCAAACTGATTCTAACAGTTCCTCCGAAAATTACGTTAGTGAATGGAATGAAAGCTCAGATGATAGTCAATTTACTGAAAGTGAAACCAGTGATAGTTCAACTGACGATGACGAGGCAGGGGCTTCTTTCGATAATGAACATTTAAATGACCCTATTTATGAAAATGCTCCGCTTACATTAGGCGAAAGTGTACTTTGTATCTTGACGTTCATGATTCGTCATAAAGTTACTAAAGTGCTTTTGGCCGATTTACTATCTCTCATCAATGTTCATTGTATAAAACCAAATTTTTGCATCAAAACATTATACTTTTTTACAAAATTCTTCAAAAACATGAAAACACCTCTTCAACGACATTTTTTTTGTTCTGTTTGTTTTCTGAAGTTAAACAATGAAAAAGGGTATTGTCGGAGATGTAAAAAGAAGAACGAAGTAAGTTATTTCATTCAAGTCCCTCTGATATCGCAACTTTTCAATCTCTTTCGGCGTCCAAATTTTTATAATTCATTACAAAGTCGGTTCAATAGGCAAAAAATTGTGCAAAACAATTTAGAAGACATCTGGGATGGGGAAGTTTATCAATCATTATTTAAAAACAATGGATTTCTGTCGTATCCCTCAAATATTTCATTCACTTGGAATACTGACGGAGTAGCTTTATTTAAATCATCAAAATTCAGTCTCTGGCCATTTTATTTAACGATAAACGAACTGACATTTCAACAACGAACAAAAAAAGAAAATTTATTGTTAGCTGGTCTTTGGTTTGGAGCTAAACCACAGCCAAATTTATTTGTAGACAGTTTTCGGAACGATTTAACGAAAATTTTTCAAGGTGTTTGGTGCAAACCAGCTGATTTGAATCACAGAGTCAAAGTTAGAGGCATGATTATTTGCGGGACGTGTGATCTTCCTGCTAAAGCTGCTTTTTTAAATATGAAGGGACATCGAGGAGTGTTTGGGTGTTGCCACTGCAAGATCAAGAGTAAAAATTTTTAATAGGAGACGCGTTTACTCGTATCAGCGACGGTTAAAACTTAGAAACACTGCGGAATCTATCAGTGATGGGAGGAAAGCCTTCATCTCTGGCTATGAAGTCGATGGAATAAAAGGTCCCACAGTTTTATCTCAAATAGTGCATGATGTTTATAATACTACTGTGGTAGATTCAATGCACTGTATATTTTTAGGAGTTGTACGGAAAATATTCAGTTTATGGTTTGATGCACAGTACAAAAACTATCCTTTTTCGCTTTACCAACATCGAGAGTGGGTTGATAAAAAAATTAAATTAATTTGCCCTCCAGCATTTGTTTCACGATTAACAAGATCTATTTTCGACTATAAATATTGGAAGGCATCTGAATGGAAACAGTGGTTATTATATTATTCGATTCCACTTTTGCATTTGATTATGAGAAAAGAGTGCTTAGAGCATCACCAACTCTTAGTACTTGCTGTCAGTTATTTAAGTTATCCTTCTATCAACAAAAACATGATCTTAATAGCAAATACTTCCATAAAAATATATATCTCCCAGTTTGAACGATTGTACGGATTAACCCACATGACTTGTAATTTACACTGTTTGATTCATCTTCCTGATGCTGTGCGTAAATTCGGTCCGTTACCCTACACGTCGTGTTTTGCGTATGAAGACCTCAACGGAACTTTTAGACGGTTTATTCAAGGAACTCGGTATGCCCAATTACAAGTATGTTCTGCTCTATCAGTCTTCAATAATATTATACAGCTCAAATCCGAAGCACAACAAGAAAGTCGTGATGTAGCAGAGAATTGCAAGAAGTTAGAACTGACTTATTTGAGAAGGCGCAAGCTTGTTCCAATATTCGAAAAATGCTTCATTCTAGGAAAGTTGAGAAAGTGTGACGAGTCAATTCAACAAGTGAGAGCTTTAATGACTGAACGCTTACAGGAACTGTTTAAAGTTTTCACGTTTATGCGTTTATTTAAAAACAATATGGTTTATGACTCAGAACTCTATGAACGCGATAAAAAAACAAATTCTTCCGTAGTAATTTACCGTAATAATCAAAATAATTGTATTGGCATTATAACAACAAAATTTATAAAAATTTGTTATTGTGATTATAACCATAAATGTGTTGTGAATTGTGAGAACAGTAGCTTTTATGCAATAATAAGACCATGTGAATCAATCCGTTCTGTGTTTCCGTATTGTGAGATCGAAAATTTTATGAATTTGTGTGTCGATTCGTCTGAATTATTAACAATAACAGAAATTAATAATTTAATCACTGTATGTTTTGTCATAGAAAATGATACTGAGGAGGAACCTGAAACGTTTTTTGTTATAAGACCTGTAAATACGTCTGAAATTGAATGATGTTTTAATTAGTATATTACACACCTAGGAAAGTAAAGTAAGAAATGTCTCAGATCACATGTAATTGTTGTCCGAGGCAAAGCCGAGGTCAACAAACATATAATCTGAGGCTTTCTTATTTATTTCCCGTAGAGTGTATACTATTTTTTTGCTGGACGAAGGCAGGAAGCGGCAACTTTGTTTAGCGCAGCGGGCTGAAAGTTGACGCTTTCTGCCTGTCGAGCAAAAAAAATTTTTTGAACAATCTATCACTAGAACAATATTTCTGTACACTGTAAAAATGTTTATTACTAACTAACATATTTATTATTCTAGTTTTAAGAACAAATTTTGTTTATGTTCGTTATTAATTAACACCTAAGTTTATCAAGATCGTGTTGCCAGCATGCTAAATTCTTTATTTGTGTTTTTAATTAGTTTTTTTAATTATCCTAAATAATTTATAGTTAAATATATAAACAACGGTCTGGGCTGTCCGAATTACTTTTTTTCAGTTACCGAAAATTCCTACTGAGTAAAGGTCCTCCATTTCCCTTTATCCTTTATTTCCCTAATTCACAAATTTGTCTATATGGCTTTTTTTCTACTATAAAAATTATTTAATGTTTCTAGAGTTGAAATAATATAACAGCCTTTTTAATAAACAACTTGATGTAGACATTTTGTACTTGTCCCACCAGTCACAAATGTCTGTCCCACCAATTACAATAAAAAAAATTTTTACTACGTAGGTAAACAGTCTAATTCTTCATAATATTGAATGTTTGTAGGATAAATTTTTTATTGAGAGGGAAATATTTTTTTTAAACTTAGTGATCGAACTGAAATTGGACTTAAAGTATACCAAGGTAAGAGAGAAGAATTTTTTGATGTCCCACCACTCACACTCAGTCAAATGATAATTACGAGAAACTCAAAAAGTAATCGAGGTTTTTGACAAAGGGATGTTGTTAATTAGTTATTCTTCTATATTATGAGATAAATTTCACTATAGTATAAGTTTTAGTCACATAATTATAGCTTATAATTGATGGAATTCCAGAGTTATAAATAATAACACGGAATAGTGTAAAACAGTTAATTACACCGTGTTAAATTTACACAAGTGTTTACACCGACTTTTCACACTTACACGACGGTGTAAAAGTCTCTGGGTCCATCTTTTACACCGAAATTTTTTACAGTATACTATCTTTGTGTATTCATCAGGATTTCATCCGGAATTCATTTAGAATTCTTATTTGTGTCAAAATATGACTTCCACATGATAGTCAGCGGATCACCTGCGGATTACCGGCGGAATCCCGCAACTTTTTTACACGGGTCGTGATAACTTAATGACATGTGTGACATACTTAGATTAGACATATTTGTTACAGATCCAATAAAATTGATTGTCCAGTACAGCTTCGCGTTTCCGCTGACCTACAGAGAAAGGTATTGGTTGTAACAGAATGGATATCGGACCATAATCATGAGCCAGTAAGTTAAACATGAATGAGCCAAGTAAAGCGTAGTACTTATCTGTGAAGCAAAAAGTATACACTAACTTACAAATTTATATATTATTTACAGGAAAATAAAAAACTTGATCATGTTGGTGGTAAATCTAAAGAAGTTCAAACAAGCCAAAAACTTCTGGCTGATAAGAGCATTGAAAAAAATCAAATGATCAATTAACAGTCTCGGAAATTCTGAAGAAAATAAAAGTAGTATTGCTTTTAATGAAAATACGGCTCAACAAAAGAAAAAAATGCTTATTAATTTGTTAGAAAGCTTCAAAAAATCGATGAAAATGAGCAAATTTCATCAGGTGATGAGTCAACGCACTCTGTGATCCCGTCTCAAACAAACAATTCACCGCTACACCTTGATCTTCCGGCAACACAAAATCCTCCTCCTGTCAACAAAGAGTTTTCAGAAGAAATCAGTGTTCAACCAAGCACATGTGGACGACCTAAGCGCCAAAGAAAACCCGCTTTAGGTTCTGATTTTTATACTTTCGGAACCGCAAAGCTTAAAAAAGGATTTAATACTTTTTTAAGCTTTGCGTAAAGTACGTATTTAAATGTTGAAAATATAATTTATAAAGTAAAATTTTATTTGTTGATCTTTCTATAAATTATTGAATGTTGATATATTTTTGAGAAATTCCATCGATCTTTACACTAAATAATAGATAATTGTGGAACTTCTGTAAATTTGGAATTTAAAAGAAACTTTAAAAATGATAATGAAGAGTTTAATTGTTTTAGACCACCAGAAAAAAATAGCACGCGTCTGTTATTATTCCGATTTCTAAGCACTTGAAGGCACGAACAATCGAAATTAGAATGACTGATCTTTAAAATAATATCCCTGTCTCCGAACTTTCAAGAGCACGGACAATAATAAATCATTAATTTCAGCTCGTGCTGATTTTTTCAGGCCTTCAACGTTGCCTCAGATGTTGACAGAGGAGATTTTTTTTTCCACAAAAATTCTGAGCTATTAGGTTTTAGGGAAACGGAAATCTAAATTAAATTTTTTTTTTAATATTTTAGTGTCTGAAAGATCTTAGAATCTCAGAAAATTATAAAAATTCTATTTAACTTAAAATTTTCGTTGCTTGAAAGGCTTACAGCCACGGACATCGGTATCAAATGCTTTTTATTAGTCTTTCATATCTGTAAAGTCGGACATCAGCATAGAATTAAGTTTTCTTTAATTTTTTTCAATGTAACAGAGCTTTGACATACGCATGAATCATAGATAACTTCTTGATAAGTATAAATTTCCGTTTTTTTCATGTATTTAAGTGAAAAAAGTCAAATGAATATAATTTGATCTATTTTTCCGTGTCTCGCAGATCTTAGAAGCACGGAAAATAGCAAATAATTTTTTTATTTAAATTTTTCGTATCTCTTAGATTTTAGAGGAACGGAAACAGAAATAATGTATCTATTTATCAATTTTTCCGTATCTGAAGATCTTATAATCACGGAAAATTACAAAAATTCTATTTAGTTAAAAATTTTCATGGCTTGAGAGGCTCACAGTCACGGACATCGGTATCAAATGCTTTTTATTAGTCTTTCGTATCTGTAAGGTCGGACATCAGCATAGAATTAAGTTTTCTTTAATTTTTTTCAATGTAACAGAGCTTTGACATCCGCATGAATCATAGATAACTTCTTGATAAGTATAAATTTCCGTTTTTTTCATGTATTTAAGTGAAAAAAGTCAAATGAATATAATTTGATCTATTTTTCCGTGTCTCGCAGATCTTAGAAGCACGGAAAATAGCAAATAATTTTTTTATTTAAATTTTTCGTATCTCTTAGATTTTAGAGAAACGGAAACAGAAATAAAGTTTCTATTTATCAATTTTTCCGTGTCTGAAGATCTTATAATCACGGAAAATTACAAAAATTCTATTTAATTAAAAATTTTCGTGGCTTGAGAGGCTCACAGCCATGGACATCGGTATCAAATGCTTTTTATTAGTCTTTCATATCTGTAAGGTCGGACATCAGCATAGAATTCAATTTTCTTTATTTTTTTTTAAGGTCACAAAGCTTCGACAACCGCATGAATCATAGATATTTTATTGATTACTATAACTTTCTGTGTTTTTTATGTATTCAAATGAAAAAAGTTGAATTAATATAATTTAATCTATTTTTCCGTGTCTAGCAGATCTTCGAATCACGGAAAATTACAAAAATTCTATTTCAATTACAATTTTCGTGGCTTTAAGGGCTCACAGTCACGGACATCGGTATAAAATGCCTTTTATCAGCCTTTCGTATCTGTAAGGTCAGGCATTAGCATAGAATTCAATTTTTTTAAATTTTGTTCGTGTCTCAAAGCTTCAACATCAGTCGGATAAAACATAGATATCGAGTTGTTCAGTTAAAATTTCTGTATTTCTAATGTATTCAAATGAAAAAAGTTGAATTAATATAATTTGATCTATTTTTCCGTGTCTAAGAGATCTTAGAAGCACGGAAAATAGCAAAAAAATTTTTTCATTTTAATTTTCGATGGCTTCAAGTCACTGACGTTGGCAGAGGATTTTTTTTCTTTATTAATAATCCATGTCTTATATAACTTTGAATTACGGCTATTGCTATAGTGAATTTATTCTTTTAAATTTCTGTATCTCCAACCTTTTGAAACCACTGAAATGAATGCTTGGGAAAGAATTGTTTATTTAATTATCCGTGCCCTTTAAGTCTTACGGCTCGATAAATCAATACAATTTTTAACTTTCCGCTAAATAAATCAATGATTATCGAAAAATCGGGAAGTAATTGTTTTTACCCCGTTTTGCAAAAATTGAGGTTTCAACAGATCTTAACGTTTTGAAGCCCTAAGAAGCTTTCCTGACAATTTTTACGATGATGTCCGTACGTCTGTGTGTGTGTGTGTGTGTGTGTGTGTGTGTGTGTGTGTGTGTGTGTGTGTGTGTGTGTGTGTGTGTGTGTGTGAACCTCTTATAAGTGCTTGATGAGCTCGAAAGCATAGGAAAGCTATCTCTTTGAGCTCGCAGAGCTGAATATATCACAAAAATTGTATTTTTGAGCTCAAAGACTTAAAAACGTCATAATTGCAATTTTAAATACTTAGGTATGGAATTAGCGGGAAGTTGCAGGGATGGCCTTCAGGGTCAACCGTCTTCCTAATTATTTTTTCACCATTTTTCGTATCTCGGAGATCTTGTCGCCGTGGACGTTAACATATAATAATTCTTTTTATATTAATTTAACGTGTCAATTACTCATCACAATAATGGATATTCCGTATCACATTTTTTTTAACAATAAAAATAAAAAATTTTAATTTTAGACTCTGCCGCCAACAGTTAAAATTTAAAAAAATGAGAAAATTATTACAGGCAAAGCTATAAACAGTGGAAGGGTCATTTTACGGTCCTTGCAAGAGTATAAATATTATAAAGTTATTAATAATGAAAAAAAAATTAATCGTTTTCTCGCGGAGCATTTCACAGCAATAAATATAAAGTTGCTGTAATTAGGCTATAGACATACATGGGTATCGATTCATAAATTGAATAATCAACTAAAAACTCCAACCGTTATAAAAATATAATAAAAATTTTACTATTTTTGTAATAACGAATATTGAAATTTAAAATTTCAGACTTTCCCGCCAAAAATTGAAATTAAATACATAATTTAATTATTGCAGATAACGCTATTAACAATTAAAGAGTCATTCTTAGGTCATTGCTAGAATATATAATTATTATAAAATTACTAATAATAAGTAAAAATTAATCATCATTCTTGGAGCACTTGTAGCAATGTAAAAAGTCCCTGCAACGTATACCTATGAGTATTGATTGATAAATTGAACTATCAATTGCAAACTTTAGTAGCTATAAATATCTAAAATAAAATTATGACAATTTTTTTTAACAATAAAATTAAAAAATTCAAATTTTAGAGTTTCCCGCCAACAGTTAAAATTAAAAAAAATTAGAAAATTATTGCAGGCAAAGCTATAAACAGTGGAGGGGTCATTTTACGGTCCTTGCAGGAGTATAAAAATTATAAAGTTATCATTAATAAAAAAAAAAAATTAATCGTTTTTTCGCAGAGCATTCCACAGCAATATATATAAAGTTGCCGTAACTTGGGTATGGACATACATACATGGGTATTGACTGATAAATTGAAAAATCAACTAAAAACTCGAACCGTTATAAAAATATAACAAATATTATAAAATTTTTTGTAATAATAAAAATTTTTAATTTTAATTTTAAACTGTCCCGCCAAATATATTTATTGAATACATTAGAAAATGACTACCGGCATGGCTTTAACAACAAGAGAAGTCTCTTTTTTAGGTTATTTGTGAAATATAATTATTACGATGTTACTAATAAAAAAATGAATATATTATTAGTAGGTATATAGGGGGGTGCATGCCCAGTCGGTAGAACAGATTTGTGGGTTCGTGTCAATACTAAGGGATCTGCATTGTCGACTGTAGGTTCGTGACAAGTATCATCTGTGGATATGGGCGACCTGTTTGGCCGACAGTAGGTGTTGCCGGCGGTAGATATGTATGTCATTTTGAGGTTATGGGTGAGCTTTTTATCGAGGTTATAGGTGGCGCTGGTGGGGAATTCTGCCGCCATCTTACTATCCGCCATTTTTTAAATCTTACTATCCGCCATTTGGTGGCTGCTATCCGCCATTTTGAATTTGAGTTCAACATTTTGAGGTTAAAAAGCATCCTCAACTATTAACCTGCCTTCGGCTCAGCCATAACAGATCAATAGTTCAGGATTATGCATTTGTAGTATGGTATATCCATGTTGTATATATTTAAAATGAAGTTATGTCAACTACTTGCGAGAAGGATTTCACGCAACGTCATCTGGTGACAGCGTGCATTACTTCTAACCGCGCAGTAGATGACTCATTCTGTTCCAGAATTTTCTAACTGCGTAGTAGATGACGTCATCAGACAGGCTTGAACCTGTTCAAGGTCATATAACTGCGCAGTAGATGACTCATTCTGTTCTAGAATTTTCTAACTGCGTAGTAGATGACGTCATCAAACCGGTTTTGAGGTAGAGGAGTGGGGGTAACTGCGCAGTAGATGACTTATTCTGTTCTAGAATTTTCTTACTGCGCAGTAGATGATGTCATCAAACAGGTTTTTAAGTAGAGGAGTGGGGGTAATTATTATTTATCTTTATTTCAAAATTATTATTTGATAAACTAATATGAGGTTGATGTGCCCTCTATCGTCGAATCCAAAAATCTATCGCTATATTTTTAAAATCAATACTCACTCTTTATTTTCAAATTACTTTATAAAATGGTATACAACTTTTAATTTAAACAAAGTTAATAATATTAATAACAAAATATTAGAAAATAATTATTATTTATCTTTATTTCAAAAATTATTATTATTATTATTTGATAAACTAATATGGGGTTGATGTGCTCTTTATCGTCAAATCCAAAAATCTTCTAGCGATATATTTTGAAAAATCAATACTCAGTTTTTATTTTTAAATGGTTATATAAAATAATGCATGACTTTTAATTTAAACAAATATTAATTATAAATTTTTAGAAAAACAAAAACTGATTATTGATTATCATAATTAAAAATCAAAACCATTACACCATCTGTTGATAAGTATTAATATCAGTAGTAGTGTTGGAAAATTATTTGAATTTAATAACTAACAATAATTAATTCTATTCTGAATTAAATATGTTAGGATGAAATAATAATAACAATTATAATTCATTTATTTTAGATTTATTGAGTGCTTACAAACCAATCTTTTAAATTTTTTACATTTTCCAAGGCACATAAATCAGATAAACGATCATGATAATTACAAAAATGATTGTTACAAATTTTCATACTTTTTAGAGAGGGACATTTGAAATTATCGAGATCGATTACAATTTTATTATTACAATCAATTAAATTTTGAACCCATAACTTTTTCTCGATACCTTTGACATAAATAATTTTTTTATTACAAGTTAAATAATTGAGAACTTCTTTGAGCTTGTAATATGAAGTTGTTCCAGCATTCCAACCGATTCCATGATAATTTCGAATCAGCCAGGTATTCAGACGTTGATAGTTGGATGGTAGCACTTTCCAGTGATATGGCGGTTGAAATAGTGTGTATGACAACTCTTCAATATTATCAATATCATGTTGAATTGTTATTGAGGCCAACTCCTTAACAATGAAGCGATTATCAGCTCCTCTGAATCCTTGAATGTCTAGAATGATCTCCATTTCTCTGCTCTTGACAAGGAAGAGTGACTGAATGATGACTCTTACAATCAATTCAACCTTTTTATAACCCAATCTCTGGATTTTACCCCCACCACTCGATAATCTTATTGGTCAATTATTTCTTCTTGGTTAATTGATAATTTGATTGGTTATTCAAACTATACGGTAGAGTTTTGAACTGCGTAGTAGATGACATCATCAGACAGGTTTGAGTCTGTTCAAGGTTATGTAGTTCTCTTTGTTCTATTTCTGCTGCGTAAAAGATAACGTCATCGGACAGGTTTGAACCTGTTCAAGGTCGCGTAACTGCGTAGTTTTCTTTGTTCTATTTCTAACTGCGTAGTTGATGACTCATTCTGTTCCAGAATTTTCTAACTGCGTAGTAGATGACTCATTCTGTTCCAGAATTTTCTAACTGCGTAGTAGATGACGTCATCAAACAGGTTTAGACTTGTTTTTATGAAAATGGTGGGGGGAAATTTCTATGAATCAGATAACTCATTCTGTTCTAGAATTTTTTAACTGCGTAGTAGATGACGTCATCAGACAGGTCTGAACCTGTTCAAGGTCACGGTAACTGCGTAGTTTTCTTTGTTCTATTCCTAACTGCGCAGTAGATGACTCATTTTGTTCGAAAATATTCTTACTGCGCAGTAGATGACGTTATAAAACTGGTTTTTAGGTAGAGGAGTGGGGGTAATTGCGCAGTAGATGACTCATTCTGTTCTAGAATTTTCTTACTGCGCAGTAGATGACGTCATCAAACAGGTTTTTAGGTAGAGGAGTGGGGGTAACTGCGCAGTATTTTCTGCCTATATAAGCAGCTTGCTGAGATCGTACTTCACAAAAACGAAGTACATGTCTCCAGTGAAACATCTCTCGTAATTAAAAAGTATTCAGTGTTATAAAATATAGTGAAGTTCAGTGCTGTGAAGTACGCAAGTATAGTCCAGTATGCAAAAACTATTGTGTGTACAAAAACTCTAGTCCAGTGTACCAAAAACTATCGTGTAAATTCAGTGTATAACCTATAAACAGTGAACATAGCCTATAAACTGTGTACATAACCTACAGTGTACATAACCTATAATATTGTGTAAATAGATAGTAGTTAAGTGTGTGTCTTTCCAAGATGGCCCAACCTAACCTCATTGAGACTTTAAAAAACTTGGTGGATACAATTGCAACCTCGTATGCTGATCTGTTGGGAGAGCAGCTGACTGATGAACATCGTCAAAGGTGTTTACGAGTGTGCAATGAAACTATCCAGTACTTCAACACAATATTACTGGATCCTGGAACATCAATTCAAGTGAGACGAAGTGTTCAAGCGCACATCAACCAACTCAACTGGTTTGCCGATCAGTTCACCAGACTCGGTAACCAAGTAGTCGGTGGAGATCTCAACCAAGGAGTCAAATGGACGGACTTGGAAAACGCTTTCGCTGGTAACATCCAGACTGGATGTGTTGTCAACCAACATCACAAAGATCCAGCATCATTTCTCCAGGCCTCACGGGATATCATCATCAACAAGGTACAGAGTGTCTTGAGAGATCGGGCAGGGTTGAAAGTGAATGTTGAACTCTTTTGTACATTCCGGAAACAAGAAGATGTAGAAGAGCGAAAGGCTTTCATCACCAAAAGTCGTGAGATTCTCCCTGCTACATCTCTCCAGGATTGGTACACTGAGCATGTGTATGACAAGTTGAGACAGCGAATTGAAGATTTTGAGCATGAGGGTTCCGGATGGAGTCTGCTTGGACCGAACAGCTTGATGGTGACTATGTCAAGATTCGCACCAACCCAAGTTGGGAACTCCACCTTCGTCAAATTACCGAGGGATATTATCAGGAAGAGTGCGGTTACCAACATCCAAAACAATGACGAGTTCTGCTTCCTGTGGTGTGTCAACGCTGCCTTGCATCCACCAGTATTGGTTCCAGAAAGCCCTACAAGATATTGCCACTTCAGCGTCAGATTGAACTATGAAGGTATTCAATTTCCAATTAAACTTAATGATGTACCGAAATTTGAAAAAATGAATGATCTTAGCATTAATGTATATGGTATAGAGTCAGAATTCATGGGTAAAAAGTCTGAAAAAAGCACTATTATCCCATTATATTTAAGCAACTTCGAGTCAGAAATACCGACAATACATTTATTAATGATTAAAAAAAGTGTAAATTATACCAATAATTTAGATAATATTGAGTCTGTCTATCACTTTGCGTGGATACATAATCTATCCGGACTAATTAAAAGTCAAATAACTCTAGGAAGACATAAATTGTACTTTTGTGATCGTTGTTTGAATCATTTCAAATTAGAAAAATGTTATTTAGAACACCGAGCAGATTGTTTTAAAACTAACAAAGTTCGTATGGAGTTTCCTAGTGAAAAAAATAAAATTTTAAAATTTAAAGATTTCAAATCTAAAGATACTGTACCGTTTGTAGTTTACGCGGATCTAGAATGCACACTCGAACCCCCGGGAGATGATGAAAAGACAATTAATAAACATGTTCCACACAGTATTGCTTACTATGTACATTGCAGCTATGATAACACACTCTCCAAATTTGAATTAAACCGTTCTCCTGATTGCATTAACTGGTTTGTTAAATAATTAGAGTCATTAGCTCTGAACTTTGAAAAAATTCTAAAGAATCCTATTAAAATGAAACCATTAACGAAAGAGCAACAAGATAGACACAACCAGACAACTATGTGTCACATCTGTGAAAAACCAATCACTTCTGCTTCAGATAAAGTTTATGATCATTGTCACTTCACAGGTAATTATAGAGATGCTGCACATAAATCATGTAACGTTAATTATCAAAAATCCACTATTATTCCAGTTGTCTTTCATAATTTATCTGGCTATGACTCGCACTTTATAATTAAATCCTTAGCTACAGTATTTGAGGGTGAAATTTCATTATTACCAATCAATAAAGAGCGTTACATTTCTTTCACAAAATCAGTTAAAAATACTTCAGTCTCTTTAAGATTTATTGATTCATTTAGATTCATGGCCTCCAGCTTAGAGAAATTAGCTTCATACCTTGATGACAAAGACAAACAGATTACGCGACTACACTACCCTGACCCTGACAAATTCAAATTAGCAATACGTAAGGGTGTATTTCCGTATGAGTACATTGATAGTATTGACAGACTAGACGAGACACAGTTACCTGACCAGGATTCATTTTATTGAAAATTAACAAGCTCAACTATTTCTGATGATGATTATACTTTTGCTCAAGTAGTTTGGAATGAATTTAATATTAACACGCTTGGAGAGTACTCGGACTTATACTTGAAGACTGATGTCCTCCTCTGGCTGATGTTTTTGGAAACTTTAGACGTAGTTGCTTTAAAACATACAATCTAGATGCATTACATTTTTATACAGCACCAGGCCTTTCAAACGCTGCAATGTTAAAGCATACTGAAGTAGAACTTGAACTGTTAACTGATCCTGAGATGCTTCTTTTCATTGAGAAGGGTGTTCGCGGTGGGGTATCGATGTGTGCTAATAGACACGCTGAAGCTAACAACCGGTACATGGGCAAAGATTTTGATTCAAACAACCCTGAAACATACCTGATGTACTACGATGTAAATAATTTGTATGGCGCAGCGATGAGTATGTCATTACCTAAAGGTAAATTCGAATGGGTTGAAAATGTAGATGATGTAGATCAGTTTTTCAATGATGATGAGAGTGTAGGCTACATCCTTGAAGTAGATCTACACTATCCTGAGAAATTACATGATCTACACAAAAATCTACCTTTATGCCCAGAACATTTTATACTACCTGGCAGCAAACAACAAAATTAACAACAACTCTGTATGATAAGACTAATTATGTAATTCACTATAAGAATTTAAAACAATGTTTAGATTTAGGTTTAGTTCTTAAGAAAATACATCGAGTCTTGAAATTTGAACAATCAGACTGGCTCAAATCATATATCGATAAAAATACTGAATGCCGAAAGCTTGCAAAAAATGAGTTCGAAAAAAACTTTTATAAATTAATGAATAATGTGGTTTTCGGAAAGACGATGGAGAATGTAAGGAAGTACAAAGATATATATTTAAGAACAAAGTGGCAAGGTCGATACAATGTATCAGATTTAGTATGTAGACCAAACTTCCACAGCCTTACAATTTTTGATGAGGATATGGTTATAGTTGAACTTAAAAAAGCTAGAGTCTGCTTCAACAAGCCAATCTATGTAGGGTTTAGTATATTAGATTTATCTAAAATTTATATCTACGACTTTCACTACAATTATGTGCTTAAAAATTATGTAAATACTTCAAAATTATTGTACACCGACACAGATAGTTTAATTTACCAATTTAATGTACCCAACATCTATGAAGACATCAAACGTGATATCTCAAGGTTTGATACTTCCGATTACCCACCCGACAATGTCTTCAACATGCCGTTAGCAAACAAAAAGGTCCTGGGGCTTATGAAGGATGAGAACAATGGAAAAATCATGTCCGAGTTTGTGGGTCTCAGAGCCAAGCTCTACGCCTTCGAGATTCACAATCCTGAGAAGGAAAGAGATAGGATCAAGAAACGGGCAAAGGGTGTTGGAGGATCAACCTTGAAGACAATCACGTTTGATGACTTCAAACGATGTCTGTTTGAAAACGTATTATTAAGAAAAGAGCAGTACATGATAAAAAGTAAAAATCATCAAGTACACACAATAAAGCAGGAGAAACTTGCTCTCAGTTGGGGTGATGATAAACGTCAACTTATTGAGGCTAGCACTGATACCCTACCATGGGGTTACAAGGGGCCACTAGTTTTTAAGAAAAGAAAGATTGTGCAAGATAATAATAATGATAATAAGAAGCAAAAATTACTGTAAAATTAGTAATATTAAAAAACAATGTAAATATAGTTTTAAGGTTTGTAAATAAAAACAATATATAATTTGTGTTTTACATATTAGATTTATTTATCCAACTATTATGCTTAGTATCAAATCCTAGCCATTTAACATAGTATTTATTTCCACGTTTTCTAATTACTTTTTCAACAAGATATATATCTGGATATTTGACTTAGCTGAGTTCTTCATTGTAAAATCCTCCTTCAATTGGTTGATCCTGATAGTCCACGAGCTTGTACGTCGTTGGATTCGTATTCTGCACCGATTTGATTGTGAAGATTTCTGTTGTCCAGTTTGGCGTGTATCCTTTGTCAAAAACATGCTTGTACTTGCTGATTCGGACTTTGTCTCCAACTTTAAACTTCTGCTTCGATTTGACGTGCAGTGGTTGATATATATTTTCCAATAGTTGTTTCTCCTGAGCAGCGGTAACATCAACAGGTTTCATTTTGATGGTACTGTGTTTGGTGTTGTTGTAAGTATTCACCAAGTCATCAAGTATATCAGTCCACTTATAGCTGCAACGAGCTGTGAATTCTCGCTACATTTTAGTCTTGAGTGTTCTATTGAAACGTTCACATATGGATGCTTTGAGATTGCTGAATGTTGAATACAGATTTATCTTGTGCTGCTTCATCAGATCTTTGAATTCTTTGTTGTAAAACTCTTTACCCTGATCAACATGGAGATTCTTAGGTACACGACCTTGCTGGAGTACATACTTCATAGCACTAGTGACATCTACACCACTTTTAGACTTAATTGAACTGCCCAGGCATATTTAGAAAATATGTCTATGATTGTAAGCAGATACTTGTATCCTTTATTGACTGTCGCATATGGAATCATCTCAACCAAGTCAGCTTGCCAAGTCTCGTCGAGACCTCGGATGTCAACATGACGACGTTTATAGTTCCTGCGAGCTGGTTTGTGAAGCTCTTCAGCTATCACTGTCTTTTTGTCGTTCATTGAGTTTCTCAGTGAGATATTTGATATTATTTTGGTGAGAGGAAAGTACTGCTTTAACTTCCTCAATAGTTGTCTGCAAACTTCCCACAGCAGCTTTCAGTATTACTATTTCAGAGTGTAAATGTGAGTCTTTCTGTTCACTGTCTATACTTTTATTCAGTTCAGACATCTGTCTCAGTACAAACTGCACTGTCGCCGCATCATGTTCATTTGAAGGATTACCGAGATTGCACAGCCTTTTATTCTCAATGTTATAGTTTCCATCAGAAGTTACATTGAAACCTCTACCAGCAGGGCCTCGTTGACCTAAGTCATTGTCCAGTGGACGTCCAAATATATCGATCCAAATATATCGATGCTCATGGTTGTGAACACTTTGACTGTCAGCGTGTGAATGATTTAATTTTTCAGAAGCTTTTAATATATAACTCCAACCTCCCTAAGCTCTTCAATAATTGACATGATTTCATTCGTGTGACTTGGATTTCCAGCAGCTTGAGATGCCATAAGTAGTCGCAAACGATCAACTAGTTCATTTGGATCATCCCAGTAAACATAGTCCATTGGTAATCTCTGTTTTCTTGCAATCATATATTTTGGTAACCCTCTACCGAACTTGGTGATAAAATCAGCAATGTATTTATTGAACTTGATTGTTGTATCTTCATAAATAGTACGATTTGGGTCATAATTTTTCCTATGAGCGTTGGTATGTTGAATTATGTCCAAGTACTTTTTCTTATCATCTGGGGTGATGAGTGCATCCTCTGGTGATTTTCTAAATAATAATTCCAACAACCCAGGAGTTATTGGATAATTTTTTTCTTTGACAGTTATTGTATCATTTGCAAATGAAATAGGTGAATCACCCATATGCATTTCACCACGTTTTCTGCGTACACCATATCTCATATCATTATCTTTATGTTTTTTACTTAAACGTTGTAGATAATTAGTGAGAAGAGGATTTCTACGAGCTGGAGTACTTGTTGATGGTGGTGGCTGAGTAATAGCAAGTGTTGTATTCTCAAATGAACTTTCATCATCTGTTATTAAACTGTTGTATACTTCTGGATCATCATACAAAGATTTTTCAACCTCTTGTTTTTCAACCTGTGGTTTTTCTTCTTTTTTAATATTTTCTCCTTTCAACTTTGAAGATTCAACTATACTCTGGAGTGGTGTCACAATAGGCTTGAACATTTCCTCCATAGCTTTCTTAGCTGTATCTTTACCCAACTTCAACATCTTGTGCTTCCGTCGGATGGCATCACTGGCTTGAGATATCTGATGCAGAATATCTTTCTGCTTTGATATTTCTTCAGGCTTCATGTTGACAGGTTAACGTCTACAGCATGTATGACTATCACACTCTAATGTACCTCAATTTATACTAATGAAGCAGTCGAATCCTTTGCGATACCTACCACTGTTCAATTCACTGTCTTTATCTATTACCACAAACCCATATTTATTCCAACATGCCGAGCATAAATCTCTGAATGAGTTGTACGACATGTCTGTATTGACATGATCATTATAAATATGCTTCAGATTCATTTCATCTTGACGGAATAGCACGAGAAAGTTTGCGTTATCTCTAATCAGATGCTTCGGTATTCGTGTATAAGTTTGACAGAGATAAAAGCTATCAACATCCTTGTGTCGACCCATGCAGAAAAAAGCCTTGATATGATCCTGTTTTTCACAAGCAACATCATCAAATATCATCAGAGAGTTAGGTTCAGCATCTTCAGGCTTGATTACAGCTTCATGTTCACTGAATGTGAAGAATCCAATACCATCAATCTGTTTAAGCAGCGTCTCCAGGAACTGATACTTTGGTTGGTTAAGAGACTTTGAGTAAAGATATATATTCTCAAACCTCAAACCGTTTGGATGTACAATAAGAGACAGTAGAGCGTTGGTCTTTCCACAGTTTGATGGTCCGCAAAACACTGCACGGATACAGTTGGGAAGTAAAGCACCGTGTCGTTTGAGTTTCGCACCGGTTCCTTGAACAATTTGATCAAAATTGATAACTGGCAACTGAGCTCTTGGTTTGCTGTCCATGACTGCTGATTAGATTCTGAGCTCAAGGGGTATATATACCTGCTTATATAGATTAGCAAGTCAGTCTTTGATGTGACATGTCTGAGAGCAGACGTGGTGAAGGTTTATTCAACAACATAATCAATAATCTCCCACTTGAACTCCATATCCCTGGGTACCAGTACTGCGGTCCAGGTACAAAGTTAGCTAAGAGGTTAGCTCGAGGTGATCCAGGTATAAATCCTCTGGATGCTGCGTGTAAGGAACACGATATAGCTTACTCTAAAAATCGTGAAAATTTGGAAGCCCGTCACGAGGCTGATAAAATTCTTGCTGAGAAAGCGTGGCAACGATTTCAAGCAAGAGACGCTGCTATTGGTGAAAAAGCTGCTGCTTGGAGTGTGAATAAAATCATGAAGTTGAAAAGACGTTTCGGTATGGGTCTTAAAAAAGAAAAACCTATTACAAAGCGTAAGACAATTAAAAGAAAAACAATGAAGCGTAAGACAGTCAAAAGAAAGACAACCAAGAAGAAGGATGTTGCTCTGAGACAGATTGTTGATGAAGCTAAAAAGTCCATGCAGCCTGGTGGAGATCCAGTTAAAACAGCTCTTGGAGGTGCCCGCAAAGCTGTCAAGAAAGTTGGTGGGAAGAAAAACGTTCGATTGCCTCGTATTCTACCAGTTCCATCAAAGATTGGTGGAGTACTTCCATTCTTGATTCCCCTGTTTGCAGGGTTATCAGCGGTTGGTGCTCTAACAGGTGGAGCTGCAGGTGTTGCAAAAGCTGTGAATGATGCCAGCGCAGCCAAAAATCAATTAGCTGAAAAGAAACGTCACAACTTGAAGATGGAGGAAATAGCTGTAGGTAGAGGATTATACCTCAAATCTTACCGCAGTGGTATGGGACTTTATCTGAAACAATACCCAGAAGGAGCTGGCTGCAAGAAGTCAAAAAACCAGTAGAGCTACCACATCGAGCACTGACTAACATCGACTTATTAAAATATGTCAAGTTGCTTAAAATTCCAAATTTTCGAGGAGTTTTTATGAGAAATGATTTACCAAAATCTGGACCAAAGACAAACGAATCAGCAATAATAAATTTAGATGATAAACTTGGACTTGGAACTCACTGGGTTGCATACAAGAAGAATCATAATCAAGTAATTTACTTTGACAGTTTTGGTAATCTACAACCCCCACAAGACTTGATGAAATATCTCGATGTAGGTAGCGTAAAGTACAATCATAAAAGATATCAAGACTTTGATACAATCATATGTGGACATTTGTGCTTAAAATTCCTGGCTGGACAACTATAAATTGAAGTGAGTCGGGACAACAAGCGTCAGTCATGGCAGAGTCATTCACCTTGACACTATCCGGAAACTCCTCCATACTGGAGGCAAATTATTTTCCGCCGATTGAGCTATCACCAACAAAAAATTATGTACTTGGACTCGTTAAGCTCCTGACATTTAATTCAATACCAAATATTGATGTTGGTGCTAATAAATTTTATGTGTCATCAAAAAGATTCAAAAGAAGTACAATCAAGAGATTTCAAGAAATAACTATACCAACAGGGAGTTATGAAATTAAAGATATTGAAACTTATATAAACAAGACATTACCTGAACTAAGTTTCACTTTAAAAGCAAACAACAATGAGTTGAGAAGTGAAATAAGATGTGATCAATATATAAATTTTGAGCCTGAAGATTCCATTCGATCATTACTTGGATTTACCAACCGCGTGCTTGAACCTAACACAGCACATAAATCTGATTTACCAGTCAAAATATTGAAAATCAATGCTCTGAGAGTCGAGTGCAATATAACTACTGGATCGTACATCAATGGTGAGAAGAATCACACAATCCATGAATTTTTCCCGAGGGTTCCAGCAGGATATAAGATAGTGGAAGTGCCAACAAACATCATTTACCTACCAGTCGCCGTACGAGCAATACACAACTTGAGGCTCCGCATTGTTGATCAGGACGGGAGAATAGCAAATTTCCGTGGCGAGACTATAACGATAAGACTGCATATAAAAAGTCTGTAATGGGTATCGTATATGAGACAAAGACTGGTAACGGGTATAAAAGGATTGCAGGATGTCCAAAGATTATCAGTCATCATCGAGCTCTGAAAGTGTTGACACGTCAAAACGCAGAGTTCCTAAAAAGTCTAGGACTAAAATTACGTGGAAAATTCACAAGATAAAAATAAATTTTTGTTGTCTAGCTTGTGTGATACCATGGCGGAAATCTTAGATATAAAAAAATCAATTATTTTCGATGAGTCTATTGCACACTGTGAAGCTCATTCACACTTACCATATGCATCATCAACATTCAACAACAGTGATGAAATCAGGATTGCTGTTCAACATCAAGATCTGTGCTTGCTCCCAAGCAAAAGCACATTACATTTTTATGGAAGAATGAGGAAAGCTGATGGTACTGCTGTAAGTGCTACTACGAAGATGGTCAACATGGCTGTTTGTCATATGTTTGAAGAGATACGTTATGAACTCAATGGTGTAGAAATCGATAGATGTAAGAATGTTAGTATCACCAGTGTTATGAAAGGATACGCTTCTCTGAGTCCGGGACAACAAAATATTCTGGAAAATGCTGGTTGGATTGTTAATGAAGATGACAACAAGCTGACTGATAATAGCGGTTACTTTGATGTCTCAGTACCGCTGAGTTTCATTCTTGGATTTGCTGAAGATTATCAACGAATTATCGTGAATGCCAAGCATGAATTGATACTGATCAGATCAAATACTGATCAAAATGCTTATGTTGTTACCGTTGAGAATGAAAATGCTTCAATTACGATTCAAAAAATTGAGTGGATTGTACCATACATAACAATGTCTGACAAGCAAAAATTATGGTGCTGAATTACATAACCTCCGATCCAGCTATCCCAATCAGTTTCCGGACTTGGGAATTGTATGAGTATCCACTGCTACCAGCTACCAACAAGCATATTTGGGTAATCAAAACGACAAATCAGCTTGAGAAACCTCGTTTTGTTATCCTTGGATTCCAAACAGCAAGAAAGAATCAATCGAATCAAAATGCAAGCGAGTTTGATCACTGCAGCATAAGAGACATTAAGCTGTTCTTGAACTCTCAGAGTTATCCATATGGAAATTTGAACCTCAACATTGTGCATAATCAGTATGCCTTGATGTATGATATGTACACAAATTTTCAAAGTGCTTACTATGGGAAAGAAGCTGAACCGCTATTGGCTAAGAAAAAATTTCTAAGTACAGCACCTCTGTATATAATTAACTGTTCCAAGCAGAACGAGTCAATCAAGTCTGGACCTGTGGATATACGCCTGGAATTTGAATCGTCAGCACAGTTTCCAAATCAAACTGCTGCTTACTGCTTGATAATTCACGACCGAATAATTGAGTACAATCCCATCAGCAGCACTGTGAGAAAACTTACTTAATGGTGCAGTTTGATCCCAAACCCACCATACATTACATGTATGTATGGGACTTTGCATCCAGACAAGCGAGGAAAGGACCATGGGAACAAGCAGCAAGAGACGGAGAACGATTTCGTCGACGAATACAACAAATAAATAAAATTATTGATCCTGTACTAATCAATAAACTTAATGTAATTAAAAATAGTAAATAAACATGATGTAATTAAAAATAGTAAATAAAGAAAAACTTTTTTATAATTTTGGGTTTTTAATTATAAACCTTACTATAATAAATACGAAATATATTAGTAACATTACATAGATTTAAACTTTTTCATTAATTGCACAGTTGGTATAGATGGTGTGTAAATGAATTTAAATTTATTGTATGATGTACCGATGTAATACAAATAAATCTTTTCACCATTATTGATAATATTCTTCATCTCTGCAAGTAGATGCGGCTTATTCAAAACTTCTGGTTGCATGCAGCAGGGAGAAACGTTGAACAAGTGTTGTCCAAGCATATATCAACGGTGAATCCAAATTGTGTTCTAACTATTCTGATGTTTGTGATCTCATAATTATGCCCAGTTTCCAATTCATGCATTCGCCTGAATGGTAGACGGCACCCGTACATCCTGGTGATGATAGCAGATTCCAGCAGCAGATTCCAGCAGCAGATTCCAGCAGCGGGTAGCAGATTCCAGGACCAGATAGCAGATTCCAACAGCAGATTTCGGCAGCACGTAGCAGCTTCCAGGGCAGCAGAGTCACTACAGTATTTTACTATGGTACTTCACAATATTTCACTGTAAACTCGTACTTCACACTGTAAACTTGTACTTCACTATTGTGAAGTACGCTCTCAGCGAACTGCTTTTATAGCCAGAGGATACTGTGCAGTTACCCCTCACTCTTCTACCTCAAAAACGGTTTGATCATCTACTGCGCAGTTAGAAGTAAAACAAAGAAAACTGCGCAGTTACGCGACCTTGAACAGGTTCAAACCTGTCCGATGACGTCATCTTTTACGCAGCAGAAATAGAACAAAGAGAACTACATAACCTTGAACAGACTCAAACCTGTCTGATGATGTCATCTACTACGCAGTTCAAAACTCTACCGTATAGTTTGAATAACCAATCAAATTATCAATTAACCAAGAAGAAATAATTGACCAATAAGATTATCGAGTGGTGGGGGTAAAATCCAGAGATTGGGTTATAAAAAGGTTGAATTGATTGTAAGAGTCATCATTCAGTCACTCTTCGTTGTCAAGAGCAGAGAAATGGAGATCATTCTAGACATTCAAGGATTCAGAGGAGCTGATAATCGCTTCATTGTTAAGGAGTTGGCCTCAATAACAATTCAACATGATATTGATAATATTGAAGAGTTGTCATACACACTATTTCAACCGCCATATCACTGGAAAGTGCTACCATCCAACTATCAACGTCTGAATACCTGGCTGATTCGAAATTATCATGGAATCGGTTGGAATGCTGGAACAACTTCATATTACAAGCTCAAAGAAGTTCTCAATTATTTAACTTGTAATAAAAAAATTATTTATGTCAAAGGTATCGAGAAAAAGTTATGGGTTCAAAATTTAATTGATTGTAATAATAAAATTGTAATCGATCTCGATAATTTCAAATGTCCCTCTCTAAAAAGTATGAAAATTTGTAACAATCATTTTTGTAATTATCATGATCGTTTATCTGATTTATGTGCCTTGGAAAATGTAAAAAATTTAAAAGATTGGTTTGTAAGCACTCAATAAATCTAAAATAAATGAATTATAATTGTTATTATTATTTCATCCTAACATATTTAATTCAGAATAGAATTAATTATTGTTAGTTATTAAATTCAAATAATTTTCCAACACTACTACTGATATTAATACTTATCAACAGATGGTGTAATGGTTTTTGATTTTTTAATTATGATAATCAATAATCAGTTTTTGTTTTTCTAAAAATTTATAATTAATATTTGTTTAAATTAAAAGTCATGCATTATTTTATATAACCATTTAAAAATAAAAACTGAGTATTGATTTTTCAAAATATATCGCTAGAAGATTTTTGGATTTGACGATAAAGAGCACATCAACCCCATATTAGTTTATCAAATAATAATAATAATAATTTTTGAAATAAAGATAAATAATAATTATTTTCTAATATTTTGTTATTAATATTATTAACTTTGTTTAAATTAAAAGTTGTATACCATTTTATAAAGTAATTTGAAAATAAAGAGTGAGTATTGATTTTAAAAATATAGCGATAGATTTTTGGATTCGACGATAGAGGGCACATCAACCTCATATTAGTTTATCAAATAATAATTTTGAAATAAAGATAAATAATAATTACCCCCACTCCTCTACTTAAAAACCTGTTTGATGACATCATCTACTGCGCAGTAAGAAAATTCTAGAACAGAATAAGTCATCTACTGCGCAGTTACCCCCACTCCTCTACCTCAAAACCGGTTTGATGACGTCATCTACTACGCAGTTAGAAAATTCTAGAACAGAATGAGTCATCTACTGCGCAGTTATATGACCTTGAACAGGTTCAAGCCTGTCTGATGACGTCATCTACTACGCAGTTAGAAAATTCTAGAACAGAATGAGTCATCTACTGCGCGGTTAGAAGTAATGCACGCTGTCACCAGATGACGTTGCGTGAAATCCTTCTCGCAAGTAGTTGACATAACTTCATTTTAAATATATACAACATGGATATACCATACTACAAATGCGTAATCCTGAACTATTGATCTGTTATGGCTGAGCCGAAGGCAGGTTAATAGTTGAGGATGCTTTTTAACCTCAAAATGTTGAACTCAAATTCAAAATGGCGGATAGCAGCCACCAAATGGCGGATAGTAAGATTTAAAAAATGGCGGATAGTAAGATGGCGGCAGAATTCCCCACCAGCGCCACCTATAACCTCGATAAAAACCTCACCCATAACCTCAAAATGACATACATATCTACCGCCGGCAACACCTACTGTCGGCAAAACAGGTCGCCCATATCCACAGATGACACTTGTCACGAACCTACAGTCGGCAATGCAGATCCCTTAGTATTGACACGAACCCACAAATCTGTTTTACCGATTGGGCATGCACCCCCTGTATACCTACTATCATTATTTTTCTAATATCTAGTCGCAATTAAAAAAAAAAAGAAATTGCTAAAACATTGCCTTGTACAGTCTTTACTGTCGGTTGATAGATTAAATAATTAATTTAGGACTCCAATAATTATGAAAAAAGTTTGGAAAATTCAAAAGTTCCTGCCTCATAACGTTCATTTATTTTTTAAGAAAAAAATAAATTGTGTAATTTATTTAAAAAAAAATCAAAAAAATTATAATTAAGTAATTTCTTACGGACTATTTTTTACAAAAATCTAGCTTGATCAAGTGGTGCCATCAAGTTTTCACGTGAGAAATTAGTAGCCTTAACGTCAAAAACTATTGCAAACCTTAAAATGATAGAAGCAATCACCCATTTTACATGCAAAAAATATGGATTATTTATCAATTTTTATTTCGAATTTAAATAATTCAGAACTTTTACACTATTTTCTTTTTAATTTTATATAATAAAATATTTTGCACAATCTTACTATTATTAAATTTAGGAAGGTTGAGTTATTAAAAGCCTTAACAAATTAATTAGAAGAATCGAATTATTTTATTTATGATTCAATCAAAATACACGAAATCAATCAAAGTCACCATAATCGAAAAATAATATTAATACATTATTTAAAAAAGTTTCATGATAAGTAAAAGAAAAAGAGCAAATTTTTATATTTGTACACGACATAACAAAATAGATTCATAATAATTAATACATTAATTTATCAGAAAAATAAATTTTAACAATGTCAAGAAAATTGAATAAAGAAACATTTTTAAATGGAGAGAAATAAAAATTGCTGACACCACTTTGAATGCTCCAAAAATTCACTGTCGCGACGATCATGCCATGAAAAAAAAAAAAAAAAAAAAAAAAAAAGAATATAAATCTTATTAGCGAAAGTATAACGGGTGCCATCGATTTATCACAAAAGGTAGTTGTTGGCAGTGTGAATAAATGCTAGTTATTGTTTGTTCCCTCTGGAGCTAGGAGGCAGTTGATGTTTGTTCCGAGGTTATTTATTTCTAGTCATTATTTGAGACAGATTTACATTCAAACTTTTGAAGTTATTCACTGACATACTTAATTACACATGACTGAAGAACCAATGTAACTTTGAATTTAATGTATTTAATTATCTACAGAGTTAAAGCCAGTGATTTTTATTATCATATGTATTCCACAACCATACCATTATAAGTCTTGTATTGTTTGTAACAGTATGATTTGAAGCGACTTATAAAAATATCTTGTTGCTTTTTATCACTTACATATTATAAGACAACATATTTGTGTAACTTATCTACTATGTGACTAATTAACTCTGTACCAGTAGTAAGTAGTGCCAATATAATTTCTATCCAATTGGACTTAGCTACACAGTAACTTTCAGCCCACGAGTAAATACTACCAACGTATCAAGCTGCCGTAGTTTTTGTAGACGATGTATGTTTGTGACCATTATGATTTGCAGCACCTACAACTACCGAAATCATTCAATTATCGACAATGCTAGTTAATTGCAGTATCAATAAATGTAATAGTTATTTATTTCTAATGGAGCTAGGAAGCAGTTGATATTTATTCCTAATATATTTAATTTCAATGACTTTATGAGATGGATGTATCTTTAGTCGTTTTAATTTAAAAACAGGCACACTTAGATACATTTGACCCCAGAAACAGTAGGACTTTAAGATAAATGTTTTTAATGCTCTACTATTTTTATGTCAATAATGTTTACGATCTCTTATACTATACTTACTATATCATTTTGAGTCTTATATTATTTATGACCGTGTAAGTTAAAGGCATCTGTAAAAAATAACTTATTGCTTTTAAGTACATAGATATTGTAATGCAACATATTTATGTGACTTATGTGTTTAAAGTCAAAGTAATTATGCTCTTGTTATAGGTATCGTCAATATCATTACCATCTAGTTCAATTTAATTGCAGAGCAATTTAAAGCCCACGAGTAAATGCTACCAACGTATCAAGCGGTCGTAGTTTTTGTAGACAATGTATGTTTGTGACCATCATAGTAAGCAGCGACATTATTACAGCGCGGGTATACTTTGCGACCGTTTCTAAAAATGTTATCGACTGCTATAATTTTACCATTTCGGTTGATAAGGTAGGTATGTTTTAACGAAAATTAAAGAAAAATTTTACTTTGCCATCGAACTTGGAGGTTTTGAGTTTAAATTATATTATTTTTACAAATGAAATGTTTAGTGATTACTATGATTTATAGAACTTTTTCTTCTTTTAAACTTAGATAAAGGGTTCACTTTGAGTCCATTAAAAACTTAATTCTAAGTTTATAAACTTAATTCTATATTATTTAACTACGGTGGTATATCCAAAGGCAATAGCAGTGTCCAGAGGTGTTAAACTTGCAGAAGTTCCAGCAGGAACCAAGATATTTCTTTAAAGCTGCCACTAGCTCCATTATCCAACAACAGCTTGGCCATCTCTAGTCTGATGCGAGTCGGGTACACTCTTGTACACTTGGTGACAAAGACAAAGAACTGAACAACAAATAACCAAAACCACTGCCCGATAATGAAAGCATGTTAAACAATGAAGTCTTAATTATAAAATTACCACCTAAATTCTCTTAAACTTCCACTGATGCGGCTAGTTCGAGGTTCAGTCAATTGTGAAGTGTAATAACAATAATATTGATCTTAAGAAATTGACTCCTGGGATACTAAACAACCGAGAACCTCCAGAGAAAATTATTTATCGTAAATTTATGAAAAAAAAAAAATTGATCTTTGATCGTCAGCTAAGCTTAATTATTTTTTTTAATGTTTAATGATATTGTTTATTGATTATTAAAAATTTAAATTAAATTTAAAATACAAACAAATATGAATGAATATTTATTTATTTGTAATACAATCTGCTTTTAATTGCAAACTCAGATGAGTTATTTACAGTTGAAATTTATTTAATAACTTATTCCTTATTGGTGTCAATCTGTTGATCATCTAGATTTTTATTTGATTCGACTTCAAGTTGAACTTTAGATTTTTCAGCCTGAGACTTAGCGATATTTTTCACTGGTTCTAATTCCGGAGTTTCTACTACGATCGTCTGAATACTGGGCTGACGCAGAGACTCTGGTAAATTTATCGGCATCAATGGATCTTGGATCATACTTTTTATAGGCGAAAAAGAAAACGAAGGTTCTACGACTTTTTTTCGATCTAAATACGTCATACCCTGCAATAAAATAAAATAAAATAAAATTAATATTACGAATTTATCTTCATCGATTGTAACAAATATATATCACCTCTTCTTGTAGTTCGTTGACCGTAATTCCAAGATGAGCAACAACTTGACTGCTGCGCAAACAGGTCTCCAGCAGCTGAGGCATCTCCAAGATTTCCAGTATTGCAGAACTTGTCTTCAGAGTCAAGTCATTGAAGCGCAAAACGACTGACATTTATTGATGAGCACGGGAATTTTTTTTAATAAGTTCTCCAGGTGGTTTTCACTAGAATTGAACTCACGGAATATTTCAGCAGTTTGGATAAATTTTTCGAAGTTTGAATACGCAAGTTCCTGGGTGTTTTGCAGCGCTAAATTTTTTTCAACTGTCAGATGATCTGGTTCCTTTACTGGAATTAATTAATAAAAATTATTATCGAACAAAAAATACCCACGATAATTGTTAACAATTTTTTTCTATGAGTACTTGGTCTTATTTTTATCAAGAAAAAAATTTGATCAAAAATTAATTCACAGATTCGGTAGAATCTGGCGCCAAGTTCCGTTCAAAATTCCGTTGTAAACGGAGCGCCAGACTACCGACTGTGTTTACTGTAAGCAGAATGTTATTTCGAGGTTGCAAAATTTTATTTAATTATATGGTACGTCTTTTTCCAAAATGATACGTTATAAAAGTAAGTCATACTCTATTTTACTGATATCAATTAATTATAATCAATTTTAACATTTAATTCACTTAAAATTATTAAATTTTATCAGCACAAACTATAGTAAGCCCAGAAATTTCGATCCTGACTTTTTTTTCATGGAGAAAAGTCACCGCCACAGACTAGATAAAATAAAAATGTGTAGTAATCTTCCGATAGATACGCAACTACACTGAAAAAAGTTAATTCACAGCTTGCATCGACAACCACCAGAGTGCGCTGGAATTATTATTTTTACATATACTGTAGATGTAACGGAATAGCTCACTGAAGTTAGAACCCCAAATTTTTTTTTTAATTTTTGATTTTTTTTTTATCACGTCTTTAGCTCTTCGTTTGTTCTTCACTGTTCACTATCAACATTTGTTTGTTCTCCATTTATTTATTTTGAAAAGAATTTATTAATTTTGTACTTTTAAGTTAGCCCCCCTATCGCATTTTTTAATATTTTGGTAGCAATTTAGGTTATTAAACCACTGTTCTTGATTGTTCATGTATATTTAACATTTGTTTCTACTTCAAATTGTTTAGTTGTTGTTTAATTAACATTTTTCATTAGCTGAATGTATGTATTCTAAATATTTGCACCGCGCATGCGTCAACTTTACATATATAGACTTTTAGCGCGGTCTTTTGAAAATTATAGTGACAAGCACATTTCATGTGTAAAAAATTAAAAAATCTACAAGTGTAGTTTTTTAGGAATCACTCTTTAATTAATGTTATAATTACAAAAAAATTATTAGACGTCAGTCACTATCACTCATTAAGTAAATAAATAAATAACTAATAAATATCCATTTCATTTTAAATTTCTTAAAAAATTTCGAAACAATTGTTAATTAATGCATGTATATTTTTTTTCATATTCATCAATTCTATTTTCATGAATTCTACGAACTATTTAAAAAAAAAAAAAACGAAATCCATAACAAGTAACAAAAAATTTTAATACTTTATTAAAATAAAACTTATTATAAAATTTTTAAAAACTACACGTTGCCCTTTTGTCATGTGACCTCTATAATTAAAATTACAAGAATAATACACTTACTCTAATCACTGTGCTCGTCACTATAATTTTGAAAATTCCGCGCTGAAAGCTTAAACGTAAAGTTGACGCATGCGCAGTGCAAATATTTAGAATACAAATATTCAGCTAACTAAAAATATTAATTAAACAAAAAATAAACAATTTGAAGTTGGAACAAAGGTTTTTTATACATGAACAATCATAAACAGAAGATTATCGATCCGCATTGCAAATAAAATATTAAAAATTGCGAGAGGGGGGCTACATAAAGGCACATTTTTAACAAATTTTTTTTAAATAAATAAATCTAGAACAAACAAATGTTTATAGTGAATAATAAAAAAAGTAAACGACAAACTAACGATATAATGAAAAAAAAATTTTTATTCGATAAAAAAAAAAAAACTCTGGGGTGCTGACTTTAGTGAGCTGGGGTATATAATTTCTAGAAAACTGCCATCCTAAATTAATGCAGCTTCAAAACTTAACGTCGTTTAGCTCATAAGAATCAGCGTCAAGCGTCAGCATGAAATTGCACCTCAAAAGTAAAGTAACATATTATAGAGACTTTCACATAATTCAATTAACTAAATAAAGAGTCTTAACTGTAAGTATTTTGTTATTTGTTGAGTTTTCAATTTGAGTCAAACAATATCAAATTCTAATGATAAACTTTTAAATGACAAAAATATTAAAATATTTTCTACGATTTCATGAAATATAAACATTTATTGATATTTTTAGTTCATTTATTTAAATTTAAATGTCTCTGAAAAGCAAATCCAATTGAATCTCATGTAGGCCTTGAGGGGACTTACACTCATGTTGACAAACTAAGATGATTTGCTTGCGAATATCCCCTTATTCATTGACATTGAACTTTCAGCAGAAAAGTATAAAATTCAAATTATCAATTCTTTCACTTACAAAAATGTAGAAATTTTGTGATGTTTTTATGCAAATTAAATTTTTGTAGTTGATTATTAGATTTTCAATACAAACTAAGAAGTACGCGCCACTCAGTCATTAAGTTCTTTAATGCTACTAGCTACTAAGAGAAAAAAAAAAATTTCATTTTTTTATTAGGATTTGAGCTCTAAAATTAAAGAACAAACGACCTAGACCTTTCATATGATTATAGCTCTGCCCGTAATATTTTATTTATTTGTGACTTTTTAATTTTGTGCGGGAATATCACAAATTTCAAATAAAAAATGTTAAAATTACTTCATGAATACAAATTTCTAGAAAAAAACCATCAAACGCCTTTACATGGGTATGCTTTTAAAAATATTTTTCTTAATAAATTTAATTTATTGACTAGACTAAATACATATGAAAATAAGCATTGTTCGAGTTTTACTATCTTCGGGCAAGCCAGCAGTTCAAGATTTAGGCTATTCCCATTGGATAGTGTTCATATTCTATCATTTTGTGGTTGTTGCCTATAGGTGGCATTGTTATTCAATCAAGTAGGTTTCAAATAATTGTAATCTTTCGGTGAAATGACTTATAACTATGCGCATGGTGCATTGTGTCATTTACTAGCTACGACATCATAATAACAATAACAATAATAATAATTATAAGACTGAAATTAATTATACCAGTAATAACAAATTGATGTTGAAAATAATAGTAATTCTAATATTTATCATTATTATTACTAAACTAATTATTGTTATTATTAAATTGATGTTCGTTGGATTATCAAATCTAAATTAATAATTATTTTAATTTACATAAATTTTGAAATTTTAACTATGTATACATTAAAAATTTGCAATCCCCATTGATAAGTTAGTTGATCGATTTAAACCGAGGAGTTTATAAGTTTTTAATGCTACTAGCTGCTATGAAAGAAAAAGAATTTCAAAGTTTCTATTAGGAATTTGATTTTCAAAATTAACGTACAAAAACCTCTTATATGACAATAGCTTCGCCTGAATTAATTTATTTGTTTGTGAATTTTTAATTTTGCGCGGGAAAAATTTAATTTTGAAATCAAGAATGTAAAAATATCTTATAAATACAAAATTTCTAAAACAAACTATCAAACAACTTTATATGTGTATGGTTTTAAACCTATTCTTCCTATTAAATGTTATTCATTAACTAGACTGCATGCACAAACATGCACTAGACTGCAGGCTAAACATTGTTTAAGTTTCACTATCTTCCTGCAAGTCAGCAGTTCAAGATCTAGGCATCTCTCTTTGGATAGTGTACACATTCTATAAATTTATAGTCATTGCCTACAGGTGGCATTGTTATTCAATCAAGTAGGTTTCAAATAATTGTAATCTTTAGGTGAAAAATCCTATAATTATGCGCATTATGCATTGTGTCATTTACTAATAACAATATCTCAGAATAACAATAATGATAATAGTAATTATAAAACTAAAATTAATAATGTCGATAATAATTAATTTATGTTAGAAATAATAGTAACATTAATATCTATCATTATCATTCATTACTACTACTAAAATAATTACTGTTGTTATTAAATTAATGTGTATTGGAATATTGGATCTAAATTAATAATTCTTTGAATTTAATAAAAATTCAAAAATTTTTACTGTATATTCATGAAAAATGTAAAATCTCCATTGATAAGATAGTTAATCGTTTGAAACCGAGGAGTTTACACGGGTCAGTCACGTTAAGTTTTTTAAACCTCCTAGAACAATGAAAAAATCAAAATTTTAATTATTTTATTAGGACTTGATTTTCAAAATTAACGAACAAACAGCCTTTTATGAGACAATGGCTTTGACTGCATTAATTTATTTATTTATGAATTTTTAATTTTGCGCGGGAAAAATTCAAATTTTAAATTAAGAATCTACAAATATTTTATGAGTACAAAATTTCTAGACCAAACTGTCAATAACTTTGTATGCGTATTTTTTTAAACATATTATTCTTATAAAATTTGATTAATTAACGAGACTAAATACATAACAGACTAAACATTGTTTGAGATTTACTATCTTCCGGCAAGCCAGCAGTTCAAGATCTGGCGATTGACATTGGACAGTGTACACATTCTATGATTTTGTGGTCTTTGCCTATAGGTGGCATTGTTATTCAATCAAGTGGGTTTCAAATAATTGTAATCTTTAGGCCATAGATATTACAATTATGCGTATGATGCATTGTGTCCTTTATTTACAAAAATGTCATAATAACAATAACAATGATAATAATTATAAGAATGAAATTAATTATATTGGTAATGAAAAATTGATGTTAAAAGTATCATTATCATTATTTACTATTACCAAAATAATTATTGTTATTGATAAATTGATGTGTATTAGAGTATAAAATCTAGATTAACAACTTTTTTAATTCAAAAAAATGTTAAACTTTAACAATAAATACATAAAAAATGTAAAATCCCCATAGTTAATTGATATAAACCGAGGAGTTTGCACGGATCACTCACTTTAAGTTTTTTAATGCTACTAGCTACTATGAGGGAAACAAAATTTCAATTTTTTTGTTAGGATTTGATTTTCAAAATTAACGAAAAAATAACCGTTTATATTACAATAGCTTTACCTGCATTAATTAATTTATTCACATATTTTCTAATTTTGCGCGGGAAAAGTTCAATTTTAAAATTAAGAATGTATTAAGAGGCGAGCAAAAAAGTGCACTTCACAAAAAGATA